>NC_136919.1:101680730-102291790 GCF_949752795.1 Hyperoodon ampullatus
CTGCCATAGTTTTCAAAACAGCATAATTTCACTCTTCTCAATGATTAATCTGTTGTATTACACAACCTTTGACTATTTAGCTTTATCAATGACATGTACTTTACAAATGTTTTAGAGATCCTACCAGTCTTTGAAAACATCCTTGTTCCTTGATTCAGTTCCAGTTTTATGTATATTTTCTTCCTTGCAACTGATTATTCCAACATCTGATGGATGGCCTTGGGAATCTAATTCTGGTATTGATTGTTTTTGCTGAATGTCTCCACTTGTAGCTGATTTCTTCATTATTGTGTAAATTTAGATCATGAGCTCATGTTTAGCTAAACAGCTGACCTTATAAGAGGCTTAGGTGTGAACGCTCGTGAGTTTCAACAAAAAGTCGGCAAAGATTTATTTGTGTCCCTCCGATGAGTTGCCCGCAAGGACCCCATTTTCTAGAAGTGTTGGTCCAATACTCCCTCTAGAGGCAGGGGATTCAGACAGGGCTGCTTTGTGGCCCCCGATCTGTGGCAGGGGCTGTGGTCGACCTGTGGTCAGGGCAGGAGCCTCTCCGCGTTGGTCACAGGGCCCCATCTGCCTGCGAATTTCGGTCAACTGGCAGGAAGGTACGATGCCCAGTCCTATGGTTAGCTGTGCAGCGAGGTGTACTGCGAGGACACGTTCCACACACACTTCAACAAAGAGGGCGGCCTGAGTGGAAAGGTGAGTGTTTGGACAGCTGTGCAGACAAAGAAGGCGCCCTTTGGCCTGGGCCAAATGCTTGTGACACACCCCTGGGCCTGCCGGCCTCTGAGGGCCCTGCTCTGGGCCCCCTGCTCCCCTGCCCTTTGTTCAGTCACAGCAGAGATGGCCACACCCACTCCCTCAGTGAGGGCAGTGTTCCATCCTCCCTCAGCCCCGCCCCCTCTCCGCAGGTTACCATGGACTACAGATGCTGCATTCTGAGGCCAGGGCCTTCCGAGTATGCCAAGGGCAGACATAATGACCTTCAATGATTTCCTCTTGTGTCAGTTTTGGTCAACTTTAAGGAGCTAGGAAATGGTCCACTTTACAGAAATGTTCAAATTTACTGGCATTTCATATATTCTCTGCTATAACATTGTCCTGATTCTTTCTGTATATTCTTTACTTATGTTTTTCTTTTCCTTAATCAAAGTGTGTCTTTTAAATCTTTTCAAAGAATATTCTTTGGACTTACTAAATCACCTCAATTTTATACGTTTTCTGTTGTATTAAGTTCTGCTCATATCTTTATTTATATTTTTTCTAAGTTCTCAGGGTTTGTTGTTTTGATCTTCTGATGTCAATTAAAACACTTGGTTATTCATTTTAATAAATCTTTTGACTTATAAAGATTTGAACTTTTGAACATTCCAGCTTACTTGTAAGTTTCTAAGGGTCAGGTCCTCTCCACTGTTGCTGGCCTAAGGCTTAGTTCACCATATAGCAATGTATATATTGACATATTTTCCCCTCGACTTTCTGTGATTCCCTACAACTCACCTTTCTTTGCAGACAAGCCATTCGAAATACCCTTAACTTATTTCACAGCCAATAAGTCTTTGAAATAATGTGTATTTTTTAGAGAAATCTTCTTGTATCATTAGGCAGAAAATCTGACCTGCCATAGTTTTCAAAACAGCATAATTTCACTCTTCTCAATGATTAATATGTTGTATTACACAACCTTTGAGTATTTAACTTTATCAATGACATGTACTTTAAAAAGGTTTTAGAGATCCTACCAGTCTTTGAAAACATCCTTGTTCCTTGTTTCAGTTCCAGTTTTATGTATATTTTCTGCCTTGCACCTGATTATTCCAACATCTGATGGATGGCCTTGGGAATCAAATTCTGGTATTGATTGTTTTTGCTGATTGTCTCCACTTGTAGCTGATTTCTTCATTATTGTGTAAATTTAGATCATGAGCTCATGTTTAGCTAAAGAGCTGACCTTGTAAGAGGCTTAAGTGTGAACGCTCGTAAGCTTCAACAGAAAGTCGGCAAAGATTTATTTGTGTCCCTCCGATGATTTGCCCGCAAGGACCCCATTTTCTAGAAGTGTTGGTCCAATAGTCCCTCTAGAGGCAGGGGATTCAGACAGGGCTGCTTTGCGGCCCCCGATCTGGGGCAGGGGCTGTGGTCGACCTGTGGTCAGGGCAGGAGCCTCTCCGCGTTGGTCCCAGGGCCCCATCTGCCTGCGAACTTCGGTCACCTGGCAGGAAGGTACGATGCCCTGTCCTATGGCTAGCTGTGCAGCGAGGTGTACTGCGAGGACACGTTCCACACACACTTCAACAAAGAGGGCGGCCTGAGTGGAAAGGTGAGTGTTTGTGAAGCTCTGCAGACAAAGAAGGCGCCCCTTGGCCTGGGCCAAATGCTTGTGACACACCCCTGGTCCTGCCGGCCTCTGAGGGCCCTGCCCTGGGCCCCCTGCTCCCCTGCCCTTTGTTCAGTCACAGCAGAGATGGCCACACCCACTCCCTCAGTGAGGGCAGTGTTCCAAACTCCTTCAGCCCCGCCCCCTCTCCGCAGGTTACCATGGACTACAGATGCTGCATTCTGAGGCCAGGGCCTTCCGAGAATGCCAAGGGCAGACATGATGACCTTCAATGATTTCCTCTTGTGTCAGTTTTGGTCAACTTTAGGAGCTAGGAAATGGTCCACTTTACAGAAATGTTCAAATTTACTGGCATTTCATATATTCTCTGCTACAACATTGTCCTGATTCTTTCTGTATATTCTTTACTTATGTTTTTGTTTTCCTTAATCAAAGTGTGTCTTTTAAATCTTTTCAAAGAATATTCTGTGGACTTACTAAATCACCTCAATTATACGTTATCTGTTGTATTAAGTTCTGCTCATATCTTTATTTATATTTTTTCTATGTTCTCAGGGTTTGTTGTTTTGATCTTCTGATGTCAATTAAAACACTTGGTTATTCATTTTAATAAATCTTTTTACTTATAAAGATTTGAACTTTTGAAGATTCCAGCTTACTTGTAAGTTTCTAAGTGTCAGGTCCTCTCCATTGTTGCTGGCCTAAGGCTTAGTTCACCATATAGCAATGTATATATTGACATATTTTCCCCTCGACTTTCTGTGATTCCCTACATCTCACCTTGCTTTGCAGACAAGCCATTTGAAATACCCTTAACTTATTTCACAGCCAATAAGTCTTTGAAATAATGTGTATTTTTTAGAGAAATCTTCTTATATCATTAGGCAGAAAATCTGACTGCCATAGTTTTCAAAACAGCATAATTTCACTCTTCTCAATGATTAATCTGTTGCATTACACAACCTTTGACTATTTAGCTTTATCAATGACATGTACTTTACAAATGTTTTAGAGATCCTACCAGTCTTTGAAAACATCCTTGTTCCTTGATTCAGTTCCAGTTTTATGTATATTTTCTTCCTTGCACCTGATTATTCCAACATCTGATGGATGGCCTTGGGAATCTAATTCTGGTATTGATTGTTTTTGCTGAATGTCTCCACTTGTAGCTGATTTCTTCATTATTGTGTAAATTTAGATCATGAGCTCATGTTTAGCTAAACAGCTGACCTTATAAGAGGCTTAGGTGTGAACGCTCGTGAGTTTCAACAAAAAGTCGGCAAAGATTTATTTGTGTCCCTCCGATGAGTTGCCCGCAAGGACCCCATTTTCTAGAAGTGTTGGTCCAATAGTCCCTCTAGAGGCAGGGGATTCAGACAGGGCTGCTTTGTGGCCCCCGATCTGTGGCAGGGGCTGTGGTCGACCTGTGGTCAGGGCAGGAGCCTCTCCGCGTTGGTCACAGGGCCCCATCTGCCTGCGAATTTCGGTCAACTGGCAGGAAGGTACGATGCCCAGTCCTATGGTTAGCTGTGCAGCGAGGTGTACTGCGAGGACACGTTCCACACACACTTCAACAAAGAGGGCGGCCTGAGTGGAAAGGTGAGTGTTTGGACAGCTGTGCAGACAAAGAAGGCGCCCTTTGGCCTGGGCCAAATGCTTGTGACACAACCCTGGGCCTGCCGGCCTCTGAGGGCCCTGCTCTGGGCCCCCTGCTCCCCTGCCCTTTGTTCAGTCACAGCAGAGATGGCCACACCCACTCCCTCAGTGAGGGCAGTGTTCCATCCTCCCTCAGCCCCGCCCCCTCTCCGCAGGTTACCATGGACTACAGATGCTGCATTCTGAGGCCAGGGCCTTCCGAGTATGCCAAGGGCAGACATAATGACCTTCAATGATTTCCTCTTGTGTCAGTTTTGGTCAACTTTAAGGAGCTAGGAAATGGTCCACTTTACAGAAATGTTCAAATTTACTGGCATTTCATATATTCTCTGCTATAACATTGTCCTGATTCTTTCTGTATATTCTTTACTTATGTTTTTCTTTTCCTTAATCAAAGTGTGTCTTTTAAATCTTTTCAAAGAATATTCTTTGGACTTACTAAATCACCTCAATTTTATACGTTTTCTGTTGTATTAAGTTCTGCTCATATCTTTATTTATATTTTTTCTAAGTTCTCAGGGTTTGTTGTTTTGATCTTCTGATGTCAATTAAAACACTTGGTTATTCATTTTAATAAATCTTTTGACTTATAAAGATTTGAACTTTTGAAAATTCCAGCTTACTTGTAAGTTTCTAAGGGTCAGGTCCTCTCCACTGTTGCTGGCCTAAGGCTTAGTTCACCATATAGCAATGTATATATTGACATATTTTCCCCTCGACTTTCTGTGATTCCCTACAACTCACCTTTCTTTGCAGACAAGCCATTCGAAATACCCTTAACTTATTTCACAGCCAATAAGTCTTTGAAATAATGTGTATTTTTTAGAGAAATCTTCTTGTATCATTAGGCAGAAAATCTGACCTGCCATAGTTTTCAAAACAGCATAGTTTCACTCTTCTCAATGATTAATATGTTGTATTACACAACCTTTGAGTATTTAACTTTATCAATGACATGTACTTTAAAAAGGTTTTAGAGATCCTACCAGTCTTTGAAAACATCCTTGTTCCTTGTTTCAGTTCCAGTTTTATGTATATTTTCTGCCTTGCACCTGATTATTCCAACATCTGATGGATGGCCTTGGGAATCAAATTCTGGTATTGATTGTTTTTGCTGATTGTCTCCACTTGTAGCTGATTTCTTCATTATTGTGTAAATTTAGATCATGAGCTCATGTTTAGCTAAAGAGCTGACCTTGTAAGAGGCTTAAGTGTGAACGCTCGTAAGCTTCAACAGAAAGTCGGCAAAGATTTATTTGTGTCCCTCCGATGATTTGCCCGCAAGGACCCCATTTTCTAGAAGTGTTGGTCCAATAGTCCCTCTAGAGGCAGGGGATTCAGACAGGGCTGCTTTGCGGCCCCCGATCTGGGGCAGGGGCTGTGGTCGACCTGTGGTCAGGGCAGGAGCCTCTCCGCGTTGGTCCCAGGGCCCCATCTGCCTGCGAACTTCGGTCACCTGGCAGGAAGGTACGATGCCCTGTCCTATGGCTAGCTGTGCAGCGAGGTGTACTGCGAGGACACGTTCCACACACACTTCAACAAAGAGGGCGGCCTGAGTGGAAAGGTGAGTGTTTGTGAAGCTCTGCAGACAAAGAAGGCGCCCCTTGGCCTGGGCCAAATGCTTGTGACACACCCCTGGGCCTGCCGGCCTCTGAGGGCCCTGCCCTGGGCCCCCTGCTCCCCTGCCCTTTGTTCAGTCACAGCAGTGATGGCCACACCCACTCCCTCAGTGAGGGCAGTGTTCCAAACTCCCTCAGCCCCGCCCCCTCTCCGCAGGTTACCATGGACTACAGATGCTGCATTCTGAGGCCAGGGCGTTCCGAGAATGCCAAGGGCAGACATGATGACCTTCAATGATTTCCTCTTGTGTCAGTTTTGGTCAACTTTAGGAGCTAGGAAATGGTCCACTTTACAGAAATGTTCAAATTTACTGGCATTACATATATTCTCTGCTACAACATTGTCCTGATTCTTTCTGTATATTCTTTACTTATGTTTTTGTTTTCCTTAATCAAAGTGTGTCTTTTAAATCTTTTCAAAGAATATTCTGTGGACTTACTAAATCACCTCAATTTTATACGTTTTCTGTTGTATTAAGTTCTGCTCATATCTTTATTTATATTTTTTCTATGTTCTCAGGGTTTGTTGTTTTGATCTTCTGATGTCAATTAAAACACTTGGTTATTCATTTTAATAAATCTTTTTACTTATAAAGATTTGAACTTTTGAAGATTCCAGCTTACTTGTAAGTTTCTAAGGGTCAGGTCCTCTCCATTGTTGCTGGCCTAAGTCTTAGTTCACCATATAGCAATGTATATATTGACATATTTTCCCCTCGACTTTCTGTGATTCCCTACATCTCACCTTGCTTTGCAGACAAGCCATTTGAAATACCCTTAACTTATTTCACAGCCAATAAGTCTTTGAAATAATGTGTATTTTTTAGAGAAATCTTCTTATATCATTAGGCAGAAAATCTGACTGCCATAGTTTTCAAAACAGCATAATTTCACTCTTCTCAATGATTAATCTGTTGCATTACACAACCTTTGACTATTTAGCTTTATCAATGACATGTACTTTACAAATGTTTTAGAGATCCTACCAGTCTTTGAAAACATCCTTGTTCCTTGATTCAGTTCCAGTTTTATGTATATTTTCTTCCTTGCACCTGATTATTCCAACATCTGATGGATGGCCTTGGGAATCTAATTCTGGTATTGATTGTTTTTGCTGAATGTCTCCACTTGTAGCTGATTTCTTCATTATTGTGTAAATTTAGATCATGAGCTCATGTTTAGCTAAACAGCTGACCTTATAAGAGGCTTAGGTGTGAACGCTCGTGAGTTTCAACAAAAAGTCGGCAAAGATTTATTTGTGTCCCTCCGATGAGTTGCCCGCAAGGACCCCATTTTCTAGAAGTGTTGGTCCAATAGTCCCTCTAGAGGCAGGGGATTCAGACAGGGCTGCTTTGTGGCCCCCGATCTGTGGCAGGGGCTGTGGTCGACCTGTGGTCAGGGCAGGAGCCTCTCCGCGTTGGTCACAGGGCCCCATCTGCCTGCGAATTTCGGTCAACTGGCAGGAAGGTACGATGCCCAGTCCTATGGTTAGCTGTGCAGCGAGGTGTACTGCGAGGACACGTTCCACACACACTTCAACAAAGAGGGCGGCCTGAGTGGAAAGGTGAGGGTTTGGACAGCTGTGCAGACAAAGAAGGCGCCCTTTGGCCTGGGCCAAATGCTTGTGACACACCCCTGGGCCTGCCGGCCTCTGAGGGCCCTGCCCTGGGCCCTCTGCTCCCCTGCCCTTTGTTCAGTCACAGCAGTGATGGCCACACCCACTCCCTCAGTGAGGGCAGTGTTCCAAACTCCCTTAGCCCCGCCCCCTGTCCGCAGGTTACCATGGACTACAGATGCTGCATTCTGAGGCCAGGGCGTTCCGAGAATGCCAAGGGCAGACATGATGACCTTCAATGATTTCCTCTTGTGTCAGTTTTGGTCAACTTTAGGAGCTAGGAAATGGTCCACTTTACAGAAATGTTCAAATTTACTGGCATTTCATATATTCTCTGCTACAACATTGTCCTGATTCTTTCTGTATATACTTTACTTATGTTTTTGTTTTCCTTAATCAAAGTGTGTCTTTTAAATCTTTTCAAAGAATATTCTGTGGACTTACTAAATCACCTCAATTTTATACGTTTTCTGTTGTATTAAGTTCTGCTCATATCTTTATTTATATTTTTTCTATGTTCTCAGGGTTTGTTGTTTTGATCTTCTGATGTCAATTAAAACACTTGGTTATTCATTTTAATAAATCTTTTTACTTATAAAGATTTGAACTTTTGAAGATTCCAGCTTACTTGTAAGTTTCTAAGGGTCAGGTCCTCTCCATTGTTGCTGGCCTAAGTCTTAGTTCACCATATAGCAATGTATATATTGACATATTTTCCCCTCGACTTTCTGTGATTCCCTACATCTCACCTTTCTTTGCAGACAAGCCATTTGAAATACCCTTAACTTATTTCACAGCCAATAAGTCTTTGAAATAATGTGTATTTTTTAGAGAAATCTTCTTATATCATTAGGCAGAAAATCTGACTGCCATAGTTTTCAAAACAGCATAATTTCACTCTTCTCAATGATTAATCTGTTGCATTACACAACCTTTGACTATTTAGCTTTATCAATGACATGTACTTTACAAATGTTTTAGAGATCCTACCAGTCTTTGAAAACATCCTTGTTCCTTGATTCAGTTCCAGTTTTATGTATATTTTCTTCCTTGCACCTGATTATTCCAACATCTGATGGATGGCCTTGGGAATCTAATTCTGGTATTGATTGTTTTTGCTGAATGTCTCCACTTGTAGCTGATTTCTTCATTATTGTGTAAATTTAGATCATGAGCTCATGTTTAGCTAAACAGCTGACCTTATAAGAGGCTTAGGTGTGAACGCTCGTGAGTTTCAACAAAAAGTCGGCAAAGATTTATTTGTGTCCCTCCGATGAGTTGCCCGCAAGGACCCCATTTTCTAGAAGTGTTGGTCCAATACTCCCTCTAGAGGCAGGGGATTCAGACAGGGCTGCTTTGTGGCCCCCGATCTGTGGCAGGGGCTGTGGTCGACCTGTGGTCAGGGCAGGAGCCTCTCCGCGTTGGTCACAGGGCCCCATCTGCCTGCGAATTTCGGTCAACTGGCAGGAAGGTACGATGCCCAGTCCTATGGTTAGCTGTGCAGCGAGGTGTACTGCGAGGACACGTTCCACACACACTTCAACAAAGAGGGCGGCCTGAGTGGAAAGGTGAGTGTTTGGACAGCTGTGCAGACAAAGAAGGCGCCCTTTGGCCTGGGCCAAATGCTTGTGACACACCCCTGGGCCTGCCGGCCTCTGAGGGCCCTGCTCTGGGCCCCCTGCTCCCCTGCCCTTTGTTCAGTCACAGCAGAGATGGCCACACCCACTCCCTCAGTGAGGGCAGTGTTCCATCCTCCCTCAGCCCCGCCCCCTCTCCGCAGGTTACCATGGACTACACATGCTGCATTCTGAGGCCAGGGCCTTCCGAGTATGCCAAGGGCAGACATAATGACCTTCAATGATTTCCTCTTGTGTCAGTTTTGGTCAACTTTAAGGAGCTAGGAAATGGTCCACTTTACAGAAATGTTCAAATTTACTGGCATTTCATATATTCTCTGCTATAACATTGTCCTGATTCTTTCTGTATATTCTTTACTTATGTTTTTCTTTTCCTTAATCAAAGTGTGTCTTTTAAATCTTTTCAAAGAATATTCTTTGGACTTACTAAATCACCTCAATTTTATACGTTTTCTGTTGTATTAAGTTCTGCTCATATCTTTATTTATATTTTTTCTAAGTTCTCAGGGTTTGTTGTTTTGATCTTCTGATGTCAATTAAAACACTTGGTTATTCATTTTAATAAATCTTTTGACTTATAAAGATTTGAACTTTTGAAAATTCCAGCTTACTTGTAAGTTTCTAAGGGTCAGGTCCTCTCCACTGTTGCTGGCCTAAGGCTTAGTTCACCATATAGCAATGTATATATTGACATATTTTCCCCTCGACTTTCTGTGATTCCCTACAACTCACCTTTCTTTGCAGACAAGCCATTCGAAATACCCTTAACTTATTTCACAGCCAATAAGTCTTTGAAATAATGTGTATTTTTTAGAGAAATCTTCTTATATCATTAGGCAGAAAATCTGACCTGCCATAGTTTTCAAAACAGCATAATTTAACTCTTCTCAATGATTAATATGTTGTATTACACAACCGTTGAGTATTTAACTTTATCAATGACATGTACTTTAAAAAGGTTTTAGGGATCCTACCAGTCTTTGAAAACATCCTTGTTCCTTGTTTCAGTTCCAGTTTTATGTATATTTTCTGCCTTGCACCTGATTATTCCAACATCTGATGGATGGCCTTGGGAATCAAATTCTGGTATTGATTGTTTTTGCTGATTGTCTCCACTTGTAGCTGATTTCTTCATTATTGTGTAAATTTAGATCATGAGCTCATGTTTAGCTAAAGAGCTAACCTTGTAATAGGCTTAAGTGTGAACGCTCGTAAGCTTCAAAAGAAAGTCGGCAAAGATTTATTTGTGTCCCTCCGATGATTTGCCCGCAAGGACCCCATTTTCTAGAAGTGTTGGTCCAATAGTCCCTCTCGAGGCAGGGGATTCAGACAGGGCTGCTTTGCGGCCCCCGATCTGGGGCAGGGGCTGTGGTCGACCTGTGGTCAGGGCAGGAGCCTCTCGGCATTCGTCCCAGGGCCCATCTGCCTGCGAACTTCGGTCACCTGGCAGGAAGGTACGATGCCCAGTCCTATGGCTAGCTGTGCAGCGAGGTGTACTGCGAGGACACGTTCCACACACACTTCAACAAACAGGGCGGCCTGAGTGGAAAGGTGAGTGTTTGTGAAGCTCTGCAGACAAAGAAAGCGCCCCTTGGCCTGGGCCAAATGCTTGTGACACACCCCTGGTCCTGCCGGCCTCTGAGGGCCCTGCCCTGGGCCCCCTGCTCCCCTGCCCTTTGTTCAGTCACAGCAGTGATGGCCACACCCACTCCCTCAGTGAGGGCAGTGTTCCAAACTCCCTCAGCCCCGCCCCCTGTCCGCAGGTTACCATGGACTACAGATGCTGCATTCTGAGGCCAGGGCATTCCGAGAATGCCAAGGGCAGACATGATGACCTTCAATGATTTCCTCTTGTGTCAGTTTTGGTCAACTTTAGGAGCTAGGAAATGGTCCACTTTACAGAAATGTTCAAATTTACTGGCATTTCATATATTCTCTGCTACAACATTGTCCTGATTCTTTCTGTATATACTTTACTTATGTTTTTGTTTTCCTTAATCAAAGTGTGTCTTTTAAATCTTTTCAAAGAATATTCTGTGGACTTACTAAATCACCTCAATTTTATACGTTTTCTGTTGTATTAAGTTCTGCTCATATCTTTATTTATATTTTTTCTATGTTCTCAGGGTTTGTTGTTTTGATCTTCTGATGTCAATTAAAACACTTGGTTATTCATTTTAATAAATCTTTTTACTTATAAAGATTTGAACTTTTGAAGATTCCAGCTTACTTGTAAGTTTCTAAGGGTCAGGTCCTCTCCATTGTTGCTGGCCTAAGTCTTAGTTCACCATATAGCAATGTATATATTGACATATTTTCCCCTCGACTTTCTGTGATTCCCTACATCTCACCTTGCTTTGCAGACAAGCCATTTGAAATACCCTTAACTTATTTCACAGCCAATAAGTCTTTGAAATAATGTGTATTTTTTAGAGAAATCTTCTTATATCATTAGGCAGAAAATCTGACTGCCATAGTTTTCAAAACAGCATAATTTCACTCTTCTCAATGATTAATCTGTTGCATTACACAACCTTTGACTATTTAGCTTTATCAATGACATGTACTTTACAAATGTTTTAGAGATCCTACCAGTCTTTGAAAACATCCTTGTTCCTTGATTCAGTTCCAGTTTTATGTATATTTTCTTCCTTGCACCTGATTATTCCAACATCTGATGGATGGCCTTGGGAATCTAATTCTGGTATTGATTGTTTTTGCTGAATGTCTCCACTTGTAGCTGATTTCTTCATTATTGTGTAAATTTAGATCATGAGCTCATGTTTAGCTAAACAGCTGACCTTATAAGAGGCTTAGGTGTGAACGCTCGTGAGTTTCAACAAAAAGTCGGCAAAGATTTATTTGTGTCCCTCCGATGAGTTGCCCGCAAGGACCCCATTTTCTAGAAGTGTTGGTCCAATACTCCCTCTAGAGGCAGGGGATTCAGACAGGGCTGCTTTGTGGCCCCCGATCTGTGGCAGGGGCTGTGGTCGACCTGTGGTCAGGGCAGGAGCCTCTCCGCGTTGGTCACAGGGCCCCATCTGCCTGCGAATTTCGGTCAACTGGCAGGAAGGTACGATGCCCAGTCCTATGGTTAGCTGTGCAGCGAGGTGTACTGCGAGGACACGTTCCACACACACTTCAACAAAGAGGGCGGCCTGAGTGGAAAGGTGAGTGTTTGGACAGCTGTGCAGACAAAGAAGGCGCCCTTTGGCCTGGGCCAAATGCTTGTGACACACCCCTGGGCCTGCCGGCCTCTGAGGGCCCTGCTCTGGGCCCCCTGCTCCCCTGCCCTTTGTTCAGTCACAGCAGAGATGGCCACACCCACTCCCTCAGTGAGGGCAGTGTTCCATCCTCCCTCAGCCCCGCCCCCTCTCCGCAGGTTACCATGGACTACACATGCTGCATTCTGAGGCCAGGGCCTTCCGAGTATGCCAAGGGCAGACATAATGACCTTCAATGATTTCCTCTTGTGTCAGTTTTGGTCAACTTTAAGGAGCTAGGAAATGGTCCACTTTACAGAAATGTTCAAATTTACTGGCATTTCATATATTCTCTGCTATAACATTGTCCTGATTCTTTCTGTATATTCTTTACTTATGTTTTTCTTTTCCTTAATCAAAGTGTGTCTTTTAAATCTTTTCAAAGAATATTCTTTGGACTTACTAAATCACCTCAATTTTATACGTTTTCTGTTGTATTAAGTTCTGCTCATATCTTTATTTATATTTTTTCTAAGTTCTCAGGGTTTGTTGTTTTGATCTTCTGATGTCAATTAAAACACTTGGTTATTCATTTTAATAAATCTTTTGACTTATAAAGATTTGAACTTTTGAAAATTCCAGCTTACTTGTAAGTTTCTAAGGGTCAGGTCCTCTCCACTGTTGCTGGCCTAAGGCTTAGTTCACCATATAGCAATGTATATATTGACATATTTTCCCCTCGACTTTCTGTGATTCCCTACAACTCACCTTTCTTTGCAGACAAGCCATTCGAAATACCCTTAACTTATTTCACAGCCAATAAGTCTTTGAAATAATGTGTATTTTTTAGAGAAATCTTCTTATATCATTAGGCAGAAAATCTGACCTGCCATAGTTTTCAAAACAGCATAATTTAACTCTTCTCAATGATTAATATGTTGTATTACACAACCGTTGAGTATTTAACTTTATCAATGACATGTACTTTAAAAAGGTTTTAGGGATCCTACCAGTCTTTGAAAACATCCTTGTTCCTTGTTTCAGTTCCAGTTTTATGTATATTTTCTGCCTTGCACCTGATTATTCCAACATCTGATGGATGGCCTTGGGAATCAAATTCTGGTATTGATTGTTTTTGCTGATTGTCTCCACTTGTAGCTGATTTCTTCATTATTGTGTAAATTTAGATCATGAGCTCATGTTTAGCTAAAGAGCTAACCTTGTAATAGGCTTAAGTGTGAACGCTCGTAAGCTTCAAAAGAAAGTCGGCAAAGATTTATTTGTGTCCCTCCGATGATTTGCCCGCAAGGAACCCATTTTCTAGAAGTGTTGGTCCAATAGTCCCTCTCGAGGCAGGGGATTCAGACAGGGCTGCTTTGCGGCCCCCGATCTGGGGCAGGGGCTGTGGTCGACCTGTGGTCAGGGCAGGAGCCTCTCGGCATTCGTCCCAGGGCCCATCTGCCTGCGAACTTCGGTCACCTGGCAGGAAGGTACGATGCCCAGTCCTATGGCTAGCTGTGCAGCGAGGTGTACTGCGAGGACACGTTCCACACACACTTCAACAAACAGGGCGGCCTGAGTGGAAAGGTGAGTGTTTGTGAAGCTCTGCAGACAAAGAAAGCGCCCCTTGGCCTGGGCCAAATGCTTGTGACACACCCCTGGTCCTGCCGGCCTCTGAGGGCCCTGCCCTGGGCCCCCTGCTCCCCTGCCCTTTGTTCAGTCACAGCAGTGATGGCCACACCCACTCCCTCAGTGAGGGCAGTGTTCCAAACTCCCTCAGCCCCGCCCCCTGTCCGCAGGTTACCATGGACTACAGATGCTGCATTCTGAGGCCAGGGCATTCCGAGAATGCCAAGGGCAGACATGATGACCTTCAATGATTTCCTCTTGTGTCAGTTTTGGTCAACTTTAGGAGCTAGGAAATGGTCCACTTTACAGAAATGTTCAAATTTACTGGCATTTCATATATTCTCTGCTACAACATTGTCCTGATTCTTTCTGTATATACTTTACTTATGTTTTTGTTTTCCTTAATCAAAGTGTGTCTTTTAAATCTTTTCAAAGAATATTCTGTGGACTTACTAAATCACCTCAATTTTATACGTTTTCTGTTGTATTAAGTTCTGCTCATATCTTTATTTATATTTTTTCTATGTTCTCAGGGTTTGTTGTTTTGATCTTCTGATGTCAATTAAAACACTTGGTTATTCATTTTAATAAATCTTTTTACTTATAAAGATTTGAACTTTTGAAGATTCCAGCTTACTTGTAAGTTTCTAAGGGTCAGGTCCTCTCCATTGTTGCTGGCCTAAGTCTTAGTTCACCATATAGCAATGTATATATTGACATATTTTCCCCTCGACTTTCTGTGATTCCCTACATCTCACCTTGCTTTGCAGACAAGCCATTTGAAATACCCTTAACTTATTTCACAGCCAATAAGTCTTTGAAATAATGTGTATTTTTTAGAGAAATCTTCTTATATCATTAGGCAGAAAATCTGACTGCCATAGTTTTCAAAACAGCATAATTTCACTCTTCTCAATGATTAATCTGTTGCATTACACAACCTTTGACTATTTAGCTTTATCAATGACATGTACTTTACAAATGTTTTAGAGATCCTACCAGTCTTTGAAAACATCCTTGTTCCTTGATTCAGTTCCAGTTTTATGTATATTTTCTTCCTTGCACCTGATTATTCCAACATCTGATGGATGGCCTTGGGAATCTAATTCTGGTATTGATTGTTTTTGCTGAATGTCTCCACTTGTAGCTGATTTCTTCATTATTGTGTAAATTTAGATCATGAGCTCATGTTTAGCTAAACAGCTGACCTTATAAGAGGCTTAGGTGTGAACGCTCGTGAGTTTCAACAAAAAGTCGGCAAAGATTTATTTGTGTCCCTCCGATGAGTTGCCCGCAAGGACCCCATTTTCTAGAAGTGTTGGTCCAATACTCCCTCTAGAGGCAGGGGATTCAGACAGGGCTGCTTTGTGGCCCCCGATCTGTGGCAGGGGCTGTGGTCGACCTGTGGTCAGGGCAGGAGCCTCTCCGCGTTGGTCACAGGGCCCCATCTGCCTGCGAATTTCGGTCAACTGGCAGGAAGGTACGATGCCCAGTCCTATGGTTAGCTGTGCAGCGAGGTGTACTGCGAGGACACGTTCCACACACACTTCAACAAAGAGGGCGGCCTGAGTGGAAAGGTGAGTGTTTGGACAGCTGTGCAGACAAAGAAGGCGCCCTTTGGCCTGGGCCAAATGCTTGTGACACACCCCTGGGCCTGCCGGCCTCTGAGGGCCCTGCTCTGGGCCCCCTGCTCCCCTGCCCTTTGTTCAGTCACAGCAGAGATGGCCACACCCACTCCCTCAGTGAGGGCAGTGTTCCATCCTCCCTCAGCCCCGCCCCCTCTCCGCAGGTTACCATGGACTACACATGCTGCATTCTGAGGCCAGGGCCTTCCGAGTATGCCAAGGGCAGACATAATGACCTTCAATGATTTCCTCTTGTGTCAGTTTTGGTCAACTTTAAGGAGCTAGGAAATGGTCCACTTTACAGAAATGTTCAAATTTACTGGCATTTCATATATTCTCTGCTATAACATTGTCCTGATTCTTTCTGTATATTCTTTACTTATGTTTTTCTTTTCCTTAATCAAAGTGTGTCTTTTAAATCTTTTCAAAGAATATTCTTTGGACTTACTAAATCACCTCAATTTTATACGTTTTCTGTTGTATTAAGTTCTGCTCATATCTTTATTTATATTTTTTCTAAGTTCTCAGGGTTTGTTGTTTTGATCTTCTGATGTCAATTAAAACACTTGGTTATTCATTTTAATAAATCTTTTGACTTATAAAGATTTGAACTTTTGAACATTCCAGCTTACTTGTAAGTTTCTAAGGGTCAGGTCCTCTCCACTGTTGCTGGCCTAAGGCTTAGTTCACCATATAGCAATGTATATATTGACATATTTTCCCCTCGACTTTCTGTGATTCCCTACAACTCACCTTTCTTTGCAGACAAGCCATTCGAAATACCCTTAACTTATTTCACAGCCAATAAGTCTTTGAAATAATGTGTATTTTTTAGAGAAATCTTCTTATATCATTAGGCAGAAAATCTGACCTGCCATAGTTTTCAAAACAGCATAATTTAACTCTTCTCAATGATTAATATGTTGTATTACACAACCGTTGAGTATTTAACTTTATCAATGACATGTACTTTAAAAAGGTTTTAGAGATCCTACCAGTCTTTGAAAACATCCTTGTTCCTTGTTTCAGTTCCAGTTTTATGTATATTTTCTGCCTTGCACCTGATTATTCCAACATCTGATGGATGGCCTTGGGAATCAAATTCTGGTATTGATTGTTTTTGCTGATTGTCTCCACTTGTAGCTGATTTCTTCATTATTGTGTAAATTTAGATCATGAGCTCATGTTTAGCTAAAGAGCTAACCTTGTAATAGGCTTAAGTGTGAACGCTCGTAAGCTTCAAAAGAAAGTCGGCAAAGATTTATTTGTGTCCCTCCGATGATTTGCCCGCAAGGACCCCATTTTCTAGAAGTGTTGGTCCAATAGTCCCTCTCGAGGCAGGGGATTCAGACAGGGCTGCTTTGCGGCCCCCGATCTGGGGCAGGGGCTGTGGTCGACCTGTGGTCAGGGCAGGAGCCTCTCGGCGTTCATCCCAGGGCCCATCTGCCTGCGAACTTCGGTCACCTGGCAGGAAGGTACGATGCCCAGTCCTATGGCTAGCTGTGCAGCGAGGTGTACTGCGAGGACACGTTCCACACACACTTCAACAAACAGGGCGGCCTGAGTGGAAAGGTGAGTGTTTGTGAAGCTCTGCAGACAAAGAAAGCGCCCCTTGGCCTGGGCCAAATGCTTGTGACACACCCCTGGTCCTGCCGGCCTCTGAGGGCCCTGCCCTGGGCCCCCTGCTCCCCTGCCCTTTGTTCAGTCACAGCAGTGATGGCCACACCCACTCCCTCAGTGAGGGCAGTGTTCCAAACTCCCTCAGCCCCGCCCCCTGTCCGCAGGTTACCATGGACTACAGATGCTGCATTCTGAGGCCAGGGCATTCCGAGAATGCCAAGGGCAGACATGATGACCTTCAATGATTTCCTCTTGTGTCAGTTTTGGTCAACTTTAGGAGCTAGGAAATGGTCCACTTTACAGAAATGTTCAAATTTACTGGCATTTCATATATTCTCTGCTACAACATTGTCCTGATTCTTTCTGTATATTCTTTACTTATGTTTTTGTTTTCCTTAATCAAAGTGTGTCTTTTAAATCTTTTCAAAGAATATTCTTTGGACTTACTAAATCACCTCAATTTTATACGTTTTCTGTTGTATTAAGTTCTGCTCATATCTTTATTTATATTTTTTCTATGTTCTCAGGGTTTGTTGTTTTGATCTTCTGATGTCAATTAAAACACTTGGTTATTCATTTTAATAAATCTTTTTACTTATAAAGATTTGAACTTTTGAAGGTTCCAGCTTACTTGTAAGTTTCTAAGGGTCAGGTCCTCTCCATTGTTGCTGGCCTAAGTCTTAGTTCACCATATAGCAATGTATATATTGACATATTTTCCCCTCGACTTTCTGTGATTCCCTACATCTCACCTTTCTTTGCAGACAAGCCATTTGAAATACCCTTAACTTATTTCACAGCCAATAAGTCTTTGAATTAATGTGTATTTTTTAGAGAAATCTTCTTATATCATTAGGCAGAAAATCTGACCTGCCATAGTTTTCAAAACAGCATAATTTCACTCTTCTCAATGATTAATCTGTTGTATTACACAACCTTTGACTATTTAGCTTTATCAATGACATGTACTTTACAAATGTTTTAGAGATCCTACCAGTCTTTGAAAACATCCTTGTTCCTTGATTCAGTTCCAGTTTTATGTATATTTTCTTCCTTGCACCTGATTATTCCAACATCTGATGGATGGCCTTGGGAATCTAATTCTGGTATTGATTGTTTTTGCTGAATGTCTCCACTTGTAGCTGATTTCTTCATTATTGTGTAAATTTAGATCATGAGCTCATGTTTAGCTAAACAGCTGACCTTATAAGAGGCTTAGGTGTGAACGCTCGTGAGTTTCAACAAAAAGTCGGCAAAGATTTATTTGTGTCCCTCCGATGAGTTGCCCGCAAGGACCCCATTTTCTAGAAGTGTTGGTCCAATAGTCCCTCTAGAGGCAGGGGATTCAGACAGGGCTGCTTTGTGGCCCCCGATCTGTGGCAGGGGCTGTGGTCGACCTGTGGTCAGGGCAGGAGCCTCTCCGCGTTGGTACAGGGCCCCATCTGCCTGCGAATTTCGGTCAACTGGCAGGAAGGTACGATGCCCAGTCCTACGGTTAGCTGTGCAGCGAGGTGTACTGCGAGGACACGTTCCACACACACTTCAAAAAAGAGGGCGGCCTGAGTGGAAAGGTGAGTGTTTGGACAGCTGTGCAGACAAAGAAGGCACCCTTTGGCCTGGGCCAAATGCTTGTGACACACCCCTGGGCCTGCCGGCCTCTGAGGGCCCTGCTCTGGGCCCCCTGCTCCCCTGCCCTTTGTTCAGTCACAGCAGAGATGGCCACACCCACTCCCTCAGTGAGGGCAGTGTTCCATCCTCCCTCAGCCCCGCCCCCTCTCCGCAGGTTACCATGGACTACAGATGCTGCATTCTGAGGACAGGGCCTTCCGAGTATGCCAAGGGCAGACATAATGACCTTCAATGATTTCCTCTTGTGTCAGTTTTGGTCAACTTTAAGGAGCTAGGAAATGGTCCACTTTACAGAAATGTTCAAATTTACTGTCATTTCATATATTCTCTGCTATAACATTGTCCTGATTCTTTCTGTATATTCTTTACTTATGTTTTTCTTTTCCTTAATCAAAGTGTGTCTTTTAAATCTTTTCAAAGAATATTCTTTGGACTTACTAAATCACCTCAATTTTATACGTTTTCTGTTGTATTAAGTTCTGCTCATATCTTTATTTATATTTTTTCTATGTTCTCAGGGTTTGTTGTTTTGATCTTCTGATGTCAATTAAAACACTTGGTTATTCATTTTAATAAATCTTTTTACTTATAAAGATTTGAACTTTTGAAAATTCCAGCTTACTTGTAAGTTTCTAAGGGTCAGGTCCTCTCCACTGTTGCTGGCCTAAGGCTTAGTTCACCATATAGCAATGTATATATTGACATATTTTCCCCTCGACTTTCTGTGATTCCCTACAACTCACCTTTCTTTGCAGACAAGCCATTCGAAATACCCTTAACTTATTTCACAGCCAATAAGCCTTTGAAATAATGTGTATTTTTTAGAGAAATCTTCTTGTATCATTAGGCAGAAAATCTGACCTGCCATAGTTTTCAAAACAGCATAATTTCACTCTTCTCAATGATTAATATGTTGTATTACACAACAGTTGAGTATTTAACTTTATCAATGACATGTACTTTAAAAAGGTTTTAGAGATCCTACCAGTCTTTGAAAACATCCTTGTTCCTTGTTTCAGTTCCAGTTTTATGTATATTTTCTGCCTTGCACCTGATTATTCCAACATCTGATGGATGGCCTTGGGAATCAAATTCTGGTATTGATTGTTTTTGCTGATTGTCTCCACTTGTAGCTGATTTCTTCATTATTGTGTAAATTTAGATCATGAGCTCATGTTTAGCTAAAGAGCTGACCTTGTAAGAGGCTTAAGTGTGAACGCTCGTAAGCTTCAACAGAAAGTCGGCAAAGATTTATTTGTGTCCCTCCGATGATTTGCCCGCAAGGACCCCATTTTCTAGAAGTGTTGGTCCAATAGTCCCTCTAGAGGCAGGGGATTCAGACAGGGCTGCTTTGCGGCCCCCGATCTGGGGCAGGGGCTGTGGTCGACCAGTGGTCAGGGCAGGAGCCTCTCCGCGTTGGTCCCAGGGCCCCATCTGCCTGCGAACTTCGGTCACCTGGCAGGAAGGTACGATGCCCTGTCCTATGGCTAGCTGTGCAGCGAGGTGTACTGCGAGGACACGTTCCACACACACTTCAACAAAGAGGGCGTCCTGAGTGGAAAGATGAGTGTTTGTGAAGCTCTGCAGACAAAGAAGGCGCCCCTTGGCATGGGCCAAATGCTTGTGACACACCCCTGGTCCTGCCGGCCTCTGAGGGCCCTGCCCTGGGCCCCCTGCTCCCCTGCCCTTTGTTCAGTCACAGCAGTGATGGCCACACCCACTCCCTCAGTGAGGGCAGTGTTCCAAACTCCCTCAGCCCCGCCCCCTCTCCGCAGGTTACCATGGACTACACATGCTGCATTCTGAGGCCAGGGCCTTCCGAGTATGCCAAGGGCAGACATGATGACCTTCAATGATTTCCTCTTGTGTCAGTTTTGGTCAACTTTAGGAGCTAGGAAATGGTCCACTTTACAGAAATGTTCAAATTTACTGGCATTTCATATATTCTCTGCTACAACATTGTCCTGATTCTTTCTGTATATTCTTTACTTATGTTTTTGTTTTCCTTAATCAAAGTGTGTCTTTTAAATCTTTTCAAAGAATATTCTGTGGACTTACTAAATCACCTCAATTTTATACGTTTTCTGTTGTATTAAGTTCTGCTCATATCTTTATTTATATTTTTTCTATGTTCTCAGGGTTTGTTGTTTTGATCTTCTGATGTCAATTAAAACACTTGGTTATTCATTTTAATAAATCTTTTTACTTATAAAGATTTGAATTTTGAAGATTCCAGCTTACGTGTAAGTTTCTAAGGGTCAGGTCCTCTCCATTGTTGCTGGCCTAAGTCTTAGTTCACCATATAGCAATGTATATATTGACATATTTTCCCCTCGACTTTCTGTGATTCCCTACATCTCACCTTGCTTTGCAGGCAAGCCATTTGAAATACCCTTAACTTATTTCACAGCCAATAAGTCTTTGAAATAATGTGTATTTTTTAGAGAAATCTTCTTATATCATTAGGCAGAAAATCTGACTGCCATAGTTTTCAAAACAGCATAATTTCACTCTTCTCAATGATTAATCTGTTGCATTACACAACCTTTGACTATTTAGCTTTATCAATGACATGTACTTTACAAATGTTTTAGAGATCCTACCAGTCTTTGAAAACATCCTTGTTCCTTGATTCAGTTCCAGTTTTATGTATATTTTCTTCCTTGCACCTGATTATTCCAACATCTGATGGATGGCCTTGGGAATCTAATTGTGGTATTGATTGTTTTTGCTGAATGTCTCCACTTGTAGCTGATTTCTTCATTATTGTGTAAATTTAGATCATGAGCTCATGTTTAGCTAAACAGCTGACCTTATAAGAGGCTTAGGTGTGAACGCTCGTGAGTTTCAACAAAAAGTCGGCAAAGATTTATTTGTGTCCCTCCAATGAGTTGCCCGCAAGGACCCCATTTTCTAGAAGTGTTGGTCCAATAGTCCCTCTAGAGGCAGGGGATTCAGACAGGGCTGCTTTGTGGCCCCCGATCTGTGGCAGGGGCTGTGGTCGACCTGTGGTCAGGGCAGGAGCCTCTCCGCGTTGGTCACAGGGCCCCATCTGCCTGCGAATTTCGGTCAACTGGCAGGAAGGTACGATGCCCAGTCCTATGGTTAGCTGTGCAGCGAGGTGTACTGCGAGGACACGTTCCACACACACTTCAACAAAGAGGGCGGCCTGAGTGGAAAGGTGAGTGTTTGGACAGCTGTGCAGACAAAGAAGGCGCCCTTTGGCCTGGGCCAATTGCTTGTGACACACCCCTGGGCCTGCCGGCCTCTGAGGGCCCTGCTCTGGGCCCCCTGCTCCCCTGCCCTTTGTTCAGTCACAGCAGAGATGGCCACACCCACTCCCTCAGTGAGGACAGTGTTCCATCCTCCCTCAGCCCCGCCCCCTCTCCGCAGGTTACCATGGACTACAGATGCTGCATTCTGAGGCCAGGGCCTTCCGAGTATGCCAAGGGCAGACATAATGACCTTCAATGATTTCCTCTTGTGTCAGTTTTGGTCAACTTTAAGGAGCTAGGAAATGGTCCACTTTACAGAAATGTTCAAATTTACTGGCATTTCATATATTCTCTGCTATAACATTGTCCTGATTCTTTCTGTATATTCTTTACTTATGTTTTTCTTTTCCTTAATCAAAGTGTGTCTTTTAAATCTTTTCAAAGAATATTCTTTGGACTTACTAAATCACCTCAATTTTATACGTTTTCTGTTGTATTAAATTCTGCTCATATCTTTATTTATATTTTTTCTAAGTTCTCAGGGTTTGTTGTTTTGATCTTCTGATGTCAATTAAAACACTTGGTTATTCATTTTAATAAATCTTTTGACTTATAAAGATTTGAACTTTTGAAAATTCCAGCTTACTTGTAAGTTTCTAAGTGTCAGGTCTTCTACATTTTTGCTGGCCTAAGGCTTAGTTCACCATATAGCAATGTATATATTGACATATTTTCCCCTCGACTTTCTGTGATTCCCTACATCTCACCTTTCTTTGCAGACAAGCCATTCGAAATACCCTTAACTTATTTCACAGCCAATAAGTCTTTGAAATAATGTGTATTTTTTAGAGAAATCTTCTTATATCATGAGGCAGAAAATCTGACCTGCCATAGTTTTCAAAACAGCATAATTTAACTCTTCTCAATGATTAATATGTTGTATTACACAACCGTTGAGTATTTAACTTTATCAATGACATGTACTTTAAAAAGGTTTTAGAGATCCTACCAGTCTTTGAAAACATCCTTGTTCCTTGTTTCAGTTCCAGTTTTATGTATATTTTCTGCCTTGCACCTGATTATTCCAACATCTGATGGATGGCCTTGGGAATCAAATTCTGGTATTGATTGTTTTTGCTGATTGTCTCCACTTGTAGCTGATTTCTTCATTATTGTGTAAATTTAGATCATGAGCTCATGTTTAGCTAAAGAGCTGACCTTGTAAGAGGCTTAAGTGTGAACGCTCGTAAGCTTCAACAGAAAGTTGGCAAAGATTTATTTGTGTCCCTCCGATGATTTGCCCGCAAGGACCCCATTTTCTAGAAGTGTTGGTCCAATAGTCCCTCTAGAGGCAGGGGATTCAGACAGGGCTGCTTTGCGGCCCCCGATCTGGGGCAGGGTTTGTGGTCCACCTGTGGTCAGGGCAGGAGCCTCTCCGCGTTGGTCCCAGGGCCCCATCTGCCTGCGAACTTCGGTCACCTGGCAGGAAGGTATGATGCCCAGTCCTATGGCTAGCTGTGCAGCGAGGTGTACTGCGAGGACACGTTCCACACACACTTCAACAAAGAGGGCGGCCTGAGTGGAAAGGTGAGTGTTTGTGAAGCTCTGCAGACAAGGATGGCGCCCCTTGGCCTGGGCCAAATGCTTGTGACACACCCCTGGTCCTGCCGGCCTCTGAGGGCCCTGCCCTGGGCCCCCTGCTCCCCTGCCCTTTGTTCAGTCACAGCAGTGATGGCCACACCCACTCCCTCAGTGAGGGCAGTGTTCCAAACTCCCTCAGCCCCGCCCCCTGTCCGCAGGTTACCATGGACTACAGACGCTGCATTCTGAGGCCAGGGCGTTCCGAGAATGCCAAGGGCAGACATGATGACCTTCAATGATTTC
The DNA here is from genome assembly GCF_949752795.1 of Hyperoodon ampullatus. NCBI lineage: Eukaryota > Metazoa > Chordata > Mammalia > Artiodactyla > Ziphiidae > Hyperoodon > Hyperoodon ampullatus. The sequence goes on from NC_136919.1 coordinate 101,704,404, forward strand.
CTCTTGTGTCAGTTTTGGTCAACTTTAGGAGCTAGGAAATGGTCCACTTTACAGAAATGTTCAAATTTACTGGCATTTCATATATTCTCTGCTACAACATTGTCCTGATTCTTTCTGTATATTCTTTACTTATGTTTTTGTTTTCCTTAATCAAAGTGTGTCTTTTAAATCTTTTCAAAGAATATTCTGTGGACTTACTAAATCACCTCAATTTTATACGTTTTCTGTTGTATTAAGTTCTGCTCATATCTTTATTTATATTTTTTCTATGTTCTCAGGGTTTGTTGTTTTGATCTTCTGATGTCAATTAAAACACTTGGTTATTCATTTTAATAAATCTTTTTACTTATAAAGATTTGAACTTTTGAAGATTCCAGCTTACTTGTAAGTTTCTAAGGGTCAGGTCCTCTCCATTGTTGCTGGCCTAAGGCTTAGTTCACCATATAGCAATGTATATATTGACATATTTTCCCCTCGACTTTCTGTGATTCCCTACATCTCACCTTGCTTTGCAGACAAGCCATTTGAAATACCCTTAACTTATTTCACAGCCAATAAGTCTTTGAAATAATGTGTATTTTTTAGAGAAATCTTCTTATATCATTAGGCAGAAAATCTGACTGCCATAGTTTTCAAAACAGCATAATTTCACTCTTCTCAATGATTAATCTGTTGTATTACACAACCTTTGACTATTTAGCTTTATCAATGACATGTACTTTACAAATGTTTTAGAGATCCTACCAGTCTTTGAAAACATCCTTGTTCCTTGATTCAGTTCCAGTTTTATGTATATTTTCTTCCTTGCACCTGATTATTCCAACATCTGATGGATGGCCTTGGGAATCTAATTCTGGTATTGATTGTTTTTGCTGAATGTCTCCACTTGTAGCTGATTTCTTCATTATTGTGTAAATTTAGATCATGAGCTCATGTTTAGCTAAACAGCTGACCTTATAAGAGGCTTAGGTGTGAACGCTCGTGAGTTTCAACAAAAAGTCGGCAAAGATTTATTTGTGTCCCTCCGATGAGTTGCCCGCAAGGACCCCATTTTCTAGAAGTGTTGGTCCAATAGTCCCTCTAGAGGCAGGGGATTCAGACAGGGCTGCTTTGTGGCCCCCGATCTGTGGCAGGGGCTGTGGTCGACCTGTGGTCAGGGCAGGAGCCTCTCCGCGTTGGTCACAGGGCCCCATCTGCCTGTGAATTTCGGTCAACTGGCAGGAAGGTACGATGCCCAGTCCTATGGTTAGCTGTGCAGCGAGGTGTACTGCGAGGACACGTTCCACACACACTTCAACAAAGAGGGCGGCCTGAGTGGAAAGGTGAGTGTTTGGACAGCTGTGCAGACAAAGAAGGCGCCCTTTGGCCTGGGCCAAATGCTTGTGACACACCCCTGGGCCTGCCGGCCTCTGAGGGCCCTGCTCTGGGCCCCCTGCTCCCCTGCCCTTTGTTCAGTCACAGCAGAGATGGCCACACCCACTCCCTCAGTGAGGGCAGTGTTCCATCCTCCCTCAGCCCCGCCCCCTCTCCGCAGGTTACCATGGACTACAGATGCTGCATTCTGAGGACAGGGCCTTCCGAGTATGCCAAGGGCAGACATAATGACCTTCAATGATTTCCTCTTGTGTCAGTTTTGGTCAACTTTAAGGAGCTAGGAAATGGTCCACTTTACAGAAATGTTCAAATTTACTGGCATTTCATATATTCTCTGCTATAACATTGTCCTGATTCTTTCTGTATATTCTTTACTTATGTTTTTCTTTTCCTTAATCAAAGTGTGTCTTTTAAATCTTTTCAAAGAATATTCTTTGGACTTACTAAATCACCTCAGTTTTATACGTTTTCTGTTGTATTAAGTTCTGCTCATATCTTTATTTATATTTTTTCTAAGTTCTCAGGGTTTGTTGTTTTGATCTTCTGATGTCAATTAAAACACTTGGTTATTCATTTTAATAAATCTTTTTACTTATAAAGATTTGAACTTTTGAAAATTCCAGCTTACTTGTAAGGTTCTAAGGGTCAGGTCCTCTCCACTGTTGCTGGCCTAAGGCTTAGTTCACCATATAGCAATGTATATATTGACATATTTTCCCCTCGACTTTCTGTGATTCCCTACATCTCACCTTTCTTTGCAGACTAGCCATTCGAAATACCCTTAACTTATTTCACAGCCAATAAGTCTTTGAAATAATGTGAATTTTTTAGAGAAATCTTCTTGTATCATTAGGCAGAAAATCTGACCTGCCATAGTTTTCAAAACAGCATAATTTCACTCTTCTCAATGATTAATATGTTGTATTACACAACCTTTGAGTATTTAACTTTATCAATGACATGTACTTTAAAAAGGTTTTAGAGATCCTACCAGTCTTTGAAAACATCCTTGTTCCTTGTTTCAGTTCCAGTTTTATGTATATTTTCTGCCTTGCACCTGATTATTCCAACATCTGATGGATGGCCTTGGGAATCTAATTCTGGTATTGATTGTTTTTGCTGATTGTCTCCACTTGTAGCTGATTTCTTCATTATTGTGTAAATTTAGATCATGAGCTCATGTTTAGCTAAAGAGCTGACCTTGTAAGAGGCTTAAGTGTGAACGCTCGTAAGCTTCAACAGAAAGTCGGCAAAGATTTATTTGTGTCCCTCCGATGATTTGCCCGCAAGGACCCCATTTTCTAGAAGTGTTGGTCCAATAGTCCCTCTAGAGGCAGGGGATTCAGACAGGGCTGCTTTGTGGCCCCCGATCTGGGGCAGGGGCTGTGGTCGACCTGTGGTCAGGGCAGGAGCCTCTCCGCGTTGGTCCCAGGGCCCCATCTGCCTGCGAACTTCGGTCACCTGGCAGGAAGGTATGATGCCCAGTCCTATGGCTAGCTGTGCAGCGAGGTGTACTGCGAGGACACGTTCCACACACACTTCAACAAAGAGGGCGTCCTGAGTGGAAAGGTGAGTGTTTGTGAAGCTCTGCAGACAAAGAAGGCGCCCCTTGGCCTGGGCCAAATGCTTGTGACACACCCCTGGTCCTGCCGGCCTCTGAGGGCCCTGCCCTGGGCCCCCTGCTCCCCTGCCCTTTGTTCAGTCACAGCAGTGATGGCCACACCCACTCCCTCAGTGAGGGCAGTGTTCCAAACTCCCTCAGCCCCGCCCCCTGTCCGCAGGATACCATGGACTACAGATGCTGCATTCTGAGGCCAGGGCGTTCCGAGAATGCCAAGGGCAGACATGATGACCTTCAATGATTTCCTCTTGTGTCAGTTTTGGTCAACTTTAGGAGCTAGGAAATGGTCCACTTTACAGAAATGTTCAAATTTACTGGCATTTCATATATTCTCTGCTACAACATTGTCCTGATTCTTTCTGTATATTCTTTACTTATATTTTTGTTTTCCTTAATCAAAGTGTGTCTTTTAAATCTTTTCAAAGAATATTATTTGGACTTACTAAATCACCTCAATTTTATACGTTTTCTGTTGTATTAAGTTCTGCTCTTATCTTTATTTATATTTTTTCTATGTTCTCAGGGTTTGTTGTTTTGATCTTCTGATGTCAATTAAAACACTTGGTTATTCATTTTAATAAATCTTTTTACTTATAAAGATTTGAACTTTTGAAGGTTCCAGCTTACTTGTAAGTTTCTAAGGGTCAGGTCCCCTCCATTGTTGCTGGCCTAAGTCTTAGTTCACCATATAGCAATGTATATATTGACATATTTTCCCCTCGACTTTCTGTGATTCCCCACATCTCACCTTTCTTTGCAGACAAGCCATTTGAAATACCCTTAACTTATTTCACAGCCAATAAGTCTTTGAAATAATGTGTATTTTTTAGAGAAATCTTCTTATATCATTAGGCAGAAAATCTGACTGCCATAGTTTTCAAAACAGCATAATTTCACTCTTCTCAATGATTAATCTGTTGTATTACAGAACCTTTGACTATTTAGCTTTATCAATGACATGTACTTTACAAATGTTTTAGAGATCCTACCAGTCTTTGAAAACATCCTTGTTCCTTGATTCAGTTCCAGTTTTATGTATATTTTCTTCCTTGCACCTGATTATTCCAACATCTGGTGGATGGCCTTGGGAATCTAATTCTGGTATTGATTGTTTTTGCTGAATGTCTCCACTTGTAGCTGATTTCTTCATTATTGTGTAAATTTAGATCATGAGCTCATGTTTAGCTAAACAGCTGACCTTATAAGAGGCTTAGGTGTGAACGCTCGTGAGTTTCAACAAAAAGTCGGCAAAGATTTATTTGTGTCCCTCCGATGAGTTGCCCGCAAGGACCCCATTTTCTAGAAGTGTTGGTCCAATAGTCCCTCTAGAGGCAGGGGATTCAGACAGGGTTGCTTTGTGGCCCCCGATCTGTGGCAGGGGCTGTGGTCGACCTGTGGTCAGGGCAGGAGCCTCTCCGCGTTGGTCACAGGGCCCCATCTGCCTGCGAATTTCGGTCAACTGGCAGGAAGGTACGATGCCCAGTCCTATGGTTAGCTGTGCAGCGAGGTGTACTGCGAGGACACGTTCCACACACACTTCAACAAAGAGGGCGGCCTGAGTGGAAAGGTGAGTGTTTGTGAAGCTCTGCAGACAAAGAAGGCGCCCCTTGGCCTGGGCCAAATGCTTGTGACACACCCCTGGGCCTGCCGGCCTCTGAGGGCCCTGCCCTGGGCCCCCTGCTCCCCTGCCCTTTGTTCAGTCACAGCAGTGATGGCCACACCCACTCCCTCAGTGAGGGCAGTGTTCCAAACTCCCTCAGCCCCGCCCCCTGTCCGCATGTTACCATGGACTACAGATGCTGCATTCTGAGGCCAGGGCGTTCCGAGAATGCCAAGGGCAGACATGATGACCTTCAATGATTTCCTCTTGTGTCAGTTTTGGTCAACTTTAGGAGCTAGGAAATGGTCCACTTTACAGAAATGTTCAAATTTACTGGCATTTCATATATTCTCTGCTACAACATTGTCCTGATTCTTTCTGTATATTCTTTACTTATGTTTTTCTTTTCCTTAATCAAAGTGTGTCTTTTAAATCTTTTCAAAGAATATTCTTTGGACTTACTAAATCACCTCAATTTTATACGTTTTCTGTTGTATTAAGTTCTGCTCATATCTTTATTTATATTTTTTCTAAGTTCTCAGGGTTTGTTGTTTTGATCTTCTGATATCAATTAAAACACTTGGTTATTCATTTTAATAAATCTTTTTACTTATAAAGATTTGAACTTTTGAAAATTCCAGCTTACGTGTAAGTTTCTAAGGGTCAGGTCCTCTCCACTGTTGCTGGCCTAAGGCTTAGTTCACCATATAGCAATGTATATATTGACATATTTTCCCCTCGACTTTCTGTGATTCCATACATCTCACCTTTCTTTGCAGACAAGCCATTCGAAATACCCTTAACTTATTTCACAGCCAATAAGTCTTTGAAATAATGTGTATTTTTTAGAGAAATCTTCTTGTATCATTAGGCAGAAAATCTGACCTGCCATAGTTTTCAAAACAGCATAATTTCACTCTTCTCAATGATTAATATGTTGTATTACACAACCTTTGAGTATTTAACTTTATCAATGACATGTACTTTAAAAAGGTTTTAGAGATCCTACCAGTCTTTGAAAACATCCTTGTTCCTTGTTTCAGTTCCAGTTTTATGTATATTTTCTGCCTTGCACCTGATTATTCCAACATCTGATGGATGGCCTTGGGAATCAAATTCTGGTATTGATTGTTTTTGCTGATTGTCTCCACTTGTAGCTGATTTCTTCATTATTGTGTAAATTTAGATCATGAGCTCATGTTTAGCTAAAGAGCTGACCATGTAAGAGGCTTAAGTGTGAACGCTCGTAAGCTTCAACAGAAAGTCGGCAAATATTTATTTGTGTCCCTCCGATGATTTGCCCGCATGGACCCCATTTTCTAGAAGTGTTGGTCCAATAGTCCCTCTAGAGGCAGGTGATTCAGACAGGGCTGCTTTGCGGCCCCCGATCTGGGGCAGGGGCTGTGGTCGACCTGTGGTCAGGGCAGGAGCCTCTCCGCGTTGGTCCCAGGGCCCCATCTGCCTGCGAACTTCGGTCACCTGGCAGGAAGGTACGATGCCCAGTCCTATGGCTAGCTGTGCAGCGAGGTGTACTGCGAGGACACGTTCCACACACACTTCAACAAAGAGGGCGGCCTGAGTGGAAAGGTGAGTGTTTGTGAAGCTCTGCAGACAAAGAAGGCGCCCCTTGGCCTGGGCCAAATGCTTGTGACACACCCCTGGTCCTGCCGGCCTCTGAGGGCCCTGCCCTGGGCCCCCTGCTCCCCTGCCCTTTGTTCAGTCACAGCAGTGATGGCCACACACACTCCCTCAGTGAGGGCAGTGTTCCAAACTCCCTCAGCCCCGCCCCCTGTCCGCAGGTTACCATGGACTACAGATGCTGCATTCTGAGGCCAGGGCGTTCCGAGAATGCCAAGGGCAGACATGATGACCTTCAATGATTTCCTCTTGTGTCAGTTTTGGTCAACTTTAGGAGCTAGGAAATGGTCCACTTTACAGAAATGTTCAAATTTACTGGCATTTCATATATTCTCTGCTACAACATTGTCCTGATTCTTTCTGTATATTCTTTACTTATGTTTTTGTTTTCCTTAATCAAAGTGTGTCTTTTAAATCTTTTCAAAGAATATTCTTTGGACTTACTAAATCACCTCAATTTTATACGTTTTCTGTTGTATTAAGTTCTGCTCTTATCTTTATTTATATTTTTTCTATGTTCTCAGGGTTTGTTGTTTTGATCTTCTGATGTCAATTAAAACACTTGGTTATTCATTTTAATAAATCTTTTTACTTATAAAGATTTGAACTTTTGAAGGTTCCAGCTTACTTGTAAGTTTCTAAGGGTCAGGTCCTCTCCATTGTTGCTGGCCTAAGTCTTAGTTCACCATATAGCAATGTATATATTGACATATTTTCCCCTCGACTTTCTGTGATTCCCTACATCTCACCTTGCTTTGCAGACAAGCCATTTGAAATACCCTTAACTTATTTCACAGCCAATAAGTCTTTGAAATAATGTGTATTTTTTAGAGAAATCTTCTTATATCATTAGGCAGAAAATCTGACTGCCATAGTTTTCAAAACAGCATAATTTCACTCTTCTCAATGATTAATCTGTTGTATTACACAACCTTTGACTATTTAGCTTTATCAAAGACATGTACTTTACAAATGTTTTAGAGATCCTACCAGTCTTTGAAAACATCCTTGTTCCTTGATTCAGTTCCAGTTTTATGTATATTTTCTTCCTTGCACCTGATTATTCCAACATCTGATGGATGGCCTTGGGAATCTAATTCTGGTATTGATTGTTTTTGCTGAATGTCTCCACTTGTAGCTGATTTCTTCATTATTGTGTAAATTTAGATCATGAGCTCATGTTTAGCTAAACAGCTGACCTTATAAGAGGCTTAGGTGTGAACGCTCGAGAGTTTCAACAAAAAGTCGGCAAAGATTTATTTGTGTCCCTCCAATGAGTTGCTCGCAAGAACCCCATTTTCTAGAAGTGTTGGTCCAATAGTCCCTCTAGAGGCAGGGGATTCAGACAGGGCTGCTTTGTGGCCCCCGATCTGTGGCAGGGGCTGTGGTCGACCTGTGGTCAGGGCAGGAGCCTCTCCGCGTTGGTCACAGGGCCCCATCTGCCCGCGAATTTCGGTCAACTGGCAGGAAGGTACGATGCCCAGTCCTATGGTTAGCTGTGCAGCGAGGTGTACTGCGAGGACACGTTCCACACACACTTCAACAAAGAGGGCGGCCTGAGTGGAAAGGTGAGTGTTTGGACAGCTGTGCAGACAAAGAAGGCGCCCTTTGGCCTGGGCCAAATGCTTGTGACACACCCCTGGGCCTGCCGGCCTCTGAGGGCCCTGCTCTGGGCCCCCTGCTCCCCTGCCCTTTGTTCAGTCACAGCAGAGATGGCCACACCCACTCCCTCAGTGAGGGCAGTGTTCCATCCTCCCTCAGCCCCGCCCCCTCTCCGCAGGTTACCATGGACTACAGATGCTGCATTCTGAGGCCAGGGCCTTCCGAGTATGCCAAGGGCAGACATAATGACCTTCAATGATTTCCTCTTGTGTCAGTTTTGGTCAACTTTAAGGAGCTAGGAAATGGTCCACTTTACAGAAATGTTCAAATTTACTGGCATTTCATATATTCTCTGCTATAACATTGTCCTGATTCTTTCTGTATATTCTTTACTTATGTTTTTCTTTTCCTTAATCAAAGTGTGTCTTTTAAATCTTTTCAAAGAATATTCTTTGGACTTACTAAATCACCTCAATTTTATACGTTTTCTGTTGTATTAAGTTCTGCTCATATCTTTATTTATATTTTTTCTATGTTCTCAGGGTTTGTTGTTTTGATCTTCTGATGTCAATTAAAACACTTGGTTATTCATTTTAATAAATCTTTTTACTTATAAAGATTTGAACTTTTGAAGATTCCAGCTTACTTGTAAGTTTCTAAGGGTCAGGTCCTCTCCATTGTTGCTGGCCTAAGGCTTAGTTCACCATATAGCAATGTATATATTGACATATTTTCCCCTCGACTTTCTGTGATTCCCTACATCTCACCTTGCTTTGCAGACAAGCCATTTGAAATACCCTTAACTTATTTCACAGCCAATAAGTCTTTGAAATAATGTGTATTTTTTAGAGAAATCTTCTTATATCATTAGGCAGAAAATCTGACTGCCATAGTTTTCAAAACAGCATAATTTCACTCTTCTCAATGATTAATCTGTTGTATTACACAACCTTTGACTATTTAGCTTTATCAATGACATGTACTTTACAAATGTTTTAGAGATCCTACCAGTCTTTGAAAACATCCTTGTTCCTTGATTCAGTTCCAGTTTTATGTATATTTTCTTCCTTGCACCTGATTATTCCAACATCTGATGGATGGCCTTGGGAATCTAATTCTGGTATTGATTGTTTTTGCTGAATGTCTCCACTTGTAGCTGATTTCTTCATTATTGTGTAAATTTAGATCATGAGCTCATGTTTAGCTAAACAGCTGACCTTATAAGAGGCTTAGGTGTGAACGCTCGTGAGTTTCAACAAAAAGTCGGCAAAGATTTATTTGTGTCCCTCCGATGAGTTGCCCGCAAGGACCCCATTTTCTAGAAGTGTTGGTCCAATACTCCCTCTAGAGGCAGGGGATTCAGACAGGGCTGCTTTGTGGTCCCCGATCTGTGGCAGGGGCTGTGGTCGACCTGTGGTCAGGGCAGGAGCCTCTCCGCGTTGGTCACAGGGCCCCATCTGCCCGCGAATTTCGGTCAACTGGCAGGAAGGTACGATGCCCAGTCCTATGGTTAGCTGTGCAGCGAGGTGTACTGCGAGGACACGTTCCACACACACTTCAACAAAGAGGGCGGCCTGAGTGGAAAGGTGAGTGTTTGGACAGCTGTGCAGACAAAGAAGGCGCCCTTTGGCCTGGGCCAAATGCTTGTGACACACCCCTGGGCCTGCCGGCCTCTGAGGGCCCTGCTCTGGGCCCCCTGCTCCCCTGCCCTTTGTTCAGTCACAGCAGAGATGGCCACACCCACTCCCTCAGTGAGGGCAGTGTTCCATCCTCCCTCAGCCCCGCCCCCTCTCCGCAGGTTACCATGGACTACAGATGCTGCATTCTGAGGCCAGGGCCTTCCGAGTATGCCAAGGGCAGACATAATGACCTTCAATGATTTCCTCTTGTGTCAGTTTTGGTCAACTTTAAGGAGCTAGGAAATGGTCCACTTTACAGAAATGTTCAAATTTACTGGCATTTCATATATTCTCTGCTATAACATTGTCCTGATTCTTTCTGTATATTCTTTACTTATGTTTTTCTTTTCCTTAATCAAAGTGTGTCTTTTAAATCTTTTCAAAGAATATTCTTTGGACTTACTAAATCACCTCAATTTTATACGTTTTCTGTTGTATTAAGTTCTGCTCATATCTTTATTTATATTTTTTCTAAGTTCTCAGGGTTTGTTGTTTTGATCTTCTGATGTCAATTAAAACACTTGGTTATTCATTTTAATAAATCTTTTTACTTATAAAGATTTGAACTTTTGAAGATTCCAGCTTACTTGTAAGTTTCTAAGGGTCAGGTCCTCTCCATTGTTGCTGGCCTAAGGCTTAGTTCACCATATAGCAATGTATATATTGACATATTTTCCCCTCGACTTTCTGTGATTCCCTACATCTCACCTTGCTTTGCAGACAAGCCATTTGAAATACCCTTAACTTATTTCACAGCCAATAAGTCTTTGAAATAATGTGTATTTTTTAGAGAAATCTTCTTATATCATTAGGCAGAAAATCTGACTGCCATAGTTTTCAAAACAGCATAATTTCACTCTTCTCAATGATTAATCTGTTGTATTACACAACCTTTGACTATTTAGCTTTATCAATGACATGTACTTTACAAATGTTTTAGAGATCCTACCAGTCTTTGAAAACATCCTTGTTCCTTGATTCAGTTCCAGTTTTATGTATATTTTCTTCCTTGCACCTGATTATTCCAACATCTGATGGATGGCCTTGGGAATCTAATTGTGGTATTGATTGTTTTTGCTGAATGTCTCCACTTGTAGCTGATTTCTTCATTATTGTGTAAATTTAGATCATGAGCTCATGTTTAGCTAAACAGCTGACCTTATAAGAGGCTTAGGTGTGAACGCTCGTGAGTTTCAACAAAAAGTCGGCAAAGATTTATTTGTGTCCCGCCGATGAGTTGCCCGCAAGGACCCCATTTTCTAGAAGTGTTGGTCCAATACTCCCTCTAGAGGCAGGGGATTCAGACAGGGCTGCTTTGTGGCCCCCGATCTGTGGCAGGGGCTGTGGTCGACCTGTGGTCAGGGCAGGAGCCTCTCCGCGTTGGTCACAGGGCCCCATCTGCCCGCGAATTTTGGTCAACTGGCAGGAAGGTACGATGCCCAGTCCTATGGTTAGCTGTGCAGCGAGGTGTACTGCGAGGACACGTTCCACACACACTTCAACAAAGAGGGCGGCCTGAGTGGAAAGGTGAGTGTTTGGACAGCTGTGCAGACAAAGAAGGCGCCCTTTGGCCTGGGCCAAATGCTTGTGACACACCCCTGGGCCTGCCGGCCTCTGAGGGCCCTGCTCTGGGCCCCCTGCTCCCCTGCCCTTTGTTCAGTCACAGCAGAGATGGCCACACCCACTCCCTCAGTGAGGGCAGTGTTCCATCCTCCCTCAGCCCCGCCCCCTCTCCGCAGGTTACCATGGACTACAGATGCTGCATTCTGAGGCCAGGGCCTTCCGAGTATGCCAAGGGCAGACATAATGACCTTCAATGATTTCCTCTTGTGTCAGTTTTGGTCAACTTTAAGGAGCTAGGAAATGGTCCACTTTACAGAAATGTTCAAATTTACTGGCATTTCATATATTCTCTGCTATAACATTGTCCTGATTCTTTCTGTATATTCTTTACTTATGTTTTTCTTTTCCTTAATCAAAGTGTGTCTTTTAAATCTTTTCAAAGAATATTCTTTGGACTTACTAAATCACCTCAATTTTATACGTTTTCTGTTGTATTAAGTTCTGCTCATATCTTTATTTATATTTTTTCTATGTTCTCAGGGTTTGTTGTTTTGATCTTCTGATGTCAATTAAAACACTTGGTTATTCATTTTAATAAATCTTTTTACTTAGAAAGATTTGAACTTTTGAAGATTCCAGCTTACTTGTAAGTTTCTAAGGGTCAGGTCCTCTCCATTGTTGCTGGCCTAAGGCTTAGTTCACCATATAGCAATGTATATATTGACATATTTTCCCCTCGACTTTCTGTGATTCCCTACATCTCACCTTGCTTTGCAGACAAGCCATTTGAAATACCCTTAACTTATTTCACAGCCAATAATCTTTGAAATAATGTGTATTTTTTAGAGAAATCTTCTTATATCATTAGGCAGAAAATCTGACTGCCATAGTTTTCAAAACAGCATAATTTCACTCTTCTCAATGATTAATCTGTTGTATTACACAACCTTTGACTATTTAGCTTTATCAATGACATGTACTTTACAAATGTTTTAGAGATCCTACCAGTCTTTGAAAACATCCTTGTTCCTTGATTCAGTTCCAGTTTTATGTATATTTTCTTCCTTGCACCTGATTATTCCAACATCTGATGGATGGCCTTGGGAATCTAATTGTGGTATTGATTGTTTTTGCTGAATGTCTCCACTTGTAGCTGATTTCTTCATTATTGTGTAAATTTAGATCATGAGCTCATGTTTAGCTAAACAGCTGACCTTATAAGAGGCTTAGGTGTGAACGCTCGTGAGTTTCAACAAAAAGTCGGCAAAGATTTATTTGTGTCCCTCCGATGAGTTGCCCGCAAGGACCCCATTTTCTAGAAGTGTTGGTCCAATACTCCCTCTAGAGGCAGGGGATTCAGACAGGGCTGCTTTGTGGCCCCCGATCTGTGGCAGGGGCTGTGGTCGACCTGTGGTCAGGGCAGGAGCCTCTCCGCGTTGGTCACAGGGCCCCATCTGCCCGCGAATTTCGGTCAACTGGCAGGAAGGTACGATGCCCAGTCCTATGGTTAGCTGTGCAGCGAGGTGTACTGCGAGGACACGTTCCACACACACTTCAACAAAGAGGGCGGCCTGAGTGGAAAGGTGAGTGTTTGGACAGCTGTGCAGACAAAGAAGGCGCCCTTTGGCCTGGGCCAAATGCTTGTGACACACCCCTGGGCCTGCCGGCCTCTGAGGGCCCTGCTCTGGGCCCCCTGCTCCCCTGCCCTTTGTTCAGTCACAGCAGAGATGGCCACACCCACTCCCTCAGTGAGGGCAGTGTTCCATCCTCCCTCAGCCCCGCCCCCTCTCCGCAGGTTACCATGGACTACAGATGCTGCATTCTGAGGCCAGGGCCTTCCGAGTATGCCAAGGGCAGACATAATGACCTTCAATGATTTCCTCTTGTGTCAGTTTTGGTCAACTTTAAGGAGCTAGGAAATGGTCCACTTTACAGAAATGTTCAAATTTACTGGCATTTCATATATTCTCTGCTATAACATTGTCCTGATTCTTTCTGTATATTCTTTACTTATGTTTTTCTTTTCCTTAATCAAAGTGTGTCTTTTAAATCTTTTCAAAGAATATTCTTTGGACTTACTAAATCACCTCAATTTTATACGTTTTCTGTTGTATTAAGTTCTGCTCATATCTTTATTTATATTTTTTCTAAGTTCTCAGGGTTTGTTGTTTTGATCTTCTGATGTCAATTAAAACACTTGGTTATTCATTTTAATAAATCTTTTTACTTATAAAGATTTGAACTTTTGAAGATTCCAGCTTACTTGTAAGTTTCTAAGGGTCAGGTCCTCTCCATTGTTGCTGGCCTAAGGCTTAGTTCACCATATAGCAATGTATATATTGACATATTTTCCCCTCGACTTTCTGTGATTCCCTACATCTCACCTTGCTTTGCAGACAAGCCATTTGAAATACCCTTAACTTATTTCACAGCCAATAAGTCTTTGAAATAATGTGTATTTTTTAGAGAAATCTTCTTATATCATTAGGCAGAAAATCTGACTGCCATAGTTTTCAAAACAGCATAATTTCACTCTTCTCAATGATTAATCTGTTGTATTACACAACCTTTGACTATTTAGCTTTATCAATGACATGTACTTTACAAATGTTTTAGAGATCCTACCAGTCTTTGAAAACATCCTTGTTCCTTGATTCAGTTCCAGTTTTATGTATATTTTCTTCCTTGCACCTGATTATTCCAACATCTGATGGATGGCCTTGGGAATCTAATTGTGGTATTGATTGTTTTTGCTGAATGTCTCCACTTGTAGCTGATTTCTTCATTATTGTGTAAATTTAGATCATGAGCTCATGTTTAGCTAAACAGCTGACCTTATAAGAGGCTTAGGTGTGAACGCTCGTGAGTTTCAACAAAAAGTCGGCAAAGATTTATTTGTGTCCCGCCGATGAGTTGCCCGCAAGGACCCCATTTTCTAGAAGTGTTGGTCCAATACTCCCTCTAGAGGCAGGGGATTCAGACAGGGCTGCTTTGTGGCCCCCGATCTGTGGCAGGGGCTGTGGTCGACCTGTGGTCAGGGCAGGAGCCTCTCCGCGTTGGTCACAGGGCCCCATCTGCCCGCGAATTTCGGTCAACTGGCAGGAAGGTACGATGCCCAGTCCTATGGTTAGCTGTGCAGCGAGGTGTACTGCGAGGACACGTTCCACACACACTTCAACAAAGAGGGCGGCCTGAGTGGAAAGGTGAGTGTTTGGACAGCTGTGCAGACAAAGAAGGCGCCCTTTGGCCTGGGCCAAATGCTTGTGACACACCCCTGGGACTGCCGGCCTCTGAGGGCCCTGCTCTGGGCCCCCTGCTCCCCTGCCCTTTGTTCAGTCACAGCAGAGATGGCCACACCCACTCCCTCAGTGAGGGCAGTGTTCCATCCTCCCTCAGCCCCGCCCCCTCTCCGCAGGTTACCATGGACTACAGATGCTGCATTCTGAGGCCAGGGCCTTCCGAGTATGCCAAGGGCAGACATAATGACCTTCAATGATTTCCTCTTGTGTCAGTTTTGGTCAACTTTAAGGAGCTAGGAAATGGTCCACTTTACAGAAATGTTCAAATTTACTGGCATTTCATATATTCTCTGCTATAACATTGTCCTGATTCTTTCTGTATATTCTTTACTTATGTTTTTCTTTTCCTTAATCAAAGTGTGTCTTTTAAATCTTTTCAAAGAATATTCTTTGGACTTACTAAATCACCTCAATTTTATACGTTTTCTGTTGTATTAAGTTCTGCTCATATCTTTATTTATATTTTTTCTATGTTCTCAGGGTTTGTTGTTTTGATCTTCTGATGTCAATTAAAACACTTGGTTATTCATTTTAATAAATCTTTTTACTTATAAAGATTTGAACTTTTGAAGATTCCAGCTTACTTGTAAGTTTCTAAGGGTCAGGTCCTCTCCATTGTTGCTGGCCTAAGGCTTAGTTCACCATATAGCAATGTATATATTGACATATTTTCCCCTCGACTTTCTGTGATTCCCTACATCTCACCTTGCTTTGCAGACACGCCATTTGAAATACCCTTAACTTATTTCACAGCCAATAAGTCTTTGAAATAATGTGTATTTTTTAGAGAAATCTTCTTATATCATTAGGCAGAAAATCTGACTGCCATAGTTTTCAAAACAGCATAATTTCACTCTTCTCAATGATTAATCTGTTGTATTACACAACCTTTGACTATTTAGCTTTATCAATGACATGTACTTTACAAATGTTTTAGAGATCCTACCAGTCTTTGAAAACATCCTTGTTCCTTGATTCAGTTCCAGTTTTATGTATATTTTCTTCCTTGCACCTGATTATTCCAACATCTGATGGATGGCCTTGGGAATCTAATTCTGGTATTGATTGTTTTTGCTGAATGTCTCCACTTGTAGCTGATTTCTTCATTATTGTGTAAATTTAGATCATGAGCTCATGTTTAGCTAAACAGCTGACCTTATAAGAGGCTTAGGTGTGAACGCTCGTGAGTTTCAACAAAAAGTCGGCAAAG
The DNA here is from genome assembly GCF_949752795.1 of Hyperoodon ampullatus. NCBI lineage: Eukaryota > Metazoa > Chordata > Mammalia > Artiodactyla > Ziphiidae > Hyperoodon > Hyperoodon ampullatus. Next base: position 101,719,990 of record NC_136919.1, read on the forward strand.
ATTTATTTGTGTCCCTCCGATGAGTTGCCCGCAAGGACCCCATTTTCTAGAAGTGTTGGTCCAATAGTCCCTCTAGAGGCAGGGGATTCAGACAGGGCTGCTTTGTGGCCCCCGATCTGTGGCAGGGGCTGTGGTCGACCTGTGGTCAGGGCAGGAGCCTCTCCGCGTTGGTCACAGGGCCCCATCTGCCTGCGAATTTCGGTCAACTGGCAGGAAGGTACGATGCCCAGTCCTATGGTTAGCTGTGCAGCGAGGTGTACTGCGAGGACACGTTCCACACACACTTCAACAAAGAGGGCGGCCTGAGTCGAAAGGTGAGTGTTTGGACAGCTGTGCAGACAAAGAAGGCGCCCTTTGGCCTGGGCCAAATGCTTGTGACACACCCCTGGGCCTGCCGGCCTCTGAGGGCCCTGCTCTGGGCCCCCTGCTCCCCTGCCCTTTGTTCAGTCACAGCAGAGATGGCCACACCCACTCCCTCAGTGAGGGCAGTGTTCCCTCCTCCCTCAGCCCCGCCCCCTCTCCGCAGGTTACCATGGACTACAGATGCTGCATTCTGAGGCCAGGGCCTTCCGAGTATGCCAAGGGCAGACATAATGACCTTCAATGATTTCCTCTTGTGTCAGTTTTGGTCAACTTTAAGGAGCTAGGAAATGGTCCACTTTACAGAAATGTTCAAATTTACTGGCATTTCATATATTCTCTGCTATAACATTTTCCTGATTCTTTCTGTATATTCTTTACTTATGTTTTTCTTTTCCTTAATCAAAGTGTGTCTTTTAAATCTTTTCAAAGAATATTCTTTGGACTTACTAAATCACCTCAATTTTATACGTTTTCTGTTGTATTAAGTTCTGCTCATATCTTTATTTATATTTTTTCTATGTTCTCAGGGTTTGTTGTTTTGATCTTCTGATGTCAATTAAAACACTTGGTTATTCATTTTAATAAATCTTTTTACTTATAAAGGTTTGAACTTTTGAAGATTCCAGCTTACTTGTAAGTTTTTAAGGGTCAGGTCCTCTCCATTGTTGCTGGCCTAAGGCTTAGTTCACCATATAGCAATGTATATATTGACATATTTTCCCCTCGACTTTCTGTGATTCCCTACATCTCACCTTGCTTTGCAGACAAGCCATTTGAAATACCCTTAACTTATTTCACAGCCAATAAGTCTTTGAAATAATGTGTATTTTTTAGAGAAATCTTCTTATATCATTAGGCAGAAAATCTGACTGCCATAGTTTTCAAAACAGCATAATTTCACTCTTCTCAATGATTAATCTGTTGTATTACACAACCTTTGACTATTTAGCTTTATCAATGACATGTACTTTACAAATGTTTTAGAGATCCTACCAGTCTTTGAAAACATCCTTGTTCCTTGATTCAGTTCCAGTTTTATGTATATTTTCTTCCTTGCACCTGATTATTCCAACATCTGATGGATGGCCTTGGGAATCTAATTCTGGTATTGATTGTTTTTGCTGAATGTCTCCACTTGTAGCTGATTTCTTCATTATTGTGTAAATTTAGATCATGAGCTCATGTTTAGCTAAACAGCTGACCTTATAAGAGGCTTAGGTGTGAACGCTCGTGAGTTTCAACAAAAAGTCGGCAAAGATTTATTTGTGTCCCTCCGATGAGTTGCCCGCAAGGACCCCATTTTCTAGAAGTGTTGGTCCAATAGTCCCTCTAGAGGCAGGGGATTCAGACAGGGCTGCTTTGTGGCCCCCGATCTGTGGCAGGGGCTGTGGTCGACCTGTGGTCAGGGCAGGAGCCTCTCCGCGTTGGTCACAGGGCCCCATCTGCCCGCGAATTTCGGTCAACTGGCAGGAAGGTACGATGCCCAGTCCTATGGTTAGCTGTGCAGCGAGGTGTACTGTGAGGACACGTTCCACACACACTTCAACAAAGAGGGCGGCCTGAGTGGAAAGGTGAGTGTTTGGACAGCTGTGCAGACAAAGAAGGCGCCCTTTGGCCTGGGCCAAATGCTTGTGACACACCCCTGGGCCTGCCGGCCTCTGAGGGCCCTGCTCTGGGCCCCCTGCTCCCCTGCCCTTTGTTCAGTCACAGCAGAGATGGCCACACCCACTCCCTCAGTGAGGGCAGTGTTCCATCCTCCCTCAGCCCCGCCCCCTCTCCGCAGGTTACCATGGACTACAGATGCTGCATTCTGAGGCCAGGGCCTTCCGAGTATGCCAAGGGCAGACATAATGACCTTCAATGATTTCCTCTTGTGTCAGTTTTGGTCAACTTTAAGGAGCTAGGAAATGGTCCACTTTACAGAAATGTTCAAATTTACTGGCATTTCATATATTCTCTGCTATAACATTGTCCTGATTCTTTCTGTATATTCTTTACTTATGTTTTTCTTTTCCTTAATCAAAGTGTGTCTTTTAAATCTTTTCAAAGAATATTCTTTGGACTTACTAAATCACCTCAATTTTATACGTTTTCTGTTGTATTAAGTTCTGCTCATATCTTTATTTATATTTTTTCTATGTTCTCAGGGTTTGTTGTTTTGATCTTCTGATGTCAATTAAAACACTTGGTTATTCATTTTAATAAATCTTTTTACTTATAAAGATTTGAACTTTTGAAGATTCCAGCTTACTTGTAAGTTTCTAAGGGTCAGGTCCTCTCCATTGTTGCTGGCCTAAGGCTTAGTTCACCATATAGCAATGTATATATTGACATATTTTCCCCTCGACTTTCTGTGATTCCCTACATCTCACCTTGCTTTGCAGACAAGCCATTTGAAATACCCTTAACTTATTTCACAGCCAATAATCTTTGAAATAATGTGTATTTTTTAGAGAAATCTTCTTATATCATTAGGCAGAAAATCTGACTGCCATAGTTTTCAAAACAGCATAATTTCACTCTTCTCAATGATTAATCTGTTGTATTACACAACCTTTGACTATTTAGCTTTATCAATGACATGTACTTTACAAATGTTTTAGAGATCCTACCAGTCTTTGAAAACATCCTTGTTCCTTGATTCAGTTCCAGTTTTATGTATATTTTCTTCCTTGCACCTGATTATTCCAACATCTGATGGATGGCCTTGGGAATCTAATTGTGGTATTGATTGTTTTTGCTGAATGTCTCCACTTGTAGCTGATTTCTTCATTATTGTGTAAATTTAGATCATGAGCTCATGTTTAGCTAAACAGCTGACCTTATAAGAGGCTTAGGTGTGAACGCTCGTGAGTTTCAACAAAAAGTCGGCAAAGATTTATTTGTGTCCCTCCGATGAGTTGCCCGCAAGGACCCCATTTTCTAGAAGTGTTGGTCCAATAGTCCCTCTAGAGGCAGGGGATTCAGACAGGGCTGCTTTGTGGCCCCCGATCTGTGGCAGGGGCTGTGGTCGACCTGTGGTCAGGGCAGGAGCCTCTCTGCGTTGGTCACAGGGCCCCATCTGCCTGCGAATTTCGGTCAACTGGCAGGAAGGTACGATGCCCAGTCCTATGGTTAGCTGTGCAGCGAGGTGTACTGCGAGGACACGTTCCACACACACTTCAACAAAGAGGGCGGCCTGAGTCGAAAGGTGAGTGTTTGGACAGCTGTGCAGACAAAGAAGGCGCCCTTTGGCCTGGGCCAAATGCTTGTGACACACCCCTGGGCCTGCCGGCCTCTGAGGGCCCTGCTCTGGGCCCCCTGCTCCCCTGCCCTTTGTTCAGTCACAGCAGAGATGGCCACACCCACTCCCTCAGTGAGGGCAGTGTTCCCTCCTCCCTCAGCCCCGCCCCCTCTCCGCAGGTTACCATGGACTACAGATGCTGCATTCTGAGGCCAGGGCCTTCCGAGTATGCCAAGGGCAGACATAATGACCTTCAATGATTTCCTCTTGTGTCAGTTTTGGTCAACTTTAAGGAGCTAGGAAATGGTCCACTTTACAGAAATGTTCAAATTTACTGGCATTTCATATATTCTCTGCTATAACATTTTCCTGATTCTTTCTGTATATTCTTTACTTATGTTTTTCTTTTCCTTAATCAAAGTGTGTCTTTTAAATCTTTTCAAAGAATATTCTTTGGACTTACTAAATCACCTCAATTTTATACGTTTTCTGTTGTATTAAGTTCTGCTCATATCTTTATTTATATTTTTTCTATGTTCTCAGGGTTTGTTGTTTTGATCTTCTGATGTCAATTAAAACACTTGGTTATTCATTTTAATAAATCTTTTTACTTATAAAGGTTTGAACTTTTGAAGATTCCAGCTTACTTGTAAGTTTTTAAGGGTCAGGTCCTCTCCATTGTTGCTGGCCTAAGGCTTAGTTCACCATATAGCAATGTATATATTGACATATTTTCCCCTCGACTTTCTGTGATTCCCTACATCTCACCTTGCTTTGCAGACAAGCCATTTGAAATACCCTTAACTTATTTCACAGCCAATAAGTCTTTGAAATAATGTGTATTTTTTAGAGAAATCTTCTTATATCATTAGGCAGAAAATCTGACTGCCATAGTTTTCAAAACAGCATAATTTCACTCTTCTCAATGATTAATCTGTTGTATTACACAACCTTTGACTATTTAGCTTTATCAATGACATGTACTTTACAAATGTTTTAGAGATCCTACCAGTCTTTGAAAACATCCTTGTTCCTTGATTCAGTTCCAGTTTTATGTATATTTTCTTCCTTGCACCTGATTATTCCAACATCTGATGGATGGCCTTGGGAATCTAATTGTGGTATTGATTGTTTTTGCTGAATGTCTCCACTTGTAGCTGATTTCTTCATTATTGTGTAAATTTAGATCATGAGCTCATGTTTAGCTAAACAGCTGACCTTATAAGAGGCTTAGGTGTGAACGCTCGTGAGTTTCAACAAAAAGTCGGCAAAGATTTATTTGTGTCCCGCCGATGAGTTGCCCGCAAGGACCCCATTTTCTAGAAGTGTTGGTCCAATACTCCCTCTAGAGGCAGGGGATTCAGACAGGGCTGCTTTGTGGCCCCCGATCTGTGGCAGGGGCTGTGGTCGACCTGTGGTCAGGGCAGGAGCCTCTCCGCGTTGGTCACAGGGCCCCATCTGCCCGCGAATTTCGGTCAACTGGCAGGAAGGTACGATGCCCAGTCCTATGGTTAGCTGTGCAGCGAGGTGTACTGCGAGGACACGTTCCACACACACTTCAACAAAGAGGGCGGCCTGAGTGGAAAGGTGAGTGTTTGGACAGCTGTGCAGACAAAGAAGGCGCCCTTTGGCCTGGGCCAAATGCTTGTGACACACCCCTGGGCCTGCCGGCCTCTGAGGGCCCTGCTCTGGGCCCCCTGCTCCCCTGCCCTTTGTTCAGTCACAGCAGAGATGGCCACACCCACTCCCTCAGTGAGGGCAGTGTTCCATCCTCCCTCAGCCCCGCCCCCTCTCCGCAGGTTACCATGGACTACAGATGCTGCATTCTGAGGCCAGGGCCTTCCGAGTATGCCAAGGGCAGACATAATGACCTTCAATGATTTCCTCTTGTGTCAGTTTTGGTCAACTTTAAGGAGCTAGGAAATGGTCCACTTTACAGAAATGTTCAAATTTACTGGCATTTCATATATTCTCTGCTATAACATTGTCCTGATTCTTTCTGTATATTCTTTACTTATGTTTTTCTTTTCCTTAATCAAAGTGTGTCTTTTAAATCTTTTCAAAGAATATTCTTTGGACTTACTAAATCACCTCAATTTTATACGTTTTCTGTTGTATTAAGTTCTGCTCATATCTTTATTTATATTTTTTCTATGTTCTCAGGGTTTGTTGTTTTGATCTTCTGATGTCAATTAAAACACTTGGTTATTCATTTTAATAAATCTTTTTACTTATAAAGATTTGAACTTTTGAAGATTCCAGCTTACTTGTAAGTTTCTAAGGGTCAGGTCCTCTCCATTGTTGCTGGCCTAAGGCTTAGTTCACCATATAGCAATGTATATATTGACATATTTTCCCCTCGACTTTCTGTGATTCCCTACATCTCACCTTGCTTTGCAGACAAGCCATTTGAAATACCCTTAACTTATTTCACAGCCAATAAGTCTTTGAAATAATGTGTATTTTTTAGAGAAATCTTCTTATATCATTAGGCAGAAAATCTGACTGCCATAGTTTTCAAAACAGCATAATTTCACTCTTCTCAATGATTAATCTGTTGTATTACACAACCTTTGACTATTTAGCTTTATCAATGACATGTACTTTACAAATGTTTTAGAGATCCTACCAGTCTTTGAAAACATCCTTGTTCCTTGATTCAGTTCCAGTTTTATGTATATTTTCTTCCTTGCACCTGATTATTCCAACATCTGATGGATGGCCTTGGGAATCTAATTCTGGTATTGATTGTTTTTGCTGAATGTCTCCACTTGTAGCTGATTTCTTCATTATTGTGTAAATTTAGATCATGAGCTCATGTTTAGCTAAACAGCTGACCTTATAAGAGGCTTAGGTGTGAACGCTCGTGAGTTTCAACAAAAAGTCGGCAAAGATTTATTTGTGTCCCTCCGATGAGTTGCCCGCAAGGACCCCATTTTCTAGAAGTGTTGGTCCAATAGTCCCTCTAGAGGCAGGGGATTCAGACAGGGCTGCTTTGTGGCCCCCGATCTGTGGCAGGGGCTGTGGTCGACCTGTGGTCAAGGCAGGAGCCTCTCCGCGTTGGTCACAGGGCCCCATCTGCCTGCGAATTTCGGTCAACTGGCAGGAAGGTACGATGCCCAGTCCTATGGTTAGCTGTGCAGCGAGGTGTACTGCGAGGACACGTTCCACACACACTTCAACAAAGAGGGCGGCCTGAGTGGAAAGGTGAGTGTTTGGACAGCTGTGCAGACAAAGAAGGCGCCCTTTGGCCTGGGCCAAATGCTTGTGACACACCCCTGGGCCTGCCGGCCTCTGAGGGCCCTGCTCTGGGCCCCCTGCTCCCCTGCCCTTTGTTCAGTCACAGCAGAGATGGCCACACCCACTCCCTCAGTGAGGGCAGTGTTCCCTCCTCCCTCAGCCCCGCCCCCTCTCCGCAGGTTACCATGGACTACAGATGCTGCATTCTGAGGCCAGGGCCTTCCGAGTATGCCAAGGGCAGACATAATGACCTTCAATGATTTCCTCTTGTGTCAGTTTTGGTCAACTTTAAGGAGCTAGGAAATGGTCCACTTTACAGAAATGTTCAAATTTACTGGCATTTCATATATTCTCTGCTATAACATTTTCCTGATTCTTTCTGTATATTCTTTACTTATGTTTTTCTTTTCCTTAATCAAAGTGTGTCTTTTAAATCTTTTCAAAGAATATTCTTTGGACTTACTAAATCACCTCAATTTTATACGTTTTCTGTTGTATTAAGTTCTGCTCATATCTTTATTTATATTTTTTCTATGTTCTCAGGGTTTGTTGTTTTGATCTTCTGATGTCAATTAAAACACTTGGTTATTCATTTTAATAAATCTTTTTACTTATAAAGGTTTGAACTTTTGAAGATTCCAGCTTACTTGTAAGTTTTTAAGGGTCAGGTCCTCTCCATTGTTGCTGGCCTAAGGCTTAGTTCACCATATAGCAATGTATATATTGACATATTTTCCCCTCGACTTTCTGTGATTCCCTACATCTCACCTTGCTTTGCAGACAAGCCATTTGAAATACCCTTAACTTATTTCACAGCCAATAAGTCTTTGAAATAATGTGTATTTTTTAGAGAAATCTTCTTATATCATTAGGCAGAAAATCTGACTGCCATAGTTTTCAAAACAGCATAATTTCACTCTTCTCAATGATTAATCTGTTGTATTACACAACCTTTGACTATTTAGCTTTATCAATGACATGTACTTTACAAATGTTTTAGAGATCCTACCAGTCTTTGAAAACATCCTTGTTCCTTGATTCAGTTCCAGTTTTATGTATATTTTCTTCCTTGCACCTGATTATTCCAACATCTGATGGATGGCCTTGGGAATCTAATTGTGGTATTGATTGTTTTTGCTGAATGTCTCCACTTGTAGCTGATTTCTTCATTATTGTGTAAATTTAGATCATGAGCTCATGTTTAGCTAAACAGCTGACCTTATAAGAGGCTTAGGTGTGAACGCTCGTGAGTTTCAACAAAAAGTCGGCAAAGATTTATTTGTGTCCCGCCGATGAGTTGCCCGCAAGGACCCCATTTTCTAGAAGTGTTGGTCCAATACTCCCTCTAGAGGCAGGGGATTCAGACAGGGCTGCTTTGTGGCCCCCGATCTGTGGCAGGGGCTGTGGTCGACCTGTGGTCAGGGCAGGAGCCTCTCCGCGTTGGTCACAGGGCCCCATCTGCCCGCGAATTTCGGTCAACTGGCAGGAAGGTACGATGCCCAGTCCTATGGTTAGCTGTGCAGCGAGGTGTACTGCGAGGACACGTTCCACACACACTTCAACAAAGAGGGCGGCCTGAGTGGAAAGGTGAGTGTTTGGACAGCTGTGCAGACAAAGAAGGCGCCCTTTGGCCTGGGCCAAATGCTTGTGACACACCCCTGGGCCTGCCGGCCTCTGAGGGCCCTGCTCTGGGCCCCCTGCTCCCCTGCCCTTTGTTCAGTCACAGCAGAGATGGCCACACCCACTCCCTCAGTGAGGGCAGTGTTCCATCCTCCCTCAGCCCCGCCCCCTCTCCGCAGGTTACCATGGACTACAGATGCTGCATTCTGAGGCCAGGGCCTTCCGAGTATGCCAAGGGCAGACATAATGACCTTCAATGATTTCCTCTTGTGTCAGTTTTGGTCAACTTTAAGGAGCTAGGAAATGGTCCACTTTACAGAAATGTTCAAATTTACTGGCATTTCATATATTCTCTGCTATAACATTGTCCTGATTCTTTCTGTATATTCTTTACTTATGTTTTTCTTTTCCTTAATCAAAGTGTGTCTTTTAAATCTTTTCAAAGAATATTCTTTGGACTTACTAAATCACCTCAATTTTATACGTTTTCTGTTGTATTAAGTTCTGCTCATATCTTTATTTATATTTTTTCTATGTTCTCAGGGTTTGTTGTTTTGATCTTCTGATGTCAATTAAAACACTTGGTTATTCATTTTAATAAATCTTTTTACTTATAAAGATTTGAACTTTTGAAGATTCCAGCTTACTTGTAAGTTTCTAAGGGTCAGGTCCTCTCCATTGTTGCTGGCCTAAGGCTTAGTTCACCATATAGCAATGTATATATTGACATATTTTCCCCTCGACTTTCTGTGATTCCCTACATCTCACCTTGCTTTGCAGACATGCCATTTGAAATACCCTTAACTTATTTCACAGCCAATAAGTCTTTGAAATAATGTGTATTTTTTAGAGAAATCTTCTTATATCATTAGGCAGAAAATCTGACTGCCATAGTTTTCAAAACAGCATAATTTCACTCTTCTCAATGATTAATCTGTTGTATTACACAACCTTTGACTATTTAGCTTTATCAATGACATGTACTTTACAAATGTTTTAGAGATCCTACCAGTCTTTGAAAACATCCTTGTTCCTTGATTCAGTTCCAGTTTTATGTATATTTTCTTCCTTGCACCTGATTATTCCAACATCTGATGGATGGCCTTGGGAATCTAATTCTGGTATTGATTGTTTTTGCTGAATGTCTCCACTTGTAGCTGATTTCTTCATTATTGTGTAAATTTAGATCATGAGCTCATGTTTAGCTAAACAGCTGACCTTATAAGAGGCTTAGGTGTGAACGCTCGTGAGTTTCAACAAAAAGTCGGCAAAGATTTATTTGTGTCCCTCCGATGAGTTGCCCGCAAGGACCCCATTTTCTAGAAGTGTTGGTCCAATAGTCCCTCTAGAGGCAGGGGATTCAGACAGGGCTGCTTTGTGGCCCCCGATCTGTGGCAGGGGCTGTGGTCGACCTGTGGTCAAGGCAGGAGCCTCTCCGCGTTGGTCACAGGGCCCCATCTGCCTGCGAATTTCGGTCAACTGGCAGGAAGGTACGATGCCCAGTCCTATGGTTAGCTGTGCAGCGAGGTGTACTGCGAGGACACGTTCCACACACACTTCAACAAAGAGGGCGGCCTGAGTGGAAAGGTGAGTGTTTGGACAGCTGTGCAGACAAAGAAGGCGCCCTTTGGCCTGGGCCAAATGCTTGTGACACACCCCTGGGCCTGCCGGCCTCTGAGGGCCCTGCTCTGGGCCCCCTGCTCCCCTGCCCTTTGTTCAGTCACAGCAGAGATGGCCACACCCACTCCCTCAGTGAGGGCAGTGTTCCCTCCTCCCTCAGCCCCGCCCCCTCTCCGCAGGTTACCATGGACTACAGATGCTGCATTCTGAGGCCAGGGCCTTCCGAGTATGCCAAGGGCAGACATAATGACCTTCAATGATTTCCTCTTGTGTCAGTTTTGGTCAACTTTAAGGAGCTAGGAAATGGTCCACTTTACAGAAATGTTCAAATTTACTGGCATTTCATATATTCTCTGCTATAACATTTTCCTGATTCTTTCTGTATATTCTTTACTTATGTTTTTCTTTTCCTTAATCAAAGTGTGTCTTTTAAATCTTTTCAAAGAATATTCTTTGGACTTACTAAATCACCTCAATTTTATACGTTTTCTGTTGTATTAAGTTCTGCTCATATCTTTATTTATATTTTTTCTATGTTCTCAGGGTTTGTTGTTTTGATCTTCTGATGTCAATTAAAACACTTGGTTATTCATTTTAATAAATCTTTTTACTTATAAAGGTTTGAACTTTTGAAGATTCCAGCTTACTTGTAAGTTTTTAAGGGTCAGGTCCTCTCCATTGTTGCTGGCCTAAGGCTTAGTTCACCATATAGCAATGTATATATTGACATATTTTCCCCTCGACTTTCTGTGATTCCCTACATCTCACCTTGCTTTGCAGACAAGCCATTTGAAATACCCTTAACTTATTTCACAGCCAATAAGTCTTTGAAATAATGTGTATTTTTTAGAGAAATCTTCTTATATCATTAGGCAGAAAATCTGACTGCCATAGTTTTCAAAACAGCATAATTTCACTCTTCTCAATGATTAATCTGTTGTATTACACAACCTTTGACTATTTAGCTTTATCAATGACATGTACTTTACAAATGTTTTAGAGATCCTACCAGTCTTTGAAAACATCCTTGTTCCTTGATTCAGTTCCAGTTTTATGTATATTTTCTTCCTTGCACCTGATTATTCCAACATCTGATGGATGGCCTTGGGAATCTAATTGTGGTATTGATTGTTTTTGCTGAATGTCTCCACTTGTAGCTGATTTCTTCATTATTGTGTAAATTTAGATCATGAGCTCATGTTTAGCTAAACAGCTGACCTTATAAGAGGCTTAGGTGTGAACGCTCGTGAGTTTCAACAAAAAGTCGGCAAAGATTTATTTGTGTCCCGCCGATGAGTTGCCCGCAAGGACCCCATTTTCTAGAAGTGTTGGTCCAATACTCCCTCTAGAGGCAGGGGATTCAGACAGGGCTGCTTTGTGGCCCCCGATCTGTGGCAGGGGCTGTGGTCGACCTGTGGTCAGGGCAGGAGCCTCTCCGCGTTGGTCACAGGGCCCCATCTGCCCGCGAATTTCGGTCAACTGGCAGGAAGGTACGATGCCCAGTCCTATGGTTAGCTGTGCAGCGAGGTGTACTGCGAGGACACGTTCCACACACACTTCAACAAAGAGGGCGGCCTGAGTGGAAAGGTGAGTGTTTGGACAGCTGTGCAGACAAAGAAGGCGCCCTTTGGCCTGGGCCAAATGCTTGTGACACACCCCTGGGCCTGCCGGCCTCTGAGGGCCCTGCTCTGGGCCCCCTGCTCCCCTGCCCTTTGTTCAGTCACAGCAGAGATGGCCACACCCACTCCCTCAGTGAGGGCAGTGTTCCATCCTCCCTCAGCCCCGCCCCCTCTCCGCAGGTTACCATGGACTACAGATGCTGCATTCTGAGGCCAGGGCCTTCCGAGTATGCCAAGGGCAGACATAATGACCTTCAATGATTTCCTCTTGTGTCAGTTTTGGTCAACTTTAAGGAGCTAGGAAATGGTCCACTTTACAGAAATGTTCAAATTTACTGGCATTTCATATATTCTCTGCTATAACATTGTCCTGATTCTTTCTGTATATTCTTTACTTATGTTTTTCTTTTCCTTAATCAAAGTGTGTCTTTTAAATCTTTTCAAAGAATATTCTTTGGACTTACTAAATCACCTCAATTTTATACGTTTTCTGTTGTATTAAGTTCTGCTCATATCTTTATTTATATTTTTTCTATGTTCTCAGGGTTTGTTGTTTTGATCTTCTGATGTCAATTAAAACACTTGGTTATTCATTTTAATAAATCTTTTTACTTATAAAGATTTGAACTTTTGAAGATTCCAGCTTACTTGTAAGTTTCTAAGGGTCAGGTCCTCTCCATTGTTGCTGGCCTAAGGCTTAGTTCACCATATAGCAATGTATATATTGACATATTTTCCCCTCGACTTTCTGTGATTCCCTACATCTCACCTTGCTTTGCAGACAAGCCATTTGAAATACCCTTAACTTATTTCACAGCCAATAAGTCTTTGAAATAATGTGTATTTTTTAGAGAAATCTTCTTATATCATTAGGCAGAAAATCTGACTGCCATAGTTTTCAAAACAGCATAATTTCACTCTTCTCAATGATTAATCTGTTGTATTACACAACCTTTGACTATTTAGCTTTATCAATGACATGTACTTTACAAATGTTTTAGAGATCCTACCAGTCTTTGAAAACATCCTTGTTCCTTGATTCAGTTCCAGTTTTATGTATATTTTCTTCCTTGCACCTGATTATTCCAACATCTGATGGATGGCCTTGGGAATCTAATTCTGGTATTGATTGTTTTTGCTGAATGTCTCCACTTGTAGCTGATTTCTTCATTATTGTGTAAATTTAGATCATGAGCTCATGTTTAGCTAAACAGCTGACCTTATAAGAGGCTTAGGTGTGAACGCTCGTGAGTTTCAACAAAAAGTCGGCAAAGATTTATTTGTGTCCCTCCGATGAGTTGCCCGCAAGGACCCCATTTTCTAGAAGTGTTGGTCCAATAGTCCCTCTAGAGGCAGGGGATTCAGACAGGGCTGGTTTGTGGCCCCCGATCTGTGGCAGGGGCTGTGGTCGACCTGTGGTCAGGGCAGGAGCCTCTCCGCGTTGGTCACAGGGCCCCATCTGCCCGCGAATTTCGGTCAACTGGCAGGAAGGTACGATGCCCAGTCCTATGGTTAGCTGTGCAGCGAGGTGTACTGCGAGGACACGTTCCACACACACTTCAACAAAGAGGGCGGCCTGAGTGGAAAGGTGAGTGTTTGGACAGCTGTGCAGACAAAGAAGGCGCCCTTTGGCCTGGGCCAAATGCTTGTGACACACCCCTGGGCCTGCCGGCCTCTGAGGGCCCTGCTCTGGGCCCCCTGCTCCCCTGCCCTTTGTTCAGTCACAGCAGAGATGGCCACACCCACTCCCTCAGTGAGGGCAGTGTTCCATCCTCCCTCAGCCCCGCCCCCTCTCCGCAGGTTACCATGGACTACAGATGCTGCATTCTGAGGCCAGGGCCTTCCGAGTATGCCAAGGGCAGACATAATGACCTTCAATGATTTCCTCTTGTGTCAGTTTTGGTCAACTTTAAGGAGCTAGGAAATGGTCCACTTTACAGAAATGTTCAAATTTACTGGCATTTCATATATTCTCTGCTACAACATTGTCCTGATTCTTTCTGTATATTCTTTACTTATGTTTTTCTTTTCCTTAATCAAAGTGTGTCTTTTAAATCTTTTCAAAGAATATTCTTTGGACTTACTAAATCACCTCAATTTTATACGTTTTCTGTTGTATTAAGTTCTGCTCATATCTTTATTTATATTTTTTCTATGTTCTCAGGGTTTGTTGTTTTGATCTTCTGATGTCAATTAAAACACTTGGTTATTCATTTTAATAAATCTTTTTACTTATAAAGATTTGAACTTTTGAAGATTCCAGCTTACTTGTAAGTTTCTAAGGGTCAGGTCCTCTCCATTGTTGCTGGCCTAAGGCTTAGTTCACCATATAGCAATGTATATATTGACATATTTTCCCCTCGACTTTCTGTGATTCCCTACATCTCACCTTGCTTTGCAGACAAGCCATTTGAAATACCCTTAACTTATTTCACAGCCAATAAGTCTTTGAAATAATGTGTATTTTTTAGAGAAATCTTCTTGTATCATTAGGCAGAAAATCTGACCTGCCATAGTTTTCAAAACAGCATAATTTCACTCTTCTCAATGATTAATATGTTGTATTACACAACCTTTGAGTATTTAACTTTATCAATGACATGTACTTTAAAAAGGTTTTAGAGATCCTACCAGTCTGTGAAAACATTCTTGTTCCTTGTTTCAGTTCCAGTTTTATGTATATTTTCTGCCTTGCACCTGATTATTCCAACATCTGATGGATGGCCTTGGGAATCAAATTCTGGTATTGATTGTTTTTGCTGATTGTCTCCACTTGTAGCTGATTTCTTCATTATTGTGTAAATTTAGATCATGAGCTCATGTTTAGCTAAAGAGCTGACCTTGTAAGAGGCTTAAGTGTGAACGCTCGTAAGCTTCAACAGAAAGTCGGCAAAGATTTATTTGTGTCCCTCCGATGATTTGCCCGCAAGGACCCCATTTTCTAGAAGTGTTGGTCCAATAGTCCCTCTAGAGGCAGGGGATTCAGACAGGGCTGATTTGCGGCCCCCGATCTGGGGCAGGGGCTGTGGTCGACCTGTGGTCAGGGCAGGAGCCTCTCCGCGTTGGTCCCAGGGCCCCATCTGCCTGCGAACTTCGGTCACCTGGCAGGAAGGTACGATGCCCAGTCCTATGGCTAGCTGTGCAGCGAGGTGTACTGCGAGGACACGTTCCACACACACTTCAACAAAGTGGGCGGCCTGAGTGGAAAGGTGAGAGTTTGTGAAGCTCTGCAGACAAAGAAGGCGCCCCTTGGCCTGGGCCAAATGCTTGTGACACACCCCTGGTCCTGCCGGCCTCTGAGGGCCCTGCCCTGGGCCCCCTGCTCCCCTGCCCTTTGTTCAGTCACAGCAGTGATGGCCACACCCACTCCCTCAGTGAGGGCAGTGTTCCAAACTCCCTCAGCCCCGCCCCCTGTCCGCAGGTTACCATGGACTACAGATGCTGCATTCTGAGGCCAGGGCGTTCCGAGAATGCCAAGGGCAGACATGATGACCTTCAATGATTTCCTCTTGTGTCAGTTTTGGTCAACTTTAGGAGCTAGGAAATGGTCCACTTTACAGAAATGTTCAAATTTACTGGCATTTCATATATTCTCTGCTACAACATTGTCCTGATTCTTTCTGTATATTCTTTACTTATATTTTTGTTTTCCTTAATCAAAGTGTGTCTTTTAAATCTTTTCAAAGAATATTCTTTGGACTTACTAAATCACCTCAATTTTATACGTTTTCTGTTGTATTAAGTTCTGCTCTTATCTTTATTTATATTTTTTCTATGTTCTCAGGGTTTGTTGTTTTGATCTTCTGATGTCAATTAAAACACTTGGTTATTCATTTTAATAAATCTTTTTACTTATAAAGATTTGAACTTTTGAAAATTCCAGCTTACTTGTAAGTTTCTAAGGGTCAGGTCCTCTCCATTGTTGCTGGCCTAAGTCTTAGTTCACCATATAGCAATATATATATTGACATATTTTCCCCTCGACTTTCTGTGATTCCCCACATCTCACCTTTCTTTGCAGACAAGCCATTTGAAATACCCTTAACTTATTTCACAGCCAATAAGTCTTTGAAATAATGTGTATTTTTTAGAGAAATCTTCTTATATCATTAGGCAGAAAATCTGACTGCCATAGTTTTCAAAACAGCATAATTTCACTCTTCTCAATGATTAATATGTTGTATTACACAACCTTTGACTATTTAGCTTTATCAATGACATGTACTTTACAAATGTTTTAGAGATCCTACCAGTCTTTGAAAACATCCTTGTTCCTTGATTCAGTTCCAGTTTTATGTATATTTTCTTCCTTGCACCTGATTATTCCAACATCTGATGGATGGCCTTGGGAATCTAATTCTGGTATTGATTGTTTTTGCTGAATGTCTCCACTTGTAGCTGATTTCTTCATTATTGTGTAAATTTAGATCATGAGCTCATGTTTAGCTAAACAGCTGACCTTATAAGAGGCTTAGGTGTGAACGCTCGTGAGTTTCAACAAAAAGTCGGCAAAGATTTATTTGTGGCCCGCCGATGAGTTGCCCGCAAGGACCCCATTTTCTAGAAGTGTTGGTCCAATACTCCCTCTAGAGGCAGGGGATTCAGACAAGGCTGCTTTGTGGCCCCCGATCTGTGGCAGGGGCTGTGGTCGACCTGTGGTCAGGGCAGGAGCCTCTCCGCGTTGGTCACAGGGCCCCATCTGCCTGTGAATTTCGGTCAACTGGCAGGAAGGTACGATGCCCAGTCCTATGGTTAGCTGTGCAGCGAGGTGTACTGCGAGGACACGTTCCACACACACTTCAACAAAGAGGGCGGCCTGAGTGGAAAGGTGAGTGTTTGGACAGCTGTGCAGACAAAGAAGGCGCCCTTTGGCCTGGGCCAAATGCTTGTGACACACCCCTGGGCCTGCCGGCCTCTGAGGGCCCTGCTCTGGGCCCCCTGCTCCCCTGCCCTTTGTTCAGTCACAGCAGAGATGGCCACACCCACTCCCTCAGTGAGGGCAGTGTTCCATCCTCCCTCAGCCCCGCCCCCTCTCCGCAGGTTACCATGGACTACAGATGCTGCATTCTGAGGCCAGGGCCTTCCGAGTATGCCAAGGGCAGACATAATGACCTTCAATGATTTCCTCTTGTGTCAGTTTTGGTCAACTTTAAGGAGCTAGGAAATGGTCCACTTTACAGAAATGTTCAAATTTACTGGCATTTCATATATTCTCTGCTATAACATTGTCCTGATTCTTTCTGTATATTCTTTACTTATGTTTTTCTTTTCCTTAATCAAAGTGTGTCTTTTAAATCTTTTCAAAGAATATTCTTTGGACTTACTAAATCACCTCAATTTTATACGTTTTCTGTTGTATTAAGTTCTGCTCATATCTTTATTTATATTTTTTCTATGTTCTCAGGGTTTGTTGTTTTGATCTTCTGATGTCAATTAAAACACTTGGTTATTCATTTTAATAAATCTTTTTACTTATAAAGATTTGAACTTTTGAAGATTCCAGCTTACTTGTAAGTTTCTAAGGGTCAGGTCCTCTCCATTGTTGCTGGCCTAAGTCTTAGTTCACCATATAGCAATGTATATATTGACATATTTTCCCCTCGACTTTCTGTGATTCCCTACATCTCACCTTGCTTTGCAGACAAGCCATTTGAAATACCCTTAACTTATTTCACAGCCAATAAGTCTTTGAAATAATGTGTATTTTTTAGAGAAATCTTCTTATATCATTAGGCAGAAAATCTGACTGCCATAGTTTTCAAAACAGCATAATTTCACTCTTCTCAATGATTAATCTGTTGTATTACACAACCTTTGACTATTTAGCTTTATCAATGACATGTACTTTACAAATGTTTTAGAGATCCTACCAGTCTTTGAAAACATCCTTGTTCCTTGATTCAGTTCCAGTTTTATGTATATTTTCTTGCTTGCACCTGATTATTCCAACATCTGATGGATGGCCTTGGGAATCTAATTGTGGTATTGATTGTTTTTGCTGAATGTCTCCACTTGTAGCTGATTTCTTCATTATTGTGTAAATTTAGATCATGAGCTCATGTTTAGCTAAACAGCTGACCTTATAAGAGGCTTAGGTGTGAACGCTCGTGAGTTTCAACAAAAAGTCGGCAAAGATTTATTTGTGTCCCTCCGATGAGTTGCCCGCAAGGACCCCATTTTCTAGAAGTGTTGGTCCAATAGTCCCTCTAGAGGCAGGGGATTCAGACAGGGCTGCTTTGTGGCCCCCGATCTGTGGCAGGGGCTGTGGTCGACGTGTGGTCAGGGCAGGAGCCTCTCCGCGTTGGTCACAGGGCCCCATCTGCCCGCGAATTTCGGTCAACTGGCAGGAAGGTACGATGCCCAGTCCTATGGTTAGCTGTGCAGCGAGGTGTACTGCGAGGACACGTTCCACACACACTTCAACAAAGAGGGCGGCCTGAGTGGAAAGGTGAGTGTTTGGACAGCTGTGCAGACAAAGAAGGCGCCCTTTGGCCTGGGCCAAATGCTTGTAACACACCCCTGGGCCTGCCGGCCTCTGAGGGCCCTGCTCTGGGCCCCCTGCTCCCCTGGCCTTTGTTCAGTCACAGCAGAGATGGCCACACCCACTCCCTCAGTGAGGGCAGTGTTCCATCCTCCCTCAGCCCCGCCCCCTCTCCGCAGGTTACCATGGACTACACATGCTGCATTCTGAGGCCAGGGCCTTCCGAGTATGCCAAGGGCAGACATAATGACCTTCAATGATTTCCTCTTGTGTCAGTTTTGGTCAACTTTAAGGAGCTAGGAAATGGTCCACTTTACAGAAATGTTCAAATTTACTGGCATTTCATATATTCTCTGCTATAACATTGTCCTGATTCTTTCTGTATATTCTTTACTTATGTTTTTCTTTTCCTTAATCAAAGTGTGTCTTTTAAATCTTTTCAAAGAATATTCTTTGGACTTACTAAATCACCTCAATTTTATACGTTTTCTGTTGTATTAAGTTCTGCTCATATCTTTATTTATATTTTTTCTAAGTTCTCAGGGTTTGTTGTTTTGATCTTCTGATGTCAATTAAAACACTTGGTTATTCATTTTAATAAATCTTTTGACTTATAAAGATTTGAACTTTTGAAAATTCCAGCTAACTTGTAAGTTTCTAAGGGTCAGGTCCTCTCCACTGTTGCTGGCCTAAGGCTTAGTTCACCATATAGCAATGTATATATTGACATATTTTCCCCTCGACTTTCTGTGATTCCCTTCATCTCACCTTTCTTTGCAGACAAGCCATTCGAAATACCCTTAACTTATTTCACAGCCAATAAGTCTTTGAAATAATGTGTATTTTTTAGAGAAATCTTCTTGTATCATTAGGCAGAAAATCTGACCTGCCATAGTTTTCAAAACAGCATAATTTCACTCTTCTCAATGATTAATATGTTGTATTACACAACCTTTGAGTATTTAACTTTATCAATGACATGTACTTTAAAAAGGTTTTAGAGATCCTACCAGTCTGTGAAAACATTCTTGTTCCTTGTTTCAGTTCCAGTTTTATGTATATTTTCTGCCTTGCACCTGATTATTCCAACATCTGATGGATGGCCTTGGGAATCAAATTCTGGTATTGATTGTTTTTGCTGATTGTCTCCACTTGTAGCTGATTTCTTCATTATTGTGTAAATTTAGATCATGAGCTCATGTTTAGCTAAAGAGCTGACCTTGTAAGAGGCTTAAGTGTGAACGCTCGTAAGCTTCAACAGAAAGTCGGCAAAGATTTATTTGTGTCCCTCCGATGATTTGCCCGCAAGGACCCCATTTTCTAGAAGTGTTGGTCCAATAGTCCCTCTAGAGGCAGGGGATTCAGACAGGGCTGCTTTGCGGCCCCCGATCTGGGGCAGGGGCTGTGGTCGACCTGTGGTCAGGGCAGGAGCCTCTCCGCGTTGGTCCCAGGGCCCCATCTGCCTGCGAATTTCGGTCAACTGGCAGGAAGGTACGATGCCCAGTCCTATGGCTAGCTGTGCAGCGAGGTGTACTGCGAGGACACGTTCCACACACACTTCAACAAAGAGGGCGGCCTGAGTGGAAAGGTGAGTGTTTGTGAAGCTCTGCAGACAAAGAAGGCGCCCCTTGGCCTGGGCCAAATGCTTGTGACACACCCCTGGTCCTGCCGGCCTCTGAGGGCCCTGCCCTGGGCCCCCTGCTCCCCTGCCCTTTGTTCAGTCACAGCAGTGATGGCCACACCCACTCCCTCAGTGAGGGCAGTGTTCCAAACTCCCTCAGCCCTGCCCCCTGTCCGCAGGTTACCATGGACTACAGATGCTGCATTCTGAGGCCAGGGCGTTCCGAGAATGCCAAGGGCAGACATGATGACCTTCAATGATTTCCTCTTGTGTCAGTTTTGGTCAACTTTAGGAGCTAGGAAATGGTCCACTTTACAGAAATGTTCAAATTTACTGGCATTTCATATATTCTCTGCTACAACATTGTCCTGATTCTTTCTGTATATTCTTTACTTATATTTTTGTTTTCCTTAATCAAAGTGTGTCTTTTAAATCTTTTCAAAGAATATTCTTTGGACTTACTAAATCACCTCAATTTTATACGTTTTCTGTTGTATTAAGTTCTGCTCTTATCTTTATTTATATTTTTTCTATGTTCTCAGGGTTTGTTGTTTTGATCTTCTGATGTCAATTAAAACACTTGGTTATTCATTTTAATAAATCTTTTTACTTATAAAGATTTGAACTTTTGAAGGTTCCAGCTTACTTGTAAGTTTCTAAGGGTCAGGTCCTCTCCATTGTTGCTGGCCTAAGTCTTAGTTCACCATATAGCAATGTATATATTGACATATTTTCCCCTCGACTTTCTGTGATTCCCTACATCTCACCTTGCTTTGCAGACAAGCCATTTGAAATACCCTTAACTTATTTCACAGCCAATAAGTCTTTGAAATAATGTGTATTTTTTAGAGAAATCTTCTTATATCATTAGGCAGAAAATCTGACTGCCATAGTTTTCAAAACAGCATAATTTCACTCTTCTCAATGATTAATCTGTTGTATTACACAACCTTTGACTATTTAGCTTTATCAATGACATGTACTTTACAAATGTTTTAGAGATCCTACCAGTCTTTGAAAACATCCTTGTTCCTTGATTCAGTTCCAGTTTTATGTATATTTTCTTCCTTGCACCTGATTATTCCAACATCTGATGGATGGCCTTGGGAATCTAATTCTGGTATTGCTTGTTTTTGCTGAATGTCTCCACTTGTAGCTGATTTCTTCATTATTGTGTAAATTTAGATCATGAGCTCATGTTTAGCTAAACAGCTGACCTTATAAGAGGCTTAGGTGTGAACGCTCGTGAGTTTCAACAAAAAGTCGGCAAAGATTTATTTGTGTCCCTCCGATGAGTTGCCCGCAAGGACCCCATTTTCTAGAAGTGTTGGTCCAATAGTCCCTCTAGAGGCAGGGGATTCAGACAGGGCTGCTTTGTGGCCCCCGATCTGTGGCAGGGGCTGTGGTCGACCTGTGGTCAGTGCAGGGGCCTCTCCGCGTTGGTCACAGGGCCCCATCTGCCTGCGAATTTCGGTCAACTGGCAGGAAGGTACGATG
This sequence comes from Hyperoodon ampullatus, assembly GCF_949752795.1. Taxonomy (NCBI): domain Eukaryota; kingdom Metazoa; phylum Chordata; class Mammalia; order Artiodactyla; family Ziphiidae; genus Hyperoodon; species Hyperoodon ampullatus. The sequence continues at coordinate 101,741,274 of NC_136919.1, forward strand.
CCCAGTCCTATGGTTAGCTGTGCAGCGAGGTGTACTGCGAGGACACGTTCCACACACACTTCAACAAAGAGGGCGGCCTGAGTGGAAAGGTGAGTGTTTGGACAGCTGTGCAGACAAAGAAGGCGCCCTTTGGCCTGGGCCAAATGCTTGTGACACACCCCTGGGCCTGCCGGCCTCTGAGGGCCCTGCTCTGGGCCCCCTGCTCCCCTGCCCTTTGTTCAGTCACAGCAGAGATGGCCACACCCACTCCCTCAGTGAGGGCAGTGTTCCATCCTCCCTCAGCCCCGCCCCCTCTCCGCAGGTTACCATGGACTACAGATGCTGCATTCTGAGGCCAGGGCCTTCCGAGTATGCCAAGGGCAGACATAATGACCTTCAATGATTTCCTCTTGTGTCAGTTTTGGTCAACTTTAAGGAGCTAGGAAATGGTCCACTTTACAGAAATGTTCAAATTTACTGTCATTTCATATATTCTCTGCTATAACATTGTCCTGATTCTTTCTGTATATTCTTTACTTATGTTTATCTTTTCCTTAATCAAAGTGTGTCTTTTAAATCTTTTCAAAGAATATTCTTTGGACTTACTAAATCACCTCAATTTTATACGTTTTCTGTTGTATTAAGTTCTGCTCATATCTTTATTTATATTTTTTCTAAGTTCTCAGGGTTTGTTGTTTTGATCTTCTGATGTCAATTAAAACACTTGGTTATTCATTTTAATAAATCTTTTTACTTATAAAGATTTGAACTTTTGAAAATTCCAGCTTACTTGTAAGTTTCTAAGGGTCAGGTCCTCTCCACTGTTGCTGGCCTAAGGCTTAGTTCACCATATAGCAATGTATATATTGACTTATTTTCCCCTCGACTTTCTGTGATTCCCTACATCTCACCTTTCTTTGCAGACAAGCCATTCGAAATACCCTTAACTTATTTCACAGCCAATAAGTCTTTGAAATAATGTGTATTTTTTAGAGAAATCTTCTTGTATCATTAGGCAGAAAATCTGACCTGCCATAGTTTTCAAAACAGCATAATTTCACTCTTCTCAATGATTAATATGTTGTATTACACAACCTTTGAGTATTTAACTTTATCAATGACATGTACTTTAAAAAGGTTTTAGAGATCCTACCAGTCTGTGAAAACATTCTTGTTCCTTGTTTCAGTTCCAGTTTTATGTATATTTTCTGCCTTGCACCTGATTATTCCAACATCTGATGGATGCCCTTGGGAATCAAATTCTGGTATTGATTGTTTTTGCTGATTGTCTCCACTTGTAGCTGATTTCTTCATTATTGTGTAAATTTAGATCATGAGCTCATGTTTAGCTAAAGAGCTGACCTTGTAAGAGGCTTAAGTGTGAACGCTCGTAAGCTTCAACAGAAAGTCGGCAAATATTTATTTGTGTCCCTCCGATGATTTGCCCGCAAGGACCCCATTTTCTAGAAGTGTTGGTCCAATAGTCCCTCTAGAGGCAGGGGATTCAGACAGGGCTGCTTTGCGGCCCCCGATCTGGGGTAGGGGCTGTGGTCGACCTGTGGTCAGGACAGGAGCCTCTCCGTGTTGGTCCCAGGGCCCCATCAGCCTGCGAACTTCGGTCACCTGGCAGGAAGGTACGATGCCCAGTCCTATGGCTAGCTGTGCAGCGAGGTGTACTGCGAGGACACGTTCCACACACACTTCAACAAAGAGGGCGGCCTGAGTGGAAAGGTGAGTGTTTGTGAAGCTCTGCAGACAAAGAAGGCGCCCCTTGGCCTGGGCCAAATGCTTGTGACACACCCCTGGTCCTGCCGGCCTCTGAGCGCCCTGCCCTGGGCCCCCTGCTCCCCTGCCCTTTGTTCAGTCACAGCAGTGATGGCCACACCCACTCCCTCAGTGAGGGCAGTGTTCCAAACTCCCTCAGCCCCTCCCCCTGTCCGCAGGATACCATGGACTACAGATGCTGCATTCTGAGGCCAGGGCGTTCCGAGAATGCCAAGGGCAGACATGATGACCTTCAATGATTTCCTCTTGTGTCAGTTTTGGTCAACTTTAGGAGCTAGGAAATGGTCCACTTTACAGAAATGTTCAAATTTACTGGCATTTCATATATTCTCTGCTACAACATTGTCCTGATTCTTTCTGTATATTCTTTACTTATGTTTTTGTTTTCCTTAATCAAAGTGTGTCTTTTAAATCTTTTCAAAGAATATTCTTTGGACTTACTAAATCACCTCAATTTTATACGTTTTCTGTTGTATTAAGTTCTGCTCTTATCTTTATTTATATTTTTTCTATGTTCTCAGGGTTTGTTGTTTTGATCTTCTGATGTCAATTAAAACACTTGGTTATTCATTTTAATAAATCTTTTTACTTATAAAGATTTGAACTTTTGAAGGTTCCAGCTTACTTGTAAGTTTCTAAGGGTCAGGTCCTCTCCATTGTTGCTGGCCTAAGTCTTAGTTCACCATATAGCAATGTATATATTGACATATTTTCCCCTCGACTTTCTGTGATTCCCCACATCTCACCTTTCTTTGCAGACAAGCCATTTGAAATACCCTTAACTTATTTCACAGCCAATAAGTCTTTGAAATAATGTGTATTTTTTAGAGAAATCTTCTTATATCATTAGGCAGAAAATCTGACTGCCATAGTTTTCAAAACAGCATAATTTCACTCTTCTCAATGATTAATCTGTTGTATTACACAACCTTTGACTATTTAGCTTTATCAATGACATGTACTTTACAAATGTTTTAGAGATCCTACCAGTCTTTGAAAACATCCTTGTTCCTTGATTCAGTTCCAGTTTTATGTATATTTTCTTCCTTGCACCTGATTATTCCAACATCTGATGGATGGCCTTGGGAATCTAATTCTGGTATTGATTGTTTTTGCTGAATGTCTCCACTTGTAGCTGATTTCTTCCTTATTGTGTAAATTTAGATCATGAGCTCATGTTTAGCTAAACAGCTGACCTTATAAGAGGCTTAGGTGTGAACGCTCGTGAGTTTCAACAAAAAGTCGGCAAAGATTTATTTGTGTCCCTCCGATGAGTTGCCCGCAAGGACCCCATTTTCTAGAAGTGTTGGTCCAATACTCCCTCTAGAGGCAGGGGATTCAGACAGGGCTGCTTTGTGGCCCCCGATCTGTGGCAGGGGCTGTGGTCGACGTGTGGTCAGGGCAGGAGCCTCTCCGCGTTGGTCACAGGGCCCCATCTGCCTGCGAATTTCGGTCAACTGGCAGGAAGGTACGATGCCCAGTCCTATGGTTAGCTGTGCAGCGAGGTGTACTGCGAGGACACGTTCCACACACACTTCAACAAAGAGGGCGGCCTGAGTGGAAAGGTGAGTGTTTGGACAGCTGTGCAGACAAAGAAGGCGCCCTTTGGCCTGGGCCAAATGCTTGTGACACACCCCTGGGCCTGCCGGCCTCTGAGGGCCCTGCTCTGGGCCCCCTGCTCCCCTGCCCTTTGTTCAGTCACAGCAGAGATGGCCACACCCACTCCCTCAGTGAGGGCAGTGTTCCATCCTCCCTCAGCCCCACCCCCTCTCCGCAGGTTACCATGGACTACAGATGCTGCATTCTGAGGCCAGGGCCTTCCGAGTATGCCAAGGGCAGACATAATGACCTTCAATGATTTCCTCTTGTGTCAGTTTTGGTCAACTTTAAGGAGCTAGGAAATGGTCCACTTTACAGAAATGTTCAAATTTACTGGCATTTCATATATTCTCTGCTATAACATTGTCCTGATTCTTTCTGTATATTCTTTACTTATGTTTTTCTTTTCCTTAATCAAAGTGTGTCTTTTAAATCTTTTCAAAGAATATTCTTTGGACTTACTAAATCACCTCAGTTTTATACGTTTTCTGTTGCATTAAGTTCTGCTCATATCTTTATTTATATTTTTTCTAAGTTCTCAGGGTTTGTTGTTTTGATCTTCTGATGTCAATTAAAACACTTGGTTATTCATTTTAATAAATCTTTTTACTTATAAATATTTGAACTTTTGAAAATTCCAGCTTATGTGTAAGTTTCTAAGGGTCAGGTCCTCTCCACTGTTGCTGGCCTAAGGCTTAGTTCACCATATAGCAATGTATATATTGACATATTTTCCCCTCGACTTTCTGTGATTCCCTACATCTCACCTTTCTTTGCAGACAAGCCATTCGAAATACCCTTAACTTATTTCACAGCCAATAAGTCTTTGAAATAATGTGTATTTTTTAGAGAAATCTTCTTGTATCATTAGGCAGAAAATCTGACCTGCCATAGTTTTCAAAACAGCATAATTTCACTCTTCTCAATGATTAATATGTTGTATTACACAACCTTTGAGTATTTAACTTTATCAATGACATGTACTTTAAAAAGGTTTTAGAGATCCTACCAGTCTTTGAAAACATCCTTGTTCCTTGTTTCAGTTCCAGTTTTATGTATATTTTCTGCCTTGCACCTGATTATTCCAACATCTGATGGATGGCCTTGGGAATCAAATTCTGGTATTGATTGTTTTTGCTGATTGTCTCCACTTGTAGCTGATTTCTTCATTATTGTGTAAATTTAGATCATGAGCTCATGTTTAGCTAAAGAGCTGACCTTGTAAGAGGCTTAAGTGTGAACGCTCGTAAGCTTCAACAGAAAGTCGGCAAAGATTTATTTGTGTCCCTCCGATGATTTGCCCGCAAGGACCCCATTTTCTAGAAGTGTTGGTCCAATAGTCCCTCTAGAGGCAGGGGATTCAGACAGGGCTGCTTTGCGGCCCCCGATCTGGGGCAGGGGCTGTGGTCAACCTGTGGTCAGGGCAGGAGCCTCTCCGCGTTGGTCCCAGGGCCCCATCTGCCTGCGAACTTCGGTCACCTGGCAGGAAGGTACGATGCCCAGTCCTATGGCTAGCTGTGCAGCGAGGTGTACTGCGAGGACACGTTCCACACACACTTCAACAAAGAGGGCGGCCTGAGTGGAAAGGTGAGTGTTTGTGAAGCTCTGCAGACAGAGAAGGCGCCCCTTGGCCTGGGCCAAATGCTTGTGACACACCCCTGGTCCTGCCGGCCTCTGAGGGCCCTGCCCTGGGCCCCCTGCTCCCCTGCCCTTTGTTCAGTCACAGCAGTGATGGCCACACCCACTCCCTCAGTGAGGGCAGTGTTCCAAACTCCCTCAGCCCCGCCCCCTGTCCGCAGGTTACCATGGACTACAGATGCTGCATTCTGAGGCCAGGGCGTTCCGAGAATGCCAAGGGCAGACATGATGACCTTCAATGATTTCCTCTTGTGTCAGTTTTGGTCAACTTTAGGAGCTAGGAAATGGTCCACTTTACAGAAATGTTCAAATTTACTGGCATTTCATATATTCTCTGCTACAACATTGTCCTGATTCTTTCTGTATATTCTTTACTTATGTTTTTGTTTTCCTTAATCAAAGTGTGTCTTTTAAATCTTTTCAAAGAATATTCTTTGGACTTACTAAATCACCTCAATTTTATACGTTTTCTGTTGTATTAAGTTCTGCTCTTATCTTTATTTATATTTTTTCTATGTTCTCAGGGTTTGTTGTTTTGATATTCTGATGTCAATTAAAACACTTGGTTATTGATTTTAATAAATCTTTTGACTTATAAAGATTTGAACTTTTGAAGGTTCCAGCTTACTTGTAAGTTTCTAAGGGTCAGGTCCTCTCCATTGTTGCTGGCCTAAGTCTTAGTTCACCATATAGCAATGTATATATTGACATATTTTCCCCTCGACTTTCTGTGATTCCCTACATCTCACCTTGCTTTGCAGACAAGCCATTTGAAATACCCTTAACTTATTTCACAGCCAATAAGTCTTTGAAATAATGTGTATTTCTTAGAGAAATCTTCTTATATCATTAGGCAGAAAATCTGACTGCCATAGTTTTCAAAACAGCATAATTTCACTCTTCTCAATGATTAATCTGTTGTATTACACAACCTTTGACTATTTAGCTTTATCAATGACATGTAATTTACAAATGTTTTAGAGATCCTACCAGTCTTTGAAAACATCCTTGTTCCTTGATTCAGTTCCAGTTTTATGTATATTTTCTTCCTTGCACCTGATTATTCCAACATCTGATGGATGGCCTTGGGAATCTAATTCTGGTATTGATTGTTTTTGCTGAATGTCTCCACTTGTAGCTGATTTCTTCATTATTGTGTAAATTTAGATCATGAGCTCATGTTTAGCTAAACAGCTGACCTTATAAGAGGCTTAGGTGTGAACGCTCGTGAGTTTCAACAAAAAGTCGGCAAAGATTTATTTGTGTCCCTCCGATGAGTTGCCCGCAAGGACCCCATTGTCTAGAAGTGTTGGTCCAATACTCCCTCTAGAGGCAGGGGATTCAGACAGGGCTGCTTTGTGGCCCCCGATCTGTGGCAGGGGCTGTGGTCGACGTGTGGTCAGGGCAGGAGCCTCTCCGCGTTGGTCACAGGGCCCCATCTGCCTGCGAATTTCGGTCAACTGGCAGGAAGGTACGATGCCCAGTCCTATGGTTAGCTGTGCAGCGAGGTGTACTGCGAGGACACGTTCCACACACACTTCAACAAAGAGGGCGGCCTGAGTGGAAAGGCGAGTGTTTGGACAGCTGTGCAGACAAAGAAGGCGCCCTTTGGCCTGGGCCAAATGCTTGTGACACACCCCTGGGCCTGCCGGCCTCTGAGGGCCCTGCTCTGGGCCCCCTGCTCCCCTGCCCTTTGTTCAGTCACAGCAGAGATGGCCACACCCACTCCCTCAGTGAGGGCAGTGTTCCATCCTCCCTCAGCCCCACCCCCTCTCCGCAGGTTACCATGGACTACAGATGCTGCATTCTGAGGCCAGGGCCTTCCGAGTATGCCAAGGGCAGACATAATGACCTTCAATGATTTCCTCTTGTGTCAGTTTTGGTCAACTTTAAGGAGCTAGGAAATGGTCCACTTTACAGAAATGTTCAAATTTACTGGCATTTCATATATTCTCTGCTATAACATTGTCCTGATTCTTTCTGTATATTCTTTACTTATGTTTTTCTTTTCCTTAATCAAAGTGTGTCTTTTAAATCTTTTCAAAGAATATTCTTTGGACTTACTAAATCACCTCAATTTTATACGTTTTCTGTTGCATTAAGTTCTGCTCATATCTTTATTTATATTTTTTCTAAGTTCTCAGGGTTTGTTGTTTTGATCTTCTGATGTCAATTAAAACACTTGGTTATTCATTTTAATAAATCTTTTTACTTATAAAGATTTGAACTTTTGAAAATTCCAGCTTACGTGTAAGTTTCTAAGGGTCAGGTCCTCTCCACTGTTGCTGGCCTAAGGCTTAGTTCACCATATAGCAATGTATATATTGACATATTTTCCCCTCGACTTTCTGTGATTCCCTACATCTCACCTTTCTTTGCAGACAAGCCATTCGAAATACCCTTAACTTATTTCACAGCCAATAAGTCTTTGAAATAATGTGTATTTTTTAGAGAAATCTTCTTGTATCATTAGGCAGAAAATCTGACCTGCCATAGTTTTCAAAACAGCATAATTTCACTCTTCTCAATGATTAATATGTTGTATTACACAACCTTTGAGTATTTAACTTTATCAATGACATGTACTTTAAAAAGGTTTTAGAGATCCTACCAGTCTTTGAAAACATCCTTGTTCCTTGTTTCAGTTCCAGTTTTATGTATATTTTCTGCCTTGCACCTGATTATTCCAACATCTGATGGATGGCCTTGGGAATCAAATTCTGGTATTGATTGTTTTTGCTGATTGTCTCCACTTGTAGCTGATTTCTTCATTATTGTGTAAATTTAGATCATGAGCTCATGTTTAGCTAAAGAGCTGACCTTGTAAGAGGCTTAAGTGTGAACGCTCGTAAGCTTCAACAGAAAGTCGGCAAAGATTTATTTGTGTCCCTCCGATGATTTGCCCGCAAGGACCCCATTTTCTAGAAGTGTTGGTCCAATAGTCCCTCTAGAGGCAGGGGATTCAGACAGGGCTGCTTTGCGGCCCCCGATCTGGGGCAGGGGCTGTGGTCGACCTGTGGTCAGGGCAGGAGCCTCTCCGCGTTGGTCCCAGGGCCCCATCTGCCTGCGAACTTCGGTCACCTGGCAGGAAGGTACGATGCCCAGTCCTATGGCTAGCTGTGCAGCGAGGTGTACTGCGAGGACACGTTCCACACACACTTCAACAAAGAGGGCGGCCTGAGTGGAAAGGTGAGTGTTTGTGAAGCTCTGCAGACAAAGAAGGCGCCCCTTGGCCTGGGCCAAATGCTTGTGACACACCCCTGGTCCTGCCGGCCTCTGAGGGCCCTGCCCTGCGCCCCCTGCTCCCCTGCCCTTTGTTCAGTCACAGCAGTGATGGCCACACCCACTCCCTCAGTGAGGGCAGTGTTCCAAACTCCCTCAGCCCCGCCCCCTCTCCGCAGGTTACCATTGACTACAGATGCTGCATTCTGAGGCCAGGGCGTTCCGAGAATGCCAAGGGCATACATGATGACCTTCAATGATTTCCTCTTGTGTCAGTTTTGGTCAACTTTAGGAGCTAGGAAATGGTCCACTTTACAGAAATGTTCAAATTTACTGGCATTTCATATATTCTCTGCTACAACATTGTCCTGATTCTTTCTGTATATTCTTTACTTATGTTTTTGTTTTCCTTAATCAAAGTGTGTCTTTTAAATCTTTTCAAAGAATATTCTTTGGACTTACTAAATCACCTCAATTTTATACGTTTTCTGTTGTATTAAGTTCTGCTCTTATCTTTATTTATATTTTTTCTAAGTTCTCAGGGTTTGTTGTTTTGATCTTCTGATGTCAATTAAAACACTTGGTTATTCATTTTAATAAATCTTTTTCCTTATAAAGATTTGAACTTTTGAAGATTCCAGCTTACTTGTAAGTTTCTAAGGGTCAGGTCCTCTCCACTGTTGCTGGCCTAAGGCTTAGTTCACCATATAGCAATGTATATATTGACATATTTTCCCCTCGACTTTCTGTGATTCCCTACATCTCACCTTTCTTTGCAGACAAGCCATTCGAAATACCCTTAACTTATTTCACAGCCAATAAGTCTTTGAAATAATGTGTATTTTTTAGAGAAATCTTCTTATATCATTAGGCAGAAAATCTGACTGCCATAGTTTTCAAAACAGCATAATTTCACTCTTCTCAATGATTAATCTGTTGTATTACAGAACCTTTGACTATTTAGCTTTATCAATGACATGTACTTTACAAATGTTTTAGAGATCCTACCAGTCTTTGAAAACATCCTTGTTCCTTGATTCAGTTCCAGTTTTATGTATATTTTCTTCCTTGCACCTGATTATTCCAACATCTGATGGATGGCCTTGGGAATCTAATTCTGGTATTGATTGTTTTTGCTGAATGTCTCCACTTGTAGCTGATTTCTTCATTATTGTGTAAATTTAGATCATGAGCTCATGTTTAGCTAAACAGCTGACCTTATAAGAGGCTTAGGTGTGAACGCTCGTGAGTTTCAACAAAAAGTCGGCAAAGATTTATTTGTGTCCCTCCGATGAGTTGCCCGCAAGGACCCCATTGTCTAGAAGTGTTGGTCCAATACTCCCTCTAGAGGCAGGGGATTCAGACAGGGCTGCTTTGTGGCCCCCGATCTGTGGCAGGGGCTGTGGTCGACCTGTGGTCAGGGCAGGAGCCTCTCCGCGTTGGTCACAGGGCCCCATCTGCCTGCGAATTTCGGTCAACTGGCAGGAAGGTACGATGCCCAGTCCTATGGTTAGCTGTGCAGCGAGGTGTACTGCGAGGACACGTTCCACACACACTTCAACAAAGAGGGCGGCCTGAGTGGAAAGGTGAGTGTTTGGACAGCTGTGCAGACAAAGAAGGCGCCCTTTGGCCTGGGCCAAATGCTTGTGACACACCCCTGGGCCTGCCGGCCTCTGAGGGCCCTGCTCTGGGCCCCCTGCTCCCCTGCCCTTTGTTCAGTCACAGCAGAGATGGCCACACCCACTCCCTCAGTGAGGGCAGTGTTCCATCCTCCCTCAGCCCCGCCCCCTCTCCGCAGGTTACCATGGACTACAGATGCTGCATTCTGAGGCCAGGGCCTTCCGAGTATGCCAAGGGCAGACATAATGACCTTCAATGATTTCCTCTTGTGTCAGTTTTGGTCAACTTTAAGGAGCTAGGAAATGGTCCACTTTACAGAAATGTTCAAATTTACTGGCATTTCATATATTCTCTGCTATAACATTGTCCTGATTCTTTCTGTATATTCTTTACTTATGTTTTTCTTTTCCTTAATCAAAGTGTGTCTTTTAAATCTTTTCAAAGAATATTCTTTGGACTTACTAAATCACCTCAATTTTATACGTTTTCTGTTGTATTAAGTTCTGCTCATATCTTTATTTATATTTTTTCTATGTTCTCAGGGTTTGTTGTTTTGATCTTCTGATGTCAATTAAAACACTTGGTTATTCATTTTAATAAATCTTTTTACTTATAAAGATTTGAACTTTTGAAGATTCCAGCTTACTTGTAAGTTTCTAATGGTCAGGTCCTCTCCATTGTTGCTGGCCTAAGGCTTAGTTCACCATATAGCAATGTATATATTGACATATTTTCCCCTCGACTTTCTGTGATTCCCTACATCTCACCTTGCTTTGCAGACAAGCCATTTGAAATACCCTTAACTTATTTCACAGCCAATAAGTCTTTGAAATAATGTGTATTTTTTAGAGAAATCTTCTTATATCATTAGGCAGAAAATCTGACTGCCATAGTTTTCAAAACAGCATAATTTCACTCTTCTCAATGATTAATCTGTTGTATTACACAACCTTTGACTATTTAGCTTTATCAATGACATGTACTTTACAAATGTTTTAGAGATCCTACCAGTCTTTGAAAACATCCTTGTTCCTTGATTCAGTTCCAGTTTTATGTATATTTTCTTCCTTGCACCTGATTATTCCAACATCTGATGGATGGCCTTGGGAATCTAATTCTGGTATTGATTGTTTTTGCTGAATGTCTCCACTTGTAGCTGATTTCTTCATTATTGTGTAAATTTAGATCATGAGCTCATGTTTAGCTAAACAGCTGACCTTATAAGAGGCTTAGGTGTGAACGCTCGTGAGTTTCAACAAAAAGTCGGCAAAGATTTATTTGTGTCCCTCCGATGAGTTGCCCGCAAGGACCCCATTTTCTAGAAGTGTTGGTCCAATACTCCCTCTAGAGGCAGGGGATTCAGACAGGGCTGCTTTGCGGCCCCCGATCTGTGGCAGGGGCTGTGGTCGACCTGTGGTCAGGGCAGGAGCCTCTCCGCGTTGGTCACAGGGCCCCATCTGCCCGCGAATTTCGGTCAACTGGCAGGAAGGTACGATGCCCAGTCCTATGGTTAGCTGTGCAGCGAGGTGTACTGCGAGGACACGTTCCACACACACTTCAACAAAGAGGGCGGCCTGAGTGGAAAGGTGAGTGTTTGGACAGCTGTGCAGACAAAGAAGGCGCCCTTTGGCCTGGGCCAAATGCTTGTGACACACCCCTGGGCCTGCCGGCCTCTGAGGGCCCTGCTCTGGGCCCCCTGCTCCCCTGCCCTTTGTTCAGTCACAGCAGAGATGGCCACACCCACTCCCTCAGTGAGGGCAGTGTTCCATCCTCCCTCAGCCCCGCCCCCTCTCCGCAGGTTACCATGGACTACAGATGCTGCATTCTGAGGCCAGGGCCTTCCGAGTATGCCAAGGGCAGACATAATGACCTTCAATGATTTCCTCTTGTGTCAGTTTTGGTCAACTTTAAGGAGCTAGGAAATGGTCCACTTTACAGAAATGTTCAAATTTACTGGCATTTCATATATTCTCTGCTATAACATTGTCCTGATTCTTTCTGTATATTCTTTACTTATGTTTTTCTTTTCCTTAATCAAAGTGTGTCTTTTAAATCTTTTCAAAGAATATTCTTTGGACTTACTAAATCACCTCAATTTTATACGTTTTCTGTTGTATTAAGTTCTGCTCATATCTTTATTTATATTTTTTCTATGTTCTCAGGGTTTGTTGTTTTGATCTTCTGATGTCAATTAAAACACTTGGTTATTCATTTTAATAAATCTTTTTACTTATAAAGATTTGAACTTTTGAAAATTCCAGCTTACTTGTAAGTTTCTAAGGATCAGGTCCTCTCCACTGTTGCTGGCCTAAGGCTTAGTTCACCATATAGCAATATATATATTGACATATTTTCCCCTCGACTTTCTGTGATTCCCTACATCTCACCTTTCTTTGCAGACAAGCCATTCGAAATACCCTTAACTTATTTCACAGCCAATAAGTCTTTGAAATAATGTGTATTTTTTAGAGAAATCTTCTTGTATCATTAGGCAGAAAATCTGACCTGCCATAGTTTTCAAAACAGCATAATTTCACTCTTCTCAATGATTAATATGTTGTATTACACAACCTTTGAGTATTTAACTTTATCAATGACATGTACTTTAAAAAGGTTTTAGAGATCCTACCAGTCTTTGAAAACATCCTTGTTCCTTGTTTCAGTTCCAGTTTTATGTATATTTTCTTCCTTGCACCTGATTATTCCAACATCTGATGGATGGCCTTGGGAATCAAATTCTGGTATTGATTGTTTTTGCTGATTGTCTCCACTTGTAGCTGATTTCTTCATTATTGTGTAAATTTAGATCATGAGCTCATGTTTAGCTAAAGAGCTGACCTTGTAAGAGGCTTAAGTGTGAACGCTCGTAAGCTTCAACAGAAAGTCGGCAAAGATTTATTTGTGTCCCTCCGATGATTTGCCCGCAAGGACCCCATTTTCTAGAAGTGTTGGTCCAATAGTCCCTCTAGAGGCAGGGGATTCAGACAGGGCTGCTTTGCGGCCCCCGATCTGGGGCAGGGGCTGTGGTCGACCTGTGGTCAGGGCAGGAGCCTCTCCGCGTTGGTCCCAGGGCCCCATCTGCCTGCGAACTTCGGTCACCTGGCAGGAAGGTACGATGCCCAGTCCTATGGCTAGCTGTGCAGCGAGGTGTACTGCGAGGACACGTTCCACACACACTTCAACAAAGAGGGCGGCCTGAGTGGAAAGGTGAGTGTTTGTGAAGCTCTGCAGACAAAGAAGGCGCCCCTTGGCCTGGGCCAAATGCTTGTGACACACCCCTGGTCCTGCCGGCCTCTGAGGGCCCTGCCCTGGGCCCCCTGCTCCCCTGCCCTTTGTTCAGTCACAGCAGTGATGGCCACACCCACTCCCTCAGTGAGGGCAGTGTTCCAAACTCCCTCAGCCCCGCCCCCTGTCCGCAGGTTACCATGGACTACAGATGCTGCATTCTGAGGCCAGGGCGTTCCGAGAAAGCCAAGGGCAGACATGATGACGATCAATGATTTCCTCTTGTGTCAGTTTTGGTCAACTTTAGGAGCTAGGAAATGGTCCACTTTACAGAAATGTTCAAATTTACTGGCATTTCATATATTCTCTGCTACAACATTGTCCTGACTCTTTCTGTATATTCTTTACTTATGTTTTTGTTTTCCTTAATCAAAGTGTGTCTTTTAAATCTTTTCAAAGAATATTCTGTGGACTTACTAAATCACCTCAATTTTATACGTTTTCTGTTGTATTAAGTTCTGCTCATATCTTTATTTATATTTTTTCTATGTTCTCAGGGTTTGTTGTTTTGATCTTCTGATGTCAATTAAAACACTTGGTTATTCATTTTAATAAATCTTTTTACTTATAAAGATTTGAACTTTTGAAGACTCCAGCTTACTTGTAAGTTTCTAAGGGTCAGGTCCTCTCCATTGTTGCTGGCCTAAGTCTTAGTTCACCATATAGCAATGTATATATTGACATATTTTCCCCTCGACTTTCTGTGATTCCCTACATCTCACCTTACTTTGCAGACAAGCCATTTGAAATACCCTTAACTTATTTCACAGCCAATAAGTCTTTGAAATAATGTGTATTTTTTAGAGAAATCTTCTTATATCATTAGGCAGAAAATCTGACTGCCATAGTTTTCAAAACAGCATAATTTCACTCTTCTCAATGATTAATCTGTTGTATTACACAACCTTTGACTATTTAGCTTTATCAATGACATTTACTTTACAAATGTTTTAGAGATCCTACCAGTCTTTGAAAACATCCTTGTTCCTTGATTCAGTTCCAGTTTTATGTATATTTTCTTCCTTGCACCTGATTATTCCAACATCTGATGGATGGCCTTGGGAATCTAATTCTGGTATTGATTGTTTTTGCTGAATGTCTCCACTTGTAGCTGATTTCTTCCTTATTGTGTAAATTTAGATCATGAGCTCATGTTTAGCTAAACAGCTGACCTTATAAGAGGCTTAGGTGTGAACGCTCGTGAGTTTCAACAAAAAGTCGGCAAAGATTTATTTGTGTCCCTCCGATGAGTTGCCCACAAGGACCCCATTTTCTAGAAGTGTTGGTCCAATACTCCCTCTAGAGGCAGGGGATTCAGACAGGGCTGCTTTGTGGCCCCCGATCTGTGGCAGGGGCTGTGGTCGACCTGTGGTCAGGGCAGGAGCCTCTCCGCGTTGGTCACAGGGCCCCATCTGCCCGCGAATTTCGGTCAACTGGCAGGAAGGTACGATGCCCAGTCCTATGGTTAGCTGTGCAGCGAGGTGTACTGCGAGGACACGTTCCACACACACTTCAACAAAGAGGGCGGCCTGAGTGGAAAGGTGAGTGTTTGGACAGCTGTGCAGACAAAGAAGGCGCCCTTTGGCCTGGGCCAAATGCTTGTGACACACCCCTGGGCCTGCCGGCCTCTGAGGGCCCTGCTCTGGGCCCCCTGCTCCCCTGCCCTTTGTTCAGTCACAGCAGAGATGGCCACACCCACTCCCTCAGTGAGGGCAGTGTTCCAACCTCCCTCAGCCCCGCCCCCTCTCCGCAGGTTACCATGGACTACAGATGCTGCATTCTGAGGCCAGGGCCTTCCGAGTATGCCAAGGGCAGACATAATGACCTTCAATGATTTCCTCTTGTGTCAGTTTTGGTCAACTTTAAGGAGCTAGGAAATGGTCCACTTTACAGAAATATTCAAATTTACTGGCATTTCATATATTCTCTGCTATAACATTGTCCTGATTCTTTCTGTATATTCTTTACTTATGTTTTTCTTTTCCTTAATCAAAGTGTGTCTTTTAAATCTTTTCAAAGAATATTCTTTGGACTTACTAAATCACCTCAATTTTATACGTTTTCTGTTGTATTAAGTTCTGCTCATATCTTTATTTATATTTTTTCTATGTTCTCAGGGTTTGTTGTTTTGATCTTCTGATGTCAATTAAAACACTTGGTTATTCATTTTAATAAATCTTTTTACTTATAAAGATTTGAACTTTTGAAGATTCCAGCTTACTTGTAAGTTTCTAAGGGTCAGGTCCTCTCCATTGTTGCTGGCCTAAGGCTTAGTTCACCATATAGCAATGTATATATTGACATATTTTCCCCTCGACTTTCTGTGATTCCCTACATCTCACCTTGCTTTGCAGACAAGCCATTTGAAATACCCTTAACTTATTTCACAGCCAATAAGTCTTTGAAATAATGTGTATTTTTTAGAGAAATCTTCTTATATCATTAGGCAGAAAATCTGACTGCCATAGTTTTCAAAACAGCATAATTTCACTCTTCTCAATGATTAATCTGTTGTATTACACAACCTTTGACTATTTAGCTTTATCAATGACATGTACTTTACAAATGTTTTAGAGATCCTACCAGTCTTTGAAAACATCCTTGTTCCTTGATTCAGTTCCAGTTTTATGTATATTTTCTTCCTTGCACCTGATTATTCCAACATCTGATGGATGGCCTTGGGAATCTAATTCTGGTATTGATTGTTTTTGCTGAATGTCTCCACTTGTAGCTGATTTCTTCATTATTGTGTAAATTTAGATCATGAGCTCATGTTTAGCTAAACAGCTGACCTTATAAGAGGCTTAGGTGTGAACGCTCGTGAGTTTCAACAAAAAGTCGGCAAAGATTTATTTGTGTCCCTCCGATGAGTTGCCCACAAGGACCCCATTTTCTAGAAGTGTTGGTCCAATACTCCCTCTAGAGGCAGGGGATTCAGACAGGGCTGCTTTGTGGCCCCCGATCTGTGGCAGGGGCTGTGGTCGACCTGTGGTCAGGGCAGGAGCCTCTCCGCGTTGGTCACAGGGCCCCATCTGCCCGCGAATTTCGGTCAACTGGCAGGAAGGTACGATGCCCAGTCCTATGGTTAGCTGTGCAGCGAGGTGTACTGCGAGGACACGTTCCACACACACTTCAACAAAGAGGGCGGCCTGAGTGGAAAGGTGAGTGTTTGGACAGCTGTGCAGACAAAGAAGGCGCCCTTTGGCCTGGGCCAAATGCTTGTGACACACCCCTGGGCCTGCCGGCCTCTGAGGGCCCTGCTCTGGGCCCCCTGCTCCCCTGCCCTTTGTTCAGTCACAGCAGAGATGGCCACACCCACTCCCTCAGTGAGGGCAGTGTTCCAACCTCCCTCAGCCCCGCCCCCTCTCCGCAGGTTACCATGGACTACAGATGCTGCATTCTGAGGCCAGGGCCTTCCGAGTATGCCAAGGGCAGACATAATGACCTTCAATGATTTCCTCTTGTGTCAGTTTTGGTCAACTTTAAGGAGCTAGGAAATGGTCCACTTTACAGAAATGTTCAAATTTACTGGCATTTCATATATTCTCTGCTATAACATTGTCCTGATTCTTTCTGTATATTCTTTACTTATGTTTTTCTTTTCCTTAATCAAAGTGTGTCTTTTAAATCTTTTCAAAGAATATTCTTTGGACTTACTAAATCACCTCAATTTTATACGTTTTCTGTTGTATTAAGTTCTGCTCATATCTTTATTTATATTTTTTCTATGTTCTCAGGGTTTGTTGTTTTGATCTTCTGATGTCAATTAAAACACTTGGTTATTCATTTTAATAAATCTTTTTACTTATAAAGATTTGAACTTTTGAAGATTCCAGCTTACTTGTAAGTTTCTAAGGGTCAGGTCCTCTCCATTGTTGCTGGCCTAAGGCTTAGTTCACCATATAGCAATGTATATATTGACATATTTTCCCCTCGACTTTCTGTGATTCCCTACATCTCACCTTGCTTTGCAGACAAGCCATTTGAAATACCCTTAACTTATTTCACAGCCAATAAGTCTTTGAAATAATGTGTATTTTTTAGAGAAATCTTCTTATATCATTAGGCAGAAAATCTGACTGCCATAGTTTTCAAAACAGCATAATTTCACTCTTCTCAATGATTAATCTGTTGTATTACACAACCTTTGACTATTTAGCTTTATCAATGACATGTACTTTACAAATGTTTTAGAGATCCTACCAGTCTTTGAAAACATCCTTGTTCCTTGATTCAGTTCCAGTTTTATGTATATTTTCTTCCTTGCACCTGATTATTCCAACATCTGATGGATGGCCTTGGGAATCTAATTCTGGTATTGATTGTTTTTGCTGAATGTCTCCACTTGTAGCTGATTTCTTCATTATTGTGTAAATTTAGATCATGAGCTCATGTTTAGCTAAACAGCTGACCTTATAAGAGGCTTAGGTGTGAACGCTCGTGAGTTTCAACAAAAAGTCGGCAAAGATTTATTTGTGTCCCTCCGATGAGTTGCCCACAAGGACCCCATTTTCTAGAAGTGTTGGTCCAATACTCCCTCTAGAGGCAGGGGATTCAGACAGGGCTGCTTTGTGGCCCCCGATCTGTGGCAGGGGCTGTGGTCGACCTGTGGTCAGGGCAGGAGCCTCTCCGCGTTGGTCACAGGGCCCCATCTGCCCGCGAATTTCGGTCAACTGGCAGGAAGGTACGATGCCCAGTCCTATGGTTAGCTGTGCAGCGAGGTGTACTGCGAGGACACGTTCCACACACACTTCAACAAAGAGGGCGGCCTGAGTGGAAAGGTGAGTGTTTGGACAGCTGTGCAGACAAAGAAGGCGCCCTTTGGCCTGGGCCAAATGCTTGTGACACACCCCTGGGCCTGCCGGCCTCTGAGGGCCCTGCTCTGGGCCCCCTGCTCCCCTGCCCTTTGTTCAGTCACAGCAGAGATGGCCACACCCACTCCCTCAGTGAGGGCAGTGTTCCATCCTCCCTCAGCCCCGCCCCCTCTCCGCAGGTTACCATGGACTACAGATGCTGCATTCTGAGGCCAGGGCCTTCCGAGTATGCCAAGGGCAGACATAATGACCTTCAATGATTTCCTCTTGTGTCAGTTTTGGTCAACTTTAAGGAGCTAGGAAATGGTCCACTTTACAGAAATGTTCAAATTTACTGGCATTTCATATATTCTCTGCTATAACATTGTCCTGATTCTTTCTGTATATTCTTTACTTATGTTTTTCTTTTCCTTAATCAAAGTGTGTCTTTTAAATCTTTTCAAAGAATATTCTTTGGACTTACTAAATCACCTCAATTTTATACGTTTTCTGTTGTATTAAGTTCTGCTCATATCTTTATTTATATTTTTTCTATGTTCTCAGGGTTTGTTGTTTTGATCTTCTGATGTCAATTAAAACACTTGGTTATTCATTTTAATAAATCTTTTTACTTATAAAGATTTGAACTTTTGAAGATTCCAGCTTACTTGTAAGTTTCTAAGGGTCAGGTCCTCTCCATTGTTGCTGGCCTAAGGCTTAGTTCACCATATAGCAATGTATATATTGACATATTTTCCCCTCGACTTTCTGTGATTCCCTACATCTCACCTTGCTTTGCAGACAAGCCATTTGAAATACCCTTAACTTATTTCACAGCCAATAAGTCTTTGAAATAATGTGTATTTTTTAGAGAAATCTTCTTATATCATTAGGCAGAAAATCTGACTGCCATAGTTTTCAAAACAGCATAATTTCACTCTTCTCAATGATTAATCTGTTGTATTACACAACCTTTGACTATTTAGCTTTATCAATGACATGTACTTTACAAATGTTTTAGAGATCCTACCAGTCTTTGAAAACATCCTTGTTCCTTGATTCAGTTCCAGTTTTATGTATATTTTCTTCCTTGCACCTGATTATTCCAACATCTGATGGATGGCCTTGGGAATCTAATTCTGGTATTGATTGTTTTTGCTGAATGTCTCCACTTGTAGCTGATTTCTTCATTATTGTGTAAATTTAGATCATGAGCTCATGTTTAGCTAAACAGCTGACCTTATAAGAGGCTTAGGTGTGAACGCTCGTGAGTTTCAACAAAAAGTCGGCAAAGATTTATTTGTGTCCCTCCGATGAGTTGCCCACAAGGACCCCATTTTCTAGAAGTGTTGGTCCAATACTCCCTCTAGAGGCAGGGGATTCAGACAGGGCTGCTTTGTGGCCCCCGATCTGTGGCAGGGGCTGTGGTCGACCTGTGGTCAGGGCAGGAGCCTCTCCGCGTTGGTCACAGGGCCCCATCTGCCCGCGAATTTCGGTCAACTGGCAGGAAGGTACGATGCCCAGTCCTATGGTTAGCTGTGCAGCGAGGTGTACTGCGAGGACACGTTCCACACACACTTCAACAAAGAGGGCGGCCTGAGTGGAAAGGTGAGTGTTTGGACAGCTGTGCAGACAAAGAAGGCGCCCTTTGGCCTGGGCCAAATGCTTGTGACACACCCCTGGGCCTGCCGGCCTCTGAGGGCCCTGCTCTGGGCCCCCTGCTCCCCTGCCCTTTGTTCAGTCACAGCAGAGATGGCCACACCCACTCCCTCAGTGAGGGCAGTGTTCCATCCTCCCTCAGCCCCGCCCCCTCTCCGCAGGTTACCATGGACTACAGATGCTGCATTCTGAGGCCAGGGCCTTCCGAGTATGCCAAGGGCAGACATAATGACCTTCAATGATTTCCTCTTGTGTCAGTTTTGGTCAACTTTAAGGAGCTAGGAAATGGTCCACTTTACAGAAATATTCAAATTTACTGGCATTTCATATATTCTCTGCTATAACATTGTCCTGATTCTTTCTGTATATTCTTTACTTATGTTTTTCTTTTCCTTAATCAAAGTGTGTCTTTTAAATCTTTTCAAAGAATATTCTTTGGACTTACTAAATCACCTCAATTTTATACGTTTTCTGTTGTATTAAGTTCTGCTCATATCTTTATTTATATTTTTTCTATGTTCTCAGGGTTTGTTGTTTTGATCTTCTGATGTCAATTAAAACACTTGGTTATTCATTTTAATAAATCTTTTTACTTATAAAGATTTGAACTTTTGAAGATTCCAGCTTACTTGTAAGTTTCTAAGGGTCAGGTCCTCTCCATTGTTGCTGGCCTAAGGCTTAGTTCACCATATAGCAATGTATATATTGACATATTTTCCCCTCGACTTTCTGTGATTCCCTACATCTCACCTTGCTTTGCAGACAAGCCATTTGAAATACCCTTAACTTATTTCACAGCCAATAAGTCTTTGAAATAATGTGTATTTTTTAGAGAAATCTTCTTATATCATTAGGCAGAAAATCTGACTGCCATAGTTTTCAAAACAGCATAATTTCACTCTTCTCAATGATTAATCTGTTGTATTACACAACCTTTGACTATTTAGCTTTATCAATGACATGTACTTTACAAATGTTTTAGAGATCCTACCAGTCTTTGAAAACATCCTTGTTCCTTGATTCAGTTCCAGTTTTATGTATATTTTCTTCCTTGCACCTGATTATTCCAACATCTGATGGATGGCCTTGGGAATCTAATTCTGGTATTGATTGTTTTTGCTGAATGTCTCCACTTGTAGCTGATTTCTTCATTATTGTGTAAATTTAGATCATGAGCTCATGTTTAGCTAAACAGCTGACCTTATAAGAGGCTTAGGTGTGAACGCTCGTGAGTTTCAACAAAAAGTCGGCAAAGATTTATTTGTGTCCCTCCGATGAGTTGCCCACAAGGACCCCATTTTCTAGAAGTGTTGGTCCAATACTCCCTCTAGAGGCAGGGGATTCAGACAGGGCTGCTTTGTGGCCCCCGATCTGTGGCAGGGGCTGTGGTCGACCTGTGGTCAGGGCAGGAGCCTCTCCGCGTTGGTCACAGGGCCCCATCTGCCCGCGAATTTCGGTCAACTGGCAGGAAGCTACGATGCCCAGTCCTATGGTTAGCTGTGCAGCGAGGTGTACTGCGAGGACACGTTCCACACACACTTCAACAAAGAGGGCGGCCTGAGTGGAAAGGTGAGTGTTTGGACAGCTGTGCAGACAAAGAAGGCGACCTTTGGCCTGGGCCAAATGCTTGTGACACAGCCCTGGGCCTGCCGGCCTCTGAGGGCCCTGCTCTGGGCCCCCTGCTCCCCTGCCCTTTGTTCAGTCACAGCAGAGATGGCCACACCCACTCCCTCAGTGAGGGCAGTGTTCCATCCTCCCTCAGCCCCGCCCCCTCTCCGCAGGTTACCATGGACTACAGATGCTGCATTCTGAGGCCAGGGCCTTCCGAGTATGCCAAGGGCAGACATAATGACCTTCAATGATTTCCTCTTGTGTCAGTTTTGGTCAACTTTAAGGAGCTAGGAAATGGTCCACTTTACAGAAATGTTCAAATTTACTGGCATTTCATATATTCTCTGCTATAACATTGTCCTGATTCTTTCTGTATATTCTTTACTTATGTTTTTCTTTTCCTTAATCAAAGTGTGTCTTTTAAATCTTTTCAAAGAATATTCTTTGGACTTACTAAATCACCTCAATTTTATACGTTTTCTGTTGTATTAAGTTCTGCTCATATCTTTATTTATATTTTTTCTAAGTTCTCAGGGTTTGTTGTTTTGATCTTCTGATGTCAATTAAAACACTTGGTTATTCATTTTAATAAATCTTTTGACTTATAAAGATTTGAACTTTTGAAAATTCCAGCTTACTTGTAAGTTTCTAAGGGTCAGGTCCTCTCCACTGTTGCTGGCCTAAGGCTTAGTTCACCATATAGCAATGTATATATTGACATATTTTCCCCTCGACTTTCTGTGATTCCCTACATCTCACCTTTCTTTGCAGACAAGCCATTCGAAATACCCTTAACTTATTTCACAGCCAATAAGTCTTTGAAATAATGTGTATTTTTTAGAGAAATCTTCTTGTATCATTAGGCAGAAAATCTGACCTGCCATAGTTTTCAAAACAGCATAATTTCACTCTTCTCAATGATTAATATGTTGTATTACACAACCTTTGAGTATTTAACTTTATCAATGACATGTACTTTAAAAAGGTTTTAGAGATCCTACCAGTCTTTGAAAACATCCTTGTTCCTTGTTTCAGTTCCAGTTTTATGTATATTTTCTGCCTTGCACCTGATTATTCCAACATCTGATGGATGGCCTTGGGAATCAAATTCTGGTATTGATTGTTTTTGCTGATTGTCTCCACTTGTAGCTGATTTCTTCATTATTGTGTAAATTTAGATCATGAGCTCATGTTTAGCTAAAGAGCTGACCTTGTAAGAGGCTTAAGTGTGAACGCTCGTAAGCTTCAACAGAAAGTCGGCAAAGATTTATTTGTGTCCCTCCGATGATTTGCCCGCAAGGACCCCATTTTCTAGAAGTGTTGGTCCAATAGTCCCTCTAGAGGCAGGGGATTCAGACAGGGCTGCTTTGCGGCCCCCGATCTGGGGCAGGGGCTGTGGTCGACCTGTGGTCAGGGCAGGAGCCTCTCCGCGTTGGTCCCAGGGCCCCATCTGCCTGCGAACTTCGGTCAACTGGCAGGAAGGTACGATGCCCAGTCCTATGGCTAGCTGTGCAGCGAGGTGTACTGCGAGGACACGTTCCACACACACTTCAACAAAGAGGGCGGCCTGAGTGGAAAGGTGAGTGTTTGTGAAGCTCTGCAGACAAAGAAGGCGCCCCTTGGCCTGGGCCAAATGCTTGTGACACACCCCTGGTCCTGCCGGCCTCTGAGGGCCCTGCCCTGGGCCCCCTGCTCCCCTGCCCTTTGTTCAGTCACAGCAGTGATGGCCACACCCACTCCCTCAGTGAGGGC
The DNA here is from genome assembly GCF_949752795.1 of Hyperoodon ampullatus. Taxonomy (NCBI): domain Eukaryota; kingdom Metazoa; phylum Chordata; class Mammalia; order Artiodactyla; family Ziphiidae; genus Hyperoodon; species Hyperoodon ampullatus. The sequence goes on from NC_136919.1 coordinate 101,764,217, forward strand.
AGTGTTCCAAACTCCCTCAGCCCCGCCCCCTGTCCGCAGGTTACCATGGACTACAGATGCTGCATTCTGAGGCCAGGGCGTTCCGAGAATGCCAAGGGCAGACATGATGACCTTCAATGATTTCCTCTTGTGTCAGTTTTGGTCAACTTTAGGAGCTAGGAAATGGTCCACTTTACAGAAATGTTCAAATTTACTGGCATTTCATATATTCTCTGCTACAACATTGTCCTGATTCTTTCTGTATATTCTTTACTTATATTTTTGTTTTCCTTAATCAAAGTGTGTCTTTTAAATCTTTTCAAAGAATATTCTTTGGACTTACTAAATCACCTCAATTTTATACGTTTTCTGTTGTATTAAGTTCTGCTCTTATCTTTATTTATATTTTTTCTATGTTCTCAGGGTTTGTTGTTTTGATCTTCTGATGTCAATTAAAACACTTGGTTATTCATTTTAATAAATCTTTTTACTTATGAAGATTTGAACTTTTGAAGGTTCCAGCTTACTTGTAAGTTTCTAAGGGTCAGGTCCTCTCCATTGTTGCTGGCCTAAGTCTTAGTTCACCATATAGCAATGTATATATTGACATATTTTCCCCTCGACTTTCTGTGATTCCCTACATCTCACCTTGCTTTGCAGACAAGCCATTTGAAATACCCTTAACTTATTTCACAGCCAATAAGTCTTTGAAATAATGTGTATTTTTTAGAGAAATCTTCTTATATCATTAGGCAGAAAATCTGACTGCCATAGTTTTCAAAACAGCATAATTTCACTCTTCTCAATGATTAATCTGTTGTATTACACAACCTTTGACTATTTAGCTTTATCAATGACATGTACTTTACAAATGTTTTAGAGATCCTACCAGTCTTTGAAAACATCCTTGTTCCTTGATTCAGTTCCAGTTTTATGTATATTTTCTTCCTTGCACCTGATTATTCCAACATCTGATGGATGGCCTTGGGAATCTAATTGTGGTATTGATTGTTTTTGCTGAATGTCTCCACTTGTAGCTGATTTCTTCATTATTGTGTAAATTTAGATCATGAGCTCATGTTTAGCTAAACAGCTGACCTTATAAGAGGCTTAGGTGTGAACGCTCGTGAGTTTCAACAAAAAGTCGGCATAGATTTATTTGTGTCCCTCCGATGAGTTGCCCGCAAGGACCCCATTTTCTAGAAGTGTTGGTCCAATACTCCCTCTAGAGGCAGGGGATTCAGACAGGGCTGCTTTGTGGCCCCCGATCAGTGGCAGGGGCTGTGGTCGACCTGTGGTCAGGGCAGGAGCCTCTCCGCGTTGGTCACAGGGCCCCATCTGCCCGCGAATTTCGGTCAACTGGCAGGAAGGTACGATGCCCAGTCCTATGGTTAGCTGTGCAGCGAGGTGTACTGCGAGGACACGTTCCACACACACTTCAACAAAGAGGGCGGCCTGAGTGGAAAGGTGAGTGTTTGGACAGCTGTGCAGACAAAGAAGGCGCCCTTTGGCCTGGGCCAAATGCTTGTGACACACCCCTGGGCCTGCCGGCCTCTGAGGGCCCTGCTCTGGGCCCCCTGCTCCCCTGCCCTTTGTTCAGTCACAGCAGAGATGGCCACACCCACTCCCTCAGTGAGGGCAGTGTTCCATCCTCCCTCAGCCCCGCCCCCTCTCCGCAGGTTACCATGGACTACAGATGCTGCATTCTGAGGCCAGGGCCTTCCGAGTATGCCAAGGGCAGACATAATGACCTTCAATGATTTCCTCTTGTGTCAGTTTTGGTCAACTTTAAGGAGCTAGGAAATGGTCCACTTTACAGAAATGTTCAAATTTACTGGCATTTCATATATTCTCTGCTATAACATTGTCCTGATTCTTTCTGTATATTCTTTACTTATGTTTTTCTTTTCCTTAATCAAAGTGTGTCTTTTAAATCTTTTCAAAGAATATTCTTTGGACTTACTAAATCACCTCAATTTTATACGTTTTCTGTTGTATTAAGTTCTGCTCATATCTTTATTTATATTTTTTCTAAGTTCTCAGGGTTTGTTGTTTTGATCTTCTGATGTCAATTAAAACACTTGGTTATTCATTTTAATAAATCTTTTGACTTATAAAGATTTGAACTTTTGAAAATTCCAGCTTACTTGTAAGTTTCTAAGGGTCAGGTCCTCTCCACTGTTGCTGGCCTAAGGCTTAGTTCACCATATAGCAATGTATATATTGACATATTTTCCCCTCGACTTTCTGTGATTCCCTACATCTCACCTTTCTTTGCAGACAAGCCATTCGAAATACCCTTAACTTATTTCACAGCCAATAAGTCTTTGAAATAATGTGTATTTTTTAGAGAAATCTTCTTGTATCATTAGGCAGAAAATCTGACCTGCCATAGTTTTCAAAACAGCATAATTTCACTCTTCTCAATGATTAATATGTTGTATTACACAACCTTTGAGTATTTAACTTTATCAATGACATGTACTTTAAAAAGGTTTTAGAGATCCTACCAGTCTTTGAAAACATCCTTGTTCCTTGTTTCAGTTCCAGTTTTATGTATATTTTCTGCCTTGCACCTGATTATTCCAACATCTGATGGATGGCCTTGGGAATCAAATTCTGGTATTGATTGTTTTTGCTGATTGTCTCCACTTGTAGCTGATTTCTTCATTATTGTGTAAATTTAGATCATGAGCTCATGTTTAGCTAAAGAGCTGACCTTGTAAGAGGCTTAAGTGTGAACGCTCGTAAGCTTCAACAGAAAGTCGGCAAAGATTTATTTGTGTCCCTCCGATGATTTGCCCGCAAGGACCCCATTTTCTAGAAGTGTTGGTCCAATAGTCCCTTTAGAGGCAGGGGATTCAGACAGGGCTGCTTTGCGGCCCCCGATCTGGGGCAGGGGCTGTGGTCGACCTGTGGTCAGGGCAGGAGCCTCTCCGCGTTGGTCCCAGGGCCCCATCTGCCTGCGAACTTCGGTCAACTGGCAGGAAGGTACGATGCCCAGTCCTATGGCTAGCTGTGCAGCGAGGTGTACTGCGAGGACACGTTCCACACACACTTCAACAAAGAGGGCGGCCTGAGTGGAAAGGTGAGTGTTTGTGAAGCTCTGCAGACAAAGAAGGCGCCCCTTGGCCTGGGCCAAATGCTTGTGACACACCCCTGGTCCTGCCGGCCTCTGAGGGCCCTGCCCTGGGCCCCCTGCTCCCCTGCCCTTTGTTCAGTCACAGCAGTGATGGCCACACCCACTCCCTCAGTGAGGGCAGTGTTCCAAACTCCCTCAGCCCCGCCCCCTGTCCGCAGGTTACCATGGACTACAGATGCTGCATTCTGAGGCCAGGGCGTTCCGAGAATGCCAAGGGCAGACATGATGACCTTCAATGATTTCCTCTTGTGTCAGTTTTGGTCAACTTTAGGAGCTAGGAAATGGTCCACTTTACAGAAATGTTCAAATTTACTGGCATTTCATATATTCTCTGCTACAACATTGTCCTGATTCTTTCTGTATATTCTTTACTTATATTTTTGTTTTCCTTAATCAAAGTGTGTCTTTTAAATCTTTTCAAAGAATATTCTTTGGACTTACTAAATCACCTCAATTTTATACGTTTTCTGTTGTATTAAGTTCTGCTCTTATCTTTATTTATATTTTTTCTATGTTCTCAGGGTTTGTTGTTTTGATCTTCTGATGTCAATTAAAACACTTGGTTATTCATTTTAATAAATCTTTTTACTTATAAAGATTTGAACTTTTGAAGGTTCCAGCTTACTTGTAAGTTTCTAAGGGTCAGGTCCTCTCCATTGTTGCTGGCCTAAGTCTTAGTTCACCATATAGCAATGTATATATTGACATATTTTCCCCTCGACTTTCTGTGATTCCCTACATCTCACCTTGCTTTGCAGACAAGCCATTTGAAATACCCTTAACTTATTTCACAGCCAATAAGTCTTTGAAATAATGTGTATATTTTAGAGAAATCTTCTTATATCATTAGGCAGAAAATCTGACTGCCATAGTTTTCAAAACAGCATAATTTCACTCTTCTCAATGATTAATCTGTTGTATTACACAACCTTTGACTACTTAGCTTTATCAATGACATGTACTTTACAAATGTTTTAGAGATCCTACCAGTCTTTGAAAACATCCTTGTTCCTTGATTCAGTTCCAGTTTTATGTATATTTTCTTCCTTGCACCTGATTATTCCAACATCTGATGGATGGCCTTGGGAATCTAATTCTGGTATTGATTGTTTTTGCTGAATGTCTCCACTTGTAGCTGATTTCTTCATTATTGTGTAAATTTAGATCATGAGCTCATGTTTAGCTAAACAGCTGACCTTATAAGAGGCTTAGGTGTGAACGCTCGTGAGTTTCAACAAAAAGTCGGCAAAGATTTATTTGTGTCCCTCCGATGAGTTGCCCGCAAGGACCCCATTTTCTAGAAGTGTTGGTCCAATACTCCCTCTAGAGGCAGGGGATTCAGACAGGGCTGCTTTGTGGCCCCCGATCAGTGGCAGGGGCTGTGGTCGACCTGTGGTCAGGGCAGGAGCCTCTCCGCGTTGGTCACAGGGCCCCATCTGCCCGCGAATTTCGGTCAACTGGCAGGAAGGTACGATGCCCAGTCCTATGGTTAGCTGTGCAGCGAGGTGTACTGCGAGGACACGTTCCACACACACTTCAACAAAGAGGGCGGCCTGAGTGGAAAGGTGAGTGTTTGGACAGCTGTGCAGACAAAGAAGGCGCCCTTTGGCCTGGGCCAAATGCTTGTGACACACCCCTGGGCCTGCCGGCCTCTGAGGGCCCTGCTCTGGGCCCCCTGCTCCCCTGCCCTTTGTTCAGTCACAGCAGAGATGGCCACACCCACTCCCTCAGTGAGGGCAGTGTTCCATCCTCCCTCAGCCCCGCCCCCTCTCCGCAGGTTACCATGGACTACAGATGCTGCATTCTGAGGCCAGGGCCTTCCGAGTATGCCAAGGGCAGACATAATGACCTTCAATGATTTCCTCTTGTGTCAGTTTTGGTCAACTTTAAGGAGCTAGGAAATGGTCCACTTTACAGAAATGTTCAAATTTACTGGCATTTCATATATTCTCTGCTATAACATTGTCCTGATTCTTTCTGTATATTCTTTACTTATGTTTTTCTTTTCCTTAATCAAAGTGTGTCTTTTAAATCTTTTCAAAGAATATTCTTTGGACTTACTAAATCACCTCAATTTTATACGTTTTCTGTTGTATTAAGTTCTGCTCATATCTTTATTTATATTTTTTCTAAGTTCTCAGGGTTTGTTGTTTTGATCTTCTGATGTCAATTAAAACACTTGGTTATTCATTTTAATAAATCTTTTTACTTATAAAGATTTGAACTTTTGAAAATTCCAGCTTACTTGTAAGTTTCTAAGGGTCAGGTCCTCTCCACTGTTGCTGGCCTAAGGCTTAGTTCACCATATAGCAATGTATATATTGACATATTTTCCCCTCGACTTTCTGTGATTCCCTACATCTCACCTTTCTTTGCAGACAAGCCATTCGAAATACCCTTAACTTATTTCACAGCCAATAAGTCTTTGAAATAATGTGTATTTTTTAGAGAAATCTTCTTGTATCATTAGGCAGAAAATCTGACCTGCCATAGTTTTCAAAACAGCATAATTTCACTCTTCTCAATGATTAATATGTTGTATTACACAACCTTTGAGTATTTAACTTTATCAATGACATGTACTTTAAAAAGGTTTTAGAGATCCTACCAGTCTTTGAAAACATCCTTGTTCCTTGTTTCAGTTCCAGTTTTATGTATATTTTCTGCCTTGCACCTGATTATTCCAACATCTGATGGATGGCCTTGGGAATCAAATTCTGGTATTGATTGTTTTTGCTGATTGTCTCCACTTGTAGCTGATTTCTTCATTATTGTGTAAATTTAGATCATGAGCTCATGTTTAGCTAAAGAGCTGACCTTGTAAGAGGCTTAAGTGTGAACGCTCGTAAGCTTCAACAGAAAGTCGGCAAAGATTTATTTGTGTCCCTCCGATGATTTGCCCGCAAGGACCCCATTTTCTAGAAGTGTTGGTCCAATAGTCCCTCTAGAGGCAGGGGATTCAGACAGGGCTGCTTTGCGGCCCCCGATCTGGGGCAGGGGCTGTGGTCGACCTGTGGTCAGGGCAGGAGCCTCTCCGCGTTGGTCCCAGGGCCCCATCTGCCTGCGAACTTCGGTCAACTGGCAGGAAGGTACGATGCCCAGTCCTATGGCTAGCTGTGCAGCGAGGTGTACTGCGAGGACACGTTCCACACACACTTCAACAAAGAGGGCGGCCTGAGTGGAAAGGTGAGTGTTTGTGAAGCTCTGCAGACAAAGAAGGCGCCCCTTGGCCTGGGCCAAATGCTTGTGACACACCCCTGGTCCTGCCGGCCTCTGAGGGCCCTGCCCTGGGCCCCCTGCTCCCCTGCCCTTTGTTCAGTCACAGCAGTGATGGCCACACCCACTCCCTCAGTGAGGGCAGTGTTCCAAACTCCCTCAGCCCCGCCCCCTGTCCGCAGGTTACCATGGACTACAGATGCTGCATTCTGAGGCCAGGGCGTTCCGAGAATGCCAAGGGCAGACATGATGACCTTCAATGATTTCCTCTTGTGTCAGTTTTGGTCAACTTTAGGAGCTAGGAAATGGTCCACTTTACAGAAATGTTCAAATTTACTGGCATTTCATATATTCTCTGCTACAACATTGTCCTGATTCTTTCTGTATATTCTTTACTTATATTTTTGTTTTCCTTAATCAAAGTGTGTCTTTTAAATCTTTTCAAAGAATATTCTTTGGACTTACTAAATCACCTCAATTTTATACGTTTTCTGTTGTATTAAGTTCTGCTCTTATCTTTATTTATATTTTTTCTATGTTCTCAGGGTTTGTTGTTTTGATCTTCTGATGTCAATTAAAACACTTGGTTATTCATTTTAATAAATCTTTTTACTTATAAAGATTTGAACTTTTGAAGGTTCCAGCTTACTTGTAAGTTTCTAAGGGTCAGGTCCTCTCCATTGTTGCTGGCCTAAGTCTTAGTTCACCATATAGCAATGTATATATTGACATATTTTCCCCTCGACTTTCTGTGATTCCCTACATCTCACCTTGCTTTGCAGACAAGCCATTTGAAATACCCTTAACTTATTTCACAGCCAATAAGTCTTTGAAATAATGTGTATTTTTTAGAGAAATCTTCTTATATCATTAGGCAGAAAATCTGACTGCCATAGTTTTCAAAACAGCATAATTTCACTCTTCTCAATGATTAATCTGTTGTATTACACAACCTTTGACTATTTAGCTTTATCAATGACATGTACTTTACAAATGTTTTAGAGATCCTACCAGTCTTTGAAAACATCCTTGTTCCTTGATTCAGTTCCAGTTTTATGTATATTTTCTTCCTTGCACCTGATTATTCCAACATCTGATGGATGGCCTTGGGAATCTAATTCTGGTATTGATTGTTTTTGCTGAATGTCTCCACTTGTAGCTGATTTCTTCCTTATTGTGTAAATTTAGATCATGAGCTCATGTTTAGCTAAACAGCTGACCTTATAAGAGGCTTAAGTGTGAACGCTCGTGAGTTTCAACAAAAAGTCGGCAAATATTTATTTGTGTCCCTCCGATGAGTTGCCCGCAAGGACCCCATTTTCTAGAAGTGTTGGTCCAATAGTCCCTCTAGAGGCAGGGGATTCAGACAGGGCTGCTTTGTGGCCCCCGATCTGTGGCAGGGGCTGTGGTCGACCTGTGGTCAGGGCAGGAGCCTCTCCGCGTTGGTCACAGGGCCCCATCTGCCTGCGAATTTCGGTCAACTGGCAGGAAGGTACGATGCCCAGTCCTATGGTTAGCTGTGCAGCGAGGTGTACTGCGAGGACACGTTCCACACACACTTCAACAAAGAGGGCGGCCTGAGTGGAAAGGTGAGTGTTTGGACAGCTGTGCAGACAAAGAAGGCGCCCTTTGGCCTGGGCCAAATGCTTGTGACACACCCCTGGGCCTGCCGGCCTCTGAGGGCCCTGCTCTGGGTCCCCTGCTCCCCTGCCCTTTGTTCAGTCACAGCAGAGATGGCCACACCCACTCCCTCAGTGAGGGCAGTGTTCCATCCTCCCTCAGCCCCGCCCCCTCTCCGCAGGTTACCATGGACTACAGATGCTGCATTCTGAGGCCAGGGCCTTCCGAGTATGCCAAGGGCAGACATAATGACCTTCAATGATTTCCTCTTGTGTCAGTTTTGGTCAACTTTAAGGAGCTAGGAAATGGTCCACTTTACAGAAATGTTCAAATTTACTGGCATTTCATATATTCTCTGCTATAACATTGTCCTGATTCTTTCTGTATATTCTTTACTTATGTTTTTCTTTTCCTTAATCAAAGTGTGTCTTTTAAATCTTTTCAAAGAATATTCTTTGGACTTACTAAATCACCTCAATTTTATACGTTTTCTGTTGTATTAAGTTCTGCTCATATCTTTATTTATATTTTTTCTAAGTTCTCAGGGTTTGTTGTTTTGATCTTCTGATGTCAATTAAAACACTTGGTTATTCATTTTAATAAATCTTTTGACTTATAAAGATTTGAACTTTTGAAAATTCCAGCTTACTTGTAAGTTTCTAAGGGTCAGGTCCTCTCCACTGTTGCTGGCCTAAGGCTTAGTTCACCATATAGCAATGTATATATTGACATATTTTCCCCTCGACTTTCTGTGATTCCCTACATCTCACCTTTCTTTGCAGACAAGCCATTCGAAATACCCTTAACTTATTTCACAGCCAATAAGTCTTTGAAATAATGTGTATTTTTTAGAGAAATCTTCTTGTATCATTAGGCAGAAAATCTGACCTGCCATAGTTTTCAAAACAGCATAATTTCACTCTTCTCAATGATTAATATGTTGTATTACACAACCTTTGAGTATTTAGCTTTATCAATGACATGTACTTTAAAAAGGTTTTAGAGATCCTACCAGTCTGTGAAAACATTCTTGTTCCTTGTTTCAGTTCCAGTTTTATGTATATTTTCTGCCTTGCACCTGATTATTCCAACATCTGATGGATGGCCTTGGGAATCTAATTCTGGTATTGATTGTTTTTGCTGAATGTCTCCACTTGTAGCTGATTTCTTCCTTATTGTGTAAATTTAGATCATGAGCTCATGTTTAGCTAAACAGCTGACCTTATAAGAGGCTTAGGTGTGAACGCTCGTGAGTTTCAACAAAAAGTCGGCAAAGATTTATTTGTGTCCCTCCGATGAGTTGCCCGCAAGGACCCCATTTTCTAGAAGTGTTGGTCCAATACTCCCTCTAGAGGCAGGGGATTCAGACAGGGCTGCTTTGTGGCCCCCGATCTGTGGCAGGGGCTGTGGTCGACCTGTGGTCAGGGCAGGAGCCTCTCCGCGTTGGTCACAGGGCCCCATCTGCCTGCGAATTTCGGTCAACTGGCAGGAAGGTACGATGCCCAGTCCTATGGTTAGCTGTGCAGCGAGGTGTACTGCGAGGACACGTTCCACACACACTTCAACAAAGAGGGCGGCCTGAGTGGAAAGGTGAGTGTTTGGACAGCTGTGCAGACAAAGAAGGCGCCCTTTGGCCTGGGCCAAATGCTTGTGACACACCCCTGGGCCTGCCGGCCTCTGAGGGGCCTGCTCTGGGCCCCCTGCTCCCCTGCCCTTTGTTCAGTCACAGCAGAGATGGCCACACCCACTCCCTCAGTGAGGGCAGTGTTCCATCCTCCCTCAGCCCCGCCCCCTCTCCGCAGGTTACCATGGACTACAGATGCTGCATTCTGAGGCCAGGGCCTTCCGAGTATGTCAAGGGCAGACATAATGACCTTCAATGATTTCCTCTTGTGTCAGTTTTGGTCAACTTTAAGGAGCTAGGAAATGGTTCACTTTACAGAAATGTTCAAATTTACTGGCATTTCATATATTCTCTGCTACAACATTGTCCTGATTCTTTCTGTATATTCTTTACTTATGTTTTTCTTTTCCTTAATCAAAGTGTGACTTTTAAATCTTTTCAAAGAATATTCTGTGGACTTACTAAATCACCTCAATTTTATACGTTTTCTGTTGTATTAAGTTCTGCTCATATCTTTATTTATATTTTTTCTATGTTCTCAGGGTTTGTTGTTTTGATCTTCTGATGTCAATTAAAACACTTGGTTATTCATTTTAATAAATCTTTTTACTTATAAAGATTTGAACTTTTGAAGGTTCCAGCTTACTTGTAAGTTTCTAAGGGTCAGGTCCTCTCCATTGTTGCTGGCCTAAGTCTTAGTTCACCATATAGCAATGTATATATTGACATATTTTCCCCTCGACTTTCTGTGATTCCCCACATCTCAGCTTCCTTTGCAGACAAGCCATTTGAAATACCCTTAACTTATTTCACAGCCAATAAGTCTTTGAAATAATGTGTATTTTTTAGAGAAATCTTCTTATATCATTAGGCAGAAAATCTGACTGCCATAGTTTTCAAAACAGCATAATTTCACTCTTCTCAATGATTAATCTGTTGTATTACACAACCTTTGTCTATTTAGCTTTATCAATGACATGTACTTTACAAATGTTTTAGAGATCCTACCAGTCTTTGAAAACATCCTTGTTCCTTGATTCAGTTCCAGTTTTATGTATATTTTCTTCCTTGCACCTGATTATTCCAACATCTGATGGATGGCCTTGGGAATCTAATTCTGGTATTGCTTGTTTTTGCTGAATGTCTCCACTTGTAGCTCATTTCTTCATTATTGTGTAAATTTAGATCATGAGCTCATGTTTAGCTAAACAGCTGACCTTATAAGAGGCTTAGGTGTGAACGCTCGTGAGTTTCAACAAAAAGTCGGCAAAGATTTATTTGTGTCCCTCCGATGAGTTGCCCGCAAGGACCCCATTTTCTAGAAGTGTTGGTCCAATAGTCCCTCTAGAGGCAGGGGATTCAGACAGGGCTGCTTTGTGGCCCCCGATCTGTGGCAGGGGCTGTGGTCGACCTGTGGTCAGGGCAGGAGCCTCTCCGCGTTGGTCACAGGGCCCCATCTGCCTGCGAATTTCGGTCAACTGGCAGGAAGGTACGATGCCCAGTCCTATGGTTAGCTGTGCAGCGAGGTGTACTGCGAGGACACGTTCCACACACACTTCAACAAAGAGGGCGGCCTGAGTGGAAAGGTGAGTGTTTGGACAGCTGTGCAGACAAAGAAGGCGCCCTTTGGCCTGGGCCAAATGCTTGTGACACACCCCTGGGCCTGCCGGCCTCTGAGGGCCCTGCTCTGGGCCCCCTGCTCCCCTGCCCTTTGTTCAGTCACAGCAGAGATGGCCACACCCACTCCCTCAGTGAGGGCAGTGTTCCATCCTCCCTCAGCCCCGCCCCCTCTCCGCAGGTTACCATGGACTACAGATGCTGCATTCTGAGGACAGGGCCTTCCGAGTATGCCAAGGGCAGACATAATGACCTTCAATGATTTCCTCTTGTGTCAGTTTTGGTCAACTTTAAGGAGCTAGGAAATGGTCCACTTTACAGAAATGTTCAAATTTACTGGCATTTCATATATTCTCTGCTATAACATTGTCCTGATTCTTTCTGTATATTCTTTACTTATGTTTTTCTTTTCCTTAATCAAAGTGTGTCTTTTAAATCTTTTCAAAGAATATTCTTTGGACTTACTAAATCACCTCAATTTTATACGTTTTCTGTTGTATTAAGTTCTGCTCATATCTTTATTTATATTTTTTCTAAGTTCTCAGGGTTTGTTGTTTTGATCTTCTGATGTCAATTAAAACACTTGGTTATTCATTTTAATAAATCTTTTGACTTATAAAGATTTGAACTTTTGAAAATTCCAGCTTACTTGTAAGTTTCTAAGGGTCAGGTCCTCTCCACTGTTGCTGGCCTAAGGCTTAGTTCACCATATAGCAATGTATATATTGACATATTTTCCCCTCGACTTTCTGTGATTCCCTACATCTCACCTTTCTTTGCAGACAAGCCATTCGAAATACCCTTAACTTATTTCACAGCCAATAAGTCTTTGAAATAATGTGTATTTTTTAGAGAAATCTTCTTGTATCATTAGGCAGAAAATCTGACCTGCCATAGTTTTCAAAACAGCATAATTTCACTCTTCTCAATGATTAATATGTTGTATTACACAACCTTTGAGTATTTAACTTTATCAATGACATGTACTTTAAAAAGGTTTTAGAGATCCTACCAGTCTTTGAAAACATCCTTGTTCCTTGTTTCAGTTCCAGTTTTATGTATATTTTCTGCCTTGCACCTGATTATTCCAACATCTGATGGATGGCCTTGGGAATCAAATTCTGGTATTGATTGTTTTTGCTGATTGTCTCCACTTGTAGCTGATTTATTCATTATTGTGTAAATTTAGATCATGAGCTCATGTTTAGCTAAAGCGCTGACCTTGTAAGAGGCTTAAGTGTGAACGCTCGTAAGCTTCAACAGAAAGTCGGCAAATATTTATTTGTGTCCCTCCGATGATTTGCCCGCAAGGACCCCATTTTCTAGAAGTGTTGGTCCAATACTCCCTCTAGAGGCAGGGGATTCAGACAGGGCTGCTTTGCGGCCCCCGATCTGGGGCAGGGGCTGTGGTCGACCTGTGGTCAGGGCAGGAGCCTCTCCGCGTTGGTCCCAGGGCCCCACCTGCCTGCGAACTTCGGTCACCTGGCAGGAAGGTACGATGCCCAGTCCTATGGCTAGCTGTGCAGCGAGGTGTACTGCGAGGACACATTCCACACACACTTCAACAAAGAGGGCGGCCTGAGTGGAAAGGTGAGTGTTTGTGAAGCTCTGCAGACAAAGAAGGCGCCCCTTGGCCTGGGCCAAATGCTTGTGACACACCCCTGGTCCTGCCGGCCTCTGAGGGCCCTGCCCTGGGCCCCCTGCTCCCCTGCCCTTTGTTCAGTCACAGCAGTGATGGCCACACCCACTCCCTCAGTGTGGGCAGTGTTCCAAACTCCCTCAGCCCCGCCCCCTCTCCGCAGGATACCATGGACTACAGATGCTGCATTCTGAGTCCAGGGCATTCCGAGAATGCCAAGGGAAGACATGATGACCTTCAATGATTTCCTCTTGTGTCAGTTTTGGTCAACTTTAGGAGCTAGGAAATGGTCCACTTTACAGAAATGTTCAAATTTACTGGCATTTCATATATTCTCTGCTACAACATTGTCCTGATTCTTTCTGTATATTCTTTACTTATGTTTTTGTTTTCCTTAATCAAAGTGTGTCTTTTAAATCTTTTCAAAGAATATTCTTTGGACTTACTAAATCACCTCAATTTTATACGTTTTCTGTTGTATTAAGTTCTGCTCATATCTTTATTTATATTTTTTCTAAGTTCTCAGGGTTTGTTGTTTTGATCTTCTGATGTCAATTAAAACACTTGGTTATTCATTTTAATAAATCTTTTGACTTATAAAGATTTGAACTTTTGAAAATTCCAGCTTACTTGTAAGTTTCTAAGGGTCAGGTCCTCTCCACTGTTGCTGGCCTAAGGCTTAGTTCACCATATAGCAATGTATATATTGACATATTTTCCCCTCGACTTTCTGTGATTCCCTACATCTCACCTTTCTTTGCAGACAAGCCATTCGAAATACCCTTAACTTATTTCACAGCCAATAAGTCTTTGAAATAATGTGTATTTTTTATAGAAATCTTCTTGTATCATTAGGCAGAAAATCTGACCTGCCATAGTTTTCAAAACAGCATAATTTCACTCTTCTCAATGATTAATATGTTGTATTACACAACCTTTGAGTATTTAGCTTTATCAATGACATGTACTTTAAAAAGGTTTAAGAGATCCTACCAGTCTGTGAAAACATTCTTGTTCCTTGTTTCAGTTCCAGTTTTATGTATATTTTCTGCCTTGCACCTGATTATTCCAACATCTGATGGATGGCCTTGGGAATCAAATTCTGGTATTGATTGTTTTTGTTGATTGTCTCCACTTGTAGCTGATTTCTTCATTATTGTGTAAATTTAGATCATGAGCTCATGTTTAGCTAAAGAGCTGACCTTGTAAGAGGCTTAAGTGTGAACGCTCGTAAGCTTCAACAGAAAGTCGGCAAATATTTATTTGTGTCCCTCCGATGATTTGCCCGCAAGGACCCCATTTTCTAGAAGTGTTGGTCCAATAGTCCCTCTAGAGGCAGGGGATTCAGACAGGGCTGCTTTGCGGCCCCCGATCTGGGGTAGGGGCTGTGGTCGACCTGTGGTCAGGGCAGGAGCCTCTCCGTGTTGGTCCCAGGGCCCCATCTGCCTGCGAACTTCGGTCACCTGGCAGGAAGGTACGATGCCCAGTCCTATGGCTAGCTGTGCAGCGAGGTGTACTGCGAGGACACGTTCCACACACACTTCAACAAAGAGGGCGGCCTGAGTGGAAAGGTGAGTGTTTGTGAAGCTCTGCAGACAAAGAAGGCGCCCCTTGGCCTGGGCCAAATGCTTGTGACACACCCCTGGTCCTGCCGGCCTCTGAGGGCCCTGCTCTGGGCCCCCTGCTCCCCTGCCCTTTGTTCAGTCACAGCAGTGATGGCCACACCCACTCCTTCAGTGAGGGCAGTGTTCCAAACTCCCTCAGCCCCGCCCCCTCTCCGCAGGTTACCATGGACTACAGATGCTGCATACTGAGGCCAGGGCCTTCCGAGAATGCCAGGGTCAGTCATGATGACCTTCAATGATTTCCTCTTGTGTCAGTTTTGGTCAACTTTAGGAGCTAGGAAATGGTCCACTTTACAGAAATGTTCAAATTTACTGGCATTTCATATATTCTCTGCTACAACATTGTCCTGATTCTTTCTGTATATTCTTTACTTATGTTTTTCTTTTCCTTAATCAAAGTGTGACTTTTAAATCTTTTCAAAGAATATTCTGTGGACTTACTAAATCACCTCAATTTTATACGTTTTCTGTTGTATTAAGTTCTGCTCATATCTTTATTTATATTTTTTCTATGTTCTCAGGGTTTGTTGTTTTGATCTTCTGATGTCAATTAAAACACTTGGTTATTCATTTTAATAAATCTTTTTACTTATAAAGATTTGAACTTTTGAAGGTTCCAGCTTACTTGTAAGTTTCTAAGGGTCAGGTCCTCTCCATTGTTGCTGGCCTAAGTCTTAGTTCACCATATAGCAATGTATATATTGACATATTTTACCCTCGACTTTCTGTGATTCCCCACATCTCACCTTTCTTTGCAGACAAGCCATTTGAAATACCCTTAACTTATTTCACAGCCAATAAGTCTTTGAAATAATGTGTATTTTTTAGAGAAATCTTCTTATATCATTAGGCAGAAAATCTGACTGCCATAGTTTTCAAAACAGCATAATTTCACTCTTCTCAATGATTAATCTGTTGTATTACACAACCTTTGACTATTTAGCTTTATCAATGACATGTACTTTACAAATGTTTTAGAGATCCTACCAGTCTTTGAAAACATCCTTGTTCCTTGATTCAGTTCCAGTTTTATGTATATTTTCTTCCTTGCACCTGATTATTCCAACATCTGATGGATGGCCTTGGGAATCTAATTCTGGTATTGATTGTTTTTGCTGAATGTCTCCACTTGTAGCTGATTTCTTCATTATTGTGTAAATTTAGATCATGAGCTCATGTTTAGCTAAACAGCTGACCTTATAAGAGGCTTAGGTGTGAACGCTCGTGAGTTTCAACAAAAAGTCGGCAAAGATTTATTTGTGTCCCTCCGATGAGTTGCCCGCAAGGACCCCATTTTCTAGAAGTGTTGGTCCAATAGTCCCTCTAGAGGCAGGGGATTCAGACAGGGCTGCTTTGTGGCCCCCGATCTGTGGCAGGGGCTGTGGTCGACCTGTGGTCAGGGCAGGAGCCTCTCCGCGTTGGTCACAGGGCCCCATCTGCCTGCGAATTTCGGTCAACTGGCAGGAAGTTACGATGCCCAGTCCTATGGTTAGCTGTGCAGCGAGGTGTACTGCGAGGACACGTTCCACACACACTTCAACAAAGAGGGCGGCCTGAGTGGAAAGGTGAGTGTTTGGACAGCTGTGCAGACAAAGAAGGCGCCCTTTGGCCTGGGCCAAATGCTTGTGACACACCCCTGGGCCTGCCGGCCTCTGAGGGCCCTGCTCTGGGCCCCCTGCTCCCCTGCCCTTTGTTCAGTCACAGCAGAGATGGCCACACCCACTCCCTCAGTGAGGGCAGTGTTCCCTCCTCCCTCAGCCCCGCCCCCTCTCCGCAGGTTACCATGGACTACAGATGCTGCATTCTGAGGCCAGGGCCTTCCGAGTATGCCAAGGGCAGACATAATGACCTTCAATGATTTCCTCTTGTGTCAGTTTTGGTCAACTTTAAGGAGCTAGGAAATGGTCCACTTTACAGAAATGTTCAAATTTACTGGCATTTCATATATTCTCTGCTATAACATTGTCCTGATTCTTTCTGTATATTCTTTACTTATGTTTTTCTTTTCCTTAATCAAAGTGTGTCTTTTAAATCTTTTCAAAGAATATTCTTTGGACTTACTAAATCACCTCAATTTTATACGTTTTCTGTTGTATTAAGTTCTGCTCATATCTTTATTTATATTTTTTCTAAGTTCTCAGGGTTTGTTGTTTTGATCTTCTGATGTCAATTAAAACACTTGGTTATTCATTTTAATAAATCTTTTGACTTATAAAGATTTGAACTTTTGAAAATTCCAGCTTACTTGTAAGTTTCTAAGGGTCAGGTCCTCTCCACTGTTGCTGGCCTAAGGCTTAGTTCACCATATAGCAATGTATATATTGACATATTTTCCCCTCGACTTTCTGTGATTCCCTACATCTCACCTTTCTTTGCAGACAAGCCATTCGAAATACCCTTAACTTATTTCACAGCCAATAAGTCTTTGAAATAATGTGTATTTTTTAGAGAAATCTTCTTGTATCATTAGGCAGAAAATCTGACCTGCCATAGTTTTCAAAACAGCATAATTTCACTCTTCTCAATGATTAATATGTTGTATTACACAACCTTTGAGTATTTAACTTTATCAATGACATGTACTTTAAAAAGGTTTTAGAGATCCTACCAGTCTTTGAACACATCCTTGTTCCTTGATTCAGTTCCAGTTTTATGTATATTTTCTGCCTTGCACCTGATTATTCCAACATCTGATGGATGGCCTTGGGAATCTGATTCTGGTATTGATTGTTTTTGCTGATTGTCTCCACTTGTAGCTGATTTCTTCATTATTGTGTAAATTTAGATCATGAGCTCATGTTTAGCTAAACAGCTGACCTTGTAAGAGGCTTAGGTGTGAACGCTCGTGAGTTTCAACAAAAAGTTGGAAAAGATTTATTTGTGTCCCTCCGATGAGTTGCCCGCAAGGACCCCATTTTCTAGAAGTGTTGGTCCAATACTCGCTCTAGAGGCAGGGGATTCAGACAGGCTGCTTTGTGGCCCCCGATCTGTGGCAGGGGCTGTGGTCGACCTGTGGTCAGGGCAGGAGCCTCTCCGCGTTGGTCCCAGGGCCCCATCTGCCTGCGAACTTCGGTCACCTGGCCGGAAGTTATGATGCCCATTCCTATGGTTAGCTGTGCAGCGAGGTGTACTGCGAGGACACGTTCCACACACACTTCAACAAAGAGGGCGGCCTGAGTGGAAAGGTGAGTGTTTGGACAGCTGTGCAGACAAAGAAGGCGCCCTTTGGCCTGGGCCAAATGCTTGTGACACACCCCTGGGCCTGCCGGCCTCTGAGGGCCCTGCTCTGGGCCCCCTGCTCCCCTGCCCTTTGTTCAGTCACAGCAGAGATGGCCACACCCACTCCCTCAGTGAGGGCAGTGTTCCATCCTCCCTCAGCCCCGCCCCCTCTCCGCAGGTTACCATGGACTACAGATGCTGCATTCTGAGGCCAGGGCCTTCCGAGTATGCCAAGGTCAGACATGATGACCTCAATGATTTCCTCTTGTGTCAGTTTTGGTCAACTTTAAGGAGCTAGGAAATGGTCCACTTTACAGAAATGTTCAAATTTACTGGCATTTCATATATTCTCTGCTATAACATTGTCCTGATTCTTTCTGTATATTCTTTACTTATGTTTTTGTTTTCCTTAATCAAAGTGTGTCTTTTAAATCTTTTCAAAGAATATTCTTTGGACTTACTAAATCACCTCAATTTTATACGTTTTCTGTTGTATTAAGTTCTGCTCATATCTTTATTTATCTTTTTTCTATGTTCTCAGGGTTTATTGTTTTGATCTTCTGATGTCAATTAAAACACTTGGTTATTCATTTTAATAAATCTTTTTACTTATAAAGATTTGAACTTTTGAAGATTCCAGCTTACTTGTAAGTTTCTAAGGGTCAGGTCCTCTCCATTGTTTCTGGCCTAAGGCTTAGTTCACCATATAGCAATGTATATATTGACATATTTTCCCCTCGACTTTCTGTGATTCCCTACATATCACCTTTCTTTGCAGACAAGCCATTTGAAATACCCTTAAATTATTTCACAGCCAATAAGTCTTTGAAATAATGTGTATTTTTTAGAAAAACCTTCTTATATAATTAGGCAGAAAATCTGACCTGCCATAGTTTTCAAAACAGCATAATTTCACTCTTCTCAATATTTAATCTGTTGTATTACACCACCTTTGAGTATTTAGCTTTATCAATGACATGTACTTTACAAATGTTTTAGAGATCCTACCACTCTTTGAAAACATCCTTGTTCCTTGTTTCAGTTCCAGTTTTATGTATATTTTCTGCCTTGCACCTGATTAGTCCAACATCTGAGGGATGGCCTTGGGAATCCAATTCTGGTATTGATTGTTTTTGCTGATTGTCTCCACTTGTAGCTGATTCCTTCATTATTGTGTAAATTTAGGTCATGAGCTCATATTTAGCTAAACAGCTGACCTTGTAAGAGGCTTAGGTGTGAACGCTCGTAAGCTTCAGCAGAAAGTCGGCAAAGATTTATTTGTGTCCCTCCAATGAGTTGCCCGCAAGGACCCCGTTTTCTAGAAGTGTTGGTCCAATACTCCCTCTAGAGGGAGGGGATTCAGACAGGGCTGCTTTGCTGCCCCCGATCTGTGGCAGGGGCAGTGGGCAGCATGAGGTTCGGGCAGAAGCTTCTCCACGGGTGTCCCGGGACCATCTGCCTGCGAACCTCGGTCAGCTGGCAGGAAGCTACGATGCCCAGACCTATGGTTAGCTGTGCAGCGAGGTGTACTGCGCGGACACGTTCCACACCCACTTCAAGTAAGAGCGCGGCCTGATTGGAAAGGTGAGAGTTTGGGCAGCTGTGCAGACAAAGAAGGCGCCCTTTGGCCTGGGCCTAAATGCTTGTGACACACCCCTGGGCCTGCCCGGCACTGAGGGCCCTGCCCTGGGCCCCCTGCTCCCCTGCCCTTTGTTCAGTCACTGCAGAGATGGCCACACCCACTGCCTCAGTGAGGGCAGTGTTCCAAACTCCCTCAGCCCCGCCCCCTCTCCGCAGTTTACCATGGACTAGAGATGCTGTATGCTGAGGCCAGGGCAGTCCGAGTATGCCAAGGGCAGACATGATGACCTTAAATGATTTCCTCTTGTGTCAGTTTTGGTAAACTGTAGGAGCTAGGAAATGGTCCACTTTACAGAAATGTTCAAATTTACTGGCATTTCATATATTCTCTGCTATAACATTGTCCTGATTCTTTCTGTATATTCTTTACTTATGATTTTGTTTTCTGTAATCAAAGTGTGTCTTTTAAATCTTTTCAAAGAATATTCTTTGGACTTGCAAAATCACCTCAATTTTATGCGTTTTCTGTTGTATTAAGTTCTGCTCATATCTTTATTTATCTTTTTTCTATGTTCTCAGGGTTTATTGTTTTGATCTTCTGATGTCAATTAAAACACTTGGTTATACATTTAATAAATCTTTTTACTTATAAAGATATGAACTTTTGAAGATTCCAGCTCACTTGTAAGTTTCTAAGGGTCAGGTCCTCCCCATTGTTGCTGGCCTAAGGCTTAGTTCACCATATAGCAATGTATATATTGACATATTTTCCCCTCGACTTTCTGTGATTCCCTACATCTCACCTTTTTTTGCAGACAAGACATTTGAAATACCCTTAACTTATTTCACAGCCAATAAGTCTTTGAAATAATGTGTATTTTTTAGAGAAATCTTCTTATATAATTAGGCAGAAAATCTGATCTGCCATAGTTTTCAAAACAGCATAATTTCACTCTTCTCAATGATTAATCTGTTGTATTACACAACCTTTGAGTATTTAGCTTTATCAATGACATGTACTTTACAAATGTTTTAGAGATCCTACCAGTCTTTGAAAACATCCTTGTTCCTTGTCTCAGTTCCAGTTTTATGTATATTTTCTGGCTTGCACCTGATTATTCCATCATCTGAGGGATGGCCTTGGGAATCTAAATCTGGTATCGATTGTTTTTGCTGATTGTCTCCACTTGTAGCTGATCTCTTTATTATTGTGTAAATTTAGATCATGAGCTCATGTTTAGCTAAACAGCTGACCTTGTAAGAGGCTTAGGTGTGAACGCTCGTAAGCTTCAGCAGAAAGTCGGCAAAGATTTATTTGTGTCCCTCCAATGAGTTGCCCGCAAGGACCCCATTTTCTACAGGTGTAGGTCCAATACTCCCTCCCGAGGAAGGGGACTCAGACAGGGCTGATTTGCGGCCCCCGACCTGGGTCATGGGCTGTGGTGGGCCTGTGGCCCAGACAGGAGTCACTCTTCGTGGGTCCCTGGGACCCATCTGCCTGCGAACTTCGGTCACGTGGTAGGAAACTACGACGCCCAGACCTATGGTTAGCTGTGCAGCGAGATGTACTGCGCAGAAACGTTCCACACACACTTCAAGTAAGAGGGCGGCCTGAGGTGAAACGTGAGAGTTTGGGGAGCTGTGCAGACAAAGAAGGCGCCCTTTGGCGTCAGCATAAACGCTTGTGACAGCCCCCTTTGTCTGCCGGGCTCTGAGGTCCAGGCCCTGGGCCCCCTGCTCCCCGGCCCTTTGTTCAGTCACAGCAGAGATGGCCACACCCACTCCCTCAGTGAGGGCAGTGTTCCAACCTCCCTCAGCCCCTCCCCCTCTCCGCAGGTAACCATGGACTACAGATGGTGCATTCTGAGGCCAGGGCATTCCGAGAATGCCAAGGGCAGATATGATGACCTTAAATGATTTCCTCCTGTGTCAGTTTTGGTAAAATGTAGGAGCTAGGAAATGGTCCACTTTACAGAAATGTTCAAATTTACTGGCATTTCATATATTCTCTGCTATAACATTGTCCTGATTCTTTCTGTATATTCTTTACTTATGTTTTTGTTTTCCTTAATCAAAGTGTGTCTTTTAAATCTTTTCAAAGAATATTCTTTGGACTTACTAAATCACCTCAATTTTATACGTTTTCTGTTGTATTAAGTTCTGCTCATATCTTTATTTATCTTTTTTCTATGTTCTCAGGGTTTATTGTTTTGATCTTCTGATGTCAATTAAAACACTTGGTTATTCATTTTAATAAATCTTTTTACTTATAAAGATTTGAACTTTTGAAGATTCCAGCTTACTTGTAAGTTTCTAAGGGTCAGGTCCTCTCCATTGTTTCTGGCCTAAGGCTTAGTTCACCATATAGCAATGTATATATTGACATATTTTCCCCTCGACTTTCTGTGATTCCCTACATATCACCTTTCTTTGCAGACAAGCCATTTGAAATACCCTTAAATTATTTCACAGCCAATAAGTCTTTGAAATAATGTGTATTTTTTAGAAAAACCTTCTTATATAATTAGGCAGAAAATCTGACCTGCCATAGTTTTCAAAACAGCATAATTTCACTCTTCTCAATATTTAATCTGTTGTATTACACCACCTTTGAGTATTTAGCTTTATCAATGACATGTACTTTACAAATGTTTTAGAGATCCTACCACTCTTTGAAAACATCCTTGTTCCTTGTTTCAGTTCCAGTTTTATGTATATTTTCTGCCTTGCACCTGATTAGTCCAACATCTGAGAGATGGCCTTGGGAATCCAATTCTGGTATTGATTGTTTTTGCTGATTGTCTCCACTTGTAGCTGATTTCTTCATTATTGTGTAAATTTAGGTCATGAGCTCATATTTAGCTAAACAGCTGACCTTGTAAGAGGCTTAGGTGTGAACGCTCGTAAGCTTCAGCAGAAAGTCGGCAAAGATTTATTTGTGTCCCTCCAATGAGTTGCCCGCAAGGACCCCGTTTTCTAGAAGTGTTGGTCCAATACTCCCTCTAGAGGGAGGGGATTCAGACAGGGCTGCTTTGCTGCCCCCGATCTGTGGCAGGGGCAGTGGGCAGCATGAGGTTCGGGCAGAAGCTTCTCCACGGGTGTCCCGGGACCATCTGCCTGCGAACCTCGGTCAGCTGGCAGGAAGCTACGATGCCCAGACCTATGGTTAGCTGTGCAGCGAGGTGTACTGCGCGGACACGTTCCACACCCACTTCAAGTAAGAGCGCGGCCTGATTGGAAAGGTGAGAGTTTGGGCAGCTGTGCAGACAAAGAAGGCGCCCTTTGGCCTGGGCCTAAATGCTTGTGACACACCCCTGGGCCTGCCCGGCACTGAGGGCCCTGCCCTGGGCCCCCTGCTCCCCTGCCCTTTGTTCAGTCACTGCAGAGATGGCCACACCCACTGCCTCAGTGAGGGCAGTGTTCCAAACTCCCTCAGCCCCGCCCCCTCTCCGCAGTTTACCATGGACTAGAGATGCTGTATGCTGAGGCCAGGGCAGTCCGAGTATGCCAAGGGCAGACATGATGACCTTAAATGATTTCCTCTTGTGTCAGTTTTGGTAAACTGTAGGAGCTAGGAAATGGTCCACTTTACAGAAATGTTCAAATTTACTGGCATTTCATATATTCTCTGCTATAACATTGTCCTGATTCTTTCTGTATATTCTTTACTTATGATTTTGTTTTCCGTAATCAAAGTGTGTCTTTTAAATCTTTTCAAAGAATATTCTTTGGACTTGCAAAATCACCTCAATTTTATACGTTTTCTGTTGTATTAAGTTCTGCTCATATCTTTATTTATCTTTTTTCTATGTTCTCAGGGTTTATTGTTTTGATCTTCTGATGTCAATTAAAACACTTGGTTATACATTTAATAAATCTTTTTACTTATAAAGATATGAACTTTTGAAGATTCCAGCTCACTTGTAAGTTTCTAAGGGTCAGGTCCTCCCCATTGTTGCTGGCCTAAGGCTTAGTTCACCATATAGCAATGTATATATTGACATATTTTCCCCTCGACTTTCTGTGATTCCCTACATCTCACCTTTTTTTGCAGACAAGACATTTGAAATACCCTTAACTTATTTCACAGCCAATAAGTCTTTGAAATAAGGTGTATTTTTTAGAGAAATCTTCTTATATAATTAGGCAGAAAATCTGATCTGCCATAGTTTTCAAAACAGCATAATTTCACTCTTCTCAATGATTAATCTGTTGTATTACACAACCTTTGACTATTTAGCTTTATCAATGACATGTACTTTACAAATGTTTTAGAGATCCTACCAGTCTTTGAAAACATCCTTGTTCCTTGTCTCAGTTCCAGTTTTATGTATATTTTCTGGCTTGCACCTGATTATTCCATCATCTGAGGGATGGCCTTGGGAATCTAAATCTGGTATCGATTGTTTTTGCTGATTGTCTCCACTTGTAGCTGATCTCTTTATTATTGTGTAAATTTAGATCATGAGCTCATGTTTAGCTAAACAGCTGACCTTGTAAGAGGCTTAGGTGTGAACGCTCGTAAGCTTCAGCAGAAAGTCGGCAAAGATTTATTTGTGTCCCTCCAATGAGTTGCCCGCAAGGACCCCATTTTCTACAGGTGTAGGTCCAATACTCCCTCCCGAGGAAGGGGACTCAGACAGGGCTGATTTGCGGCCCCCGACCTGGGTCATGGGCTGTGGTGGGCCTGTGGCCCAGACAGGAGTCACTCTTCGTGGGTCCCTGGGACCCATCTGCCTGCGAACTTCGGTCACGTGGTAGGAAACTACGACACCCAGACCTATGGTTAGCTGTGCAGCGAGATGTACTGCGCAGAAACGTTCCACACACACTTCAAGTAAGAGGGCGGCCTGAGGTGAAACGTGAGAGTTTGGGGAGCTGTGCAGACAAAGAAGGCGCCCTTTGGCGTCAGCATAAATGCTTGTGACAGCCCCCTTTGTCTGCTGGGCTCTGAGGTCCAGGCCCTGGGCACCCTGCTCCCCGGCCCTTTGTTCAGTCACAGCAGAGATGGCCACACCCACTCCCTCAGTGAGGGCAGTGTTCCAACCTCCCTCAGCCCCTCCCCCTCTCCGCAGTAACCATGGACTACAGATGGTGCATTCTGAGGCCAGGGCATTCCGAGAATGCCAAGGGCAGATATGATGACCTTAAATGATTTCCTCCTGTGTCAGTTTTGGTAAAATGTAGGAGCTAGGAAATGGTCCACTTTACAGAAATGTTCAAATTTACTGGCATTTCATATATTCTCTGCTATAACATTGTCCTGATTCTTTCTGTATATTCTTTACTTATGTTTTTGTTTTCCTTAATCAAAGTGTGTCTTTTAAATCTTTTCAAAGAATATTCTTTGGACTTACTAAATCACCTCAATTTTATACGTTTTCTGTTGTATTAAGTTCTGCTCATATCTTTATTTATCTTTTTTCTATGTTCTCAGGGTTTATTGTTTTGATCTTCTGATGTCAATTAAAACACTTGGTTATTCATTTTAATAAATCTTTTTACTTATAAAGATTTGAACTTTTGAAGATTCCAGCTTACTTGTAAGTTTCTAAGGGTCAGGTCCTCTCCATTGTTTCTGGCCTAAGGCTTAGTTCACCATATAGCAATGTATATATTGACATATTTTCCCCTCGACTTTCTGTGATTCCCTACATATCACCTTTCTTTGCAGACAAGCCATTTGAAATACCCTTAAATTATTTCACAGCCAATAAGTCTTTGAAATAATGTGTATTTTTTAGAAAAACCTTCTTATATAATTAGGCAGAAAATCTGACCTGCCATAGTTTTCAAAACAGCATAATTTCACTCTTCTCAATATTTAATCTGTTGTATTACACCACCTTTGAGTATTTAGCTTTATCAATGACATGTACTTTAAAAATGTTTTAGAGATCCTACCACTCTTTGAAAACATCCTTGTTCCTTGTTTCAGTTCCAGTTTTATGTATATTTTCTGCCTTGCACCTGATTAGTCCAACATCTGAGGGATGGCCTTGGGAATCCAATTCTGGTATTGATTGTTTTTGCTGATTGTCTCCACTTGTAGCTGATTTCTTCATTATTGTGTAAATTTAGGTCATGAGCTCATATTTAGCTAAACAGCTGACCTTGTAAGAGGCTTAGGTGTGAACGCTCGTAAGCTTCAGCAGAAAGTCGGCAAAGATTTATTTGTGTCCCTCCAATGAGTTGCCCGCAAGGACCCCGTTTTCTAGAAGTGTTGGTCCAATACTCCCTCTAGAGGGAGGGGATTCAGACAGGGCTGCTTTGCTGCCCCCGATCTGTGGCAGGGGCAGTGGGCAGCATGAGGTTCGGGCAGAAGCTTCTCCACGGGTGTCCCGGGACCATCTGCCTGCGAACCTCGGTCAGCTGGCAGGAAGCTACGATGCCCAGACCTATGGTTAGCTGTACAGCGAGGTGTACTGCGCGGACACGTTCCACACCCACTTCAAGTAAGAGCGCGGCCTGATTGGAAAGGTGAGAGTTTGGGCAGCTGTGCAGACAAAGAAGGCGCCCTTTGGCCTGGGCCTAAATGCTTGTGACACACCCCTGGGCCTGCCCGGCACTGAGGGCCCTGCCCTGGGCCCCCTGCTCCCCTGCCCTTTGTTCAGTCACTGCAGAGATGGCCACACCCACTGCCTCAGTGAGGGCAGTGTTCCAAACTCCCTCAGCCCCGCCCCCTCTCCGCAGTTTACCATGGACTAGAGATGCTGTATGCTGAGGCCAGGGCAGTCCGAGTATGCCAAGGGCAGACATGATGACCTTAAATGATTTCCTCTTGTGTCAGTTTTGGTAAACTGTAGGAGCTAGGAAATGGTCCACTTTACAGAAATGTTCAAATTTACTGGCATTTCATATATTCTCTGCTATAACATTGTCCTGATTCTTTCTGTATATTCTTTACTTATGATTTTGTTTTCCGTAATCAAAGTGTGTCTTTTAAATCTTTTCAAAGAATATTCTTTGGACTTGCAAAATCACCTCAATTTTATACGTTTTCTGTTGTATTAAGTTCTGCTCATATCTTTATTTATCTTTTTTCTATGTTCTCAGGGTTTATTGTTTTGATCTTCTGATGTCAATTAAAACACTTGGTTATACATTTAATAAATCTTTTTACTTATAAAGATATGAACTTTTGAAGATTCCAGCTCACTTGTAAGTTTCTAAGGGTCAGGTCCTCCCCATTGTTGCTGGCCTAAGGCTTAGTTCACCATATAGCAATGTATATATTGACATATTTTCCCCTCGACTTTCTGTGATTCCCTACATCTCACCTTTTTTTGCAGACAAGACATTTGAAATACCCTTAACTTATTTCACAGCCAATAAGTCTTTGAAATAATGTGTATTTTTTAGAGAAATCTTCTTATATAATTAGGCAGAAAATCTGATCTGCCATAGTTTTCAAAACAGCATAATTTCACTCTTCTCAATGATTAATCTGTTGTATTACACAACCTTTGAGTATTTAGCTTTATCAATGACATGTACTTTACAAATGTTTTAGAGATCCTACCAGTCTTTGAAAACATCCGTGTTCCTTGTCTCAGTTCCAGTTTTATGTATATTTTCTGGCTTGCACCTGATTATTCCATCATCTGAGGGATGGCCTTGGGAATCTAAATCTGGTATCGATTGTTTTTGCTGATTGTCTCCACTTGTAGCTGATCTCTTTATTATTGTGTAAATTTAGATCATGAGCTCATGTTTAGCTAAACAGCTGACCTTGTAAGAGGCTTAGGTGTGAACGCTCGTAAGCTTCAGCAGAAAGTCGGCAAAGATTTATTTGTGTCCCTCCAATGAGTTGCCCGCAAGGACCCCATTTTCTACAGGTGTAGGTCCAATACTCCCTCCCGAGGAAGGGGACTCAGACAGGGCTGATTTGCGGCCCCCGACCTGGGTCATGGGCTGTGGTGGGCCTGTGGCCCAGACAGGAGTCACTCTTCGTGGGTCCCTGGGACCCATCTGCCTGCGAACTTCGGTCACGTGGTAGGAAACTACGACGCCCAGACCTATGGTTAGCTGTGCAGCGAGATGTACTGCGCAGAAACGTTCCACACACACTTCAAGTAAGAGGGCGGCCTGAGGTGAAACGTGAGAGTTTGGGGAGCTGTGCAGACAAAGAAGGCGCCCTTTGGCGTCAGCATAAACGCTTGTGACAGCCCCCTTTGTCTGCCGGGCTCTGAGGTCCAGGCCCTGGGCCCCCTGCTCCCCGGCCCTTTGTTCAGTCACAGCAGAGATGGCCACACCCACTCCCTCAGTGAGGGCAGTGTTCCAACCTCCCTCAGCCCCTCCCCCTCTCCGCAGGTAACCATGGACTACAGATGGTGCATTCTGAGGCCAGGGCATTCCGAGAATGCCAAGGGCAGATATGATGACCTTAAATGATTTCCTCCTGTGTCAGTTTTGGTAAAATGTAGGAGCTAGGAAATGGTCCACTTTACAGAAATGTTCAAATTTACTGGCATTTCATATATTCTCTGCTATAACATTGTCCTGATTCTTTCTGTATATTCTTTACTTATGTTTTTGTTTTCCTTAATCAAAGTGTGTCTTTTAAATCTTTTCAAAGAATATTCTTTGGACTTACTAAATCACCTCAATTTTATACGTTTTCTGTTGTATTAAGTTCTGCTCATATCTTTATTTATCTTTTTTCTATGTTCTCAGGGTTTATTGTTTTGATCTTCTGATGTCAATTAAAACACTTGGTTATTCATTTTAATAAATCTTTTTACTTATAAAGATTTGAACTTTTGAAGATTCCAGCTTACTTGTAAGTTTCTAAGGGTCAGGTCCTCTCCATTGTTTCTGGCCTAAGGCTTAGTTCACCATATAGCAATGTATATATTGACATATTTTCCCCTCGACTTTCTGTGATTCCCTACATATCACCTTTCTTTGCAGACAAGCCATTTGAAATACCCTTAAATTATTTCACAGCCAATAAGTCTTTGAAATAATGTGTATTTTTTAGAAAAACCTTCTTATATAATTAGGCAGAAAATCTGACCTGCCATAGTTTTCAAAACAGCATAATTTCACTCTTCTCAATATTTAATCTGTTGTATTACACCACCTTTGAGTATTTAGCTTTATCAATGACATGTACTTTAAAAATGTTTTAGAGATCCTACCACTCTTTGAAAACATCCTTGTTCCTTGTTTCAGTTCCAGTTTTATGTATATTTTCTGCCTTGCACCTGATTAGTCCAACATCTGAGGGATGGCCTTGGGAATCCAATTCTGGTATTGATTGTTTTTGCTGATTGTCTCCACTTGTAGCTGATTTCTTCATTATTGTGTAAATTTAGGTCATGAGCTCATATTTAGCTAAACAGCTGACCTTGTAAGAGGCTTAGGTGTGAACGCTCGTAAGCTTCAGCAGAAAGTCGGCAAAGATTTATTTGTGTCCCTCCAATGAGTTGCCCGCAAGGACCCCGTTTTCTAGAAGTGTTGGTCCAATACTCCCTCTAGAGGGAGGGGATTCAGACAGGGCTGCTTTGCTGCCCCCGATCTGTGGCAGGGGCAGTGGGCAGCATGAGGTTCGGGCAGAAGCTTCTCCACGGGTGTCCCGGGACCATCTGCCTGCGAACCTCGGTCAGCTGGCAGGAAGCTACGATGCCCAGACCTATGGTTAGCTGTGCAGCGAGGTGTACTGCGCAGACACGTTCCACACCCACTTCAAGTAAGAGCGCGGCCTGATTGGAAAGGTGAGAGTTTGGGCAGCTGTGCAGACAAAGAAGGCGCCCTTTGGCCTGGGCCTAAATGCTTGTGACACACCCCTGGGCCTGCCCGGCACTGAGGGCCCTGCCCTGGGCCCCCTGCTCCCCTGCCCTTTGTTCAGTCACTGCAGAGATGGCCACACCCACTGCCTCAGTGAGGGCAGTGTTCCAAACTCCCTCAGCCCCGCCCCCTCTCCGCAGTTTACCATGGACTAGAGATGCTGTATGCTGAGGCCAGGGCAGTCCGAGTATGCCAAGGGCAGACATGATGACCTTAAATGATTTCCTCTTGTGTCAGTTTTGGTAAACTGTAGGAGCTAGGAAATGGTCCACTTTACAGAAATGTTCAAATTTACTGGCATTTCATATATTCTCTGCTATAACATTGTCCTGATTCTTTCTGTATATTCTTTACTTATGATTTTGTTTTCCGTAATCAAAGTGTGTCTTTTAAATCTTTTCAAAGAATATTCTTTGGACTTGCAAAATCACCTCAATTTTATACGTTTTCTGTTGTATTAAGTTCTGCTCATATCTTTATTTATCTTTTTTCTATGTTCTCAGGGTTTATTGTTTTGATCTTCTGATGTCAATTAAAACACTTGGTTATACATTTAATAAATCTTTTTACTTATAAAGATATGAACTTTTGAAGATTCCAGCTCACTTGTAAGTTTCTAAGGGTCAGGTCCTCCCCATTGTTGCTGGCCTAAGGCTTAGTTCACCATATAGCAATGTATATATTGACATATTTTCCCCTCGACTTTCTGTGATTCCCTACATCTCACCTTTTTTTGCAGACAAGACATTTGAAATACCCTTAACTTATTTCACAGCCAATAAGTCTTTGAAATAATGTGTATTTTTTAGAGAAATCTTCTTATATAATTAGGCAGAAAATCTGATCTGCCATAGTTTTCAAAACAGCATAATTTCACTCTTCTCAATGATTAATCTGTTGTATTACACAACCTTTGAGTATTTAGCTTTATCAATGACATGTACTTTAAAAATGTTTTAGAGATCCTACCAGTCTTTGAAAACATCCTTGTTCCTTGTCTCAGTTCCAGTTTTATGTATATTTTCTGGCTTGCACCTGATTATTCCATCATCTGAGGGATGGCCTTGGGAATCTAAATCTGGTATCGATTGTTTTTGCTGATTGTCTCCACTTGTAGCTGATCTCTTTATTATTGTGTAAATTTAGATCATGAGCTCATGTTTAGCTAAACAGCTGACCTTGTAAGAGGCTTAGGTGTGAACGCTCGTAAGCTTCAGCAGAAAGTCGGCAAAGATTTATTTGTGTCCCTCCAATGAGTTGCCCGCAAGGACCCCATTTTCTACAGGTGTAGGTCCAATACTCCCTCCCGAGGAAGGGGACTCAGACAGGGCTGATTTGCGGCCCCCGACCTGGGTCATGGGCTGTGGTGGGCCTGTGGCCCAGACAGGAGTCACTCTTCGTGGGTCCCTGGGACCCATCTGCCTGCGAACTTCGGTCACGTGGTAGGAAACTACGACACCCAGACCTATGGTTAGCTGTGCAGCGAGATGTACTGCGCAGAAACGTTCCACACACACTTCAAGTAAGAGGGCGGCCTGAGGTGAAACGTGAGAGTTTGGGGAGCTGTGCAGACAAAGAAGGCGCCCTTTGGCGTCAGCATAAATGCTTGTGACAGCCCCCTTTGTCTGCTGGGCTCTGAGGTCCAGGCCCTGGGCACCCTGCTCCCCGGCCCTTTGTTCAGTCACAGCAGAGATGGCCACACCCACTCCCTCAGTGAGGGCAGTGTTCCAACCTCCCTCAGCCCCTCCCCCTCTCCGCAGGTAACCATGGACTACAGATGGTGCATTCTGAGGCCAGGGCATTCCGAGAATGCCAAGGGCAGATATGATGACCTTAAATGATTTCCTCCTGTGTCAGTTTTGGTAAAATGTAGGAGCTAGGAAATGGTCCACTTTACAGAAATGTTCAAATTTACTGGCATTTCATATATTCTCTGCTATAACATTGTCCTGATTCTTTCTGTATATTCTTTACTTATGTTTTTGTTTTCCTTAATCAAAGTGTGTCTTTTAAATCTTTTCAAAGAATATTCTTTGGACTTACTAAATCACCTCAATTTTATACGTTTTCTGTTGTATTAAGTTCTGCTCATATCTTTATTTATCTTTTTTCTATGTTCTCAGGGTTTATTGTTTTGATCTTCTGATGTCAATTAAAACACTTGGTTATTCATTTTAATAAATCTTTTTACTTATAAAGATTTGAACTTTTGAAGATTCCAGCTTACTTGTAAGTTTCTAAGGGTCAGGTCCTCTCCATTGTTTCTGGCCTAAGGCTTAGTTCACCATATAGCAATGTATATATTGACATATTTTCCCCTCGACTTTCTGTGATTCCCTACATATCACCTTTCTTTGCAGACAAGCCATTTGAAATACCCTTAAATTATTTCACAGCCAATAAGTCTTTGAAATAATGTGTATTTTTTAGAAAAACCTTCTTATATAATTAGGCAGAAAATCTGACCTGCCATAGTTTTCAAAACAGCATAATTTCACTCTTCTCAATATTTAATCTGTTGTATTACACCACCTTTGAGTATTTAGCTTTATCAATGACATGTACTTTAAAAATGTTTTAGAGATCCTACCACTCTTTGAAAACATCCTTGTTCCTTGTTTCAGTTCCAGTTTTATGTATATTTTCTGCCTTGCACCTGATTAGTCCAACATCTGAGGGATGGCCTTGGGAATCCAATTCTGGTATTGATTGTTTTTGCTGATTGTCTCCACTTGTAGCTGATTTCTTCATTATTGTGTAAATTTAGGTCATGAGCTCATATTTAGCTAAACAGCTGACCTTGTAAGAGGCTTAGGTGTGAACGCTCGTAAGCTTCAGCAGAAAGTCGGCAAAGATTTATTTGTGTCCCTCCAATGAGTTGCCCGCAAGGACCCCGTTTTCTAGAAGTGTTGGTCCAATACTCCCTCTAGAGGGAGGGGATTCAGACAGGGCTGCTTTGCTGCCCCCGATCTGTGGCAGGGGCAGTGGGCAGCATGAGGTTCGGGCAGAAGCTTCTCCACGGGTGTCCCGGGACCATCTGCCTGCGAACCTCGGTCAGCTGGCAGGAAGCTACGATGCCCAGACCTATGGTTAGCTGTGCAGCGAGGTGTACTGCGCGGACACGTTCCACACCCACTTCAAGTAAGAGCGCGGCCTGATTGGAAAGGTGAGAGTTTGGGCAGCTGTGCAGACAAAGAAGGCGCCCTTTGGCCTGGGCCTAAATGCTTGTGACACACCCCTGGGCCTGCCCGGCACTGAGGGCCCTGCCCTGGGCCCCCTGCTCCCCTGCCCTTTGTTCAGTCACTGCAGAGATGGCCACACCCACTGCCTCAGTGAGGGCAGTGTTCCAAACTCCCTCAGCCCCGCCCCCTCTCCGCAGTTTACCATGGACTAGAGATGCTGTATGCTGAGGCCAGGGCAGTCCGAGTATGCCAAGGGCAGACATGATGACCTTAAATGATTTCCTCTTGTGTCAGTTTTGGTAAACTGTAGGAGCTAGGAAATGGTCCACTTTACAGAAATGTTCAAATTTACTGGCATTTCATATATTCTCTGCTATAACATTGTCCTGATTCTTTCTGTATATTCTTTACTTATGATTTTGTTTTCTGTAATCAAAGTGTGTCTTTTAAATCTTTTCAAAGAATATTCTTTGGACTTGCAAAATCACCTCAATTTTATGCGTTTTCTGTTGTATTAAGTTCTGCTCATATCTTTATTTATCTTTTTTCTATGTTCTCAGGGTTTATTGTTTTGATCTTCTGATGTCAATTAAAACACTTGGTTATACATTTAATAAATCTTTTTACTTATAAAGATATGAACGTTTGAAGATTCCAGCTCACTTGTAAGTTTCTAAGGGTCAGGTCCTCCCCATTGTTGCTGGCCTAAGGCTTAGTTCACCATATAGCAATGTATATATTGACATATTTTCCCCTCGACTTTCTGTGATTCCCTACATCTCACCTTTTTTTGCAGACAAGACATTTGAAATACCCTTAACTTATTTCACAGCCAATAAGTCTTTGAAATAATGTGTATTTTTTAGAGAAATCTTCTTATATAATTAGGCAGAAAATCTGATCTGCCATAGTTTTCAAAACAGCATAATTTCACTCTTCTCAATGATTAATCTGTTGTATTACACAACCTTTGAGTATTTAGCTTTATCAATGACATGTACTTTAAAAATGTTTTAGAGATCCTACCAGTCTTTGAAAACATCCTTGTTCCTTGTCTCAGTTCCAGTTTTATGTATATTTTCTGGCTTGCACCTGATTATTCCATCATCTGAGGGATGGCCTTGGGAATCTAAATCTGGTATCGATTGTTTTTGCTGATTGTCTCCACTTGTAGCTGATCTCTTTATTATTGTGTAAATTTAGATCATGAGCTCATGTTTAGCTAAACAGCTGACCTTGTAAGAGGCTTAGGTGTGAACGCTCGTAAGCTTCAGCAGAAAGTCAGCAAAGATTTATTTGTGTCCCTCCAATGAGTTGCCCGCAAGGACCCCATTTTCTACAGGTGTAGGTCCAATACTCCCTCCCGAGGAAGGGGACTCAGACAGGGCTGATTTGCGGCCCCCGACCTGGGTCATGGGCTGTGGTGGGCCTGTGGCCCAGACAGGAGTCACTCTTCGTGGGTCCCTGGGACCCATCTGCCTGCGAACTTCGGTCACATGGTAGGAAACTACGACGCCCAGACCTATGGTTAGCTGTGCAGCGAGATGTACTGCGCAGAAACGTTCCACACACACTTCAAGTAAGAGGGCGGCCTGAGGTGAAACGTGAGAGTTTGGGGAGCTGTGCAGACAAAGAAGGCGCCCTTTGGCGTCAGCATAAACGCTTGTGACAGCCCCCTTTGTCTGCCGGGCTCTGAGGTCCAGGCCCTGGGCCCCCTGCTCCCCGGCCCTTTGTTCAGTCACAGCAGAGATGGCCACACCCACTCCCTCAGTGAGGGCAGTGTTCCAACCTCCCTCAGCCCCTCCCCCTCTCCGCAGGTAACCATGGACTACAGATGGTGCATTCTGAGGCCAGGGCATTCCGAGAATGCCAAGGGCAGATATGATGACCTTAAATGATTTCCTCCTGTGTCAGTTTTGGTAAAATGTAGGAGCTAGGAAATGGTCCACTTTACAGAAATGTTCAAATTTACTGGCATTTCATATATTCTCTGCTATAACATTGTCCTGATTCTTTCTGTATATTCTTTACTTATGTTTTTGTTTTCCTTAATCAAAGTGTGTCTTTTAAATCTTTTCAAAGAATATTCTTTGGACTTACTAAATCACCTCAATTTTATACGTTTTCTGTTGTATTAAGTTCTGCTCATATCTTTATTTATCTTTTTTCTATGTTCTCAGGGTTTATTGTTTTGATCTTCTGATGTCAATTAAAACACTTGGTTATTCATTTTAATAAATCTTTTTACTTATAAAGATTTGAACTTTTGAAGATTCCAGCTTACTTGTAAGTTTCTAAGGGTCAGGTCCTCTCCATTGTTTCTGGCCTAAGGCTTAGTTCACCATATAGCAATGTATATATTGACATATTTTCCCCTCGACTTTCTGTGATTCCCTACATATCACCTTTCTTTGCAGACAAGCCATTTGAAATACCCTTAAATTATTTCACAGCCAATAAGTCTTTGAAATAATGTGTATTTTTTAGAAAAACCTTCTTATATAATTAGGCAGAAAATCTGACCTGCCATAGTTTTCAAAACAGCATAATTTCACTCTTCTCAATATTTAATCTGTTGTATTACACCACCTTTGAGTATTTAGCTTTATCAATGACATGTACTTTACAAATGTTTTAGAGATCCTACCACTCTTTGAAAACATCCTTGTTCCTTGTTTCAGTTCCAGTTTTATGTATATTTTCTGCCTTGCACCTGATTAGTCCAACATCTGAGGGATGGCCTTGGGAATCCAATTCTGGTATTGATTGTTTTTGCTGATTGTCTCCACTTGTAGCTGATTTCTTCATTATTGTGTAAATTTAGGTCATGAGCTCATATTTAGCTAAACAGCTGACCTTGTAAGAGGCTTAGGTGTGAACGCTCGTAAGCTTCAGCAGAAAGTCGGCAAAGATTTATTTGTGTCCCTCCAATGAGTTGCCCGCAAGGACCCCGTTTTCTAGAAGTGTTGGTCCAATACTCCCTCTAGAGGGAGGGGATTCAGACAGGGCTGCTTTGCTGCCCCCGATCTGTGGCAGGGGCAGTGGGCAGCATGAGGTTCGGGCAGAAGCTTCTCCACGGGTGTCCCGGGACCATCTGCCTGCGAACCTCGGTCAGCTGGCAGGAAGCTACGATGCCCAGACCTATGGTTAGCTGTGCAGCGAGGTGTACTGCGCGGACACGTTCCACACCCACTTCAAGTAAGAGCGCGGCCTGATTGGAAAGGTGAGAGTTTGGGCAGCTGTGCAGACAAAGAAGGCGCCCTTTGGCCTGGGCCTAAATGCTTGTGACACACCCCTGGGCCTGCCCGGCACTGAGGGCCCTGCCCTGGGCCCCCTGCTCCCCTGCCCTTTGTTCAGTCACTGCAGAGATGGCCACACCCACTGCCTCAGTGAGGGCAGTGTTCCAAACTCCCTCAGCCCCGCCCCCTCTCCGCAGTTTACCATGGACTAGAGATGCTGTATGCTGAGGCCAGGGCAGTCCGAGTATGCCAAGGGCAGACATGATGACCTTAAATGATTTCCTCTTGTGTCAGTTTTGGTAAACTGTAGGAGCTAGGAAATGGTCCACTTTACAGAAATGTTCAAATTTACTGGCATTTCATATATTCTCTGCTATAACATTGTCCTGATTCTTTCTGTATATTCTTTACTTATGATTTTGTTTTCCGTAATCAAAGTGTGTCTTTTAAATCTTTTCAAAGAATATTCTTTGGACTTGCAAAATCACCTCAATTTTATACGTTTTCTGTTGTATTAAGTTCTGCTCATATCTTTATTTATCTTTTTTCTATGTTCTCAGGGTTTATTGTTTTGATCTTCTGATGTCAATTAAAACACTTGGTTATACATTTAATAAATCTTTTTACTTATAAAGATATGAACTTTTGAAGATTCCAGCTCACTTGTAAGTTTCTAAGGGTCAGGTCCTCCCCATTGTTGCTGGCCTAAGGCTTAGTTCACCATATAGCAATGTATATATTGACATATTTTCCCCTCGACTTTCTGTGATTCCCTACATCTCACCTTTTTTTGCAGACAAGACATTTGAAATACCCTTAACTTATTTCACAGCCAATAAGTCTTTGAAATAAGGTGTATTTTTTAGAGAAATCTTCTTATATAATTAGGCAGAAAATCTGATCTGCCATAGTTTTCAAAACAGCATAATTTCACTCTTCTCAATGATTAATCTGTTGTATTACACAACCTTTGAGTATTTAGCTTTATCAATGACATGTACTTTACAAATGTTTTAGAGATCCTACCAGTCTTTGAAAACATCCTTGTTCCTTGTCTCAGTTCCAGTTTTATGTATATTTTCTGGCTTGCACCTGATTATTCCATCATCTGAGGGATGGCCTTGGGAATCTAAATCTGGTATCGATTGTTTTTGCTGATTGTCTCCACTTGTAGCTGATCTCTTTATTATTGTGTAAATTTAGATCATGAGCTCATGTTTAGCTAAACAGCTGACCTTGTAAGAGGCTTAGGTGTGAACGCTCGTAAGCTTCAGCAGAAAGTCGGCAAAGATTTATTTGTGTCCCTCCAATGAGTTGCCCGCAAGGACCCCATTTTCTACAGGTGTAGGTCCAATACTCCCTCCCGAGGAAGGGGACTCAGACAGGGCTGATTTGCGGCCCCCGACCTGGGTCATGGGCTGTGGTGGGCCTGTGGCCCAGACAGGAGTCACTCTTCGTGGGTCCCTGGGACCCATCTGCCTGCGAACTTCGGTCACGTGGTAGGAAACTACGACACCCAGACCTATGGTTAGCTGTGCAGCGAGATGTACTGCGCAGAAACGTTCCACACACACTTCAAGTAAGAGGGCGGCCTGAGGTGAAACGTGAGAGTTTGGGGAGCTGTGCAGACAAAGAAGGCGCCCTTTGGCGTCAGCATAAATGCTTGTGACAGCCCCCTTTGTCTGCTGGGCTCTGAGGTCCAGGCCCTGGGCACCCTGCTCCCCGGCCCTTTGTTCAGTCACAGCAGAGATGGCCACACCCACTCCCTCAGTGAGGGCAGTGTTCCAACCTCCCTCAGCCCCTCCCCCTCTCCGCAGGTAACCATGGACTACAGATGGTGCATTCTGAGGCCAGGGCATTCCGAGAATGCCAAGGGCAGATATGATGACCTTAAATGATTTCCTCCTGTGTCAGTTTTGGTAAAATGTAGGAGCTAGGAAATGGTCCACTTTACAGAAATGTTCAAATTTACTGGCATTTCATATATTCTCTGCTATAACATTGTCCTGATTCTTTCTGTATATTCTTTACTTATGTTTTTGTTTTCCTTAATCAAAGTGTGTCTTTTAAATCTTTTCAAAGAATATTCTTTGGACTTACTAAATCACCTCAATTTTATACGTTTTCTGTTGTATTAAGTTCTGCTCATATCTTTATTTATCTTTTTTCTATGTTCTCAGGGTTTATTGTTTTGATCTTCTGATGTCAATTAAAACACTTGGTTATTCATTTTAATAAATCTTTTTACTTATAAAGATTTGAACTTTTGAAGATTCCAGCTTACTTGTAAGTTTCTAAGGGTCAGGTCCTCTCCATTGTTTCTGGCCTAAGGCTTAGTTCACCATATAGCAATGTATATATTGACATATTTTCCCCTCGACTTTCTGTGATTCCCTACATATCACCTTTCTTTGCAGACAAGCCATTTGAAATACCCTTAAATTATTTCACAGCCAATAAGTCTTTGAAATAATGTGTATTTTTTAGAAAAACCTTCTTATATAATTAGGCAGAAAATCTGACCTGCCATAGTTTTCAAAACAGCATAATTTCACTCTTCTCAATATTTAATCTGTTGTATTACACCACCTTTGAGTATTTAGCTTTATCAATGACATGTACTTTAAAAATGTTTTAGAGATCCTACCACTCTTTGAAAACATCCTTGTTCCTTGTTTCAGTTCCAGTTTTATGTATATTTTCTGCCTTGCACCTGATTAGTCCAACATCTGAGGGATGGCCTTGGGAATCCAATTCTGGTATTGATTGTTTTTGCTGATTGTCTCCACTTGTAGCTGATTTCTTCATTATTGTGTAAATTTAGGTCATGAGCTCATATTTAGCTAAACAGCTGACCTTGTAAGAGGCTTAGGTGTGAACGCTCGTAAGCTTCAGCAGAAAGTCGGCAAAGATTTATTTGTGTCCCTCCAATGAGTTGCCCGCAAGGACCCCGTTTTCTAGAAGTGTTGGTCCAATACTCCCTCTAGAGGGAGGGGATTCAGACAGGGCTGCTTTGCTGCCCCCGATCTGTGGCAGGGGCAGTGGGCAGCATGAGGTTCGGGCAGAAGCTTCTCCACGGGTGTCCCGGGACCATCTGCCTGCGAACCTCGGTCAGCTGGCAGGAAGCTACGATGCCCAGACCTATGGTTAGCTGTGCAGCGAGGTGTACTGCGCGGACACGTTCCACACCCACTTCAAGTAAGAGCGCGGCCTGATTGGAAAGGTGAGAGTTTGGGCAGCTGTGCAGACAAAGAAGGCGCCCTTTGGCCTGGGCCTAAATGCTTGTGACACACCCCTGGGCCTGCCCGGCACTGAGGGCCCTGCCCTGGGCCCCCTGCTCCCCTGCCCTTTGTTCAGTCACTGCAGAGATGGCCACACCCACTGCCTCAGTGAGGGCAGTGTTCCAAACTCCCTCAGCCCCGCCCCCTCTCCGCAGTTTACCATGGACTAGAGATGCTGTATGCTGAGGCCAGGGCAGTCCGAGTATGCCAAGGGCAGACATGATGACCTTAAATGATTTCCTCTTGTGTCAGTTTTGGTAAACTGTAGGAGCTAGGAAATGGTCCACTTTACAGAAATGTTCAAATTTACTGGCATTTCATATATTCTCTGCTATAACATTGTCCTGATTCTTTCTGTATATTCTTTACTTATGATTTTGTTTTCTGTAATCAAAGTGTGTCTTTTAAATCTTTTCAAAGAATATTCTTTGGACTTGCAAAATCACCTCAATTTTATGCGTTTTCTGTTGTATTAAGTTCTGCTCATATCTTTATTTATCTTTTTTCTATGTTCTCAGGGTTTATTGTTTTGATCTTCTGATGTCAATTAAAACACTTGGTTATACATTTAATAAATCTTTTTACTTATAAAGATATGAACTTTTGAAGATTCCAGCTCACTTGTAAGTTTCTAAGGGTCAGGTCCTCCCCATTGTTGCTGGCCTAAGGCTTAGTTCACCATATAGCAATGTATATATTGACATATTTTCCCCTCGACTTTCTGTGATTCCCTACATCTCACCTTTTTTTGCAGACAAGACATTTGAAATACCCTTAACTTATTTCACAGCCAATAAGTCTTTGAAATAAGGTGTATTTTTTAGAGAAATCTTCTTATATAATTAGGCAGAAAATCTGATCTGCCATAGTTTTCAAAACACCATAATTTCACTCTTCTCAATGATTAATCTGTTGTATTACACAACCTTTGACTATTTAGCTTTATCAATGACATGTACTTTACAAATGTTTTAGAGATCCTACCAGTCTTTGAAAACATCCTTGTTCCTTGTCTCAGTTCCAGTTTTATGTATATTTTCTGGCTTGCACCTGATTATTCCATCATCTGAGGGATGGCCTTGGGAATCTAAATCTGGTATCGATTGTTTTTGCTGATTGTCTCCACTTGTAGCTGATCTCTTTATTATTGTGTAAATTTAGATCATGAGCTCATGTTTAGCTAAACAGCTGACCTTGTAAGAGGCTTAGGTGTGAACGCTCGTAAGCTTCAGCAGAAAGTCAGCAAAGATTTATTTGTGTCCCTCCAATGAGTTGCCCGCAAGGACCCCATTTTCTACAGGTGTAGGTCCAATACTCCCTCCCGAGGAAGGGGACTCAGACAGGGCTGATTTGCGGCCCCCGACCTGGGTCATGGGCTGTGGTGGGCCTGTGGCCCAGACAGGAGTCACTCTTCGTGGGTCCCTGGGACCCATCTGCCTGCGAACTTCGGTCACATGGTAGGAAACTACGACGCCCAGACCTATGGTTAGCTGTGCAGCGAGATGTACTGCGCAGAAACGTTCCACACACACTTCAAGTAAGAGGGCGGCCTGAGGTGAAACGTGAGAGTTTGGGGAGCTGTGCAGACAAAGAAGGCGCCCTTTGGCGTCAGCATAAACGCTTGTGACAGCCCCCTTTGTCTGCCGGGCTCTGAGGTCCAGGCCCTGGGCCCCCTGCTCCCCGGCCCTTTGTTCAGTCACAGCAGAGATGGCCACACCCACTCCCTCAGTGAGGGCAGTGTTCCAACCTCCCTCAGCCCCTCCCCCTCTCCGCAGGTAACCATGGACTACAGATGGTGCATTCTGAGGCCAGGGCATTCCGAGAATGCCAAGGGCAGATATGATGACCTTAAATGATTTCCTCCTGTGTCAGTTTTGGTAAAATGTAGGAGCTAGGAAATGGTCCACTTTACAGAAATGTTCAAATTTACTGGCATTTCATATATTCTCTGCTATAACATTGTCCTGATTCTTTCTGTATATTCTTTACTTATGTTTTTGTTTTCCTTAATCAAAGTGTGTCTTTTAAATCTTTTCAAAGAATATTCTTTGGACTTACTAAATCACCTCAATTTTATACGTTTTCTGTTGTATTAAGTTCTGCTCATATCTTTATTTATCTTTTTTCTATGTTCTCAGGGTTTATTGTTTTGATCTTCTGATGTCAATTAAAACACTTGGTTATTCATTTTAATAAATCTTTTTACTTATAAAGATTTGAACTTTTGAAGATTCCAGCTTACTTGTAAGTTTCTAAGGGTCAGGTCCTCTCCATTGTTTCTGGCCTAAGGCTTAGTTCACCATATAGCAATGTATATATTGACATATTTTCCCCTCGACTTTCTGTGATTCCCTACATATCACCTTTCTTTGCAGACAAGCCATTTGAAATACCCTTAAATTATTTCACAGCCAATAAGTCTTTGAAATAATGTGTATTTTTTAGAAAAACCTTCTTATATAATTAGGCAGAAAATCTGACCTGCCATAGTTTTCAAAACAGCATAATTTCACTCTTCTCAATATTTAATCTGTTGTATTACACCACCTTTGAGTATTTAGCTTTATCAATGACATGTACTTTACAAATGTTTTAGAGATCCTACCACTCTTTGAAAACATCCTTGTTCCTTGTTTCAGTTCCAGTTTTATGTATATTTTCTGCCTTGCACCTGATTAGTCCAACATCTGAGGGATGGCCTTGGGAATCCAATTCTGGTATTGATTGTTTTTGCTGATTGTCTCCACTTGTAGCTGATTTCTTCATTATTGTGTAAATTTAGGTCATGAGCTCATATTTAGCTAAACAGCTGACCTTGTAAGAGGCTTAGGTGTGAACGCTCGTAAGCTTCAGCAGAAAGTCAGCAAAGATTTATTTGTGTCCCTCCAATGAGTTGCCCGCAAGGACCCCGTTTTCTAGAAGTGTTGGTCCAATACTCCCTCTAGAGGGAGGGGATTCAGACAGGGCTGCTTTGCTGCCCCCGATCTGTGGCAGGGGCAGTGGGCAGCATGAGGTTCGGGCAGAAGCTTCTCCACGGGTGTCCCGGGACCATCTGCCTGCGAACCTCGGTCAGCTGGCAGGAAGCTACGATGCCCAGACCTATGGTTAGCTGTGCAGCGAGGTGTACTGCGCGGACACGTTCCACACCCACTTCAAGTAAGAGCGCGGCCTGATTGGAAAGGTGAGAGTTTGGGCAGCTGTGCAGACAAAGAAGGCGCCCTTTGGCCTGGGCCTAAATGCTTGTGACACACCCCTGGGCCTGCCCGGCACTGAGGGCCCTGCCCTGGGCCCCCTGCTCCCCTGCCCTTTGTTCAGTCACTGCAGAGATGGCCACACCCACTGCCTCAGTGAGGGCAGTGTTCCAAACTCCCTCAGCCCCGCCCCCTCTCCGCAGTTTACCATGGACTAGAGATGCTGTATGCTGAGGCCAGGGCAGTCCGAGTATGCCAAGGGCAGACATGATGACCTTAAATGATTTCCTCTTGTGTCAGTTTTGGTAAACTGTAGGAGCTAGGAAATGGTCCACTTTACAGAAATGTTCAAATTTACTGGCATTTCACATATTCTCTGCTATAACATTGTCCTGATTCTTTCTGTATATTCTTTACTTATGATTTTGTTTTCCGTAATCAAAGTGTGTCTTTTAAATCTTTTCAAAGAATATTCTTTGGACTTGCAAAATCACCTCAATTTTATACGTTTTCTGTTGTATTAAGTTCTGCTCATATCTTTATTTATCTTTTTTCTATGTTCTCAGGGTTTATTGTTTTGATCTTCTGATGTCAATTAAAACACTTGGTTATACATTTAATAAATCTTTTTACTTATAAAGATATGAACTTTTGAAGATTCCAGCTCACTTGTAAGTTTCTAAGGGTCAGGTCCTCCCCATTGTTGCTGGCCTAAGGCTTAGTTCACCATATAGCAATGTATATATTGACATATTTTCCCCTCGACTTTCTGTGATTCCCTACATCTCACCTTTTTTTGCAGACAAGACATTTGAAATACCCTTAACTTATTTCACAGCCAATAAGTCTTTGAAATAAGGTGTATTTTTTAGAGAAATCTTCTTATATAATTAGGCAGAAAATCTGATCTGCCATAGTTTTCAAAACAGCATAATTTCACTCTTCTCAATGATTAATCTGTTGTATTACACAACCTTTGAGTATTTAGCTTTATCAATGACATGTACTTTACAAATGTTTTAGAGATCCTACCAGTCTTTGAAAACATCCTTGTTCCTTGTCTCAGTTCCAGTTTTATGTATATTTTCTGGCTTGCACCTGATTATTCCATCATCTGAGGGATGGCCTTGGGAATCTAAATCTGGTATCGATTGTTTTTGCTGATTGTCTCCACTTGTAGCTGATCTCTTTATTATTGTGTAAATTTAGATCATGAGCTCATGTTTAGCTAAACAGCTGACCTTGTAAGAGGCTTAGGTGTGAACGCTCGTAAGCTTCAGCAGAAAGTCGGCAAAGATTTATTTGTGTCCCTCCAATGAGTTGCCCGCAAGGACCCCATTTTCTACAGGTGTAGGTCCAATACTCCCTCCCGAGGAAGGGGACTCAGACAGGGCTGATTTGCGGCCCCCGACCTGGGTCATGGGCTGTGGTGGGCCTGTGGCCCAGACAGGAGTCACTCTTCGTGGGTCCCTGGGACCCATCTGCCTGCGAACTTCGGTCACGTGGTAGGAAACTACGACGCCCAGACCTATGGTTAGCTGTGCAGCGAGATGTACTGCGCAGAAACGTTCCACACACACTTCAAGTAAGAGGGCGGCCTGAGGTGAAACGTGAGAGTTTGGGGAGCTGTGCAGACAAAGAAGGCGCCCTTTGCCCTGGGCCTAAACGCTTGTGACAGCCCCCTTTGTCTGCCGGGCTCTGAGGTCCAGGCCCTGGGCCCCCTGCTCCCCGGCCCTTTGTTCAGTCACAGCAGAGATGGCCACACCCACTCCCTCAGTGAGGGCAGTGTTCCAACCTCCCTCAGCCCCTCCCCCTCTCCGCAGGTAACCATGGACTACAGATGGTGCATTCTGAGGCCAGGGCATTCCGAGAATGCCAAGGGCAGATATGATGACCTTAACTGATTTCCTCCTGTGTCAGTTTTGGTAAAATATAGGAGCTAGGAAATGGTCCACTTTACAGAAATGTTCAAATTTACTGGCATTTCATATATTCTCTGCTACAACATTGTCCTGATTCTTTCTGTATATTCTTTACTTATGTTTTTGTTTTCCTTAATCAAAGTGTGTCTTTTAAATCTTTTCAAAGAATATTCTTTGGACTTACTAAATCACCTCAATTTTATACGTTTTCTGTTGTATTAAGTTCTGCTCATATCTTTATTTATCTTTTTTCTATGTTCTCAGGGTTTATTGTTTTGATCTTCTGATGTCAATTAAAACACTTGGTTATTCATTTTAATAAATCTTTTTACTTATAAAGATTTGAACTTTTGAAGATTCCAGCTTACTTGTAAGTTTCTAAGGGTCAGGTCCTCTCCATTGTTTCTGGCCTAAGGCTTAGTTCACCATATAGCAATGTATATATTGACATATTTTCCCCTCGACTTTCTGTGATTCCCTACATATCACCTTTGTTTGCAGA
Organism: Hyperoodon ampullatus; assembly: GCF_949752795.1. NCBI lineage: Eukaryota > Metazoa > Chordata > Mammalia > Artiodactyla > Ziphiidae > Hyperoodon > Hyperoodon ampullatus. The sequence goes on from NC_136919.1 coordinate 101,808,588, forward strand.
CAAGCCATTTGAAATACCCTTAAATTATTTCACAGCCAATAAGTCTTTGAAATAATGTGTATTTTTTAGAAAAACCTTCTTATATAATTAGGCAGAAAATCTGACCTGCCATAGTTTTCAAAACAGCATAATTTCACTCTTCTCAATATTTAATCTGTTGTATTACACCACCTTTGAGTATTTAGCTTTATCAATGACATGTACTTTAAAAAGGTTTTAGAGATCCTACCACTCTTTGAAAACCTCCTTGTTCCTTGTTTCAGTTCCAGTTTTATGTAAATTTTCTGCCTTGCACCTGATTATTCCAACATCTGATGGATGGCCTTGGGAATCTAATTCTGGCATTGATTGTTTTTGCTAATTGTCTCCACTTCTAGCTGATTTCATCATTATTGTGTAAATTTAGATCATGAGCTCATGTTTAGCTAAACAGCTGACCTTGTAAGAGGCTTAGGTGTGAATGCTCGTAAGCTTCAGCAGAAAGTCGGCAAAGATTTATTTGTTTCCCTCCAATGAGTTGCCCGCAAGTACCCCGTTTTCTACAAGTGTTGGTCCAATACTCTCTCCCAGGGGAGGGTACTCAGACAGGGCTGCTTTGTGGCCCCCGACCTTGGTCAGTGGCTGTGGTGGGCATTTAGCCCGGGCAGGAGCATCTCTGCATGGGTCCCTGGGACACATCTGCCTGCTAACTTCCGTCTCCTGGCAGGAAATTACAACGCCCAGACCTATGGTTAACTCTGCAGCGAGATGTGCTGTGCGGAAACGTTCCACACACACTTCAAGTAAGAGGGCGGCCTGAGTGGAAACGTGGGAGTTTGGGCACCTGTGCAGACAAAGAAGGCATCCTTTGGCCTGGGCCTAAAGGCTTGTGACAGCCCCCTGGGACTGCCGGGCTCTGAGGGCCCTGCCCTGGGGCCCCTGCTCCCTGGCCCTTTGTTCAGTCACAGCAGAGATGGCCACACCCACTCCCTCAGTGATGGCAGTGTTCCAACCTGCCTCAGCCCCTCTTCCTCTCGGCAGGTTACCATGGACTACAGATGCTGCATTCTGAGGCCAGGGCATTCCGAGAATGCCAAGGGCAGACATGATGACCTTAAATGATTTCCTCTTGTGTCAGTTTTGGTAAACTGTAGGAGCTAGGAAATGGTCCACTCTACAGAAATGTTCAAATTTACTGGCATTTCATATATTCTCTGCTATAACATTGTCCTGATTCTTTCTGTATGTTCTTTACTTATGTTTTTGTTTTCCTTAATCAAAGTGTGTCTTTTAAATCTTTTCAAAGAATATTCTTTGGACTTACTAAATCACCTCAATTTTATACGTTTTCTGTTGTATTAAGTTCTGCTCATATGTTTATTTAACTTTTTTCTATGTTCTCAGGGTTTATTGTTTTGATCTTCTGATGTCAATTAAAACACTTGGTTATTCATTTTAATAAATATTTTTACTTATAAAGATTTGAACTTTTGAAGATTCCAGCTTACTTGTAAGTTTCTAAGGGTCAGGTCCTCTCCATTGTTTCTGGCCTAAGGCTTAGTTCACCATATAGCAATGTATATATTGATATATTTTCCCCTCGAATTTCTGTGATTCCCTACATCTCACCTTTCTTTGCAGACAAGCCATTTGAAATACCCTTAACTTATTTCACATACAATAAGTCTTTGAAATAAAGTGTATTTTTTAGAGAAATCTTCTTATATAATTAAGCAGATTATCTGACCTGCCATAGTTTTCAAAACAGCATAATTTCACTCTTCTCAATGATTAATCTGTTGTATTACACAACCTTTGAGTATTTAGCTTTATCAATGACATGTACTTTAAAAATGTTTTAGAGATCCTACCAGTCTTTGGAAACATCCTTGTTCCTTGTTTCAGTTCCAGTTTTATATATATTTTCTGCCCTGCACCTGATTATTCCAACATCTGAGGGATGGCCTTGGGAACCTAATTCTGGTATTGATTGTTTTTGCTGATTGTCTCCACTTGTAGCTGATTTCTTCATTATTGTGTAAATTTAGACCATGAGCTCAAGTTTAGCTAAACAGCTGACCTTGTAAGAGGCTTTTGTGTGAACGCTCGCAAGCTTCAGCAGAAAGTCGGCAAAGATTTATTTGTGTCCCTCCAATGAGTTGCCCACAAGGACCCGTTTTCTACAAGTGTTGATCCAATACTCCCTCCCGAGGCACGGGACTCAGACAGGGCTGCTTTGTTGCCCCCGATCTGGGGCAGGGGCAATGGTGGGCCTGTAGCCCGGGCAGGAGCCTCTCCTCATGGGTCCCTGGGAGCCATCTGCCTGCGAACTTCGGTCACCTGGCAGGAAGCTACGATGCCCAGACCTATGGTTAGCTGTGCAGCGAGATGTACTGCGTGGAAACGTTCCACACACACTTCAAGTAAGAGGGCGGCCTGAGTGGAAAGGTGAGAGTTTGGGCAGCTGTGCAGACAAAGAAGGCGCCCTTTGGCCTGGACCTAAATGCTTTTAACACCCCCCTGGGCCTGCCGGCCACTGAGGGCCCTGCCCTGGGCCCCCTGCTCCCCGGCCCTTTGTTCAGTTACAGCAGAGATAGCCACATCCACTCCCTCAGTGAGGGCAGTGTTCCAACCTCCCTCAGCTCCGCCCCTACTCCGCAGGTTACCATGGACTACAGATGCAGCATTCTGAGGCCAGGGCATTCTGAGAATGCCAAGGGAAGACAAGATGACCTTAAGTGTTTTCCTCTTGTGTCAGTTTTGGTAAACTGTAGGAGCTAGGAATTGGTCCACTTTACAGAAATGTTCAAATTTCCTGGCATTTCATATATTCTTTGCTATAACATTGTCCTGATTCTTTCTGTATATTCTTTACTTATGTTTTTGTTTTCCTTAATCAAAGTGTGTCTTTTAAATCTTTTCAAAGAATATTCTTTGGACATACTAAATCAACTCAATTTTATACGTTTTCTGTTGTATTAAGTTCTGCTCATATCTTTATTTATCTTTTTTCTATGTTCTCAGGGTTTATTGTTTTGATCTTCTGATGTCAATTAAAACACTTGGTTATACATTTTAATAAATCTTTTTACTTATAAAGATTTGAACTTTTGAAGATTCCGGCTTACTTTTAAGTTCCTAAAGGTCAGGTCATCTCCATTGTTGTTGGCCTAAGGCTTAGTTCACCATATAGCAATGTATATATTGACATATTTTCCCCTCGACTTTCTGTGATTCCCTACATCTCACCTTTCTTTGCAGACAAGCCATTTGAAATACCCTTAACTTATTTCACAGCCAATAAGTCTTTGAAATAATGTGTACTTTTTAGAGAAATCTTCTTATATAATTAGGCAGAAAATCTGACCTGCCATAAATTTCAAAACAGCATAATTTCACTCTTCTCAATTATTAATCTGTTGTATTACACAACCTTTGAGTATTTAGCTTTATCAATGACATGTACTTTAACAATGTTTTAGAGATCCTACCAGTCTTTGAAAACATCCTTGTTCCCTGTTTCAGTTCCAGTTTTATGTATATTTTCTGCCTTGCACCTGATTATTCCAACATCTGAGGGATGGCCTTGGGAATCTAATTCTGGTATTGATTGTTTTTGCTGATTGTCTCCACTTGTAGCTGATTTCTTCACTATTGTGTAAATTTAGATCATGAGCTCATGTTTAGCTAAACAGCTGACCTTGTAAGAGGCTTTTGTGTGAACGCTCATAAGCTTCAGCAGAAAGTCGTGAAATATTTATTTGTGTCCCTCCGAAGAGTTGCCCGACAGGACCCCATTTTCTAGAAGTGTTGGTCCAATACTCCCTCTAGAGGGAGGGGAGTCAGACAGGGCTGCTTTGCTGCCCCCGATCTGGGGCAGGGGCTGTCGCGGCATGTGGTTCGGGCCGAAGCTTCTCCGTGGGTGTCTTGGGACCATCTGCCTGCGAACTTCGGTCAGCTGGCAGGAAGCTACGATGCCCAGACCTGTGGTTAGCTGTGCAGCGACGTGTACTGCGCGGACACGTTCCACACCCACTTCAAGTAAGAGGGCGGCCTGAGTGGAAAGGTGAGAGTTTGGGCAGCTGTGCCGACAAAGAAGGCGCCCTTTGGCCTGGGCCTAAACGCTTGTGACACACCCCTGGGCGTGCCGGGCACTGAGACTCCTGCCCTGGGCCCCCTGCTCCACTGCTTTTTGTTCAGTCACAGCAGAGATGGCCACACCCACTCCCTCAGTGAGGGCATTGTTCCAACCTCCCTCAGCCCCGCAACCTGTCCGCAGGTTACCATGGACTACAGATGCTGCATTCTGAGGCCAGGGCGTTCTAAGAATGCCAAGGGCAGACATGATGACCTTAAATGATTTCCTCTTGTGTCAGTTTTGGTAAATTGTAGGAGCTAGGAAATGGTCCACTTTACAGAAATGTTCAAATTTACTGGCATTTCACATATTCTCTGCTATAACATTGTCCTGATTCTTTCTGTATATTCTTTACTTATGTTTTTGTTTTCCTTAAGCAAAGTGTGTCTTTTAAATCTTTTCAAAGAATATTCTTCGGACTTACTAAATCACCTCAATTTTATACGTTTTCTGTTGTATTAAGTTCCGCTCATATCTTTATTTATCTTTTTTCTATGTTCTCAGGGTTTATTGTTTTGATATTGTGATGTCAAATAAAACACTTGGTTATTCATTTTAATAAATTTTTTACTTATAAAGATTTGAACTTTTGAAGATTCCAGCTTACTTCTAAATTTCTACGGGTCAGGTCCTCTCCATTGTTTCTTGCCTAAGGCTTAGTTCACCATGTAGCAATGTATATATTGACATATTTTCCCCTAGACATTCTGTGATTCCCAACATCTCACCTTTCTTTGCAGACAAGCCATTGGAAATACCCTTAACTTATTTCACAGCCAATAAGTCTTTGAAATAATGTGTATTTTTTAGAGAAATCTTCTTATATATTAGGCAGAAAATCTGACCTGCCATAGTTTTCAAAACAGCATAATTTCACTCTTCTCAATGATTAATCTGTTGTATTACACAACCTTTGAGTATTAAGCTTTATCAGTGACACGTACTTTAAAAATGTTTTAGAGATCCTACCAGTCTTTGAAAACATCCTTGTTCCTTGTTTCAGTTCCAGGTTTTTGTATATTTTCTGCCTTGCACCTGATTATTCCAATATCTGATGGATGGCCTTGGGAATCTAATTCTGGTATTGATTGTTTTTGCTGATTGTCTCCACTTGTAGCTGATTTCTTCATTATTGTGTAAATTTAGATCATGAGCTCATATTTAGCTAAACAGCTGACATAGTAACAGGCTTAGGTGTGAACGCTCGTAAGCTTCAGCAGAAAGTCGGCAAAGATTTATTTGTGTCCCTCCAATGAGTTGCCCGCCAGGACCCCGTTTTCTACAAGTGTTGGTCCAATACACCCTCATGAGGCAGGAGACTCAGACAGGGCTGCTTTGCGGCCCCCGATCTGGGGAATTGGCAACTGTGGGCCTGTGGCCAGGGCAGGAGCCTCTCGGCGTGGGTCCCAGGGACCCATCTGCCTGCGAACTTCGGTCACCTGGCAGGAAGCTACGATGCCCAGACCTATGGTTAGCTGTGCAGCGAGATGTACTGCGCGGAAACGTTCCACACACACTTCAAGTAAGAGCGTGGCCTGTGTGGAAAGGTGAGAGTTTGGGCAGCGGTGCAGACAAAGAAGGCGCCCTTTGGCGTGGGCCTAAACACTTGTGACAGCCACCTGGGCCTGCAGGGCTCTGAGGGTCCTGACCTGGGCCTTGTTCTCCCAGGCCCTTTGTTCAGTCAGAGCAGAGATGGCCACACCCACTCCCTCAGTGATGGCAGTGTTCCAGCCTCCCTCAGCCCCTCCCCCTCTCCGCAGGTTACCATGGACTACAGATGCTGCATTCTGAGGCCAGGGCATTCCGAGAATGCCAAGGGCAGACATGATGACCTTAAATGATTTCCTCTTGTGTCAGTTTTGGTAAACTGTAGGAGCTAGGAAATGGTCCACTTTACAGAAATGTTCAAATTTACTGGCATTTCTTATATTCTCTGCTATAACATTCTCCTGATTCTTTCTGTGTATTCTTTACTTATGTTTGTATTTTCCTTAATCAAAGTGTGTCTTTTAAATCTTTTCAAACAATATTCTTTGGACTTACTAAATCACCTCAATTTTATACGTTTTCTATTGTATTAAGTTCTGTTCATATCTTTATTTATTTTTTTTCTATGTTCTCAGGGTTTATTGTTTTGATCTTCTGATGTCAATTAAAACACTTGGTTATTCATTTTAATAAATCTTTTTACTTATAAAGATTTGAACTTTTGAAGGTTCCAGCTTACTTGTAAGTTTCTAAGGGTCAAGTCCTCTCCATTGCTGCTGGCCTAAGGCTTAGTTCACCATATAGAAATGCATATATTGACATATTTTCCCCTCGACTTTCTGTGATTCCCTACATCTCACCTTTCTTTGCAGACAAGCCATTTGAAATACCCTTAACTTATTTCACAGCCAATAAGTCTTTGAAATAATGTGTATTTTTTAGAGAAATCTTCTTATATAATTAGGCAGGAAATCTGACCTGCCATAGTTTTCAAATCAGCATAATTTCACTCTTCTCAATGATTAATCTGTTCTATTACACAACCTTTGAGTATTTAGCTTTATCAATGACATGTACTTTAAAAATGTTTTAGAGATCCTACCAGTCTTTGAAAACATCCTTGTTCCTTGTTTCAGTTCCAGTTTTATGTATATTTTCTGACTTGCACCTGATTATTCCAACATCTGAGGGATGGCCTTTGGAATCTAATTCTGGTATTGATTGTTTTTGCTGATTGTCTCCACTTGTAGCTGATTTCTTCATTATTGTTTAAATTTAGATCATGAGCTCATGTTTAGCTATACAGCTGACATTGAACCAGGCTTAGGTGTGAACGCTAGTAAGCTTCAGCAGAAAGTCGTCAAAGAATTATTTGTGTCCCTCCGATGAGTTGCCCGCAAGGACCCCGTTTCCTAGAAGTGTTGGTGCAAAACTCCCTCCCGAGGCAGGGGAATCAGACAGGGCTTCTTTGCGGCCCCCAATCTGGGGCAGGGGCAGTGGTGGGCCTGTGGCCCGGACAGGAGCCTCTCCTCTTGGGTCCCTGGGAGCCATCTGCCTGCGAACTTCGGTCACCTGGCAGGAAGCTACGATGCCCAGACCTATGGTTAGCTGTGCAGCGAGATGTACTGCGTGGAAACATTCCACACACACTTCAAGTAAGAGGGCGGCCTGAGTGGAAAGGTGAGAGTTTGGGCAGCTGTGCAGACAAAGAAGGCGCCCTTTGGCCTGGACCTAAATGCTTTTAACACCCCCCTGGGCCTGCCGGCCACTGAGGGCCCTGCCCTGGGCCCCCTGCTCCCCGGCCCTTTGTTCAGTTACAGCAGAGATAGCCACACCCACTCCCTCAGTGAGGGCAGTGTTCCAACCTCCCTCAGCTCCGCCCCTACTCCGCAGGTTACCATGGACTACAGATGCAGCATTCTGAGGCCAGGGCATTCTGAGAATGCCAAGGGAAGACAAGATGACCTTAAGTGTTTTCCTCTTGTGTCAGTTTTGGTAAACTGTAGGAGCTAGGAATTGGTCCACTTTACAGAAATGTTCAAATTTCCTGGCATTTCATATATTCTTTGCTATAACATTGTCCTGATTCTTTCTGTGTATTCTTTACTTATGTTTTTGTTTTCCTTAATCAAAGTGTGTCTTTTAAATCTTTTCAAAGAATATTCTTTGGACATACTAAATGAACTCAATTTTATACGTTTTCTGTTGTATTAAGTTCTGCTCATATCTTTATTTATCTTTTTTCTATGTTCTCAGGGTTTATTGTTTTGATCTTCTGATGTCAATTAAAACACTTGGTTATACATTTTAATAAATCTTTTTACTTATAAAGATTTGAACTTTTGAAGATTCCGGCTTACTTTTAAGTTCCTAAAGGTCAGGTAATCTCCATTGTTGTTGGCCTAAGGCTTAGTTCACCATATAGCAATGTATATATTGACATATTTTCCCCTCGACTTTCTGTGATTCCCTACATCTCACCTTTCTTTGCAGACAAGCCATTTGAAATGCCCCTAACTTATTTCACAGCCAATAAGTCTTTGAAATAATGTGTACTTTTTAGAGAAATCTTCTTATATAATTAGGCAGAAAATCTGACCTGCCATAAATTTCAAAACAGCATAATTTCACTCTTCTCAATGATTAATCTGTTGTATTACACAACCTTTGAGTATTTAGCTTTATCAATGACATGTACTTTAAAAATGTTTTAGAGATCCTACCAGTCTTTGAAAACATCCTTGTTCCTTGTTTCAGTTCCAGTTTTATGTATATTTTCTGCCTTGCACCTGATTATTCCAACATCTGAGGGATGGCCTTGGGAATCTAATTCTGGTATTGATTGTTTTTGCTGATTGTCTCCACTTGTAGCTGATTTCTTCACTATTGTGTAAATTTAGATCATGAGCTCATGTTTAGCTAAACAGCTGACCTTGTAAGAGGCTTTTGTGTGAACGCTCATAAGCTTCAGCAGAAAGTCGTGAAATATTTATTTGTGTCCCTCCGAAGAGTTGCCCGCCAGGACCCCATTTTCTAGAAGTGTTGGTCCAATACTCCCTCTAGAGGGAGGGGAGTCAGACAGGGCTGCTTTGCTGCCCCCGATCTGGGGCAGGGGCTGTCACGGCATGTGGTTCGGGCCGAAGCTTCTCCGTGGGTGTCTTGGGACCATCTGCCTGCGAACTTCAGTCAGCTGGCAGGAAGCTACGATGCCCAGACCTGTGGTTAGCTGTGCAGCGACGTGTACTGCGCGGACACGTTCCACACCCACTTCAAGTAAGAGGGCGGCCTGAGTGGAAAGGTGAGAGTTTGGGCAGCTGTGCCGACAAAGAAGGCGCCCTTTGGCCTGGGCCTAAACGCTTGTGACACACCCCTGGGCGTGCCGGGCACTGAGACTCCTGCCCTGGGCCCCCTGCTCCACTGCTTTTTGTTCAGTCACAGCAGAGATGGCCACACCCACTCCCTCAGTGAGGGCATTGTTCCAACCTCCCTCAGCCCCGCAACCTGTCCGCAGGTTACCATGGACTACAGATGCTGCATTCTGAGGCCAGGGCGTTCTGAGAATGCCAAGGGCAGACATGATGACCTTAAATGATTTCCTCTTGTGTCAGTTTTGGTAAATTGTAGGAGCTAGGAAATGGTCCACTTTACAGAAATGTTCAAATTTACTGGCATTTCACATATTCTCTGCTATAACATTGTCCTGATTCTTTCTGTATATTCTTTACTTATGTTTTTGTTTTCCTTAAGCAAAGTGTGTCTTTTAAATCTTTTCAAAGAATATTCTTCGGGCTTACTAAATCACCTCAATTTTATACGTTTTCTGTTGTATTAAGTTCCGCTCATATCTTTATTTATCTTTTTTCTATGTTCTCAGGGTTTATTGTTTTGATATTGTGATGTCAAATAAAACACTTGGTTATTCATTTTAATAAATTTTTTACTTATAAAGATTTGAACTTTTGAAGATTCCAGCTTACTTGTAAATTTCTACGGGTCAGGTCCTCTCCATTGTTTCTTGCCTAAGGCTTAGTTCTCCATGTAGCAATGTATATATTGACATATTTTCCCCTCGACATTCTGTGATTCCCAACATCTCACCTTTCTTTGCAGACAAGCCATTGGAAATACCCTTAACTTATTTCACAGCCAATAAGTCTTTGAAATAATGTGTATTTTTTAGAGAAATCTTCTTATATAATTAGGCAGAAAATCTGACTTGCCATAGTTTTCAAAACAGCATAATTTCACTCTTCTCAATGATTAATCTGTTGTATTACACAACCTTTGAGTATTAAGCTTTATCAGTGACACGAACTTTAAAAATGTTTTAGAGATCCTACCAGTCTTTGAAAACATCCTTGTTCCTTGTTTCAGTTCCAGGTTTTTGTATATTTTCTGCCTTGCACCTGATTATTCCAACATCTGATGGATGGCCTTGGGAATCTAATTCTGGTATTGATTGTTTTTGCTGATTGTCTCCACTTGTAGCTGATTTCTTCATTATTGTGTAAATTTAGATCATGAGCTCATGTTTAGCTAAACAGCTGACATAGTAACAGGCTTAGGTGTGAACGCTCGTAAGCTTCAGCAGAAAGTCGGCAAAGATTTATATGTGTCCCTCCAATGAGTTGCCCGCAAGGACCCCGTTTTCTACAAGTGTTGGTCCAATACACCCTCATGAGGCAGGAGACTCAGACAGGGCTGCTTTGCCGCCCCCGATCTGGGTCAGGGGCTGTGGTGGGCCTGTGGCCCGGGCTGGAGCCTCTCTGCGTGGGTCCCAGGGACCCATCTGCCTGTGAACTTCAGTCACATGTCAGGAAATTACAACGCCCAGACCTATGGTTAACCGTGCAGAGAGATGTACTGCGTGGAAACGTTCCACACACACTTGAAGTAAGAGGGCGGCCTGAGTGGATACGTGAGAGTTTGGGCAGCTGTGCAGAAAAAGAAAGCGCCCTTTGGCGTCGGCCTAAACGCTTGTGACAGCCCCCGGGCCCTGCCGGGCTCTGAGGGCACTGCCCTGGGCCCCCTGCTCCCCGGCCCTTTGTTCAGTCACAGCAGAGATGACCACACCCACTCCCTCAGTGAGGGCAGTGTTCCAACCTCCCTCAGCCCCTCCCCCTCTCCGCAGGTTACCATGGACTACAGATGCTGCATTGTGAGACCAGGGCATTCCGAGAATGCCAAGGGCAGACATGATGACCTTAAATGATTTCCTCTTGTGTCAGTTTTGGTAAACTGTAGGAGCTAGGAAATGGTCCACTTTACAGAAATGTTCAAATTTACTGGCATTTCATATATTCTCTGCTATAACATTGTCCTGATTCTTTCTGTATATTCTTTACTTATGTTTTTGTTTTCCTTAATCAAAGTGTGTCTTTTAAATCTTTTCAAAGAATATTCTTTGGACTTACTAAATCACCTCAATTTTATACGTTTTCTGTTGTTTTAATTTCTGCTCATATCTTTATTTATCTATATTCTATGTTCTCAGCGTTTATTGTTTTGATCTTCTGATATCAATTAAAACACTTGGTTATTCACTTTAATAAATATTTTTACTTCTAAAGATTTGAACTTTTGAAGATTCCAGCTTACTTGTAAGTTTCTAAGGGTCAGGTCCTCTCCATTGTTGCTGGCCTAAGGTTTAGTTCACCATATAGCAATGTATATATTGATATATTTTCCCCTCGACTTTCTGTGATTCCCTACATCTCACCTTTCTTTGCAGACAAGCCATTTGAAATACCTTTAACTTATTTCACAGCCAATAAGTCTTTGAAATAATGTGTATTTTTTAGAGAAATCTTCTTATATAATTAGGCAGAAAATCTGAGCTGCCATAGTTTTCAAAACAGCATAATTTCACTCTTCTCAATGATTAATCTGTTGTACTACACAACCTTTGAGTATTTAGCTTTATCAATGACATGTACTTTAAAAATGTCTTAGAGATCCTACCAGTCTTTGAAAATATCCTTGTTCCTTGTTTCAGTTCCAGTTTTATGTATATTTTCGGCCTTGCACCTGATTATTCCAACATCTGAGTGATGGCATTGGGAATCTAATTCTGGTATTGATTGTTTTTGCTGATTGTCTCCAGTGGTAGCTGATTTTTTCATTATTGTGTAAATTTAGATCATGAGCTCATGTTTAGCTAAACAGCTGACCTTGTAAGAGGCTTAGGTGTGAACGCTCGTAAGCTTCAGCAGAAAGTCGGCAAAGATTTATTTGTGTCCCTCCAATGAGTTGCCCACAAGGACCCCGTTTTCTACAAGTGTAGGTCCAATACTCCCTCCCGAGGCAGGGGACTCAGACAGGGCTGCTTTGAGGCCCCCGATCTGGGGCAGGGCCAGTGGTGGGCCTGTGGTCCGGGCAGGAGCCTCTCTACATGGGTCCCTGGGACCCATCTTCCTGCGAACTTCGGTCACCTGGCAGGAAGCTTCGATGCCCAGACCTATGGTTAGATGTGCAGCGAGATGTACTGCGCGGAAAAGTTCCACACACACTTCAAGGAAGTGGGCGTCCAGCTTTTAAAGGTAAGAGTTTGGGCAGGTATGCAGACTAAGAAGGCGCCCTTTGGCCTGGGCCTAAACGCTTGTGACAGCCACTTGGGCCTGCCGGGCTCTGAAGGCCCTGCCCTGGGCCCCCTGCTCCCCTGCCCTTTGTTCAGTCACAGCAGAGATGGCCACAGCCACTACCTTAGTGATGGCAGTGTTCCAACCTCCCTCAGCCCCTCCCCCTCACCGCTGGTTACCATGGACTACAGATGCTGCATTCTGAGGCCAGGGCATTCCGAGAATGCCAAGGGCAGACAGGATGACCTTAAATGATTTCCTCTTGTGTCAGTTTTGGTAAAGTGTAAGAGCTAGGAAATGGTCCACTTTACAGAAATGTTCAAATTTACTGGTATTTCATATATTCTCTGCTATAACATTGTCCTGATTCTTTCTGTATATTCTTTACTTATGTTTTTGTTTTCCTTAATCAAAGTGTGTCTTTAAAATCTTTTCAAAGAATATTCTTTGGACTTACTAAATCACCTCAATTTTATACGTTTTCTGTTGCATTAAGTTCTGCTCATATCTTTATTTATCTTTTTTCTATGTTCTCAGTGTTTATTGTTTTGATCTTCTGATGTCAATTAAAACACTTGTTTATTCATTTTAATAAATCTTTGTACTTATAAAGATTTGAACTTTTGAAGATTTCAGCTTACTTGTAAGTTTCTAAGCGTCAAGACTTCTCCATTGTTGCTTGCCTAAGGCTTAGTTCACCATATAGAAATGCATATATTGACATATTTTACCCTCGACTTTCTGTGATTCCCTACATCTCACCTTTCTTTGCAGACAAGCCATTTGAAATACCCTTAACTTATTTCACAGCCAATAAGCCTTTGAACTAATGTGTATTTTTTGATAAATCTTCTTATATAATTAGGCACAAAATCTGACCTTCCATAGTTTTCAAAACAGCATAATTTCACTCTTCTCAAAGATTAATCTGTTGTATTACACAACCTTAGAGTATTTAGCTTTATCAATGACATGTACTTTAAAAATGTTTTAGAGATCCTACCAGTCTTTGAAAACATCCTTGTTCCTTTTTTCAGTTCCAGTTTTATGTAGATTTTCTGCCTTGAACCTGATTATTCCAACATCTGAGGGATGGCCTTGGGAATCTAATTCTGGTATTGATTGTTTTTGCTGATTGTCTCCACTTGTACCTGATTATTTCATTATTGTGTAAATTTAGATCATGAGCTCATGTTTAGCTAAACAGCTGACCTTGGAAAAGGCTTAGGTGTGAACACTCGTAAGCTTCAGCAGAAAGTCGGCAAAGATTTATTTGTGTCCCTCCAATGAGTTGACCGCAAGGACCCCGTTTTCTACAAGTGTTGGTCCAATACTCCCTCCCGAGGCAGGGGACTCAGACAGGGCTGCTTTGTGGCCCCTGATCTGGGGCAGGGGCTGTGGTGGGCCTGAGGCCCAGGCAGGAGCCTCTCCGCGTGGGTTCCTGGGACCCATCTGCCTGCGAACTTCGGTCACCTGGCAGGAAGCTACGATGCCCAGACCTATGGTTAGCTGTGCAGCGAGATGTACTGCGCGGAAACGTTCCACACACACTTCAAGTAAGAGGGTGGCCTGTGTGGAAAGGTGAGAGTTTGGGCAGCGGTGCAGACAAAGAAGGCGCCCTTTGGCGTGGGCCTAAACACTTGTGACAGCCACCTGGGCCTGCAGGGCTCTGAGGGTCCTGACCTGGGCCTTGTTCTCCCAGGCCCTTTGTTCAGTCAGAGCAGAGATGGCCACACCCACTCCCTCAGTGATGGCAGTGTTCCAGCCTCCCTCAGCCCCTCCCCCTCTCCGCAGGTTACCATGGACTACAGATGCTGCATTCTGAGGCCAGGGCATTCCGAGAATGCCAAGGGCAGACATGATGACCTTAAATGATTTCCTCTTGTGTCAGTTTTGGTAAACTGTAGGAGCTAGGAAATGGTCCACTTTACAGAAATGTTCAAATTTACTGGCATTTCTTATATTCTCTGCTATAACATTCTCCTGATTCTTTCTGTGTATTCTTTACTTATGTTTGTATTTTCCTTAATCAAAGTGTGTCTTTTAAATCTTTTCAAACAATATTCTTTGGACTTACTAAATCACCTCAATTTTATACGTTTTCTATTGTATTAAGTTCTGTTCATATCTTTATTTATTTTTTTTCTATGTTCTCAGGGTTTATTGTTTTGATCTTCTGATGTCAATTAAAACACTTGGTTATTCATTTTAATAAATCTTTTTACTTATAAAGATTTGAACTTTTGAAGGTTCCAGCTTACTTGTAAGTTTCTAAGGGTCAAGTCCTCTCCATTGCTGCTGGCCTAAGGCTTAGTTCACCATATAGAAATGCATATATTGACATATTTTCCCCTCGACTTTCTGTGATTCCCTACATCTCACCTTTCTTTGCAGACAAGCCATTTGAAATACCCTTAACTTATTTCACAGCCAATAAGTCTTTGAAATAATGTGTATTTTTTAGAGAAATCTTCTTATATAATTAGGCAGGAAATCTGACCTGCCATAGTTTTCAAATCAGCATAATTTCACTCTTCTCAATGATTAATCTGTTCTATTACACAACCTTTGAGTATTTAGCTTTATCAATGACATGTACTTTAAAAATGTTTTAGAGATCCTACCAGTCTTTGAAAACATCCTTGTTCCTTGTTTCAGTTCCAGTTTTATGTATATTTTCTGACTTGCACCTGATTATTCCAACATCTGAGGGATGGCCTTTGGAATCTAATTCTGGTATTGATTGTTTTTGCTGATTGTCTCCACTTGTAGCTGATTTCTTCATTATTGTTTAAATTTAGATCATGAGCTCATGTTTAGCTATACAGCTGACATTGAACCAGGCTTAGGTGTGAACGCTAGTAAGCTTCAGCAGAAAGTCGTCAAAGAATTATTTGTGTCCCTCCGATGAGTTGCCCGCAAGGACCCCGTTTCCTAGAAGTGTTGGTGCAAAACTCCCTCCCGAGGCAGGGGAATCAGACAGGGCTTCTTTGCGGCCCCCAATCTGGGGCAGGGGCAGTGGTGGGCCTGTGGCCCGGACAGGAGCCTCTCCTCTTGGGTCCCTGGGAGCCATCTGCCTGCGAACTTCGGTCACCTGGCAGGAAGCTACGATGCCCAGACCTATGGTTAGCTGTGCAGCGAGATGTACTGCGTGGAAACATTCCACACACACTTCAAGTAAGAGGGCGGCCTGAGTGGAAAGGTGAGAGTTTGGGCAGCTGTGCAGACAAAGAAGGCGCCCTTTGGCCTGGACCTAAATGCTTTTAACACCCCCCTGGGCCTGCCGGCCACTGAGGGCCCTGCCCTGGGCCCCCTGCTCCCCGGCCCTTTGTTCAGTTACAGCAGAGATAGCCACACCCACTCCCTCAGTGAGGGCAGTGTTCCAACCTCCCTCAGCTCCGCCCCTACTCCGCAGGTTACCATGGACTACAGATGCAGCATTCTGAGGCCAGGGCATTCTGAGAATGCCAAGGGAAGACAAGATGACCTTAAGTGTTTTCCTCTTGTGTCAGTTTTGGTAAACTGTAGGAGCTAGGAATTGGTCCACTTTACAGAAATGTTCAAATTTCCTGGCATTTCATATATTCTTTGCTATAACATTGTCCTGATTCTTTCTGTGTATTCTTTACTTATGTTTTTGTTTTCCTTAATCAAAGTGTGTCTTTTAAATCTTTTCAAAGAATATTCTTTGGACATACTAAATCAACTCAATTTTATACGTTTTCTGTTGTATTAAGTTCTGCTCATATCTTTATTTATCTTTTTTCTATGTTCTCAGGGTTTATTGTTTTGATCTTCTGATGTCAATTAAAACACTTGGTTATACATTTTAATAAATCTTTTTACTTATAAAGATTTGAACTTTTGAAGATTCCGGCTTACTTTTAAGTTCCTAAAGGTCAGGTAATCTCCATTGTTGTTGGCCTAAGGCTTAGTTCACCATATAGCAATGTATATATTGACATATTTTCCCCTCGACTTTCTGTGATTCCCTACATCTCACCTTTCTTTGCAGACAAGCCATTTGAAATGCCCTTAACTTATTTCACAGCCAATAAGTCTTTGAAATAATGTGTACTTTTTAGAGAAATCTTCTTATATAATTAGGCAGAAAATCTGACCTGCCATAAATTTCAAAACAGCATAATTTCACTCTTCTCAATGATTAATCTGTTGTATTACACAACCTTTGAGTATTTAGCTTTATCAATGACATGTACTTTAAAAATGTTTTAGAGATCCTACCAGTCTTTGAAAACATCCTTGTTCCTTGTTTCAGTTCCAGTTTTATGTATATTTTCTGCCTTGCACCTGATTATTCCAACATCTGAGGGATGGCCTTGGGAATCTAATTCTGGTATTGATTGTTTTTGCTGATTGTCTCCACTTGTAGCTGATTTCTTCACTATTGTGTAAATTTAGATCATGAGCTCATGTTTAGCTAAACAGCTGACCTTGTAAGAGGCTTTTGTGTGAACGCTCATAAGCTTCAGCAGAAAGTCGTGAAATATTTATTTGTGTCCCTCCGAAGAGTTGCCCGCCAGGACCCCATTTTCTAGAAGTGTTGGTCCAATACTCCCTCTAGAGGGAGGGGAGTCAGACAGGGCTGCTTTGCTGCCCCCGATCTGGGGCAGGGGCTGTCACGGCATGTGGTTCGGGCCGAAGCTTCTCCGTGGGTGTCTTGGGACCATCTGCCTGCGAACTTCAGTCAGCTGGCAGGAAGCTACGATGCCCAGACCTGTGGTTAGCTGTGCAGCGACGTGTACTGCGCGGACACGTTCCACACCCACTTCAAGTAAGAGGGCGGCCTGAGTGGAAAGGTGAGAGTTTGGGCAGCTGTGCCGACAAAGAAGGCGCCCTTTGGCCTGGGCCTAAACGCTTGTGACACACCCCTGGGCGTGCCGGGCACTGAGACTCCTGCCCTGGGCCCCCTGCTCCACTGCTTTTTGTTCAGTCACAGCAGAGATGGCCACACCCACTCCCTCAGTGAGGGCATTGTTCCAACCTCCCTCAGCCCCGCAACCTGTCCGCAGGTTACCATGGACTACAGATGCTGCATTCTGAGGCCAGGGCGTTCTGAGAATGCCAAGGGCAGACATGATGACCTTAAATGATTTCCTCTTGTGTCAGTTTTGGTAAATTGTAGGAGCTAGGAAATGGTCCACTTTACAGAAATGTTCAAATTTACTGGCATTTCACATATTCTCTGCTATAACATTGTCCTGATTCTTTCTGTATATTCTTTACTTATGTTTTTGTTTTCCTTAAGCAAAGTGTGTCTTTTAAATCTTTTCAAAGAATATTCTTCGGGCTTACTAAATCACCTCAATTTTATACGTTTTCTGTTGTATTAAGTTCCGCTCATATCTTTATTTATCTTTTTTCTATGTTCTCAGGGTTTATTGTTTTGATATTGTGATGTCAAATAAAACACTTGGTTATTCATTTTAATAAATTTTTTACTTATAAAGATTTGAACTTTTGAAGATTCCAGCTTACTTGTAAATTTCTACGGGTCAGGTCCTCTCCATTGTTTCTTGCCTAAGGCTTAGTTCTCCATGTAGCAATGTATATATTGACATATTTTCCCCTCGACATTCTGTGATTCCCAACATCTCACCTTTCTTTGCAGACAAGCCATTGGAAATACCCTTAACTTATTTCACAGCCAATAAGTCTTTGAAATAATGTGTATTTTTTAGAGAAATCTTCTTATATAATTAGGCAGAAAATCTGACTTGCCATAGTTTTCAAAACAGCATAATTTCACTCTTCTCAATGATTAATCTGTTGTATTACACAACCTTTGAGTATTAAGCTTTATCAGTGACACGAACTTTAAAAATGTTTTAGAGATCCTACCAGTCTTTGAAAACATCCTTGTTCCTTGTTTCAGTTCCAGGTTTTTGTATATTTTCTGCCTTGCACCTGATTATTCCAACATCTGATGGATGGCCTTGGGAATCTAATTCTGGTATTGATTGTTTTTGCTGATTGTCTCCACTTGTAGCTGATTTCTTCATTATTGTGTAAATTTAGATCATGAGCTCATGTTTAGCTAAACAGCTGACATAGTAACAGGCTTAGGTGTGAACGCTCGTAAGCTTCAGCAGAAAGTCGGCAAAGATTTATTTGTGTCCCTCCAATGAGTTGCCCGCAAGGACCCCGTTTTCTACAAGTGTTGGTCCAATACACCCTCATGAGGCAGGAGACTCAGACAGGGCTGCTTTGCCGCCCCCGATCTGGGTCAGGGGCTGTGGTGGGCCTGTGGCCCGGGCTGGAGCCTCTCTGCGTGGGTCCCAGGGACCCATCTGCCTGTGAACTTCAGTCACATGTCAGGAAATTACAACGCCCAGACCTATGGTTAACCGTGCAGAGAGATGTACTGCGCGGAAACGTTCCACACACACTTGAAGTAAGAGGGCGGCCTGAGTGGATACGTGAGAGTTTGGGCAGCTGTGCAGAAAAAGAAAGCGCCCTTTGGCGTCGGCCTAAATGCTTGTGACAGCCCCCGGGCCCTGCCGGGCTCTGAGGGCACTGCCCTGGGCCCCCTGCTCCCCGGCCCTTTGTTCAGTCACAGCAGAGATGACCACACCCACTCCCTCAGTGAGGGCAGTGTTCCAACCTCCCTCAGCCCCTCCCCCTCTCCGCAGGTTACCATGGACTACAGATGCTGCATTGTGAGACCAGGGCATTCCGAGAATGCCAAGGGCAGACATGATGACCTTAAATGATTTCCTCTTGTGTCAGTTTTGGTAAACTGTAGGAGCTAGGAAATGGTCCACTTTACAGAAATGTTCAAATTTACTGGCATTTCATATATTCTCTGCTATAACATTGTCCTGATTCTTTCTGTATATTCTTTACTTATGTTTTTGTTTTCCTTAATCAAAGTGTGTCTTTTAAATCTTTTCAAAGAATATTCTTTGGACTTACTAAATCACCTCAATTTTATACGTTTTCTGTTGTTTTAATTTCTGCTCATATCTTTATTTATCTATATTCTATGTTCTCAGCGTTTATTGTTTTGATCTTCTGATATCAATTAAAACACTTGGTTATTCACTTTAATAAATATTTTTACTTCTAAAGATTTGAACTTTTGAAGATTCCAGCTTACTTGTAAGTTTCTAAGGGTCAGGTCCTCTCCATTGTTGCTGGCCTAAGGTTTAGTTCACCATATAGCAATGTATATATTGATATATTTTCCCCTCGACTTTCTGTGATTCCCTACATCTCACCTTTCTTTGCAGACAAGCCATTTGAAATACCTTTAACTTATTTCACAGCCAATAAGTCTTTGAAATAATGTGTATTTTTTAGAGAAATCTTCTTATATAATTAGGCAGAAAATCTGAGCTGCCATAGTTTTCAAAACAGCATAATTTCACTCTTCTCAATGATTAATCTGTTGTACTACACAACCTTTGAGTATTTAGCTTTATCAATGACATGTACTTTAAAAATGTCTTAGAGATCCTACCAGTCTTTGAAAATATCCTTGTTCCTTGTTTCAGTTCCAGTTTTATGTATATTTTCGGCCTTGCACCTGATTATTCCAACATCTGAGTGATGGCATTGGGAATCTAATTCTGGTATTGATTGTTTTTGCTGATTGTCTCCAGTGGTAGCTGATTTTTTCATTATTGTGTAAATTTAGATCATGAGCTCATGTTTAGCTAAACAGCTGACCTTGTAAGAGGCTTAGGTGTGAACGCTCGTAAGCTTCAGCAGAAAGTCGGCAAAGATTTATTTGTGTCCCTCCAATGAGTTGCCCACAAGGACCCCGTTTTCTACAAGTGTAGGTCCAATACTCCCTCCCGAGGCAGGGGACTCAGACAGGGCTGCTTTGAGGCCCCCGATCTGGGGCAGGGCCAGTGGTGGGCCTGTGGTCCGGGCAGGAGCCTCTCTACATGGGTCCCTGGGACCCATCTTCCTGCGAACTTCGGTCACCTGGCAGGAAGCTTCGATGCCCAGACCTATGGTTAGATGTGCAGCGAGATGTACTGCGCGGAAAAGTTCCACACACACTTCAAGGAAGTGGGCGTCCAGCTTTTAAAGGTAAGAGTTTGGGCAGGTATGCAGACTAAGAAGGCGCCCTTTGGCCTGGGCCTAAACGCTTGTGACAGCCACTTGGGCCTGCCGGGCTCTGAAGGCCCTGCCCTGGGCCCCCTGCTCCCCTGCCCTTTGTTCAGTCACAGCAGAGATGGCCACAGCCACTACCTTAGTGATGGCAGTGTTCCAACCTCCCTCAGCCCCTCCCCCTCACCGCTGGTTACCATGGACTACAGATGCTGCATTCTGAGGCCAGGGCATTCCGAGAATGCCAAGGGCAGACAGGATGACCTTAAATGATTTCCTCTTGTGTCAGTTTTGGTAAAGTGTAAGAGCTAGGAAATGGTCCACTTTACAGAAATGTTCAAATTTACTGGTATTTCATATATTCTCTGCTATAACATTGTCCTGATTCTTTCTGTATATTCTTTACTTATGTTTTTGTTTTCCTTAATCAAAGTGTGTCTTTAAAATCTTTTCAAAGAATATTCTTTGGACTTACTAAATCACCTCAATTTTATACGTTTTCTGTTGCATTAAGTTCTGCTCATATCTTTATTTATCTTTTTTCTATGTTCTCAGTGTTTATTGTTTTGATCTTCTGATGTCAATTAAAACACTTGTTTATTCATTTTAATAAATCTTTGTACTTATAAAGATTTGAACTTTTGAAGATTTCAGCTTACTTGTAAGTTTCTAAGCGTCAAGACTTCTCCATTGTTGCTTGCCTAAGGCTTAGTTCACCATATAGAAATGCATATATTGACATATTTTACCCTCGACTTTCTGTGATTCCCTACATCTCACCTTTCTTTGCAGACAAGCCATTTGAAATACCCTTAACTTATTTCACAGCCAATAAGCCTTTGAACTAATGTATATTTTTTGATAAATCTTCTTATATAATTAGGCACAAAATCTGACCTTCCATAGTTTTCAAAACAGCATAATTTCACTCTTCTCAAAGATTAATCTGTTGTATTACACAACCTTAGAGTATTTAGCTTTATCAATGACATGTACTTTAAAAATGTTTTAGAGATCCTACCAGTCTTTGAAAACATCCTTGTTCCTTTTTTCAGTTCCAGTTTTATGTAGATTTTCTGCCTTGAACCTGATTATTCCAACATCTGAGGGATGGCCTTGGGAATCTAATTCTGGTATTGATTGTTTTTGCTGATTGTCTCCACTTGTACCTGATTATTTCATTATTGTGTAAATTTAGATCATGAGCTCATGTTTAGCTAAACAGCTGACCTTGGAAAAGGCTTAGGTGTGAACACTCGTAAGCTTCAGCAGAAAGTCGGCAAAGATTTATTTGTGTCCCTCCAATGAGTTGACCGCAAGGACCCCGTTTTCTACAAGTGTTGGTCCAATACTCCCTCCCGAGGCAGGGGACTCAGACAGGGCTGCTTTGTGGCCCCTGATCTGGGGCAGGGGCTGTGGTGGGCCTGAGGCCCAGGCAGGAGCCTCTCCGCGTGGGTTCCTGGGACCCATCTGCCTGCGAACTTCGGTCACCTGGCAGGAAGCTACGATGCCCAGACCTATGGTTAGCTGTGCAGCGAGATGTACTGCGCGGAAACGTTCCACACACACTTCAAGTAAGAGGGTGGCCTGTGTGGAAAGGTGAGAGTTTGGGCAGCGGTGCAGACAAAGAAGGCGCCCTTTGGCGTGGGCCTAAACACTTGTGACAGCCACCTGGGCCTGCAGGGCTCTGAGGGTCCTGACCTGGGCCTTGTTCTCCCAGGCCCTTTGTTCAGTCAGAGCAGAGATGGCCACACCCACTCCCTCAGTGATGGCAGTGTTCCAGCCTCCCTCAGCCCCTCCCCCTCTCCGCAGGTTACCATGGACTACAGATGCTGCATTCTGAGGCCAGGGCATTCCGAGAATGCCAAGGGCAGACATGATGACCTTAAATGATTTCCTCTTGTGTCAGTTTTGGTAAACTGTAGGAGCTAGGAAATGGTCCACTTTACAGAAATGTTCAAATTTACTGGCATTTCTTATATTCTCTGCTATAACATTCTCCTGATTCTTTCTGTGTATTCTTTACTTATGTTTGTATTTTCCTTAATCAAAGTGTGTCTTTTAAATCTTTTCAAACAATATTCTTTGGACTTACTAAATCACCTCAATTTTATACGTTTTCTATTGTATTAAGTTCTGTTCATATCTTTATTTATTTTTTTTCTATGTTCTCAGGGTTTATTGTTTTGATCTTCTGATGTCAATTAAAACACTTGGTTATTCATTTTAATAAATCTTTTTACTTATAAAGATTTGAACTTTTGAAGGTTCCAGCTTACTTGTAAGTTTCTAAGGGTCAAGTCCTCTCCATTGCTGCTGGCCTAAGGCTTAGTTCACCATATAGAAATGCATATATTGACATATTTTCCCCTCGACTTTCTGTGATTCCCTACATCTCACCTTTCTTTGCAGACAAGCCATTTGAAATACCCTTAACTTATTTCACAGCCAATAAGTCTTTGAAATAATGTGTATTTTTTAGAGAAATCTTCTTATATAATTAGGCAGGAAATCTGACCTGCCATAGTTTTCAAATCAGCATAATTTCACTCTTCTCAATGATTAATCTGTTCTATTACACAACCTTTGAGTATTTAGCTTTATCAATGACATGTACTTTAAAAATGTTTTAGAGATCCTACCAGTCTTTGAAAACATCCTTGTTCCTTGTTTCAGTTCCAGTTTTATGTATATTTTCTGACTTGCACCTGATTATTCCAACATCTGAGGGATGGCCTTTGGAATCTAATTCTGGTATTGATTGTTTTTGCTGATTGTCTCCACTTGTAGCTGATTTCTTCATTATTGTTTAAATTTAGATCATGAGCTCATGTTTAGCTATACAGCTGACATTGAACCAGGCTTAGGTGTGAACGCTAGTAAGCTTCAGCAGAAAGTCGTCAAAGAATTATTTGTGTCCCTCCGATGAGTTGCCCGCAAGGACCCCGTTTCCTAGAAGTGTTGGTGCAAAA
The DNA here is from genome assembly GCF_949752795.1 of Hyperoodon ampullatus. Classification (NCBI taxonomy): domain Eukaryota; kingdom Metazoa; phylum Chordata; class Mammalia; order Artiodactyla; family Ziphiidae; genus Hyperoodon; species Hyperoodon ampullatus. The sequence goes on from NC_136919.1 coordinate 101,831,825, forward strand.
CTCCCTCCCGAGGCAGGGGAATCAGACAGGGCTTCTTTGCGGCCCCCAATCTGGGGCAGGGGCAGTGGTGGGCCTGTGGCCCGGACAGGAGCCTCTCCTCTTGGGTCCCTGGGAGCCATCTGCCTGCGAACTTCGGTCACCTGGCAGGAAGCTACGATGCCCAGACCTATGGTTAGCTGTGCAGCGAGATGTACTGCGTGGAAACATTCCACACACACTTCAAGTAAGAGGGCGGCCTGAGTGGAAAGGTGAGAGTTTGGGCAGCTGTGCAGACAAAGAAGGCGCCCTTTGGCCTGGACCTAAATGCTTTTAACACCCCCCTGGGCCTGCCGGCCACTGAGGGCCCTGCCCTGGGCCCCCTGCTCCCCGGCCCTTTGTTCAGTTACAGCAGAGATAGCCACACCCACTCCCTCAGTGAGGGCAGTGTTCCAACCTCCCTCAGCTCCGCCCCTACTCCGCAGGTTACCATGGACTACAGATGCAGCATTCTGAGGCCAGGGCATTCTGAGAATGCCAAGGGAAGACAAGATGACCTTAAGTGTTTTCCTCTTGTGTCAGTTTTGGTAAACTGTAGGAGCTAGGAATTGGTCCACTTTACAGAAATGTTCAAATTTCCTGGCATTTCATATATTCTTTGCTATAACATTGTCCTGATTCTTTCTGTGTATTCTTTACTTATGTTTTTGTTTTCCTTAATCAAAGTGTGTCTTTTAAATCTTTTCAAAGAATATTCTTTGGACATACTAAATCAACTCAATTTTATACGTTTTCTGTTGTATTAAGTTCTGCTCATATCTTTATTTATCTTTTTTCTATGTTCTCAGGGTTTATTGTTTTGATCTTCTGATGTCAATTAAAACACTTGGTTATACATTTTAATAAATCTTTTTACTTATAAAGATTTGAACTTTTGAAGATTCCGGCTTACTTTTAAGTTCCTAAAGGTCAGGTAATCTCCATTGTTGTTGGCCTAAGGCTTAGTTCACCATATAGCAATGTATATATTGACATATTTTCCCCTCGACTTTCTGTGATTCCCTACATCTCACCTTTCTTTGCAGACAAGCCATTTGAAATGCCCTTAACTTATTTCACAGCCAATAAGTCTTTGAAATAATGTGTACTTTTTAGAGAAATCTTCTTATATAATTAGGCAGAAAATCTGACCTGCCATAAATTTCAAAACAGCATAATTTCACTCTTCTCAATGATTAATCTGTTGTATTACACAACCTTTGAGTATTTAGCTTTATCAATGACATGTACTTTAAAAATGTTTTAGAGATCCTACCAGTCTTTGAAAACATCCTTGTTCCTTGTTTCAGTTCCAGTTTTATGTATATTTTCTGCCTTGCACCTGATTATTCCAACATCTGAGGGATGGCCTTGGGAATCTAATTCTGGTATTGATTGTTTTTGCTGATTGTCTCCACTTGTAGCTGATTTCTTCACTATTGTGTAAATTTAGATCATGAGCTCATGTTTAGCTAAACAGCTGACCTTGTAAGAGGCTTTTGTGTGAACGCTCATAAGCTTCAGCAGAAAGTCGTGAAATATTTATTTGTGTCCCTCCGAAGAGTTGCCCGCCAGGACCCCATTTTCTAGAAGTGTTGGTCCAATACTCCCTCTAGAGGGAGGGGAGTCAGACAGGGCTGCTTTGCTGCCCCCGATCTGGGGCAGGGGCTGTCACGGCATGTGGTTCGGGCCGAAGCTTCTCCGTGGGTGTCTTGGGACCATCTGCCTGCGAACTTCAGTCAGCTGGCAGGAAGCTACGATGCCCAGACCTGTGGTTAGCTGTGCAGCGACGTGTACTGCGCGGACACGTTCCACACCCACTTCAAGTAAGAGGGCGGCCTGAGTGGAAAGGTGAGAGTTTGGGCAGCTGTGCCGACAAAGAAGGCGCCCTTTGGCCTGGGCCTAAACGCTTGTGACACACCCCTGGGCGTGCCGGGCACTGAGACTCCTGCCCTGGGCCCCCTGCTCCACTGCTTTTTGTTCAGTCACAGCAGAGATGGCCACACCCACTCCCTCAGTGAGGGCATTGTTCCAACCTCCCTCAGCCCCGCAACCTGTCCGCAGGTTACCATGGACTACAGATGCTGCATTCTGAGGCCAGGGCGTTCTGAGAATGCCAAGGGCAGACATGATGACCTTAAATGATTTCCTCTTGTGTCAGTTTTGGTAAATTGTAGGAGCTAGGAAATGGTCCACTTTACAGAAATGTTCAAATTTACTGGCATTTCACATATTCTCTGCTATAACATTGTCCTGATTCTTTCTGTATATTCTTTACTTATGTTTTTGTTTTCCTTAAGCAAAGTGTGTCTTTTAAATCTTTTCAAAGAATATTCTTCGGGCTTACTAAATCACCTCAATTTTATACGTTTTCTGTTGTATTAAGTTCCGCTCATATCTTTATTTATCTTTTTTCTATGTTCTCAGGGTTTATTGTTTTGATATTGTGATGTCAAATAAAACACTTGGTTATTCATTTTAATAAATTTTTTACTTATAAAGATTTGAACTTTTGAAGATTCCAGCTTACTTGTAAATTTCTACGGGTCAGGTCCTCTCCATTGTTTCTTGCCTAAGGCTTAGTTCTCCATGTAGCAATGTATATATTGACATATTTTCCCCTCGACATTCTGTGATTCCCAACATCTCACCTTTCTTTGCAGACAAGCCATTGGAAATACCCTTAACTTATTTCACAGCCAATAAGTCTTTGAAATAATGTGTATTTTTTAGAGAAATCTTCTTATATAATTAGGCAGAAAATCTGACTTGCCATAGTTTTCAAAACAGCATAATTTCACTCTTCTCAATGATTAATCTGTTGTATTACACAACCTTTGAGTATTAAGCTTTATCAGTGACACGAACTTTAAAAATGTTTTAGAGATCCTACCAGTCTTTGAAAACATCCTTGTTCCTTGTTTCAGTTCCAGGTTTTTGTATATTTTCTGCCTTGCACCTGATTATTCCAACATCTGATGGATGGCCTTGGGAATCTAATTCTGGTATTGATTGTTTTTGCTGATTGTCTCCACTTGTAGCTGATTTCTTCATTATTGTGTAAATTTAGATCATGAGCTCATGTTTAGCTAAACAGCTGACATAGTAACAGGCTTAGGTGTGAACGCTCGTAAGCTTCAGCAGAAAGTCGGCAAAGATTTATTTGTGTCCCGCCAATGAGTTGCCCGCAAGGACCCCGTTTTCTACAAGTGTTGGTCCAATACACCCTCATGAGGCAGGAGACTCAGACAGGGCTGCTTTGCCGCCCCCGATCTGGGTCAGGGGCTGTGGTGGGCCTGTGGCCCGGGCTGGAGCCTCTCTGCGTGGGTCCCAGGGACCCATCTGCCTGTGAACTTCAGTCACATGTCAGGAAATTACAACGCCCAGACCTATGGTTAACCGTGCAGAGAGATGTACTGCGCGGAAACGTTCCACACACACTTGAAGTAAGAGGGCGGCCTGAGTGGATACGTGAGAGTTTGGGCAGCTGTGCAGAAAAAGAAAGCGCCCTTTGGCGTCGGCCTAAACGCTTGTGACAGCCCCCGGGCCCTGCCGGGCTCTGAGGGCACTGCCCTGGGCCCCCTGCTCCCCGGCCCTTTGTTCAGTCACAGCAGAGATGACCACACCCACTCCCTCAGTGAGGGCAGTGTTCCAACCTCCCTCAGCCCCTCCCCCTCTCCGCAGGTTACCATGGACTACAGATGCTGCATTGTGAGACCAGGGCATTCCGAGAATGCCAAGGGCAGACATGATGACCTTAAATGATTTCCTCTTGTGTCAGTTTTGGTAAACTGTAGGAGCTAGGAAATGGTCCACTTTACAGAAATGTTCAAATTTACTGGCATTTCATATATTCTCTGCTATAACATTGTCCTGATTCTTTCTGTATATTCTTTACTTATGTTTTTGTTTTCCTTAATCAAAGTGTGTCTTTTAAATCTTTTCAAAGAATATTCTTTGGACTTACTAAATCACCTCAATTTTATACGTTTTCTGTTGTTTTAATTTCTGCTCATATCTTTATTTATCTATATTCTATGTTCTCAGCGTTTATTGTTTTGATCTTCTGATATCAATTAAAACACTTGGTTATTCATTTTAATAAATATTTTTACTTCTAAAGATTTGAACTTTTGAAGATTCCAGCTTACTTGTAAGTTTCTAAGGGTCAGGTCCTCTCCATTGTTGCTGGCCTAAGGTTTAGTTCACCATATAGCAATGTATATATTGATATATTTTCCCCTCGACTTTCTGTGATTCCCTACATCTCACCTTTCTTTGCAGACAAGCCATTTGAAATACCTTTAACTTATTTCACAGCCAATAAGTCTTTGAAATAATGTGTATTTTTTAGAGAAATCTTCTTATATAATTAGGCAGAAAATCTGAGCTGCCATAGTTTTCAAAACAGCATAATTTCACTCTTCTCAATGATTAATCTGTTGTACTACACAACCTTTGAGTATTTAGCTTTATCAATGACATGTACTTTAAAAATGTGTTAGAGATCCTACCAGTCTTTGAAAATATCCTTGTTCCTTGTTTCAGTTCCAGTTTTATGTATATTTTCGGCCTTGCACCTGATTATTCCAACATCTGAGTGATGGCATTGGGAATCTAATTCTGGTATTGATTGTTTTTGCTGATTGTCTCCAGTGGTAGCTGATTTTTTCATTATTGTGTAAATTTAGATCATGAGCTCATGTTTAGCTAAACAGCTGACCTTGTAAGAGGCTTAGGTGTGAACGCTCGTAAGCTTCAGCAGAAAGTCGGCAAAGATTTATTTGTGTCCCTCCAATGAGTTGCCCACAAGGACCCCGTTTTCTACAAGTGTAGGTCCAATACTCCCTCCCGAGGCAGGGGACTCAGACAGGGCTGCTTTGAGGCCCCCGATCTGGGGCAGGGCCAGTGGTGGGCCTGTGGTCCGGGCAGGAGCCTCTCTACATGGGTCCCTGGGACCCATCTTCCTGCGAACTTCGGTCACCTGGCAGGAAGCTTCGATGCCCAGACCTATGGTTAGATGTGCAGCGAGATGTACTGCGCGGAAAAGTTCCACACACACTTCAAGGAAGTGGGCGTCCAGCTTTTAAAGGTAAGAGTTTGGGCAGGTATGCAGACTAAGAAGGCGCCCTTTGGCCTGGGCCTAAACGCTTGTGACAGCCACTTGGGCCTGCCGGGCTCTGAAGGCCCTGCCCTGGGCCCCCTGCTCCCCTGCCCTTTGTTCAGTCACAGCAGAGATGGCCACAGCCACTACCTTAGTGATGGCAGTGTTCCAACCTCCCTCAGCCCCTCCCCCTCACCGCTGGTTACCATGGACTACAGATGCTGCATTCTGAGGCCAGGGCATTCCGAGAATGCCAAGGGCAGACAGGATGACCTTAAATGATTTCCTCTTGTGTCAGTTTTGGTAAAGTGTAAGAGCTAGGAAATGGTCCACTTTACAGAAATGTTCAAATTTACTGGTATTTCATATATTCTCTGCTATAACATTGTCCTGATTCTTTCTGTATATTCTTTACTTATGTTTTTGTTTTCCTTAATCAAAGTGTGTCTTTAAAATCTTTTCAAAGAATATTCTTTGGACTTACTAAATCACCTCAATTTTATACGTTTTCTGTTGCATTAAGTTCTGCTCATATCTTTATTTATCTTTTTTCTATGTTCTCAGTGTTTATTGTTTTGATCTTCTGATGTCAATTAAAACACTTGTTTATTCATTTTAATAAATCTTTGTACTTATAAAGATTTGAACTTTTGAAGATTTCAGCTTACTTGTAAGTTTCTAAGCGTCAAGACTTCTCCATTGTTGCTTGCCTAAGGCTTAGTTCACCATATAGAAATGCATATATTGACATATTTTACCCTCGACTTTCTGTGATTCCCTACATCTCACCTTTCTTTGCAGACAAGCCATTTGAAATACCCTTAACTTATTTCACAGCCAATAAGCCTTTGAACTAATGTGTATTTTTTGATAAATCTTCTTATATAATTAGGCACAAAATCTGACCTTCCATAGTTTTCAAAACAGCATAATTTCACTCTTCTCAAAGATTAATCTGTTGTATTACACAACCTTAGAGTATTTAGCTTTATCAATGACATGTACTTTAAAAATGTTTTAGAGATCCTACCAGTCTTTGAAAACATCCTTGTTCCTTTTTTCAGTTCCAGTTTTATGTAGATTTTCTGCCTTGAACCTGATTATTCCAACATCTGAGGGATGGCCTTGGGAATCTAATTCTGGTATTGATTGTTTTTGCTGATTGTCTCCACTTGTACCTGATTATTTCATTATTGTGTAAATTTAGATCATGAGCTCATGTTTAGCTAAACAGCTGACCTTGGAAAAGGCTTAGGTGTGAACACTCGTAAGCTTCAGCAGAAAGTCGGCAAAGATTTATTTGTGTCCCTCCAATGAGTTGACCGCAAGGACCCCGTTTTCTACAAGTGTTGGTCCAATACTCTCTCCCAGGGGAGGGGACTCAGACAGGGCTGCTTTGTGGCCCCTGATCTGGGGCAGGGGCTGTGGTGGGCCTGAGGCCCAGGCAGGAGCCTCTCCGCGTGGGTTCCTGGGACCCATCTGCCTGCGAACTTCGGTCACCTGGCAGGAAGCTACGATGCCCAGACTGATGGTTTTCTGTGCAGCGAGATGTACTGCGCGGAAACGTTCCACACACACTTCAAGTAAGAGGGCGGCCTGAGTGGAAAGGTGAGAGTTTGGGCATCTGTGCAGAAAAATAAGGTGCCCATTGTCCTGGGTCTAAACGCTTGTGACAGCCCCCTGGGCCTGCCAGGGTCTGAGGGCCCTGCAATGGGCCCTGTGCTCCCCGGCCCTTTGTTCAGTCACAGCAGAGATGGCCACACCCACTCACTCAGTGATGGCAGTGTTCCAACCTCCCTCAGCCCCTCCCCCTCTCCGCAGGTTACCATGGACTACAGATGATGCATTCTGAGGCCAGGGCATTCCGAGAATGCCAAGTGCAGACATGATGACCTTCAATGATTTCCTCTTGTGTCAGTTTTGGTAAACTGTAGGAGCTAGGAAATGGTCCACTTTACAGAAATGTTCAAATATACTGGCATTTCATATATTCTCTGTTATAACATTGTCCTGATTCTTTCTGTATATTCTTTACTTATGTTTTTGTTTTCCTTAATCAAAGTGTGTCTTTTAAATCTTTTCAAAGAATATTCTTTGGACTTACTAAATCACCTCAATTTTATACGTTTTCTGTTGTATTAAGCTCTGGTCATATCTTTATTTATCTTCTTTCTATGTTCTCAGGGTTTATTGTTTTGATCTTCTGATGTCAATTAAAACACTTGGTTATACATTTTAATAAATCTTTTTACTTATAAAGATTTGAACATTTGAAGATTCCATCTTACTTGTAAGTTTCTAAGGGTCAGGTGCTCTCCATTGGTTCTGGCCTAAGGCTTAGTTCACCATATAGCAATGTATATATTGATATATTTTCCCCTCGACTTTCTGTGATTCCCTACATCTCACCTTTCTTTGCAGACAAGCCATTTGAAATACCCTTAACTTACTTCACAGCCAATAAGTCTTTGAAATAATGTGTATTTTTTAGAGAAATCTTCTTATATAATTAAGCAGATTATCTGACCTGCCATAGTTTTCAAAACAGCATAATTTCACTCTTCTCAATGATTAATCTGTTGTATTACACAACCTTTGACTATTTAGCTTTATCAATGACATGTACTTTAAAAATGTTTTAGAGATCCTACCAGTCTTTGGAAACATCCTTGTTCCTTGTTTCAGTTCCTGTTTTACGTATATTTTCTGCCTTGCACCTGATTATTCCAACATCTGAGGGATGGCCTTGGGAACCTAATTCTGGTATTGATTGTTTTTGCTGATTGTCTCAACTTGTAGCTGATTTCTTCACTATTGTGTAAATTTAGACCATGAGCTCAAGTTTAGCTAAACAGCTGACCTTGTAAGAGGCTTTTGTGTGAACACTCGTAAGCTTCAGCAGAAAGTCGGCAAAGATTTATTTGTGTCCCTCCAATGAGTTGCCCACAAGGACCCGTTTTCTACAAGTGTTGATCCAATACTCCCTCCCGAGGCAGGGGACTCAGACAGGGCTGCTTTGTTGCCCCCGATCTGGGGCAGGGGTAATGGTGGGCCTGTATCCCGGGCAGGAGTCTCTCCTCATGGGTCCCTGGGAGCCATCTGCCTGCGAACTTCGGTCACCTGGCAGGAAGCTACGATGCCCAGACCTATGGTTAGCTGTGCAGCGAGATGTACTGCGTGGAAACGTTCCACACACACTTCAAGTAAGAGGGCGGCCTGAGTCTAAAGGTGAGAGTTTGGGCAGCTGTGCAGACAAAGAAGGCGCCCTTTGGCCTGGACCTAAATGCTTTTAACACCCCCCTGGGCCTGCCGGCCACTGAGGACCCCGCCCTGGGCCCCCTGCTCCCCGGCCCTTTGTTCAGTTACAGCAGAGATAGCCACACCCACTCCCTAAGTGAGGGCAGTGTTCCAACCTCCCTCAGCTCCGCCCCTACTCCGCAGGTTACCATGGACTACAGATGCAGCATTCTGAGGCCAGGGCATTCTGAGAATGCCAAGGGAAGACAAGATGACCTTAAGTGTTTTCCTCTTGTGTCAGTTTTGGCAAACTGTAGGAGCTAGGAATTGGTCCACTTTACAGAAATGTTCAAATTTCCTGGCATTTCATATATTCTTTGCTATAACATTGTCCTGATTCTTTCTGTATATTCTTTACTTATGTTTTTGTTTTCCTTAATCAAAGTGTGTCTTTTAAATCTTTTCAAAGAATATTCTTTGGACATACTAAATCAACTCAATTTTATACGTTTTCTGTTGTATTAAGTTCTGCTCATATCTTTATTTATCTTTTTTCTATGTTCTCAGGGTTTATTGTTTTGATCTTCTGATGTCAATTAAAACACTTGGTTATACATTTTAATAAATCTTTTTACTTATAAAGATTTGAACTTTTGAAGATTCCGGCTTACTTTTAAGTTCCTAAAGGTCAGGTCATCTCCATTGTTGTTGGCCTAAGGCTTAGTTCACCATATAGCAATGTATATATTGACATATTTTCCCCTCGACTTTCTGTGATTCCCTACATCTCACCTTTCTTTGCAGACAAGCCATTTGAAATACCCTTAACTTATTTCACAGCCAATAAGTCTTTGAAATAATGTGTACTTTTTAGAGAAATCTTCTTATATAATTAGGCAGAAAATCTGACCTGCCATAAATTTCAAAACAGCATAATTTCACTCTTCTCAATGATTAATCTGTTGTATTACACAACCTTTGACTATTTAGCTTTATCAATGACATGTACTTTAAAAATGTTTTAGAGATCCTACCAGTCTTTGAAAACATCCTTGTTCCTTGTTTCAGTTCCAGTTTTATGTATATTTTCTGCCTTGCACCTGATTATTCCAACATCTGAGGGATGGCCTTGGGAATCTAATTCTGGTATTGATTGTTTTTGCTGATTGTCTCCACTTGTAGCTGATTTCTTCATTATTGTTTAAATTTAGATCATGAGCTCATGTTTAGCTATACAGCTGACATTGTACCAGGCTTAGGTGTGAACGCTAGTAAGCTTCAGCAGAAAGTCGTCAAAGAATTATTTGTGTCCCTCCGATGAGTTGCCCGCAAGGACCCCGTTTCCTAGAAGTGTTGGTGCAATACTCCCTCCCGAGGCAGGGGAATCAGACAGGGCTTCTTTGCGGCCCCCAATCTGGGGCAGGGGCAGTGGTGGGCCTGTGGCCCGGACAGGAGCCTCTCCGCGTGCGTCCCAGGGACCCATCTGCCTGTGAACTTCTGTCACCTGCCAGGAAGCTACATTACCCAGATCTATTGTTATCTGTGCAGTGAGGTGTACTGCTCAGACACGTTCCACACACACTTCATGTAAGGGGGCGCCCTGAGCGGAAATGTAAGAGGTTGGGCCGCTGTGCAGACAAAGAAGGCGCACTTTGGCGTGGGCCTAAATGCTTGTGACAACCCCCTGGGCCTGCCGGGCTCTGAGGGACCTGCCCTGGGCCCCCAGCTTCCAGGCCCTTTGTCCAGTCACAGCAGAGATGGCCACACGCATTCCCTCAGTGATGGCAGATATCCAACCTCCCTCATCCCCTCTCCCTCTCCGCAGGTTACCATGTACTACAGATGCTGCATATTGAGGCCAGGGAATTCCGAGAATTCCAAGGGCAGACAAGATGACCTTAAATGATTTCCTCTTGTGTCAGTTTTGGTATACTGTAGGAACTAGGAAATGGTCCACTTTACAGAAATGTTAAAATTTACTGGCATTCCATATATTCTCTGCTATAACATTGTCCTGATTCTTTCTGTATATTCTTTACTTATGTTTTTGTTTTCCTTAATCAAAGTGTGTCTTTTAAATCTTTTCAAAGAATATTCTTTGGACTTACTAAATCACCTCAATTTTATAAGTTTTCTGTTGTATTAAGTTCTGCTCATAACTTTATTTATCTTTTTTCTATGTTCTCAGGGTTTATTGTTTTGATCTTCTGATGTCAATTAAAACACTTGCTTATACATTTTAATAAATCTTTTTACTTACAAAGATTTGAACTTTTGAGGATTCCAGCTTACTAGTAAGTTTCTAAGGGTCAGGTCCTCTGCATTTTTGCTGGCCTAAGGCTTAGTTCACCATAGAGCAATGTATATATTGACATATTTTCCCCTCGACTTTCTGTGATTCCCTACATCTCACCTTTCTTTGCAGACAAGCCATTTGAAATACCCTTAACTTATTTCACAGCCAATAAAAGTCTTTGAAATAATGTGTATTATTTAGAGAAATCTTCTTATACAATTAGGCAGAAAATCTGACCTGCAATAGTTTTCAAAACAGCATAATTTCACTCTTCTCAATGATTAATCTGTTGTATTACACAACCTTTGAGTATTTAGCTTTATCAATGACATGTACTTTACAAATGTTTTAGAGATCCTACCAGTCTTTGAAAACATCCTTGTTCCTTGTTTCAGTTCCAGTTTTATGTATATTTTCTGCCTTGCACCTGATTATTCCAACATCTGAGGGATGGCCTTGGGAATCTACTTCTGGTATTGATTGTTTTTGCTGATTGTCTCCACTTGTAGCTGATTTCTTCATTATTGTGTAAATTTAGATCATGAGCTCATGTTTAGCTAAACAGCTGACCTTGTAAGAGGCTTAGGTGTGAACGCACGAAAGCTTCAGCAGAAAGTCGTCAAAGGTTTATTTGTGTCCCTCTGTTGAGTTGCCCGCCAGGACACCGTTTTCTCCAAGTGTTGGTCCAATACTCCCTCCCGAGGCAGGGGACTCAGACAGGGCTGCTTTGCGGCCCCCGATTTGGGGAAGGGGCAGTGATGGTCCTGTGGCTCGGGCAGGAGCCTCTCCGTGTGGGTCGCTGGGACCCATCTGCCTGCGAACTTCAGTCACCTGTCAGGAAGCTACGATGCCCAGACCTATGGTTAGGTGTGCAGCGAGATGTACTGCGCAGAAACGTTCCACACACACTTCAAGTAAGAGGGCGGCCTGAGTGGGAAGGTGAGTGTTTGGGCAGCTGTGCAGACAAACAAGGCGCCCTTTGGCGTGGGCCTAAATGCTTGTGACAGCCCCCAGGGCATGCCGGGCTCTGAGGGCCCTGCCCTGGGCCCCCTGTTCCCCGGGCCTTTGTTCACTCACAGCAGAGATGGCCACACCCACTACCTCATTGATAGCAGTGTTCCAACCTCCCTCAGCCCCTCCCCCTCTCCGCAGTTTACCATGGACTACAGATGCTGCATTCTGAGGCCTGGGCAATCCGAGAATGCCAATGGCAGACATGGTGACCTTAAATGATTTCATCTTGTGTCAGTTTTGGTAAACTGTAGGACCTCGGAAATGGTGCACTTTACAGAAATGTGCAAATTTACTGACATTTCATATATTCTCTGCTATAACATTGTCCTGATTCTTTCTGTATATTCTTTACGTATGTTTTTGTTTTCCTTAATCAAAGTGTGTCTTTTAAATCTTTTCAAAGAATATTCTTTGGACTTACTAAATCACCTCAATTTTATACGTTTTCTGTTGTATTAAGTCCTGCTCATATCTTTATTTATCTTTTTTCTATGTTCTCAGGGTTTATTGTTTTTATCTGCTGATGTCAATTAAAACACTTGGTTATTCATTTTAATAAATCTCTTTACTTACAAAGATTTGAACTTTCGAAGATTCCAGCTTACTTGTAAGTTTCTAAGCGTCAGGTCCTCTCCATTGTTGCTGGCCTAAGGCTTAGTTCACCATATAGCAATGTATATATTGACATATTTTCCCCTCGACTTTCTGTGATTCCCTACATCTCACCTTTCTTTGCAGACAAGCCTTTTGAAATACACTTAACTTATTTCACAGCCAATAAGTCTTTGAAATAATGTGTATTTTTTAGAGAAATCTTCTTATATAATTAGGCAGAAAATCTGACCCGCCATAGTTTTCAAAACAGCATAATTTCACTCTTCTCAATGATTAATCTGTTGTATTACACAACCTTTGAGTATTTAGCTTTATCAGTGACATGTACTTTAGAAATGTTTTAGAGATCCTACCAGTCTTTGAAACCATCCTTGTTCCTTGTTTCAGTTCCAGTTTTATGTATATTTTCTGCCTTGCACCTGATTATTCCAACATCTGAGGGATGGCCTTGGGAATCTAATTCTGGTATTGATTGTTTTTGCTGATTGTCTCCACTTGTAGCTGATTTCTTCATTATTGTGTAAATTTTGGTCATGAGCTCATCTTTAGCTAAACAGCTGACCTTGTAAGAGGCTTAGGTGTGAACGCTCGTAAGCTTCAGCAGAAAGTCGGCAAAGATTTATTTGTGTCCCTCCAATGAGTTCACCGCAAGGACCCCGTTTTCTAGAGGTGTTGCTCCAATACTCCCTCCCGAGGCAGGGGAATCAGACAGGGCTGCTTTGCGGCCCCTGATCTGGGGAAGGGGCAGTGGTGGGCATGTGGCCCGGGCAGGATCCTCTCCACATGGGACCCAGGGACCCATCTTCCTGCGAACTTCGGTCACCTGGCAGGAAGCTACGATGCCCAGACCTATGGTTAGCTGTGCAGCGAGATGTACTGCGTGGAAACGTTCCACACACACATCAAGTAAGAGGGCGGCCTGAGTGGAAATGTGAGAGTTTGGGCAGCTGTGCAGACAAAGAAGACGCCCTTTGTCCTTGGCCTAAATGCTTGTGACACACCCATGGGCCTGCCGGGCACTGAGGGACTTGCCCTGGGCCCTCTGCTCCCCTGCCCTTTGTTCAGTCACAGCAGAGATGGCCTCACCCACTCCCTCAGTGAGCGCAGTGTTCCAACCTCCCTCAGCCCCTCCACCTCTCCGCAGGTTACCATGGACTACAGATGCTGTATTCTGAGGTCAGGGCGTCCCGAGAATGCCAAGAGCAGACATGATGGCCTTAAATCAATTCCCCTTGTGTCAGTTTTGGTAAATTGTAGGAGCTAGGAAATGGTCCACTTTACAGAAATGTTCAAATTTACTGGCATGTCATATATTCTCTGCTATAACATTGTCCTGATTCTTTCTGTATATTCTTTACTTATGTTTTTGTTTTCCTTAATCAAAGTGTGTCTGTTAAATCTTTTCAAAGAATATTCTTTGGACTTACTAAATCACCTCAATTTTATACGTTTTCTGTTGTATTAAGTTCTGCTCATATCTTTATTTATCTTTTTTCTATATTCTCAGGGTTTTTTGATTTGATCTTCTGATGTCAATAAAACACTTGGTTATTCATTTCAATAAAACTTTTTACTTATAAAGATGTGAACTATGGAAGATTCCAGCTTACTTGTAAGTTTCTAAGGGTCAGGTCCTCTCCATTGCTGCTGGCCTAAAGCTTAGTTCACTATATAGCAATGTATATATTGCCACATTTTCCCCTCGACTTTCTGTGATTCCCTACATCTCACCTTTCTTTGCAGACAAGCCATTTGAAATACCCTTAACTTATTTCACAGCCAATAAGTCTTTGAAATAATGTGTATTTTTTAGAGAAATCTTCTTATATAATTAGGCAGAAAATCTGACCTGCCATAGTTTTCAAAACAGCATAATTTCACTCTTCTCAATGATTAATCTGTTATATTACACAACCTTTGAGTATTTAGCTTTATCAGTAACATGCACTTTAAAAATGTTTTAGAGATCCTACCAGTCTTTGAAAACATCCTTGTTCCTCGTTTGAGTTCTGGTTTTATGTATATATTCTGCCTTGCACCTGATTATTCCAACATCTGATGGATGGCCTTGGGAATCTAATTCAGGTATTGATTGTTTTTGCTGATTGTCTCCACTTGTAGCTGATTTCTTCATTATTGTGTAAATTTAGATCATGAGCTCATGTTTAGCTAAACAGCTGACCTTGTAAGAGGCTTAGGTGTGAACGCTCGTAAGCTTCAGCAGAAAGTCGGCAAATATTTATTTGTGTCCCTCCAATGAGTTGCCCGCAAGGACCCCGTTTTCTACAAGTGTTGGTCCTATACTCCCTCTAGAGTGAGGGGATTCAGAGAGGGCTGCTTTGCAGCCCCCGATCTGGGGCAAGGTCTGTGGTCGACCTGTGGTCTGGGCAGAAGCCTCTCCGCGTGGGTCCCTGGGACCCATCTGCCTGCGAACTTCGGTCACCTGGCAGGAAGCTACGATGTCCAGACTTATGGTTAGCTGTGCAGCGAGATGTACTGCGCGGAAACGTTCCACACACACTTCAAGTAAGAGGGCAACCTGAGTGGAAAGTTGAGAGTTTGGGCAGCTGAGCACAAAAAGAAGGCGCCCTTTGGCCTGGCCCTAAATGCTTGTGACACCCCCCGGTCTGCTGAAGCTTAGGAGCGTTCACACTTAAGCCTCTTACAAGGTCAGCTCTTTAGCTAAACATGAGCTCATGATCTAAATTTACACAATAATGAAGAAATCAGCTACAAGTTGAGACAATCAGCAAAAACAATCAGTACCTGAATTAGAATCCCAAGGCCATCCATCAGATGTTGGAATAATCAGGTGCAAGGAAGAAAATATACATAAAACTGGAACTGAAATAAGGAACAAGGATGTTTTCAAAGACTGGTAGGATCTCTAAAACATTTTTAAAGTACATGTCATTGATAGAAGTAAATACTCAAAGGTTGTGTAATAAAACAGATTAATCATTGAGAAGAGTGAAATTATGCTGTTTTGAAAACTATGGCAGGACAGATTTTCTGCCTAATTGTATAAGAAGATTTCTCTAAAAATTACACATTATTTCAAAGACTTATTGGCTGTGAAATAACTTAAGGGTATTTCAAATGGCTTGTCTGCAAAGAAAGGTGAGATGTAGGGAATCACAGAAAGTCGAGGGGAAAATATATCAATATATACATTGCTATATGTTGAACTAAGCCTTAGGCCAGCAACAATGGAGAGGACCTGACCCTTAGAAACTTACAAGTAAGCTGGAATCTTCAAAAGTTCAAATCTTTATAAGTAAAATTATTTATTAAAATGTATAACCAACTGTTTCATTTGACATCAGAAGATCAAAACAATAAACCCTGAGAACATAGAAAAAACATAAACAAAGATATGAGCAGAACTTAATACAACAGAAAACGTATAAAATTGAGGTGATTTAGTAAGTCCAAAGAATATTCTTTGAAAAGATTTAAAAGACACACTTTGATTAAGGAAAACAAAAACATAAGTAAAGAATATACAGAAAGAATCAGTACAATGTTATAGCAGAGAATATATGAAATGCCAGTAAATTTGAACATTTCTGTAAAGTGGACCATTTCCTAGCTCCTAAAGTTGACCAAAAATGACACAAGAGGAAATCATTGAAGGTCATCATGTCTGCCCTTGGCATACTCGGAATGTCCTGGCCTCAGAATGCAGCATCTGTAGTCCATGGTAACCTGCGGAGAGGGGGCGGGGCTGAGGCAGGTTGGAACACTGCCCTCACTGAGGGAGTGGGTGTGGCCATCTCTGCTGTGAATGAACAAAGGGCAGGGGAGCAGGGGGCCCAGGGCTGGGCCCTCAGAGCCAGGGAGGCCCAGGGGTGTGTCAGAAGCATTTAGGCCAATGCCAAAGGGCGCCTTCTTTGTCTGCACAGCTGCCCAAACTCTCACCTTTCCAATCAGGCCGCCCCCTTACTTGAACTGGTTGTGGAACGTGTCAGCGCAGTACACTTCGCTGCACAGCTAACCATAGGTCTGGGCATCGTAGATTCCTGCCAGCTGACCGAAGTTCGCAGTCAGATGGTCCCGGGACACGTGCGGAGAGGTTGCTGCCCGAACCACATGCCTCCCACTGCCCCTGCCTCAGAACGGGGGCAGCAAAGCAGCCCTGCCTGAATCCCCTACCTCTAGAGGGAGTATTGGACCAACACTTGTAGAAAACGGGGTCCTTGCGGGCAACTCATTGGAGGGACACAAATAAATCTTTGCCGACTTTCTGCTGAACCTTATGAGCGTTCACACCTAAGCCTCTTACAAGGTCAGCTGTTTAGCTAAACATGAGCTCATGATCTAAATTTACACAATAATGAAGAAATCAGCTACAAGTGGAGACAAAAAGCAAAAACAATCAATACCAGAATAACATTCCCAAGGCCATCCCTCAGATGTTGGAATAATCAGGTGCAAGGCAGAAAATATACATAAAACTGGAACTGAAACAAGGAACAAGGATGTTTTCAAAGACTGGTAGGATCTCTAAAACATTTTTAAAGTACATGTCACTGATAAAGCTAAATACTCAAAGGTTGTGTAATAAACAGATTAATCATTGAGAAGAGTGAAATTATGCTGTTTTGAAAACTATGGCATTTCAGATTTTCTGCCTAATTATAAAAGAAGATTTCTCTAAAAAATACACATTATTTCAAAGACTTATTGGCTGTGAAATAAGTTAAGGGTATTTCAAAAGGCTTGTCTTCAAAGAATGGTGAGATGTAGGGAATCACAGAAAGTCGAGGGGAAAATATATCAATATATACATTGCTATATGGTGAACTAAGCATTACGCCAGCAACAATGGAGAGGACCTGACCCTTAGAAACTTACAAGTAAGCTGGAATCTTCAAAAGTTCAAATCTTTATAAGTAAAAAGGTTTATTAAAATGAATAACCAAGTGTTTTATTTGACATCAGAAGATCAAAACAATAAACCCTGAGAACATAGAAAAAAGATAAATAAAGATATGAGCAGAACTTAATACAACAGAAAACGTATAAAACTGAGGTGATTTAGTAAGTCCAAGGAATATTATTTGAAAAGATTTAAAAGACACACTTTGATTAAGGAAAACAAAAACATAAGTAAAGAATATACAGAAAGAATCATTAAAAAGTTATAGCAGAGAATATATGAAATGCAAGTAAATTTGAACATTTCTGTAAAGTGGACCATTTCCTAGCTCCTAGAGTTTACAGAAACTGAAACAAGAGGAAATCATTTAAGGTCATCTTGTTTGCCCTTGGCATTCTCAGAATGCCCTGGCCTCAGAATGCAGCATCTGTAGTCCATGGTAACCTGCGGAGAAGGGGCGGGGCTGAGGGAGGTGGGAACCCTGCCCTCACTGAGGCACTGGGTGTGGCCATCTCTGTTGTGAATGAACAAAGGGCAGGGGAGCACGGGGCTCAGGGCTGGGCCCTCAGTGCCCGGTAGGCCCAGGGGTGTGTCACAAGCATTTAGGCCCAGGCCAAAGGGCACCTTCTTTGTCTGCACAGCTGCCCAAACACTAACCTTTCCACTCAGGCCGCCCTCTTACTTGAAGTGGGTGTGGAACGTGTCTGCGCAGTACACCTCGCTGCACAGCTAACCATAGGTCTGGGCATCGTAGCTTCCTGCCAGGTGATGGAAGTTCGCAGGCAGATGGTCCCGAGACACCCGCGGAGAAGCTTCGGTGCGAACCACACGCCGCCCATGCCCCTGCCTCAGATCGGGGGCAGCAAAGCAGCCCTGTCTGAATCCCCTCCCTCTAGAGGGAGTATTGGACCAACACTTCTAGGAAACGGGGTCCTTGCGGGCAATTCATCTTAGGGACACAAATAAATCTATGACAACTTTCTGCTGAAGCTTACGAGCGTTCACACCTAAGCCTCTTACAAGGTCAGCTGTTTAGCTAAACATGAGCTCATGATCTAAATTTACACAATAATGAAGAAATCAGCTACAAGTGGAGACAATCAGCAAAAACAATCAATACCAGAATTAGATTCCCAAGGCCATCCCTCAGATGTTGGAATAATCAGGTGTAAGGCAGAAAATATACATAAAACTGGAACTGAAACAAGGAACAAGGATGTTTTCAAAGACTGGTAGGATCTCTAAAACCTGTTTAAAGTACATGTCATTGATAAAGCTAAATACTCAAAGGTTGTGTAATACAACAGATTAATCATTGAGAAGTGTGAAATTATGCTGTTTTGAAAACTATGGCAGGTCAGATTTTCTGCCTTATTATATAAGAAGATTAATCTAAAAAATACACATTATTTCAAAGACTTATTGGCTGTGAAATAAGTTAAGGGTATTTCAAATGGCTTGTCTGCAAAGAAAGGTGAGATGTAGGGAATCACAGAAATTCGAGGGGAAAATATGTCAATATATTAATTGCTATATGTTGAAATAAGCCTTAGGCCAGCAACAATGGAGAGGACCTGACCCTTAGCAACTTACAAGTAAGCTGGAATCTTCAAAAGTTCAAATCTTTATAAGTAAAAAGATTTAATAAAATGTATAACCAAGTGTTTAAATTGACATCAGAAGATCAAAACAATAAACACTGAGAACATAGAAAAAAGATAAATAAAGATATGAGCAGAACTGAATACAACAGAAAACGTATAAAATTGAGGTGATTTAGTAAGTCCAAAGAATATTCTTTGAAAAGATTTAAAAGACATACTTTGATTAAGGAAAACAAAAACATAATTAAAGAATATACAGAAATAATCAGGACAATGTTATAGCAGAGAATATATGAAATGCCAGTAAATTTGAACATTTCTGTAAAGTGGACCATTTCCTAGCTCCTACAGTTTACAAAAACTGACAAAATGGGAAATTATTGAAGGTCATCATGTCTGCCCTTGGCATTCTCGGAATGCCCTGCCCTCAGAATGCAACATCTGGAGTTCATGGTAACCTGCGGAGAGGGGGCGGGGCTGAGGTAGGTTGGAACACTGCCCTCACTGAGGGAGTGGGTGTGGCCAACACTGCTGTGACTGAACAAAGGGCAAGGGAGCATGGGTCCCATGGCAGGGCCCTCAGAACACGGCAGGCCCAGGGGGGTGTCACAAGCATTTAGGCCCAGGCCAAAGGGCTCCTACTTTTTCTGCACAGCTGCCCAACTCTCACCTTTCCACTCAGGCCGCCCTCTTATTTGAAGTGTGTGTGGAACATGTCCGCACAGTACACGTCGCTGCACAGTTAACCATAGGCCTGGGCATCGTAGCTTCCTGCCAGGTGACCGAAGTTCGCAGGCAGATTTGTCCCTGGGACCCACGCGGAGAGGCTCCTGCCCTGACCACAGGTCGACCACAGCCCCTGCCCCAGATCGGTGGCCGCAAAGCAGCCCTTTCTGAATCCCCTGCCTCTAGAGCGAGTATTGGACCAACATTTCTAGAAAATGGGGTCCTTGCAGGCTACTCATTGGAGGGACACAAATAAATCTTTGCCGACTTTCTGCTGAAGCTTACGAGCGTTCACACCTAAGCGTCTTACAAGGTCAGCTGTTTAGCTAAACATGAGCTCATGATCTAAATTTACACAGTAATGAAGAAATCAGCTACAAGTGTAGACAATCAGCAAAAACAATCAATACCAGAATTAGATTCCCAAGGCCATCCCTCAGATGTTGGAATAATCAGGTGCAAGGCAGAAAATATACATAAAACTGGAACTGAAACAAGGAACAAGGATGTTTTCAAAGACTGGTAGGATCTCTAAAACATTTTTAAAGTACATGTCATTGATAAAGCTAAATACTAAAAGGTTGTGTAACACAACAGATTAATCATTGAGAAGAGTGAAATTATGCTGTTTTGAAATCTATGGCAGGTCAGATTTTCTGTCTAATTATATAAGAAGATTTATCTAAAAAATACACATTATTTCAAAGACTTATTGGCTGTGAAATAAGTTAAGGGTATTTCAAATGGCTTGTCTGCAAAGAAAGGTGAGATGTAGGGAATCACAGAAAGTCGAGTGGAAAATATGTCAATATATTAATTGCTATATGTTGAAATAAGCCTTAGGCCAGCAACAATGGAGAGGACCTGACCCTTAGCAACTTACAAGTAAGCTGAAATCTTCAAAAGTTCAAATCTTTATAAGTAAAAAGATTTAATAAAATGTATAACCAAGTGTTTAAATTGACATCAGAAGATCAAAACAATAAACCCTGAGAACATAGAAAAAAGATAAATAAAGATATGAGCAGAACTGAATACAACAGAAAACGTATAAAATTGAGGTGATTTAGTAAGTCCAAAGAATATTCTTTGAAAAGATTTAAAAGACATACTTTGATTAAGGAAAACAAAAACATAATTAAAGAATATACAGAAATAATCTGGACAATGTTATAGCAGAGAATATATGAAATGCCAGTAAATTTGAACATTTCTGTAAAGTGGACCATTTCCTAGTTCCTACAGTTTACCAAAACTGACACAAGAGGAAATCATTTAAGGTCATCATGTCTGCCCTTGGCATTCTCGGAATGCCCTGGACTCAGAATGCAGCATCTGTAGTCCATGGTTACCTGCGGAGAGGGGGAGGGGCTGAGGGAGGCTGGAACACTGCCATCACTGAGGGAGTGGGTTTGGACATCTCTGCTGTGACTGAACAAAGGCCCGAAGAGCAGGGGTCCCAGGGCAGGGCCCTCAGAGCCCGGGAGGCCCAAGGGGCTGTCACAAGCCTTTAGGCCCAGGCCAAAGTGAGACTTCTTTATCTGCACAGCTGCCCAAACTCTCACCTTTCCACTCAGGCCGCCCTCTTTGTTGAAGTGTGTGTGGAACGTGTCCTCGCAGTACACCTCGCTGCACAGCTAACCATAGGACTTGGCATCGTACCTTCCTGCCAGGTGACCGAAGTTCGCTGGCAGATGGGTCCCTAGGACACACACCGAGAGGCTCCTGTCCGGGCAACAGGCCCACCACTGCCCATGCCCCATATTGGGGGCCGCAAATCAGCCCTTTCTGATTCCCCTGCATCGGGAGAGAGTATTGGACCAACACTTCTAGAAAACGGGGTCCTTGTGGGCAACTAATCGGAGGGACACAAATAAATCTTTGACAACTTTCTGCTGAAGCTTACGAGCGTTCACACCTAAGACTGTTACAATGTCAGCTGTTTAGCTAAACATGAGCTCATGATCTAAATTTACACAGTAATGAAGAAATCAGCTACAAGTGGAGACAATCAGCAAAAACAATCAATACCAGAATTAGATTCCGAAGGCCATCCCTCAGATGTTGGAATAATCAGGTGCAAGGCAGAAAATATGCATAAAACTGGAACTGAAACAAGGAACAAGGATGTTTTCAAAGACTGGTAGGATCTCTAAAACATTTTTAAAGTACATGTCATTGATAAAGTTAAATACTCAAAGGTTGTGTAATACAGCAGGTTAACCATTGAGAAGAGTGAAATTATGCTGTTTTGAAAACTATGGCAGGTCAGATTTTCTGCCTAATTATATAAGAAGATTTCTCTAAAAAATACACATTATTTCGAAGACTTATTGGCTGGGAAATAAGTTAAGGGTATTTCAAATGGCTTGTCTGCAAAGAAAGGTGAGTTGTAGGGAATCACAGAAAGTCGAGGGGAAAATATTTCAATATATACATTGCTATATGGTGAACTAAGCCTTAGGCCAGCAACAATGGAGAGGACCTGACCCTTAGAAACTTACAAGTAAGCTAGAATCTTCAAAAGTTCAAATCTTTAGAAGTAAAAAGATTTATTAAAATGTATAACCAAGTGTTTTAATTGATATCAGAAGATCAAAACAATAAACACTGAGAACATAGAAAAAAGATAAATAAAGATATGAGCAGAACTGAATACAACAGAAAACGTATAAAAATGAGGTGATTTAGTAAGTCCAAAGAATATTCTTTGAAAAGATTTAAAAGACACACTTTGATTAAGGAAAACAAAAACATAAGTAAAGAATATACAGAAAGAATCAGGACAATGTTATAGCAGAGAATATATGAAATGCCAGTAAATTTGAACATTTCTGTAAAGTGGACCACTTCCTAGCTCCTACAGTTTACAAAAACTGACACAAGAGGAAATCATTTAAGGTCATCTTGTCTGCCCTTGGCATTCTCGGAATGACCTGGCCTCAGAATGCCTCATCTGTAGTCTATGGTAACCTGCAGAGAGGGGGCGGGGCTGAGGGAGGTTGGAACACTGCCCTCACTGAGGGAGTGGGTGTGGCCATTTCTGCTGGGACTGAACAAAGGGCAGGGGAGCAGTGGCCCCAGGGCAGGGCCCTCAGAGGCCGGCAGGCCCAGGGGGCTGTCACAAGTGTTTAGACCCAGGCCAAAGGGCGCCTTCTTTGTCTGCACAGCTGCCCAAACTCTCACCTTTCCACTCAGGCCGCCCTCTTACTTGAAGTGTGTGCGGAACTTTTCCGCGCAGTACATCACGCTGCACAGCTACCCATAGATCTGGGCATCGTAGCTACCTGCCAGGTGGCCGAAGTTCGAAGGCAGATGGGTCCCAGGGACCCATACAGATAGGCTCCTGCCCGGGCCACTGGCCCACCACGGCCCCTTCCCCTGATCGGGGCCCACAAAGCAGCCCTGTCTGAGTCCCCTGCCTCTGGAGGGAGTATTGGACCAACACTTGTAGAAAACGGTGTCCTTGCGGGCAACTCATTGTAGGGACACAAATAATTCTTTGCCAACTTTCTGCTGAAGCTTACGAGCGTTCACACCTAAGCCTCTTACATGGTCAGCTGTTTAGCTAAACATGAGCTCATGATCTAAATTTACACAATAATGAAGAAATCAGCTCTAAGTGGAGACAAACAGCATAAACAATCAATACCAGAATTAGATTCCCAATGCCATCCCTCAGATGTTGGAATAATTAGGTGCAAGGCAGAAAATATACATAAAACTGGAACTGAAACAAGGAACAAGGATGTTTTCAAAGACTGGTAGGATCTCTAAAACATTTTTAAAGTACATGTCACTGATAAAGCTACATACTAAAAGGTTGTGTAATACAACAGATTAATCATTGAGAAGAGTGAAATTATGCTGTTTTGAAAACTATGGCAGGTCAGATTTTCTGCCTAATTATATAATAAGATTTCTCTAAAAAATACACATTATTTCAAAGACTTATTGGCTATGAAATAAGTTAAGATTATTTCAAATGACTTGTCTGCAAAGAAAGGTGAGATGTACGGAATCACAGAAAGTCGAGGGGAAAATATGTCAATATATACATTGCTATATGGTGAACTAAGCCTTAGGCCAGCAACAATGGAGAGGACCTGACCCTTAGAAACTTACAAGTAAGCTGGAATCTTCAAAAGTTCAAATCTTTTTAAGTAAAAAGATTTATTAAAATGTATAACTAAGTGTTTTAATTGATATTGGAAGATCAAAACAATAAACCCTGAGAACATTGAAAAAAGATAAATAAAGATATGAGCAGAACTTAATACAAAAAAAACGTATAAAATTGAGGTGATTTAGTAAGTCCAAAGAGTATTCTTTGAAAAGATTTAAAAGACACACTTTGATTAAGGAAAACAAAAATATAAGTAAAGAATATACAGAAAGAATCAGGACAATGTTATAGCAGAGAATATATGAAATGCCAGTAAATTTGAACATTACTGTAAGTGGATCATTTCCTAGCTCCTACAGTTTACCAAAACTGACACAAGGGGAAATCATTTAAGGTCATCATGTCTGCCCTTGGCATTCTCGGAATGCCCTGGCCTCAGAATGCAGCATCGTTAGTCCATGGTAACCTGCGGAGAGAGGGAGGGGCTGAGGGAGGTTGGAACACTGCCATCAGTGAGGGAGTGCGTGTGGCCATCTCTGCTGTGACTGAACAAAGGGCCGGGGATCAGGGGGCCCAGGGCAGGGCCCTCAGAGCCCGGCAGGCCCAGGGGCTTGTCACAAGCGTTTAGGCCCAGGACAAAGTGCGACTTCTTTGTCTGCACAGCTGCCCAAACTCTCACATTTCCACTCAGGGCGCCCTCTTATTTCAAGTGTGTGTGGAACGTTTGTGTGTGGTACATCTCGCTGCACAGCTAACCATGGGTCTGGGCATCGTAGCTTCCTGACAGGTGACCGAAAGTCGCAGGCAGATGGGTCCCAGGGAACCACGTGGAGCGGCTCCTGCCTGGGCCACAGGCCCACCACTTTCCCAGCACCAGTTTGGGGGCCGCAAAGCAGCCCTGTCTGAGTCCCCTGCCTCGGGAGGGAGTATTGGACCAACACTTGGAGAAAACGGGGTCCTTGCGGGCAATTCATTGGAGGGACACAAATAAATCTTTGCCGACTTTCTGCTGAAGCTTACGAGCGTTCACTCCTAAGCCTCTTACAAGGTCAGGTGTTTAGCTAAACATGAGCTCATGATCTAAATTTACACAATAATGAAGAAATCAGCTACAAGTGGAGACAATCAGCAAAAACAACCAATACCAGAATTAGATTCCCGAGGCCATCCCTCCGATGTTGGAATAATCAGGTGCAAGGCAGAAAATATACATAAAACTGGAACTGAAACAAGGAACAAGGATGTTTTCAAAGACTGGTAGGACCTCTAAAACATTTTTAAAGTACATGTCATTGATAAAGCAAAATACTCAAAGGTTGTGTAATACAACAGATTAATCATTGAGAAGAGAGAAATTATGCTGTTTTGAAAACTATGGCAGGTCAGATTTTCTGCCTTATTATATAAGAAGATTTATCTAAAAATTACACATTATTTCAAAGACGTATTGGCTGTGAAATAAGTTAAGGGTATTTCAAATGGCTTGTCTGCAAAGAAAGGTGAGATGTAGGGAATCACAGAAAGTCGAGGGGAAAATATGTCAATATATACATTGCTATATGGTGAACTAAGCCTTAGGCCAGCAACAATGGATAGGACCTGACCCTTAGAAACTTACAAGTAAGCTGGAATCTTCAAAAGTTCAAATCTTTATAAGTAAAAAGATTTATTAAAATGAATAACCAAGTGTTTTATTTGACATCAGAAGATCAAAACAATAAAACCTGAGAACATAGAAAAAAGATAAATAAAGATATGAGCAGAACTGAATACAACAGAAAACGTATAAAATTGAGGTGATTTAGTAAGTCCAAAGAATATTCTTTGAAAAGATTTAAAAGACACACTTTGATTAAGGAAAAGAAAAACATAAGTAAAGAATATAGAGAAAGAATCAGGACAATGTTATAGCAGAGAATATATGAAATGCCAGTAAATTTGAACATTTCTGTAAAGTGGACAATTTCCTAGCTCCTAAAGTTTACCAAAACGGACACAAGGGGAAGTCATTTAAGGCCATCATATCTGCACTTGGCATTCTTGGAACGCCCTGGCCTCAGAATGCAGCATCTGTAGTCCATGGTAACCTGCGGAGAGGGGGCAGGGCAGTGGGAGGTTGGAACACTGCCCTCACTGAGGGAGTGGTTGTGGCCATCTCTGCTGTGACTGAACAAAGGGATGGGGAGCAGGGGGCCCAGGGCAGGTCCCTCAGAGCCCGGCAGGCCCAGGGGGCTGTCACTAGCGTTTAGACCCAGGCCAAAGGGCGCCTTCTTTGTGTGCACAGCTGCCCAAATTCTCTCCTTTCCACTCAGGCCGCCCTCTTACTTGAAGTGTGTGTGTAACGTGTCCGCGCAGTACACCTCGCTGCACAGCTAACCATAGGTCTGGTCATCGTACCTTCGTGCCAGATGACCAAATTTCGCAGGCAGGTGGTCCCTGGGACACACCCGGAGAGGCTTCTGCCCAAACGATATGCCGCCCACTGCCCCTGCTCCAGATCGGGGGCTTCAAAGCAGCCCTGTCTGAATTCCCTGCCTCTAGAGGGAGTATTGGACCAACACTTCTAGAAAATGGGGCCCTTGCGGGCAACTCATCGGAGGGACACGAATAAATCTTTGCCGACTTTCTGCTGAAGCTCACGAGCGTTCACACCTAAGACTCTTACAATGACAGCTGTTTAGCTAAACATGAGCTCATGATCTATATTTACACAATAATGAAGAAATCAGTTACAAGTGGAGACAATCAGCAAAACCAGTCAATACCAGAATTACATTGCCAAGGCCATACATCCGATGTTGGAATAATCAGGTAGAACGCACAAAATATACATAAATCTGGAACTGAAACAAGGAACAAGGATGTTTTCAAAGACTGGTAGGATCTCTAAAACTTTTTTAAAGTACATGTCATTGATAAAGCTAAATATTCAAAGGTTGTGTAATACAACAGATTAATCATTGGGAAGAGTGAAATTATGCGGTTTTGAAAACTAGAGCAGGTCAGATTTTCTGCCTAATTATAT
The DNA here is from genome assembly GCF_949752795.1 of Hyperoodon ampullatus. Classification (NCBI taxonomy): domain Eukaryota; kingdom Metazoa; phylum Chordata; class Mammalia; order Artiodactyla; family Ziphiidae; genus Hyperoodon; species Hyperoodon ampullatus. Next base: position 101,858,469 of record NC_136919.1, read on the forward strand.
AAGAAGATTTCTCTAAAAAATACACATTATTTCAAAGACTTATTGGCTGTGAAATAAGTTAAGGGTATTTCAAATGGCTTGTCTGCAAAGAAAGGTGAGATGTAGGGAATCACAGAAAGTCGAGGGGAAAATATGTCAATATATACATTGCTATATGGTGAACTAAGCCTTAGGCCAGCAACAATGGAGAGGACCTGACCCTTAGAAACTTACAAGTAAGCTGGAATCTTCAAAAGTTCAAATCTTTATAAGTAAAAAGATTTATTAAAATGAATAACCAAGTGTTTTAATTGACATCAGAAGATCAAAACAATAAACCCTGAGAACATAGCAAAAAGATAAAAATGATATGAGCAGAACTTAATACAACAGAAGACGTATAAAATTGACGTGACTTAGTAAGTCCAAAGAATATTCTTCAAAAAGATTTAAAAGACACACTTTGATTAAGGAAAACAAAAACATAAGTAAAGAATATACAGAAAGAATCAGGACAATGTTATAGCAGAGAATATATGAAATGCCAGTAAATTTGAACATTTCTGTAAAGTGGACCATTTCCTAGCTCCTAAAGTTTACTAAAACTGACAAAAGGGGAAATCATTTAAGGTAATCATGTCTGCCCTTGGCATTCTCGGAATGCCCTGGCCTCAGAATGCAGCATGTGTAGTCCATGGTAACCTGCGGAGAGGGGGCGGGGCTGAGGGAGGTTGGAAAACTGCCTTCACTGAGGGAGTGGGTGTGGCCATTACTGCTGTGACTGAACAATGGGCCGGGGAACAGGGGGCCCATGGCAGGGCCCTCAGAGCCTGGCAGGCCCAGGGTGGTGTCACAAGAATTTAGGCCCAGGCCAAAGGGCGCCTTCTTTGTCTGCACAGCTGCCCAAACTCTCACCTTTCCACTCAGTCCGCCCTCTTACTTGAAGTGGGTGTGGAACGTGTCCGCACAGTACACCTCGCTTTCCAGCTAACCATAGGTCTGGGCATCGTAGCTTCCTGCCAGCTGACCGAAGTTCACAGGCAGATGAGTCCCTGGGACCCACACGGAGAGGGTCCTGCCCGGGCCACAGGCCCACCACTGCCCCTGACCCTGATCAGGGGCCGCAAAGCAGCCCTGTTTGAATCCCCTGCCTCGGGAGGGAGTACTGGAAAAACACTTGTAGAAAACTGGGTCCTTGCGGGAAACTAATTGAAGGGACACAAATAAATCTTTGCCGACTTTCTGCTGAAGCTTACGAGCGTTCACACCTAAGCCTCTTACAATGTCAGCTGTTTAGGTAAACATGAGCTCATGATCTAAATTTACACAATAATGAAAAAATCAGCTACAAGTGGAGACAATCAGCAAAAACAATGAATAGCAGAATTAGATTCCCAAGGCCATCCCTCAGATGTTGGAATAATGAGGTGCAAGGCAGAAAATATACATAAAACTGGAACTGAAACAAGGAACAATGATGTTTTCAAAGACTGGTAGGATCTCTAAAACATTTTTAAATACATGTCATTGATAAAGCTAAATACTCAAAGGTTGTGTAATACAACAGATTAATCATTGAGAAGAGTGAAATTATGCTGTTTTGAAAACTATGGCGGGTCACATTTTCTGCCTAATTACGTAGGAAGATTTTTCTAGAAAATACACATTATTTCAAAGACACATTGGCTGTGAAATAATTTAAGGGTATTTCAAATGGCTTGTCTGCAAAGAAAGGTGAGATGTAGGGAATCACAGAAAGTTGAAAGGAAAATATGTCAATATATACATGGCTATATGGTGAACAAAGCCTTAGGCCAGCAACAATGGAGAGGACCTGACCCTTAGAAACTGACAAGTATGCTGGAATCTTCAAAAGTTCAAATCTTTATAAGTAAAAAGATTTATTAAAATGTATAACCAAGTGTTTTAATTGACATCAGAAGATCAAAACAATAAACCCTGAGAACATAGCAAAAAGATAAAAATGATATGAGCAGAACTTAATACAACAGAAGACGTATAAATTTGACGTGACTTAGTAAGTCCAAAGAATATTCTTCAAAAAGATTTAAAACACACAATATGACTAAGGAAAACAAAAACATAAGTAAAGAATATACAGAAAGAATAAGCACAATGTTATAGCAGAGAATATATGAAATGCCAGTAAATTTGAACATTTCTGTAAAGTGGACCATTTCCTAGCTCCTAATGTTTACAAAAACTGAAAAAAGGGGAAATCATTTAAGGTCATCATGTCTGCCCTTGGCATTCTCAGAATGCCCTGGCCTCAGAATGCAGCATGTGTAGTCCATGGTAACCTGCGGAGAGGGGGCGGGGCTGAGGGAGGTTGGAAAACTGCCTTCATTAGGGAGTGGGTGTGGCCATTACTGCTGTGACTGAACAATGGGCCGGGGAACAGGGGGCCCATGGCAGGGCCCTCAGAGCCCGGCAGGCCCAGGGTGGTGTCACAAGAATTTAGGCCCAGGCCAAAGGGCGCCTTCTTTGTCTGCACAGCTGCCCAAACTCTCACCTTTCCACTCAGTCCGCCCTCTTACTTGAAGTGGGTGTGGAACGTGTCCGCACAGTACACCTCGCTTTCCAGCTAACCATAGGTCTGGGCATCGTAGCTTCCTGCCAGCTGACCGAAGTTCACAGGCAGATGGGTTCCTGGGACCCACGCGGAGAGGGTCCTTCCCTGGCCACAGGCCCACCACTGCCCCTGACCCTGATCAGGGGCCGCAAAGCAGCCCTGTTTGAATCCCCTGCCTCGGGAGGGAGTACTGGAAAAACACTTGTAGAAAACGGGGTCCTTGCGGGAAACTAATTGAAGGGACACAAATAAATCTTTGCTGACTTTCTGCTGAAGCTTACGAGCGTTCACACCTAAGCCTCTTACAATGTCAGCTGTTTAGGTAAACATGAGCTCATGATCTAAATTTACACAATAATGAAAAAATCAGCTACAAGTGGAGACAATCAGCAAAAAGAATGAATAGCAGAATTAGATTCCCAAGGCCATCCCTCAGATGTTGGAATAATGAGGTGCAAGGCAGAAAATATACATAAAACTGGAACTGAAAGAAGGAACAAGGATGTTTTCAAAGACTGGTAGGATCTCTAAAACATTTTTAAATACATGTCATTGATAAAGCTAAATACTCAAAGGTTGTGTAATACAACAGATTAATCATTGAGAAGAGTGAAATTATGCTGTTTTGAAAACTATGGCGGGTCACATTTTCTGCCTAATTACGTAGGAAGATTTATCTAAAAAATACACATTATTTCAAAGACATATTGGCTGTGAAATAAGTTAAGGGTATTTCAAATGGCTTGTCTGCAAAGAAAGGTGAGATGTAGGGAATCACAGAAAGTTGAAAGGAAAATATGTCAATATATACATTGCTATATGGTGAACAAAGCCTTAGGCCAGCAACAATGGAGAGGACCTGACCCTTAGAAACTGACAAGTAAGCTGGAATCTTCAAAAGTTCAAATCTTTATAAGTAAAAGGATTTATTAAAATGTATAACCAAGTGTTTTAATTGACATCAGAAGATCAAAACAATAAACACCGAGAACATAGAAAAAAGATAAACAAAAACATGAGCAGAACTTAATACAACAGAAAACGTGTAAAATTGAGGTGATTTAGTAAGACCAAAGAATATTCTTTGAAAAGATTGAAAAGACACACTTTGGTTAAGGAAAACAAAAATATAAGTAAATAATATACAGAAAGAATCCGGACAAAGTTATAGCAGAGAATATATGAAATGCCAGTAAATTTGAACATTTCTGTAAGTGGACAATTTCCTACCTCCTAAAGTTTACAAAACTGACACAATGGGAAATCATTTAAGGCCATCATGTCGGCCCTTGGCATTCTCGGAATGCGCTGGCCTGAGAATGCAGCATCAGTAGTCCATGGGATCCTGCAGAGAGGGGGCGGGACTGAGGGAGGTTGGAACACTGCCCACACTGAGGGAGTGTGTGTGGCCATCTCTGCTGTGACTGAACAAAGGGCAGGGGAGCAGGGGCCCAGGGCAGGGCCCTCAGACCACGGCAGTCCCAGGGGTGTGTCACAAGCATTTAGGCCCTGGCCAAAGGGTGCCTTCTTTGTCTGCACTGCTGCCCAAACACTCACCTTTAGACTCAGGCCGCCCACTTACTTGAAGTGGGTGTGGAACGTGTCCGCGCAGTACACCTCACTGCACAGCTAACCATAGGTCCTAGCATCGTAGCTTCCTGCCAGCTGACAGGAGTTCGCAGGCAGTTGGGTCCGTGGGACACACGCAGAGAGGCTCCTGCCCGGGCCACAGGCCCAGCACTGCCCCTTCCCCAAATCGGTGGCCTCAAAACAGCCCTGTCTGAGTTCCCTGCCTCGGGAGGGAGTATTGGACCAACACTTCTAGAAAACGGGGTCGTTGCAGGCAACTCATTGGAGGGACACAAATAAATCTTTGCCGACTTTCTGCTGAAGCTTACGAGCGTTCACAGCTAAGCCTCTTACAAGGTCAGCTGTTTAGCTAAACATGAGCTCATGATCTAAATTTACACAATAATGAAGAAATCAGCTACAAGTGGAGACAATCAGCAAAAACAATCAATACGAGAATTAGATTCCCAAGGCCATCCCTCAGATGTTGGAATAATCAGGTGCAAGGCAGAAAATATACATAAAACTGGAACTGAAACAAGGAACAAGGATGTTTTCAAAGACTGGTAGGATCTCTAAAACATTTTTAAAGTACATGTGATTGATAAAGCTAAATACTCAAAGGTTGTGTAATACAACAGATTAATCATTGAGAAGAGTGAAATTATGCTGTTTTGAAAACTATGGCAGGTCAGATTTTCTGCCTAATTATATAAGAAGATTTCTCTAAAAAATACACATTATTTCAAAGACTTAATGGCTGTGAAATAAGTTAAGGGTATTTCAAATGGCTTGTCTGCAAAGAAAGGGAATCACAGAAAGTCGAGGGGAAAATATGTCAATATATACATTGCTATATGGTGAACTAAGCCTTAGGCCAGCAACAATGGAGAGGACATGACCCATAGACACGTACGAGTAAGCTGGAATCTTCAAAAGTTTTAATCTTAATAAGTAAAAAGATTTATTGAATTGTATAACCAAGTGTTTTAATTGACATCAGAAGATCAAAACAATACACCCTGAGAACATAGAAAAAAAGATAAATAAAGATATGAGCAGCACTTAATACAAGAGAAAACGTATAAAATTGAGGTGATTTAGTAAGTCCAAAGAATATTCTTTGAAAAGATTTAAAAGACACACTTTGATTAAGGAAAACAAAAACATAACTAAAGAATATACAGAAAGAATCAGGAAAATGTTATAGCAGAGAATATATGAAATGCCAGTAAATTTGAACATTTCTGGAAAGTGGACCATTTCCTAGCTCTTACAGTTTACCAAAACTGACACAAGAGGAAATCATTTAAGGTCATCATGTCTGCCCTTGGCATTCTCGGAATGCCCTGGCCTCAGAATGCATCATCTGTATTCCATGGTAACCTGCGGAGAGGGGGCGGGGGTGAGGGAGGTTGGAACACTGCCCTCACTGAGGGAATGGGTGTGGCCATCTCTGCTGTGACTGAAAAAAGGGCAGGGGAGCAGGGGCCCCAGGGCAGGGCCCTCTGAGCGCGGCAGGCACAGGTGGGTGTCACAAGCATTTAGGCCCAGGCCAAAGGGCGCCTTCTTTGTCTGCACAGCTGCCCAAACTCTCACCTTTCCACTCAGGCCACACTTTTACTTGAAGTTTGTGTGGAACATGTCCGCGCAGTACACCTCGCTGCACAGTTAACCATAGGTCTGGGCATCGTAGCTTCTGCCAGTTGACCGAATTTCACAGGCAAATGGGTCCCTGGGACCCACATGGAGAGGCTCCTGCCTGGGCCACAGGCCCACCACTGCCCCTGCCGCAGATCGGGGGCAGCAAAGCAACCCATTCTGAGTAGCCTGCCTCGAGAGGGAGTACTGGACCAAGCCTTATAGAAAACGGGGTCCTTGCGGGCAACTCATTGGAGGGACACAAATAAATCTATGCCGACTTTCTGCTAAAGCTGACGAGCGTTCACAACTAAGCCTCTTACAAGATCAGCTGTTTAGATAAACATGAGCTCATGATCTAAATTTACACAATAATGAAGAAATCAGCTACAAGTGGAGACAATCAGCAAAAACAATCAATACGAGAATTAGATTCCCAAGGCCATCCCTCAGATGTTGGAATAATCAGGTGCAAGGCAGAAAATATACATAAAACTGGAACTGAAACAAGGAACAAGGATGTTTTCAAAGACTGGTAGGATCTCTAAAACATTTTAAAAGTACATGTCATTGATAAAGCTAAATACTCAAAGGTTGTGTAATACAACAAATTAATCTTTGAGAAGAGTGAAATTATGCTGTTTTGGAAACTATGGCAGGTCAGATTTTCTGCCTAATTATATAAGAAGATTTCTCTAAAAAATACACATTATTTCAAAGACTTATTGGCTTTGAAATAAGTTAAGGGTATTTCAAATGGCTTGTCTGCAAAGAAAGGTGAGATGTAGGGAATCACAGAAACTCGAGGGGAAAATATGTCAATATATACCTTGCTATATGGTGAACTAATTCTTAGGCCAGCAACAATGCAGAGGACCTGACCCTTAGAAACTTACAAGTAAGCTGGAATCTTCAAAAGTTCAAATCTTTATAAGGAAAAAGATTTATTAAAATGAATAACCAAGTGTTTTAATTGACATCAGAAGATCAAAACAATAAACCCTGAGAACATAGAAAAAAGATAAATAAAGATATGAGCAGAACGTCATACAACAGAAAACGTATAAAATTGAGGTGATTTAGTAAGTCCAAAGAATATTCTTTGAAAAGATTTAAAAGACACACTTTGATTAAGGAAAACAAAAACATAAGTAAAGAATATACAGAAAGAATCAGGACAATGTTATAGCAGAGAATATATGAAATGCCAGTAAATTTGAACATTTCTGTAAAGTGGACCATTTCCTAGCTCCTACAGTTTACCAAAATTGACAGAAGGGGAAATCATTTAAGGTCACCATGTCTGCCCTTGGCATTCTCGGAATGCCCTGGCCTCAGAATGCAGCATCTGTAGTCCATGGTAACCTGCGGAGAGAGGGCGGGGCTGAGGGAGTTTGGAACACTGCCATCACTGAGGGAGTGGTTGTGGCCATCTCTCATGTGACTGAACGAAGGGCCAGGGAGCAGGGAGCCACGGGCAGGGCCCTCAGAGCCCGGCAGGCCCAAGGGGCTGTCAGAATCACTTAGGCACAGGCCAAAGTGCGCCTTCTTTGTCTTCACAGCTGCCCAAAGTCTCACCTTTCCACTCAGGCCGCCCTCTTACTTGAAGTGTGTGTGGAACGTGTCCGCGCAGTACACCTCGCTGCACAGCTAACCATAGGTCGGGGCATCGTAGCTTCCTGCAAGGTGACCGAAGTTCGCAGGCAGATAGGTCCCTCGGACTCACGCGGAGAGGCTCCTGCCCGGGCCACAGGCCCAGCACTGCCCCTGCCCCAGATCGGGGGTCGCAAATCAGCCCTGTCTGAGTCCCCTGCCTCGGGAGGGAGTATTGGACCAACACTTGTAGAAAACGGGGTCCTTGCGGGCAACTCTTTGGAGGGACATAAATAAATCTTTTTCGACTTTCTGCTGAAGCTTATGAGTGTTCACACCTAAGACTCTTACAAGGTCAGCTGTTTAGCTAAACATGAGCTCATGATCTAAATTTACACAATAATGAAGAAATCAGCTATAAGTGAAGACAATCAGCAAAAACAATCAATACCAGTATTAGATTCCCAAGGCCATCCATCAGATGTTGGAATAATCAGGTGCAAGGCAGAAAATATACATAAAACTGGAACTTAAACAAGGAACAAGGATGTTTGCAAAGACTGGTAGGATCTCTAATACATTTTTAAAGTACATGTCATTGATAAAGCTAAATAATCAAAGGTTGTGTAATACAACAGGTTAATCATTGAAAAGAGTGAAATTATGCTGTTCTGAAAACTATGACAAGTCAGATTTTCTGCCTAATTACATAAGAAGTTTTATGTAAAAAATACACCTTATTTCAAAGACTTATTGGCTGTGAAATAAGTTAAGGGTATTTCAAATGGCTTGTCTGCAAAGAAAGGTGAGATGTAGGGAATCACAGAAAGTTGAGGGGAAAATATGTCAATATATACAGGGCTATATGGTGAAATAAGTCTTAGTCCAGCAACAGTGGAGAGGACCTGACCCTTAGAAACTTACAAGTAAGCTGGAATCTTCAAAAGTTCAAATCTTTATAAGTAAAAAGATTTATTAAAATGAATAACCAAGTGTTTTAATTGACATCAGAAGATCAAAAGAATAAACCCTGAGAACATAGAAAAAAGTTAAATAAAGATATGAGCAGAACTTAATACAACAGAAAACGTATAAAATTGAGGTGATTTAGTAAGTCCAAAGAATATTGTTTGAAAAGATTTAAACGACGCACTTTGATTAAGGAAAACAAAAACATAACTAAAGAATATACAGAAAGAATCAGGACAATGTTATAGCAGAGAATATATGAAATGCCAGTAAATTTGAACATTTTTGTAAAGTGGACCATTTCCTAGCTCCTAAAGTTTACCAAAACTGACACAAGAAGAAATCATTGAAGGTCATCATGTCTGCCATTGGCATTCTCGGAATGCCCTGGCCTCAGAATGCAGCATCTGTACTCCATGGTAACCTGCGGAGAGGGGGCGGGGCAGAAGGAGGTTGGAGCACTGCCCTCACTGAGGGAGTGTGTGTGGCCATCTCTGCTGTGACTGAACAAAGGGCCGGGGAGCAGGGGGCCAAGGGCAGGGCTCTCATTGCCCGGCAATACCAGGGGGCTTTCAGAAGCATTTAGGCCCAGGCCAATGGGCGCCTTCTTTGTCTGCCCAGCTGCCCAATCTCTCACCTTTCCACTCAGGCCGCCCTCTTACTTGAAGTGTGGGTGGAACATGTCCGCGCAGTACACCTCGCTGCACAGCTAACTATAGGTCTGGGCATCGGAGGTTCCTGCCAGGTGACTGAAGTTCGCAGGCAGATGGGTCCCTCGGACCCACGCGGTGTGGCTCCTGCCCGGGCAACAGGCCCACCACTGCCCATGCCCCAGTTCGGGGCCCGCAAAGCAGCCCTGTCTGAGTCCCCTGCCTCTGGTGGGAGTACTGGACAAACACTTGTAGAAAAAGGGGTCCTTGCGTGCAACTCATTGGAGGGGCACAAATAAATCTTTGCCGACTTTCATCTGAAGCTTACGAGTGTTCACACCTAAGACTCTTACAAGGTTAAGTGTTTAGATAAACAAGAGCTCATGATCTAAATTTACACAATAATGAAGAAATCAGCTACAAGTGGAGACAATCAGCAAAAACAATCAATACGAGAATTAGATTCCCAAGGCCATCCATCAGATGTTGGAATAATCAGGTGCAAGGCAGAAAATATACATAAAACTGGAACTGAAACAAGGAACAAGGATGTTTTCAAAGACTGGTAGGATCTCTAATACATTTTTAAAGTACATGTCATTGATAAAGCTAAATAATCAAAGGTTGTGTAATACAACAGATTAATCTTTGAAAAGAGTGAAATTATGCTGTGTTGAAAACTATGGCAGGTCAGATTTTCTGCGTAATTACATAAGAAGATTTATATAAAAAAACACATTATTTCAAAGACTTATTGGCTGTGAAATAAGTTAAGGTTATTTCAAATGGCTTGTCTGCAAAGAAAGGTGAGATGTAGGGAATCACAGAAAGTTGAGGGGAAAATATGTCAATATATACATGGCTATATGGTGAATTAAGCCTTAGGCCAGCAACAATGGAGAGGACCTGACCCTTAGAAACTTACAAGTAAGCTGGAATCTTCAAAAGTTCAAATCTTTATAAGTAAAAATATTTATTAAAATGTATAACCAAGTGTTTAAATTGACATCAGAAGATCAAAACAATAAACCCTGAGAACATAGAAAAAAGATAAATAAAGATATGAGCAGAACTGAATACAACAGAAAACGTATAAAATTGAGGTGATTTAGTAAGTCCAAAGAATATTCTTTGAAAAGATTTAAAAGACACACTTTGATTAAGGAAAACAAAAACATAAGTAAAGAATATACAGAAAGAATCAGGACAAAGTTATAGCAGAGAATATATGAAATGCCAGTAAATTTGAACATTTCTGTAAAGTGGACCATTTCCTGGCTCCTACAGTTTACCAAAACTGACACAAGAGGAAATCATTTAAGGTCATCATGTCTGCACTTGGCATTCTCAGAACGCCCTGGCCTCAGAATGCAGCATCTCTAATCCATGGTAACCTGCGGAGAGGGGGAGGGGCTGAGGGAGTTTGGAACACTGCCATCAGTGAGGGAGTGGGTGGCGCCATCTCTGCTGTGACAGAACAAAGGTCAAGGTAGCAAGGGGCCCAGGGCAGGGCCCACAGAGCCCGGCAGGCCCAGGGGGGTGTCACAAGCCTTTAGGCCCAGGTCACAGGGCGCCTTCTTTTTCTGCACAGATGCCCAAACTCTCACCTTTCCACTCAGTCTGCCCTCTTACTTGAAGTGGGTGTGGAACGTGTCCGCACAGTACACCTCGCATCCCAGCTAACCATAGGTCTGGGCATCTTAGCTTCCTGCCAGCTGACGTAAGTTCGCAGGCAGATGTGTCCCTGGTACACACGCGGAGAGGATCCTGCCCGGGCCACAGTCCCACCACTGCCCCTTCCCCAGATTGGGGACCTCAAAACAGCCCTGTCTGAGTCCCCTGCCTCGCGAGGGAGCATTGAAACAACACTTCTAGAAAACGGGGTCGTTGCAGGCAACTCATTGGAGGGACACAAATAAATCTTTGCCGACTTTCTGCTGAAGATTACGAGCGTTCACAACTAAGCCACTTACAAGGTCAGCTGTTTAGCTAAACATGAGCTCATGATCTAAATTTACACAATAATGAAGAAATCAGCTACAAGTGGAGATATTCAGCAAAAACAATCAATACCAGAATTAGATTCCCAAGGCCATCCATCAGATGTTGGAATAATCAGGTGCAAGGCAGAAAATATACATAAAACTAGAACTGAAACAAGGAACAAGGATGTTTGCAAAGACTGGTAGGATCTCTAAAACATTTTTAAAGTACATGTCATTCATAAAGCTAAATACTCAATGGTTGTATAATACAACAGATTAATCATTGAGAAGAGTGAAATTATGCTGTTTTGAAAACGATGGCAGGTCAGATTTTCTGCCTAATTATATAAGAAGATTTCTCTAAAAAATACACATTATTTCAAAGACTTATTGGCTGTGAAATAAGTTAAGGGTATTTCAAATGGCTTGTCTGCAAAGAAAGGTGAGATGTAGGGAATCACAGAAAGTCGAGGGTAAAATATGTCAATATATACATGGCTATATGGTGAACTAAGACTTAGGCCAGCAACAATGGAGAGGACCTGACCCTTAGAAACTTACAAGTAAGCTGGAATCTTCAAAAGTTCAAATCTTTAGAAGTCAAAAGATTTATTAAAATGTATAACCAATTGTTTTAATTGACATCAGATCAAAACAATAAGCACTGAGAACATAGAAAAAAGATAAATAAAGATATGAGCAGAACGTAATACAACAGAAAACGTATAAAATTGAGGTGATTTAGTAAGTCCAAAGAATATTCTATGAAAAGATTTAAGAGACACATTTTGATTAAGGAAAACAAAAACATACGTAAAGAATATACAGAAAGAATCAGGACAATGTTATAGCAGAGAATATATGAAATGCCAGTAAATTTGAACATTTCTGTAAAGTGGACCATTTCCTAGCTCCTACAGTTTACCAATACTGACACAAGAGGAAATCATTGAAGGTCATCATGTCTGCCCTTGGCATTCTCGGAATGCCCTGGCCTCAGAATGCAGCATCTGTAGGCCATGGTAACCTGCGGAGAGGGAGCGGGGCTGAGGGAGTTTGGAACACTGCCCTCACTGAGGGAGTGGGTGTGGCCATCTCTGCTGTGACTGAACAAAGGGCCGGGCAGCAGGGGGCCCAGGGCACAGCACTCAGCCCCCGGCAGGCCCAGGGCGGTGTCAGTAGTATTTAGGCCCAGGCCAAATGGCGCCTTCTTTGTCTGCACAGCTGCCCAAACTCTCACCTTTCCACTCAGGCCGCCCTCTTACTTGAAGTGTGTGTGGAACGTGTCCGCACAGTACACCTCGCTGCACAGCTAACCATAGGTCTGGGAATCATAGCTTCCTGCCATGTGACCGATGTTCGCAGGTAGATGGGTCCCTGGTACACACGCAGAGAGGCTCCTGCCCGGGCCACATGCCCACCACAGCCCCTGACCCAGATTGGGGGCCGCAAAGCAGCCCTGTCTGAGTCCCCTGCCTCGTGAGGGAGTATTGGACCAACACTCGTAGAAAACGGGGTCCTTGTGGGCAAATCATTGGAGGGACACAAATAAATCTTTGCCGACTTTCTGCTGAAGCTTACGAGCGTTCACATCTAAGCCTCTTACAAGGTCAGGTGTTTGGCTAACCATGAGCTCCTGATCTAAATTTATACAATAATGAAGAAATCAGCTACAAGTGGAGACATTCAGCAAAAACAATCAATACCAGAATTAGATTCCCAAGGCCATCCCTCAGATGTTCGAATAATCAGGTGCAACACAGTAAATATACATAAAACTGGAACTGAAACAAGGAACAAGGATGTTTTCAAAGACTGGTAGGATCTCTAAAACATTTTTAAAGTACATGTCATTGATAAAGCTAAACACACAAAGGTTGTGTAATACAACAGATTAATCATTGAGGAGAGTGAAATTATGCTGTTTTGAAAACTATGGCAGGTCAGATTTTCTGCCTAATTAGTTAAGAAGATTTCTCTATAAAATACACATTATTTCAAAGGTTTATTGGCTGTAAAATAAGTAAAGTGTATTTCAAATGACATGTCTGCAAAGAAAGGTGAGATGTAGGGAATCACAGAAAGTCGAAGGGAAAATATGTCAATATATACATTGCTATATGGTGAACTAAGCCTTAGGCCAGCAACAATGGAGAGGACCTGACCCTTAGAAACTTAGAAGTAACCTGGAATTTTCAAAAGTTCAAATCTTTATAAATAAAAAGATTTATTAAAATGAATAAACAAGTGTTTTAATTGACATCAGAAGATCAAAACAATAAACCCTGAGAACATAGAATATAGATAAATAAAGATATGAGCATAACTTAATACAACAGAAAACGTATAAAATAGAGGTGATTTAGTAACTCTAAAGAATATTCTTTGAAAAGATTTAAGACAAACTTTGATTAAGGAAAACAAAAACATAAGTAAAGAATATACAGAAAGAATCAGGACAATGTTATAGCAGAGAATATATGAAATGCCAGTAAATTTGAACATTTCTGTAAAGTGGACCATTTCCTAGATCCTAAAGTTTACCAAAAGTGAAAAAAGGGGAAATTATTTAAGGCCATCATTTCTGCCCTTGGAATTCTCGGAATGCCCTGGCCTCAGAATGCAGCATCCTTAGTCCATGGTAACCTGCGGAGAGGGGGCAGGGCTGAGGGAGGTTGGAACACTGCCCTCACTGAGGGAGTTGGAGTGGCCATCTCTGCTGTGACTGAGCAAAGGGCAGGGGAGCAGTGGGCCCAGGGCATGGTCCTCAGAGTCCGGCAGGCCCAGTGGGGTGTCAGAAGCATTTAGGCCCACGCCAAAGGGCGCCTACTTTGTCTGCACAGCTGCCCAAACTCTAAACTTTCCATTCAGGTCGCCCTCTTACTTGAAGTGTGTGTGGAACGTGTCAGCACAGTACACCTCACTGCACAGCTAACCATAGATCTGAGCATTGTAGCTTCCTGCCAGGTGACCGAAGTTCGCAGGCAGATGGGTCACAGGGACCCACGCAGAGAGGCTCCTGCCCGGGCCACAGGCCCACCACTGTCCCTGCCCCAGAACGGGGGATGCAAAGCAGCCCTCTCTGAATCCCCTGCCACGGGAGGGAGTATTGGACCAACTCTTGTAGAAAACGGGGTCCTTGCGGGCAACTCATTGGAGGGACACAAATAAATCTTTGCCGACTTTCTGCTGAAGCTTAAGAGCGTTCACACCTAAGCCTCTTACAAGGTCAGCTGTTTAGATAAACATGAGCTCATGATCTAAATTTACACAATAATGAAGAAATCAGCTACAAGTGGAGACAATCAGCAAAAACAATCACTACCAGAATTAGATTCCCAAGGCCATCCATCAGATGTTGGAATAATCAGGTGCAAAGCAGAAAATATTCATAAAACTGGAACTGAAACAAGGAACAAGGATGTTTTCAAAGACTGGTAGGATCTCTAAAACATTTTTAAAGTACATGTCATTGATAAATCTAAATACTCAAAGGTTGTGTAATACAACAGATTAATCATTGAGAAGAGTGAAATTATGCTGTTTTGTAAACTATGGCAGGTCAGATTTTCTGCCTAATTATATAAGAAGATTTCTCTAAATAATACACATTATTTCAAAGACTTTTATTGGCTGTGAAATAAGTTAAGGGTATTTCAAATGGCTTGTCTGCAAAGAAAGGTGAGATGTAGGGAATCACAGAAAGTCGAGGGGAAAATATGTCAATATATACATTGCTATATGGTGAACTAAGCCTTAGGCCAGAAACAATGGAGAGGACCTGAACCATAGTAACTTACTAGTAAGCTGGAATCTTCAAAAGTTCAAATCTTTATAAGTAAAAAGATTTATTAAAATGAATAACCAAGTGTTTTATTTGACATCAGAAGATCAAAACAATAAACCCTGAGAACATAGAAAAAAGATAAATAAAGTTATGAGAAGAACTTAATACAACAGGAAACGTATAAAATTGAGGTGATTTAGTAAGTCCAAAGAATATTCTTTGAAAATATTTAAAAGACACACTTTGATTAAGGAAAACAAAAACATAAGTAAAGAATATACAGAAAGAATCAGGACAAAGTTATAGCAGAGAATATATGAAATGCCAGTAAATTTGAACATTTCTGTAAAGTGGACAATTTCCTAGCTCCTAAAGTTTACCAAAACTGACACAAGGGGAAATCATTTAAGGCCATCATGTCTGCCCTTGGCATTCTCGGAATGCCCTGGCCTCAGAATGCAGCATCTGTAGTCCATGGTAACCTGCGGAGAGGGGGCGGGGCTGAGAGAGGTTGGAACACTGCCCTCACTGAGGGAATGGGTGTGGCCATCTCTGCTGTGATTGAACAAAGGGCAGGGGAGCAGGGGGCCCAGGGCAGGGCTCTCAGAGCCCGGCAGGCCCAGTGGGGTGTCACAAGCACTTACGCCCAGGCCAAAGGGCGCCTTCTTTTTCTGCACATCTTCCCAAACTCTCACCTTTCCACTCAGGCCGCCCTCTTACTTGAAGTGTGTGTGGAACGTGTCCGCGCAGTACACCTTGCTGCACAGCTAACCATAGGTTTGGGCCTCATAGCTTCCTGCCAGGTGACCGAAGTTCGCAGGCAGATGGGTCCCTGGGACCCACGCGGAGAGGCTCCTGCCCTGGCCACAGGCCCTCCACTGCCGCTGTCCCAGATCGGGGGCCACAAAGCAGCCGTGTCTGATTCCCCTGCCTCGGGAGGGAGTACTGGAACTACCCTTGTAGAAAACGGGGTCCTTTCGGGCAACTCATTGGAGGGACACAAATTAATCTTTGCCGACTTTCTGCTGAAGCTTACGAGCGTTCACACCTAAGCCTCTTACAAGGTCAGCTGTTTAGCTAAACATGAGCTCATGATCTAAATTTACAAAATAATGAAGAAATCAGCTACAAGTGGAGACAATCAGCAAAAACAATCACTACCAGAATTAGATTCCCAAGGCCATCCCTCAGATGTTGGAATAATCAGGTGCAAGGCAGAAAATATACATAAAACTGGAACTGAAACAAGGAACAAGGATGTTTTCAAAGACTCTTAGGGTCTCTAAAACATTTTTAAAGTACATGTCATTGATAAAGCTAAATACTCAAAGGTTGTGTAATACAACAGATTAATCATTGAAAAGAGTGAAATTATGCTGTTTTGAAAACTATGGCAGGTCAGATTTTCTGCCTAATTATATAAGAAGATTTCTCTAAAAAATACACATTATTTCAAAGACTTATTGGCTGTGAAATAAGTTAAGGGTATTTCAAATGGCTTGTCTGCAAAGAAAGGGGAGATGTAGGGAATCACAGAAAGTCGAGGGGAAAATATGTCAATATATACATTGCTATATGGTGAACTAAGCCTTAGGCCAGCAACCATCAGGAGGACCTGACCCTTAGATACGTAAAATTAAGCTGGAACCTTCAAAAATTTCAACACTTTATAATTAAGAAGTTTTATTAAAATTAATAACCAAGTGTTTTATTTGATATTAGAAGATCAAAACAATAAAACATGAGAACAGGGAAAAAATATAATTAAAGATATGAGCAGAACTAAACAAAACCGAAAACAGATATAATTGATGTGATTCAGTATGTCAAATGAGTATTCTTTGAAAAGATTTAAACAACACACTTTTTTTAAGCGAAAGAATACATAAGTAAAGCATATTCAGAAAGCGTCAGGACAATGTTATAGCAGAGAATATATGAAATGCCAGTAACCTTGAACATTTCTGTAAAGTGGACAATATCCTAGCTCTTAAAGTTTACCAAAACTGACACAAGAGGAAATCATTTAAGGTAATCATCATAATGCTTCATGCTACTGTCATCACAATTAAATCAAAATACTCCATGACCTCTGTCATCACAATGCTACAAACACTTCTCATCACAAGGTTCCATAACACTTGTCATCACAACGCCCCATGACGCTCGTCATCACAATTATCCATGTTCTTCTCATCACAATGCTCCATGACCTTTGTTATCACAATGCTCAATACAGATCTCATCACAATGGTCCCTGACACTTGTCGTCAGTATGCTCCTTGAACCCTGTCATGACAAGGCTCCATGAGTTTTTCATCACAATGATCCATGCTCTTTTCATCACAATGCTCCAAGACCCCTGTCATCACAATTCTCCATGACTCCTGGCATCACAATGTTCCACGGCCTTGTCATCACAATGCTCCCTGCACTTTTCAAAACATTGCACTATGCCCTTGTCATCAAAATATTCCATAACCTTTGTCATCACAATGCTCCATGACGCTTGTCATCAAAATGCTCAATGCCCTTCTCATCACAATGCTCCAAGCAATTGTCATTGCAATCCTCCATGACCCATGTATCACAGTGTTCCATGCCGTTGTCATCACAATGCTCCATGCCATTGTCATCACAATTCTCCATGCCCACTCTCATCACAATAATCCATGAAAATTTTCAGAACAATGCTCCATGCCCTTGTCATCACAATGCTCTATTACCCCATTCATAACAATGGTCCATGACCCCTGCCATCACAATATTCCACGGCCTTGTCATCAAAAGGCTCCATGACCCTTGTCATCACAATGCTCCAAGACCACTGTAATCACAATGCTCCATGCCCTTGTCATCACAAAGCTCCAGGTCGCATGTCATCAGAATGCTCCATGGCCTTCTCATCACAATGCTGCATGCCCTTGTCATCACAATGCTCCACCCTTTTGTCAGCAAAATGCTACATGACCTTGTCATCACAATGCTCCATATGCTTGTCATCAAAATACTTCATTACCATCCTCCTGGAACCTTGGGATCACATTGCTTCATGCCCTTGTCATCACAATGCTCCATGCTCCTTCAAATCAAAATGATCAATGACCTCTCTCATCACAATGCTCCAAACAATTGTGACCACAATGTTCCATAACACTTGTCATCACAATGCTCCATGATGCCTGTCATCACAATACTCCATGTCCTGTCATCACAATGCTCCATGAACTTTGTCATCACAATGCTCAATAAAATTGTCATCACAATGCTCCCTGACTCTTGTCATCAGAATGCTCCATGAACACTGTCAGGAAAAGGCTCCATGCCTTTTTCATCACAAAGCCCCATGCCCTATTCATCACAATGCTCCATGCCATTGTCATCACAATGTTCCACAAGCTTGTCATCAGAATGCTCCATGACCCCTGTCATCACAATGCTCCATGACACCTGTCATCACAATGTTCCATGCCCCTTGTCATTACAGTGCTTCATGACACTCGTCATCACAATAATCCGTGGTCTTCTCATCACAATGCTCAACGGTCTTGCCATCACAATGCTCCATGCCCTTGTCATCACAATGCTCCATGTCCCTTGTCATAACAATTCTCCACGTCCTTGTCATCAGAATTCTCCATCCACTTGTCATCGCAATGTACAATGACCCCTGTCATAGCAAGTTCCATGTGTTTGTCATCAAAATGCTTCACGACATTTTCATCAAAATTCTCAATGGCCCTTGTCATCACAATGCTCCATGCCCTTGTCATCACAATGCTCTAAGCCCTTGTCATCACAATGCTCCATTACCTTTATCATCACAATCCTCCATGACACTTGGCATCACAATGCTCCATGCCATTGTCATCACAAAGGACCATGACATATGTCATCACAATGCTCCCTGACACCTGTCTTCACAAAAGTCCATGACCTTGTCATCACAATGCTCCATGCCCTTGTCATCAAAATGCTCCATGACAACTCTCATCACAATAATCCATGAAACTTGTCACACCAATGCTCCATGCCCCTGTCATCACAATGCTCCATAACCTTGTCATCACAATGCTTCATGACCCCAGCCATCACAATGCTCCATCCACTTGTCAGCACAATGCTCCATGACCCATGTCATCAAAATGCGCCATGCGCTTGTCATCACAATGCTCCACAACCTTGTCATCACAATGCTCCAGAAACCTTGTAATCAAAATGCTCCATGTACTTCTCATCAAGATGCTCTCTCACCACTGATATCACAATGTTACATCACTAGTCATCACAATACTCCCTCATCCCTGTCATCACAATGTTCCATGACCCCTGTCATCACAATGCTACATGTCCTTATCATCACAATGATCCTTGACACCTGACATCCCAATGTCCCATAACCCCTGTCATCAAAATGCTCCATGACCCTTTTCATCACAATGCTCCATGACCCCTGACATCAAAATGTTCCATCACTGCTGACAACAAAATGTTCAATGACCAATTTCATCAAATTGCTTCATGACCCTGTCATCACAATGCTCCCTGCACTTCTCATCACAATGCACCATGCCCTTGTCATCAAAATGCTCCATGCACTTGTTGTCACAAAGCTCCATGACCCTTGGCATCAAAATGCTCAATGCCATTGTAATCACAATGTTCCATGAAACCTGTAATCACATTGCTCCATGACACTTGTCATCACAATGCTCGATGATATTCTCATAACAATGTTCCATGCCTTTGTCATTAAAATCTTCCATGACCCATGTATCACAGTGTTCCGTGGCCTTGTCATCACAATGCTCCATGCCCACTCTCATCACAATAATCCATGAAACTTTTCAGACCAATATTCAATGCCCTTGTCATCACAATGCTAAATTACCACTGTCATAACAATGCTCCATGACCCCTGCCATCACAATGTTCCACGCACTTCTCATGACAATGCTCCATGACCTTTATCATCACAATGCTCAATACACTTGTCATCACAATGCTCCCTGACACTTTTCGTCAGTATGCTCCTTGAACCCTGTCATGACAAGGCTCCATGACTTTTTCATCAAAATGATCCATGCCCTTTTCATCACAAAGCTCCAAGACCCCTCTAATCACAATGCTCCGTGCCCTTGTCATCACAAAGCTCAATGATGCATGTCATCAGAATGCCCCATGGCCTTCTCATCACAATGCTCCATGCCCTTGACATCACAATGCTCCAAAACCCTTGTAATCACAATGCTCCATGCCCCTTTTCTTCAGAATGCCCCATGAGACTTGTCATCACAAGGCTCCATGGCCTTCTCATCACAATGCTCCAGGACCCTGTCATCACAATGCTCAATTCCCTTGTCATCACAATGCTCCATGACCCCTGTCATCACAATACTACATGAAAATTTTCAGCACAATGCTCCAAGACCTTCTCATCACAATGCTGCACGACCCCTGTCATCACAATTCTCCATGACCACTGTCATCACAACGCTCCATGACCCCTGACAACACAATGATCCAGGACTCTTGACATCAAAATGCTCCATGACACTTGTCATCCCAATGCTCCATGACCCCTGTAGTCACAGTGCTCCGTGACGCTTGTCATCACAGTGCTCCATGACCCTTGTCATCACAATGCTCCATGCCTTTGTCAGCAAAATGCTATATGACCTTGTCATCACAATGCTCCTTCCGCTTGTCATCACAATACTCCATTACCATTGTCATCACAATCCTCCATGAAACTTTTGATCACATTGCTTCATGCCCTTGTCATCACAATGCTCCATGCTCCTTGAAATCAAAATGATTCATGACCTCTGTCATCACAATGCTCCAAACCCTTGTGATCACAATGTTCCATAACACTGTCATCACAACGCTCCATAATGGCTGTCATCACAATACTCCATGCCCTTGTCATCACAATGCTCCATGACCTTTGTCATCACAATGCCCAATACACTTGTCATCACAATGCTCCCTGACACTTTTCGTCAGAATGCTCCTTGAACACTGTCATGAAAAGGCTCCATGTCTTTTCATTCACAATGCTCCATGCCCTTTTCATCACAATGCTCCATGCGCTTGTCAGCACAATGCTCCATGACACATGTCATCACAATGCGCCATGCACTTGTCATCACAATGTTCTACATGATTCTCATCACAATGCTCCATAAACCTTGTTATCACAATGCTCCATGCACTTCTCATTAAAATGCTCTCTCTCCACTGATATCACAATGTTCCATCACTATTCATCACAATACTCCCTCACCCCTGTCATCACAATGTTCCATGACCCCTGTCATCACAATGCTACATACCCTTATCATCACAATGCACCATGACCCCTGACATCACAATGTTCCATAACACCTGTCATCAAAATGCTCCATGACCCTTTCCATCACAATAATCCATGACCCCTAATATCACAGTGTTCCATAACACCTGTAATCAAAATATTCCATGACACTTTTCATTAAATTGCTCCATGAACCTGTCATCACAATGCTCCCTGCCCTTCTAATCACAATGCACCACGCCCTTGCATTAAAATGCTCCATTAGCTTTGTCATCACAAATCTCCATGACCCTTGGCATCACAATGCTCCATGACATTGTCATCACAATGATCCATGAACACTCTCATCATATTGCTCCATGCCCTTGTCATCACAATGCTCCATCAACCCTGTCATCACAATGCTCCGTGACTGCAGTCATCACAATGCTTCATGAGCTTTGTCATCACAATGGTCCATGCCCTCATACTCACAAGGCTCTGTGACCTTTGTCACCACAAGGCTCCATGAACTTTTCATCACAATGTTCCATGACTCTTGTCATCACAATGCTCCTTGAGCTTGTCAGCACCATGCTCCATGACCCATGTCATCACAATGTGCCATGCACTTGTCATCACAGTGCTCCACAACCTTGTTATCACAATGCTCCATAAACCTTGTCATCACAATGCTCCATGCAATTCTCATCAAAATGCTCTCTCACCACTGATATCACAATGTTCCATCACTAGTCAACAAAATACTCCCTCACCCCTGTCATCACAATGTTCCATGACCCGTCATCACAATGCTACATACCCTTATCATCATAATGCTTCATGACAACTGACATCACAATGTTCCATAACCCCTGTCATCAAAATGCCCCATGACCCTTTTCATCAAAATGCTCCATGACCCCTGTCATCACAATGTTCAATAACCCCTGTCTTCAAAATGTTCCATGACCCTTTTCATCAAATTGCTCCATGTCCCTGTCATCACAATGCTCCCTGCACTTCTCATCACAATGCATCATGTCCTTGTCATCAAAATGCTCCATGCCCTTGTCATTAAAAGCCTCCTTGACCCATATATCACAGTGTTCCTTGCCCTTGTCATCACAATGCTCCATGCCCACTCTCATCACAATAATCCATGAAACTTTTCAGAACAATGCTCCATGCCCTTTTCATTCACAATGCTCCATTACCCCTGTTATAAAAATGCTCCATGACCACTGCCATCACAATGTTCCACGGCATTGTCATCACAAGGCTCCATGACCCTTGCCATCACAATGCTCCAAGACCCCTGTAATAACAATGCTCCATGCCCTTGTCATCACAAAGCTCCATGATGCATGTCATCAGAATGCTACATGGCCTTCTCATCACAATGCTCCATGCCCGTGTCATCACAATGCTCCAAGACCCCTGTAATCACAATGTTCTATGCCCCTTTTCATCTCAATGCTCCAAGAACCCTGTCATCACAATGCTACATGCACTTATCATCACAAAGCTCCATGACCCCTGCCATCACTATGTTCCAAATCCCCTCTCATCAAAATGCTCCATAACCCTTGTCATCACAAGGCTCCTTGGTCTTCTCATCACAATGCTCCAGGACATTGTCATCACAATGCTCCAGTCCCTTGTAATCACAATGCTCCATGATCCCTGTCATCAAAATGATCCATGACCCTTGTCATCACAATAATCCATGCCCTTGTGATCCCAATGTTCCATAACAACTGTAATCACAATGCTCCGTGACGCTTGTCATAACAGTCCTCCATGACCCTTGTCATCACAATGCTCCATTACTTTGTCAACAAAATGCTGTATGACCTTCTCATCACAATGCTCCATGCACTTGTCATCAAAATACTCCATTCCCATTGTCATCACAATCCTCCATGTACCTTGGAACACATTGCTTCATGCCCTTGTCATCAAAATGCTCCATGCTCCTTGAAATCAAAATGATCCATGACACCTGTCATCACAATGCTCCATTCCCCATGTCATTACAGTGCTCCCGTATGCTATCCATCACAATTATCCATGGTCTTTTCATCACAATGCTCCACGGTCTTTCCATCACAATGCTCCATGCCCTGGTCATCACAATGCTCCATGTCTCTTGTCATCACAATTCTCCACGTCCTTGTCATCACAATGCTCCATGACACTTCTCATCACAGTGTTCCATGCTCTTGTCATCTCAATTCTCCATGCTCTTGTCATCGCAATGTTCCATGATCCCTGTCATAGCACGCTCCATGCACTTATCATCACAATGCTTCACGACCTTGTCATCAAAATTCTCAATGGCCCTTGTCATCACAATGCTCCATGCCCTTGTCATCACATTGCTCCATGACCTTTGTCATCACAATGCTCCAAGCCCTTGTCATCACAATGCTCCATTACCTTTGTCATCACAATCCTCCATGACAATTGGCATCACAGTGCTCCTTGCCACTGTCATCACAATGGACCATGACATGTGTCATCACAATGTTCCCTGACACCTGTCTTCACAATAATCCGTGACCTTGTCATCAAAATTCTCCATGCCCTTGTCATCACAATGTGCCATGCCAACTGTCATTGCAATAATCCATGAAACTTGTCAGACCAATGCTCCATGCCCCTGTCATCACAATGCTCCATGTCCTTGTCATTACAATGCTCCATGACCTCTGTCATCACAATGCTCCAAACCCGTGTGATCACAATGTTCTATAACACTTGTCATCACAACGCCCAATGACGCTCATCATCACAATTATCCATGGTCTTCTCATCACATTGCTCCATGACCTTTGTCATCACAGTGTTACATGCTGTTGTCATCCCAATGCTCCATGACCCCTGTCATAGCAAGCTCCATGTGCTTGTCATCACAATGCTTCACAAACTTGTCATCAAAATTCTCAATGGGCCTTGTCATCACAATACTCCATCCCACTGTCATCACAATGCTGCATGACCCTTGTCATCACAAGGCTCCAAGCCCTTGTCATCACAATGCTCCATTACCTTTGTCATCACAATCCTCTATGACACTGGGCATCACAATGATCCATGCCATTGCCATCACAATGGACCATGACATATGTCATCACAATACTCCCTGACACCTGTCTTCACAATGCTCCATGACCTTGTCTTCACAATTCTCCATGCCTTTGTCATCACAATGCGCCATGCCCACTGTCATCGCAATAATCCCTGAAACTTGTCAGACCAATGCTCCATGCCCTTGTCATCACAATGCTCCATCAACCCTGTCATCACAATGCTCCGTGACTGCAGTCATCACAATGCTTCATGAGCTTTGTCATCACAATGGTCCATGCCCTCATACTCACAAGGCTCTGTGACCTTTGTCACCACAAGGCTCCATGAACTTTTCATCACAATGTTCCATGACTCTTGTCATCACAATGCTCCTTGAGCTTGTCAGCACCATGCTCCATGACCCATGTCATCACAATGTGCCATGCACTTGTCATCACAGTGCTCCACAACCTTGTTATCACAATGCTCCATAAACCTTGTCATCACAATGCTCCATGCAATTCTCATCAAAATGCTCTCTCACCACTGATATCACAATGTTCCATCACTAGTCAACAAAATACTCCCTCACCCCTGTCATCACAATGTTCCATGACCCGTCATCACAATGCTACATACCCTTATCATCATAATGCTTCATGACAACTGACATCACAATGTTCCATAACCCCTGTCATCAAAATGCCCCATGACCCTTTTCATCAAAATGCTCCATGACCCCTGTCATCACAATGTTCAATAACCCCTGTCTTCAAAATGTTCCATGACCCTTTTCATCAAATTGCTCCATGTCCCTGTCATCACAATGCTCCCTGCACTTCTCATCACAATGCATCATGTCCTTGTCATCAAAATGCTCCATGCCCTTGTCATTAAAAGCCTCCTTGACCCATATATCACAGTGTTCCTTGCCCTTGTCATCACAATGCTCCATGCCCACTCTCATCACAATAATCCATGAAACTTTTCAGAACAATGCTCCATGCCCTTTTCATTCACAATGCTCCATTACCCCTGTTATAAAAATGCTCCATGACCACTGCCATCACAATGTTCCACGGCATTGTCATCACAAGGCTCCATGACCCTTGCCATCACAATGCTCCAAGACCCCTGTAATAACAATGCTCCATGCCCTTGTCATCACAAAGCTCCATGATGCATGTCATCAGAATGCTACATGGCCTTCTCATCACAATGCTCCATGCCCGTGTCATCACAATGCTCCAAGACCCCTGTAATCACAATGTTCTATGCCCCTTTTCATCTCAATGCTCCAAGAACCCTGTCATCACAATGCTACATGCACTTATCATCACAAAGCTCCATGACCCCTGCCATCACTATGTTCCAAATCCCCTCTCATCAAAATGCTCCATAACCCTTGTCATCACAAGGCTCCTTGGTCTTCTCATCACAATGCTCCAGGACATTGTCATCACAATGCTCCAGTCCCTTGTAATCACAATGCTCCATGATCCCTGTCATCAAAATGATCCATGACCCTTGTCATCACAATAATCCATGCCCTTGTGATCCCAATGTTCCATAACAACTGTAATCACAATGCTCCGTGACGCTTGTCATAACAGTCCTCCATGACCCTTGTCATCACAATGCTCCATTACTTTGTCAACAAAATGCTGTATGACCTTCTCATCACAATGCTCCATGCACTTGTCATCAAAATACTCCATTCCCATTGTCATCACAATCCTCCATGTACCTTGGAACACATTGCTTCATGCCCTTGTCATCAAAATGCTCCATGCTCCTTGAAATCAAAATGATCCATGACACCTGTCATCACAATGCTCCATTCCCCATGTCATTACAGTGCTCCCGTATGCTATCCATCACAATTATCCATGGTCTTTTCATCACAATGCTCCACGGTCTTTCCATCACAATGCTCCATGCCCTGGTCATCACAATGCTCCATGTCTCTTGTCATCACAATTCTCCACGTCCTTGTCATCACAATGCTCCATGACACTTCTCATCACAGTGTTCCATGCTCTTGTCATCTCAATTCTCCATGCTCTTGTCATCGCAATGTTCCATGATCCCTGTCATAGCACGCTCCATGCACTTATCATCACAATGCTTCACGACCTTGTCATCAAAATTCTCAATGGCCCTTGTCATCACAATGCTCCATGCCCTTGTCATCACATTGCTCCATGACCTTTGTCATCACAATGCTCCAAGCCCTTGTCATCACAATGCTCCATTACCTTTGTCATCACAATCCTCCATGACAATTGGCATCACAGTGCTCCTTGCCACTGTCATCACAATGGACCATGACATGTGTCATCACAATGTTCCCTGACACCTGTCTTCACAATAATCCGTGACCTTGTCATCAAAATTCTCCATGCCCTTGTCATCACAATGTGCCATGCCAACTGTCATTGCAATAATCCATGAAACTTGTCAGACCAATGCTCCATGCCCCTGTCATCACAATGCTCCATGTCCTTGTCATTACAATGCTCCATGACCTCTGTCATCACAATGCTCCAAACCCGTGTGATCACAATGTTCTATAACACTTGTCATCACAACGCCCAATGACGCTCATCATCACAATTATCCATGGTCTTCTCATCACATTGCTCCATGACCTTTGTCATCACAGTGTTACATGCTGTTGTCATCCCAATGCTCCATGACCCCTGTCATAGCAAGCTCCATGTGCTTGTCATCACAATGCTTCACAAACTTGTCATCAAAATTCTCAATGGGCCTTGTCATCACAATACTCCATCCCACTGTCATCACAATGCTGCATGACCCTTGTCATCACAAGGCTCCAAGCCCTTGTCATCACAATGCTCCATTACCTTTGTCATCACAATCCTCTATGACACTGGGCATCACAATGATCCATGCCATTGCCATCACAATGGACCATGACATATGTCATCACAATACTCCCTGACACCTGTCTTCACAATGCTCCATGACCTTGTCTTCACAATTCTCCATGCCTTTGTCATCACAATGCGCCATGCCCACTGTCATCGCAATAATCCCTGAAACTTGTCAGACCAATGCTCCATGCCCTTGTCATCACAATGCTCCATCAACCCTGTCATCACAATGCTCCGTGACTGCAGTCATCACAATGCTTCATGAGCTTTGTCATCACAATGGTCCATGCCCTCATACTCACAAGGCTCTGTGACCTTTGTCACCACAAGGCTCCATGAACTTTTCATCACAATGTTCCATGACTCTTGTCATCACAATGCTCCTTGAGCTTGTCAGCACCATGCTCCATGACCCATGTCATCACAATGTGCCATGCACTTGTCATCACAGTGCTCCACAACCTTGTTATCACAATGCTCCATAAACCTTGTCATCACAATGCTCCATGCAATTCTCATCAAAATGCTCTCTCACCACTGATATCACAATGTTCCATCACTAGTCAACAAAATACTCCCTCACCCCTGTCATCACAATGTTCCATGACCCGTCATCACAATGCTACATACCCTTATCATCATAATGCTTCATGACAACTGACATCACAATGTTCCATAACCCCTGTCATCAAAATGCCCCATGACCCTTTTCATCAAAATGCTCCATGACCCCTGTCATCACAATGTTCAATAACCCCTGTCTTCAAAATGTTCCATGACCCTTTTCATCAAATTGCTCCATGTCCCTGTCATCACAATGCTCCCTGCACTTCTCATCACAATGCACCACACCTTTGTCATCAAAATGCTCAATGACCTTTGTCATCACAAAGCCCCATGGCCTTCTTTTCACAATGCTCCCTGCCCTTGTCATCACAATGCTCCAAGACCCCTGTAATCACAATGCTCCATGCCCCTTTTCATCTCAATGCTCCATGAACACTGTCATCACAATGCACCATGCCCATCATCATAATGTTTCATGCTATTGTCATCACAGTGAAATCAAAATGCTCCATGACCTCTGTCATCACAATGCTCCAAACCCTTTTGATCACAATGTTCCATAACACTTGTCATCACAACGCCCCATGACGCTCGTCATCACAATTATCCATGGTCTTCTCATCACAATGCTCCATGAACATTTTCATCACAATGCTCAATACTCATGTCATCACAATGCTCCCTGACACTTGTCGTCAGTATGCTCCTTGAACCCTGTCATGAAAAGGCTCAATGCTTTTTCATCACAATGATCCATGCCCTTTTCATCAAAATTCTCCAAGACCCCTGTCATCACAATGCTACATGCACTTATCATCACAGTGCTCCATGACCCCTGACATCACTATTTTCCATAACCCCTGTCATCAAAATGCTCCATAACGCTTGTCATCATAAGGCTCCATGGTCTTCTCATCAAAATGCTCCAGGACCTTGTCATCACAATGCTCCATGACCACTGCCATCAGAGTTCTCCATGACCCCTGTCATCAAAATGATCCATGACACTTGTCATCACAATAATCCATGCCCTTGTGATCCCAATGTTCCATAACACCTGTAATCACAATGCTCCGTGACGCTTGTCATCACAGTCCTCCATGACCCTTGTCATCACAATGCTCCATGCCTTTGTCAGCAAAATGCTACATGACCTTGTCATCACAATGCTCCATGCCCTTCTCATCACAATACTCAATTCCCATTGTCATCACAATCCTCCATGAACCTTGGAATACATTGCTTCATGCCCTTGTCATCACAATGCTCCATGCTCCTTGAAATAAAAATGATCCCTGAACTCTGTCATCACAATGCTCCAAACCCTTTTGATCACAGTGTTCCTTAACACTTGTCATCACAACGCTCCATGATGCCTGTCATTACAATACTCCATGCCCTTGTCATCACAATGCTCCATCACCTTTGTCATCACAATGCTCAATACACTTGTAATCACAATGCTCCCTGACACTTGTCGTCAGAATGCTCCTTGAACCCTGTCATGAAAAGGCTCCATACCTTTTTCATCACAATGCTCCATGCCATTGTCATCACAATACACCACAAGCTTGTCATCAGAATGATCCATGACAATTGTCATCACAGTGACCCATGACCCCTGTCATCAAAATGCTCCATGACACCTGTCATCACAATGCTCCATGCCCCATGTCATTACAGTGCTCCATGACGCTCGTGATCACAATTATCCATGGACTTTTCATCACAATGCTCCACGGTCTTGCCATCACAATGCTCGATGCCCTGGTCATCACAATACTCCATGTCCCTTGTCATCACAATTCTCCACTTCCTTGTCATCACAATGCTCCATGACACTTCTCATCACAATGTTACATGG
The DNA here is from genome assembly GCF_949752795.1 of Hyperoodon ampullatus. Lineage (NCBI taxonomy): Eukaryota > Metazoa > Chordata > Mammalia > Artiodactyla > Ziphiidae > Hyperoodon > Hyperoodon ampullatus. Next base: position 101,887,939 of record NC_136919.1, read on the forward strand.
TCTTGTCATCACAATTCTCCATGCACTTGTCATCGCAATGCTCCATGACCCCTGTCATAGCAAGCTCCATGCACTTGTCATCACAGTGCTCCAAGCCCTCGTCATCACAATTCTCCATTACCTTTGTCATCACAATCATCCATGACACTTGGCATCACAATGCTCCATGCCGTTTTCATCAAAATGGATGATGACATGTGTCATCACAATGTTCCCTGACACCTGTCTTCATAATAATCCATGACCTTGTCATAACAATGCTCCATGCCCTTGTCATCACAATGTGCCATGCCAACTGTCATCGCAATAATCCAGGAAAATTGTCAGACCAATGATCCATGCCCCTGTCATCACAATGCTCCGTGACTCAAGTCGTCACAATTCTTCATAACCATTGTCAAAACAATGGTCCATGCCCTCATCATCACAAGGCTCTGTGACCTTTGTCACCACAATGCTCCATGAAATTTTCAGCACAATGTTCCGTGAACCTTGTCATCACAATGCTCCATGCATTTGTCAGCACAATGCTCCATGACCCTTGTCATCACAATTCTCCTTGCGCTTGTCAGCAACATGCTCCATGACCCATGTCATCACAATGTGCCATGCACTTGTCATCACAATGCTCCACACACTTGTCATCATAATGCTCCATAAACCTTGTTATCACAATGCTCCATGCACTTCTCATCAAAATGCTCTCTCACCACTGATATCACAATGTTCCATCACTATTCAACAAAATACTCCCTCACCTGTGTCATCACAATGTTCCATTACCCATCATCACAATGCTACATGCCCTTATCATTGCAATGTTCCATGACCACTGACATTGCAATGTTCCATAACCCCTGTCATCAAAATGTTCCATGACCCTTTTCATCAAATTGCCCCATGACCCTGTCATCACAATGCTCCCTGCCCTTCTCATCACAATGCACCATGCAATTGTCATCAAAATGCACCCTGACCTTTGTCATCACAATGCTCACTGCCCTCATCACAATGCACCACACCCTTGTCATCAAAATGTTCCATGACCTTTGTCATCACAAAGCTCCATGGCCTTCTTTTCTCAATGCTCCATGCCCTTGTCATCACAATGCTCCAAGACCCCTGTAATCACAATGCTCCATGCCCGTTTTCATCTCAATGCTCCATGAACCCTGTCATCACAATGCACCATGCCCATCATCATAATGTTTCATGCTATTGTCATCACAGTGAAATCAAAATGCTCCATGACCTCTGTCATCACAATGCTCCAAACCCTTGTGATCACAATGTTCCATAACACTTGTCATCACAACACCACATGACACTCGTCATCACAATTATCCATGGTCTTCTCATCACAATGCTCCATTAACTTTGTCATCACAATGCTCAATACACTTGTCATCACAATGCTCCCTGACACTTGTCGTCAGTATGCTCCTTGAACCCTTTCATGACAAGGTTCTATGCCTTTTTCATCACAATGATCCATGCCCTTTTCATCACAATGCTCCAAGTCCTCTGTAATCAGAATGCTCATGTCCTTGTCATCACAAAACTCCATGACGCATGTCATCAGAATGCTCTATGGCCTTCTCATAACAATGCTCTATGCCCTTGTCATCACAATGCTCCAAGACCCCTGTAATAACAATGCTCCATGCCCATTTTCATCAGAATGTTCCATGAGACTTGTCATCACATGGCTCCATGGTCTTCTCATCACAATGCTCCAGGACCTTGTCATCACAATGCTCCATTCCCTTGTCATCACAATGCTCCATGACCCCTGTCATCATAATACTCCATCAACATATTCAGCCCAATGCTCCATGACCTTCTCATCAAAATGATCATTGACCCCTGTCATCACAATGCTCCATGACATCTGTCATCACAACGATCCATGTCCCCTGACAACACAATGATCCAGGAATCTTGTCATCAAAATGCTCCATGACACTTGTCATCACAATGATCCATGCCCTTGTCATACAAATGCTCCATGACCCCTGTAATCAAAATGACCCGTGACGCTTGTCATCACAGTTCTCCATGACCTTTGTCATCACAATTCTCCACGTCTTTGTCATCATAATGCTCCATGACACTTCTCATCACAGTGTTACATGTTCTTGTCATCACAATGCTCCAAGCCCTTGTCATCACAATGCTCCATTACCTTTGTCATGACAATCCTCCATGACACTTGGCATCACAATGCTCCATGCCATTGTCATCACTATGGAAACTGACATATGTCATCACAATACTCCCTGACACCTGTCTTCACAATAATCCATGACCTTGTCATCACAATGCGCCATGCCCACTGTCATCAAAATAATCCATGAAACTAGTCAGACCAATGCTTCATGCCCCTGTCATCACAATGCTCCATGCCCTTGTCATCACCATGCTCCATGACCCCTGTCATCACAATGCTCCGTGACACCAGTCGTCACAATGCTTCATGACCTTTTTCATCACAATGATCCATGCCCTCATCATCAAAAGGCTATGTGACCCTTGTCACCACAATGCTCCATGCCTTTGTCATCACAATGCTCAATGTGCTTGTCATCAAAATGCTCCATGACCCACGTCATCACAATGCGCCATGCACTTGTCATCACAATGCTCCACAAACTTGTCATCACAATGCTCCATAAACCTTGTCATTAAAATGCACCATGCACTTCTCATCAAAATGCTCTCTCACCACTGATATCACAATGTTCCATCACTAGTCATCACAATACTCCCTCACCACTTTCATCACAATGTTCCATGACCCCTAACATTACAATGATACATGCCATTTTCATCCCAATGCTCCTTGACCCCTGACATCACATTGTTCCATAACCCCTGTCATCAAAATATTCCATGACCCTTTTCATCAAATTGCTCCATGAAACCCTCAGTAAAATGATCCCTGCCCTTCTCATCAAAATGCACCATGACCTTGTCATCAAAATGCTCCATGATATTTGTCATCACAAAGCTCCATGACCCTTGGCATCACAATGCTCCATGCCATTGTCATCACAATTCTCCATGCCCACTCTCATCACAATAATCCATGAAAATTTTCAGACCAATGCTCCATGCCCTTGTCATCACAATGCTCCATTACCCCTGTCATAACAATGCTCCATGAATCCTGCCATCACAATGTTCCACGGCCTTGTCCTCACAAGGCTCCATGACCCTTGTCATCACAATGCTCCAAGACCCCTTTAATCACAATATTCCATGCTCTTGTCATTACAAAGCTCCATGACGCATGTTATCAGAATGCTCCATGGACTTCTCATCACAATGCTCCAAGACCCCTGTAATCACAATGCTCCATGGCCCTTTTCATCTCAATGATCCATGAACCCTGTCATCACAATGCACCATGCCCATCATCATAATGCTTCATGCTATTGTCATCACAATGAAATCAAAATGCTCCATGACCTCTGTCATCACAATTCTCCAAACCCTCGTGACCACAATGTTCCATAAGACTTGTCATCACAATGCCCAATGACGCTCGTCATCACAATTATCCATGGTCTTCTCATCTCAATGCTCCATGACCTTTGTCATCACAATGTTACATGCTCTTGTCATCATAATTCTCCATGAATTTTTCATCCCAATGCTCCATGACCCCTCTCATAGCAAGCTCCATGTGCTTGTCATCACAATGCTTCACAAAATTGTCATCAAAATTTTCAATGGCCATTTTCATCACAGTGCTCCATGCCCTTGTCATCACAATGCTCCAAGCCCTTGTCATCAAAATGCTCCATTACCTTTATCATCACAATCCTCCATGACACTTGGCATCACAATGATCCATGCCATTGTCATCACAATGGACCATGACATATGTCATCACAATGCTCCCTGACACCTGTCTGCACAATACTCCATGACCTTGTCATCACAATTCTCCATGCCCTTGTCATCACAATGCACAATGCCCACTGTCATCGCAGTAATCCCTGAAACTTGTCAGACCAATGCTCCATGCCCTTGTCGTCACAATGCTCCATGACGCCTGTCATCACAATGCTCCGTGACACAATTCATCAAAATGCTTCATGACCATTGTCATCACAATGGTCCATGCCCTCATCACCCAAGGCTATTTGACCTTTGTCACCACAATGCTCCACGAACTTTTCATCACAATGCTCTGTGACCCTTGTCATCACAATGCTCCATGCCTTTGTCAGCACAATGCTCCTTGACCCTTGTCATCACAATGCTCCATGCATTTGTCAGCACAATGCTTCATGACCCATTTCATCACAATGTGCCATGCGCTTGTCATCACAATGCTCCACAATATTGTCATCAGAATGCTCCATAACCTTGTCAACACAATGCTCCATGCACTTCTCATCAAAATGCTCTCTCACCTCTGATATCACAATGTTCCATCACTAGTCATCACAATACTCCCTCACCCCTGTCATCACAATTTTCCATGACCCCTGTCATCACAATGCTACATGCCCTTATCATCAAAATGCTCCATGACCCTTGACATCACAATGTTCCATAACCCTTGTCATCAAAATAATCCATGACCCTTTTCATCAAATTGCTCATGACCCTCTCATCACAATGTTCCATGACCTTCTCATCACAATGCACCACACCCTTGCCTTCAAAATACTCCATGACCTTTGTCATCACAAATCTACATGACCCTTGGCATCACAATGCTCCATGCCATTTTCATCACAGTGCTCCATGAACACTCTCATCACATTGCTCCATGCTCTTGTCATCACAAAGCTCCATGACGCTTGTCGTCAAAATGCTCGATGCACTTCTCATCATAATGCTCGATGCCCTTGTCATTACAACCCTCCATGACCCATGTATCACAGTGTTCCGTGCCCTTGTCATCACAATGCTCCATGCTCACTCTCATCACAATAATCAATGAAACTTTTCAGACCAATGCTCCATGCCCTTGTCATCACAATGCTCCATTACCCCTGTCATAACAATTCTCGATGACCCCTTCCATCACAATGTTCAACAGCCTTCTCATCACAAGGCTCCATGACCCTTGTCATCACAATGCTCCAACACCCCTGTAATCACAATGCTCCATGCCCTTGTCATCACAAAGCTCCAGGACTCATGTCATCCGAATGCACCATGGACTTCTCATCACAATGCTCCAAGACCCCTGTAATCTCTATGCTCCATGCCCCTTTTCATCAGAATGCTCCATGAGACTTGTCATCACAAGGCTCCATGGTCTTCTCATCACAATGGTCCAGGACCTTGTCATCACATTGCTCCATTCCCTTGTCATCACAATGCTCCATGAACCCTGTCATCACAATACTCTATGGACATTTTCAGCCCAATGCTCCATGACCTCATCACAATGTTCCATGGACCATGTCATCACAATGCTCCATGTCCACTGTCATCACAATGCTCCATGAACCCTGACAACCCAATGATCCGGGACTCTTTTCATCATAATGCTCCATGAAACTTGTCATCAAAATGCTCCATGCCCTTGTCATACCCATGCTCCATGACACCTATAAACACAATAGTCTGTGACGCTTGTAATCACAATGCTCCATGACACTTGTCATCACAATGCTCCATGCATTTGTCAGCAAAATGCTACAAGACCTTGTCATCAAAATGTTCCATGCGCTTGTCATCATAATACTCCATTACCATTGTCATCACAATCCTACATGAAACTTGGGATCACATTGCTTTATGCCCTTGTCATCACAATGCTCCATGCTCCTTGAAATCAAAATGATCCATGACCTCTCTCATCACAATGCTCCAAACCCTTGTGATCACTATGTTCCATAACACTAGTCATCACAACACTCCATGATGTCTTTCATCACAATACTCCATGCCCTTGGCATCACAATGCTCCATGACTTATGTCATCACAATGCTCCATGACCCTTTTCATCACAATACTCCATGACACCTGTTACACAATGCTCCATGACACCTGTCATCACAATGCTCCATGAACATTGTCATTACAGTGCTCCATGACGCTCGTCATAACAATTATCCGTGGTCTTCTCATCACAATGCTCCACGGTCTTGCCATCACAATGCTCCATGCCCTGGTCATCACAATGCTCCATGTCCCTTGTCATCACAATTCTCCACTTCCTTGTCATCACAATGCTCCATGACACTTCTCATCACAATGTTACATACTCTTGTCATCACAATGCTCCATGCCCTTGTCATCACAATGCTCCATGATCTTTGTCATCACAATGCTTCAAGCCCTTGTCATCACAATGATCCATTACCTTTGTCACCACAATCCTCCATAACACGTGGCATCACAATGCTCCATGCCATTGTCATCACAATGGACCATGACATATGTCATCACAATGCTCCCTGACACCTGTCTTCACAATAATCCATGACATTGTCATCACAATGCTCCATGGCCCTGTCATCACAATGCGCCATGCCCACTGTCATCACAATAATCCATGAAACTAGTCAGACCAATGCTCCATGCCCCTGTCATCACAATGCTCCATGCCCTTGTCATCACAATGCTCCATGACCCCTGTCATCACAATGCTCCATGACACCAGTCATCACAATCCTTCATGACCTTTGTCATCACAATGATCCATGTCCTCGTCATCACAAGGCTCTGTGACCTTTGTCACCACAATGCCCCATGCCTTTGTCAGCACAATACTCCATGACCCATTTCATCACAATGCTCCATGACCCCTGACATCACAATGTTCCATAACCCTTGTCATCAAAATAATCCATGACCCTTTACATCAAATTGCTCATGACCCTGTCATCACAATGCTCCGTGCACTTTTCATCACAGTGCACCCCACCCTTGCCATCAAAATACTCCATGACCTATGTCATCACAAATCTCCATGACCCTTGGCATCACAATGCTCCCTGACACCTGTCTTCACAATACTCCATGACCTTGTCATCACAACGCTCCACAAGCTTGTCATCACAATGCTCCATAAACATTTTCATCACAATGTTCCATGTACGTCTCATCACAATCCTCTCTCACCACTGATATCACAATGTTCCATCACTAGTCATCACAATACTCCCTCACCACTTTCATCAAAATGTTCCATGAACCCTAATATTACAATGCTACATGCCATTATCATCACAATGCTCCATGACCCCTGTCATCACAATGTTCCACAACCCCTGTCATCAAAATGTTCCATGACCCTTTTAATCAAATTGCTCCATGAAACCCTCATTAAAATGATCCCTGACCTTCTCATCACAATGCACCACGACCTTGTCATCAAAATGTTCCATTATCTTTGTCATCACAAAGCTCCATGACCCTTGGCATCACAATGCTCCATGCCACTGTCATCACAATGCTCCATGCCCACTCTCATCACAATAATCCATGAAACTTTTCAGACCAAAGCTCCATGCCCTTGTCATCACAATGCTCCATTACCCCTGTCATAACAATGCTCCATGAATCCTGCCATCACAATGTTCCACGGCCTTGTCATCACAAGGCTCCGTGACCCTTGTCATCACAATGCTCCAAGACCACTGTAATCACAATTGTCCATGCTCTTGTCATCACAAACCTCCATGACGCATGTCATCAGTATGCTCCATGGCCTTCACATCACAATGCTCCAAGACCCTTGTAATCACAATGCTCCATATCCCTTTTCATCTCAATGATCCATGAACCCTGTCATCACAATGCACCATGACCATCATCATAATGCTTCATGCTATTGTCATCACAATGAAATCAAAATGCTCCATGACCTCTGTCATCACAATGCTCCAAACCCTTGTGATCCCAATATTCCATAACTCTTGTCATCACAACGCCCAATGACGCTCGTCATCACAATTATCCATGGTCTTCTCATCACAATGCTCCATGACCTTTGTCATCACAATGTTACATGCCCTTGTCATCCCAATTCTCCATGACCCCTGTCATAGCAAGCTCCATGCACTTATCATCACAATGCTTCACAAAGCTGTCATCAAAATTCTCAATGGGCCTTGTCATCACAATGCTCCATGCCCTTGTCATCACAATGCTGCATGACCCTTGTCATCACAATGCTCCAATCCCTTGTCATCACAATGCTCCATTACCTTTGTCATCACAATCCTCCATGACACTGGGCATCACAATGCTCCATGCCATTGTCATCACAATGGACCATGACATATGTCATCACAATGCTCCCTAACACCTGTCTTCACAATACTCCATGACCTTGTCATCACAATTCTCCATGCCCTTGTCATCACAATGCGCCATGACCCCAGTCATCACAATGCTCCGTGACTCCAGTCATCAAAATGCTTCATAACCATTGTCATCACAATGCTCCATGACACCTATAAACAAAATAGTCTGTGACGCTTGTCATCACAATGCTCCATGACACTTGTGATCACAATGCTCCATGCCTTTGTCAGCAAAATGCTACAAGACCTTGTCATCACAATACTCCATGACCATTGTCATCACAATCCTCCATGAAACTTGGGATCACATTGCTTCATGCCATTTTCATTACAATGCTCCATGCTCCTTGAAATCAAAATGATCCATGACCACTTTCATCACAATGTTCCAAACCCTTGTGATCACTATGTTCCATAATACTAGTCATCACAACGCTCCATGATGCCTTTCATCACATTACTCCATGCCCTTGTCATCATAATGCTCCATGACATATGTCATCACAATGCTCCATGACCCCTTTCTTCACAATGCTCCATGACACCTGTCATCACAATGCTCCAGGACACCTGTCATCACAATGCTCCATGACCCTTGTCATTACAGTGCTCCACGACGCTCAGCATCACAATTATCCATGGTCTTCTCATCACAATTCTCCACGTCCTTTTCATCACAATGCTCCATGACACTTCTTATCACAATGTCACATGCTTTGTCACCACAATTCTCCATGCACCTGTCATTGCAATGCACCATGACCCTTGACATAACAAGCTCCATGCGCTGGTCATCACAATGCTTCACGACTTTGTCATCAAAATTCTCAATGGCCCATGTCATCACAATGCTCCAAGCCCTTGTCATCACAATACTGCATGCTCCTTGAAATCAAAATGATCCATGACCTCTGTCATCATAATGCTCCAAACCCTTGTGATCACAATGTTCCATAACACTTGTCATCACAATGCTCCATGATGCCTGTCATCACAATACTCCATGCCATTTTCATCACAATGCTCCATGACCTTTGCCATCATAATGCTCAATACACTTGTCATCACAATGCTCCCTGACAGTTGTCATCAGAATGCTCCTTGAACCCTGTCATGAAAAGGCTCCATGCATTTTTCATCACAATGCTCCATGCCATTGTCATCACAATACTCCACAAGCTTGCCATCAGAATGCTCCATGACCCTTGTCATCACAATGCTACATGACCCCTGTCATCACCATGCTCCATGCCCCATGTCATTACAGTGCTCCATGACGCTCGTCATCACAATTATCCAAGGTCTTCTCATCACAATGCTCCACGGTCTTTCCATCACAATGCTCCATGCCCTGATCATCACAGTGCTCCATTACCCCTGTCATAACAAACTCCATGCGCTTGTCATCTCAATGATTCACGATCTTGTGATCAAAATTCTCAATGGACCTTTTCATTACAATGTTCCATGCCCTAGTCATAACAATGCTCCATGACCCTTGTCATCACAGTGCTCCATGCCATTGTCATCACTATGCTCCATTACCTTTGTCATCACAATCCTCCATGCCAATTTGCATCACAATGCTCTATGACGTTGTCATCACAATGGACCAGGAGATATGTCATCACAATGCTCCCTTGCAGCTTTCTTCACAATACGCCATGAACTTGTCATCACAATACTCTATTGCCCTTGTCATCACAATGCTCCATGACCCCGGTCATCACAATGCTCCATGACAACTGTCATCACAACACTCCATGACCCCTGACAACAAAATGATCCGGGACTGTTGTCATCAAAATGCTCCATGACACTTGTCATCACAATGATCCATGCCCCTGTCATCCCAATGATCCATGACTTCTGTAATCACTATGCTCCATGACGCTTGTCATCACACTGCTCCATGACCCTTGTCATCACAATGCTCCATGCCTTTGTCAGCAAAATGCTACATTTCGTTTGCTCAGGAGTGACATGAGTTTCAGAACTGGGTCATTTGTGCCTATGCAGGTGGCACTCAGCCAAGTAAACTGCAGCCATGTGCTATCAAGTTCTCTCTCAAATTCACCAATAGACCTGGGAGTTGTGCTGGTCTCCATAGCGGTTCAGTTAAAGAGGTCTTTTTCTCAAACTTGGTGGGTTGATTTTGAGCATGATTCAATTGCAAAATTATTGTTTAACATAACTCTATCCATAAATTGTTATTTGTTTATTAATGGAGAGATATGAAAACTTTTTGACAAAGAAAATAAAAATCTTCACTTTCAGTTTTATGTTTCATTTTTTTTTTTCACTTTACTAATTTCGTTCAGAGAGAGGAAGCCTAGTCTTTTTAACAAATGATGCTGGAGAAAACGGGTGTCCACAGGCTAAAAAAACTCAACCCAAACTTCACCCCTTTCACACTAATTAACTCAAAATGGATCACAAAATTAAATATAAAATATAATACTATAAAACTTTTAGAAAAAATCCTGGGAGAAAACCTCTGGGATCTAGGGATAGGCAAGGAGTTCTTTTTTAAGTACATTTTAATGAAATTTTATTTTCAATTGTAGATTGATGTGTACCTTCACTTATTCTGAGAAAAAATAACATGTATTCAATTTGCCCTTCCAGGTTTATAGACAAATCACATGAATTGACCATATTATAAACCCATAGTTAGTCAGCAGTAGAACCATGCAGTGTTCTCCTGAGGAGAATCCTTTCTTTATGTCCATGACATTATTGGAGGATTAGGGCTGTAACTAGAGGGTCGGGGTAAGCTGGGGTTTCTGCCAGTGGAGGTGAGAGCAGGGAGGGAACTCACCAAACCCAAGGACGGGCAGAACTGTCAGAAACTGCTGGAGAGAGAGGACAGTTCCTTGGGATTCAAATCTGATCAGCCTTGGTGTGCTATGTTTTGTGGAACAATAAAAATAGTATTTTCCATCAAAAACTGGAGTAGGTAATGCAAATTTAAGGATGCTAAAATGCACACATATGTATGTGCGTACATAAATACACAAAACATATATATGTATACATGTATATATCTGTATATATACGTCCGTATTTTTTCCAGCTTTATTGAAGTATGATTGACAAATAAAAATTGTGTATGTTTAGGTTGTACAATATAATATTCTGATCTACACACACATTGTGAAATGATTCCACAATCATTTCGCAAAGTGAAATCAGGAAATCATACCATAATCAAGCTAATTTACATATTCATCATTTCCCATAGTTATCTTTTGTGTGCGTGTGTGCCTATGTGTGTCTCTGTGCGTGGTGAGAACACTTGAGATCTATTCTTCTAGAAAACTTCAAGTATACAGTATTGATTGGTATTCTGTGACACCTTTTGGTATTTATGTCCAGGCTTACCTCTGGATATCATCAGGGCTGTTGTTGTTTTTGCGTTTTTTTCCTCTCTCACAAGACAAATGAAGCATGGGAGAAGCATTTAGCTTCAATTGGAAGGCATCATTCTAGAATTTTAGAAATCAATGGAAAAGTACAGGTCTTCTAGCCAAACCCATACATCTGTCTGTATGAAGGACAAACAGATTAACAGAGTAAGTGCGTTGTTAGCTTGAATGTATTTTCTAAGATTTGCTTAGCTCCCCTACTCCCATATTTTATACTTGTTATATTTTGATCTAGTAAAACTTCAAAAATGAGAAAACCACCAGTAAGATTTCAGTTCATCCATCTTCCCTTAAATACTTTCTCAGCCTGGGAGTGTTGATTCCCTTTGCTTAGGATTTAAATCTCTTATCAGTACACCTCCCCAACTCTATTCAGTAGGAAACTGGTGAAATGATATCAGAGTGGGATGACATAAAACAAAGAAGACATCCACATGCACAAAAAAAGCTGTAAATAAAGTCTGCTCATAATTTGAATACAAAGTGTTTCAATAAAAAAGAATTTAACCACTGCTAACTTATCCATATACTGAGTAAAAGGAAAAATGTTACCCTAATACAAGGAGTGTAGACATGACAGCCCATGAAGCCATGTGGGATGAAATTAAACATATGTCTCCAGAGATTATAAAGCACCACTTTTTTCAAGTTTGTAATGTGTAGTATTTTATTCACCATTCTTTTTTTGTTGATAAATCAATCATGTCATATTGTATCATATATTGTGTATTATATATCATTTCATATCATATCATATCAATCAGTATTTTTACCATTCCTTTGTATATTGATACGTTAATCATGTCATGTCATATTATATATCATTTATTATATATCATATCATGAAATGTTTCATTTGATGGTCATCTATCTGAAAGCAAGTTGCGAGATTTTCACACATTCACTTGAGTCCTTCACTGACATGCAGCTTGACCTTGACAAGTATATCTGACCTCCCTGCTGTTTTAGAGATCAGAGTGTGTGAAACAATGATAACTACTGAAGATTACTGGGTAATGTACACAGTGTGCAGTGGATCAATCAGTATAGACTCTTAAGTCCATTTCCTACATCTAGTAACGTGTTCAAGTGATTGGTTTTGGCATCAAAACTGAAATACTACTCTTCCTCAACTTGCTGTTCACACATTATCTTCCAATGGCAAGTGCTGACAACTACAGATGGTACTTTCACTAAAACTTCATTATTGACTAAACTCCCCTCATCTTAGCTTAAAACCCCTGAATTGGGAGAAAGTGTATCCGATCTGCCTGTGCTTAAGCTGGATCACAGCAGTTGCTTGGTCTAATAGCTGAGACCCTTTCTCAATATGCCAGTTTGTGGGTGTGATCAGTGGTTGTGCACCCTAGGTATATTGATCTGATGTTTAATTTTGTCTAATAGTTTTACTCTCCTGCTTACTAGTCAATTAACTATATCCATAAATTTGACTTGATGAGTCCATTTTTCTTTGCTTTCTTGAGAACTGTTTACCTGATCCAAAACACCTTTCAGTGGATTTTCTCTATGTAAAACCTGTTTTTAAATTAGTAAATAAAACTCCTGCCTTCAGAATTTTGCCTCTAGATTGCAACAGCAATCGAATATAAATGCAAACCACTGCATTCTAAACTAAAAGCCATTCTCCTGGGTATGGTGTGTGCTCCTATTCACCAATCTCTGGTAGATGTTACATGAGGTCCCCCTTGATTCTACTCCCTCACACATTCCCCCTGCAGCTCTGATGCTGCTGGAAGGTCCGGAAGGTCCTTCACTGTATTCTCACTGGATCTGTGCTCTTACTACGGACTTTGGGTCCCTACCAATCCACAGCTGCATGGTGTTTGCAGGCAAGTGGGGGGAGAATGGTTCACTTACCTGTGTAATCTGCCCTCTGCCTACAAGGTGAAACTCGGGGCTGACAGGGTCCCTCTGAATTTCAGAGTTTGGTGAAACCGATATTCTAGAGTTTATTCATGGTACACCTTTTCCCTTGACAGGCCACACACATGTGCTTTGCCTGACAGAGCCCAGAGCCCATGGCTGTTTTGGATTCTGGTTTGATTCCTTAGAAAAGGCCAGGAATCTGGTTCATCTTAGTGTTCTCCAAAACTTCTATCCTTCTCCTACTCAGGAAAAAATTTTTGAGCATGAAGATCCAGTGTGTATATTTATGCATTTTCAAATTAAATGCATGGACTATGGTTCCATAATTTATATGCAAGACAAAAATTATACAGATATAGGAATTTTAAAAGAATGAGATGAGAAAGAATACAAATGGAAGTTCTAATATTTTCTTCCTGCATCGTAGTATTCTGTGTTGTCCACTCTGACTGGCGAGCTTCCCCATCAAGAAGACTCTTAGTTAGCCTCCATGCCGCTGAGGTGAGGGTGTGTGTGGGGACATGGGGGCAAAGCAGGGATGGTGTTTCCAGTAACTGGATTTTGTGTACTTTGCCTTCAACTCTCAAAATCTGCATGGATGACCTTGAATTGCAGTGGATTCAGGATTCAGAGAGTTATGTTTTTCATGATGGAGTTCTGTCCCGAGAAGTGTATGTGGCTCACACGACATTTCATTGTTTTTCCTGGAAGTTTCTTTCTCTTGTTATTCTTTTCCTTTTAAACCATGTTATGATGAGAAATCACAGACTGCTATCCAAGAAGGGTAGTATACTCTTAAATACTTTAAGTGGCAAAATGAATTTTTTTTTTTTTTGCTAAACCAGTACTCTATGCCATAACCTCGTGGTTGTGGAAATAACTTACACTAGGTTTATCATCTGGATGATCTGTGAAAAGATTCTTTCACACAGGTTATATGATGTAGCAGAGGAAGCATTTGGTCTGCGTCAGTTGTGGAAAGCGAATATCTGTATGGTTTGGGGAATCTCTGTCTGTCTCAGGGTCTGCATTTGTTCATTAGGTGACCAGACTAGAGAAGAGGCCACAGTCATTTCTTGGTAATGACTTTGCTTCATCATCCTCCTTCTCCTGTTCCCTCCCCACTCCTGCTCTCCTCCTTCTCCTCTTCTTCTTCCTCACCGAATCTCCTTCATCTAAAGTCCCCAGTAAGTCCCCAGACAGACAATGAAGGAGGGCTATAGGGTGTAGGGTGGTGAAAGGCAGTGTCATCTAGGAGTAAATAGAGGGAAGGAGCAGCACCCATCACTTTGGCCAAGTTGTGGTTCCTACTTCAATTATGGACAAATCTTTTAGGTGGTATCCTGGCCGTGGCCAGCAGACCCTAGACCTGCCTGTCCTTCTTGATCTACTCTTTGCAAATCCTTTCATCAAGTAGCTTTGGGGGAGTCCTTCCAGTTTTAATAGACTAAAATGTATGTACTTATTTGTGGGGCAGATATATCTCAGCTGCCTACCTGAAGTCTCCACCTTTTTTCTTCTACTGGGAAAGTTCAAGGAAATGTCATCGTTTTTCAAGAAACTCTTTGTGCTGGTTGTTCTGTTTACCCTCATGTTCCATTCCATGAGGGATAAGAATGGCCAAAGAGCCTAATTTATAAACCACATATCCTATGCATCACTTATGTAAAAATATTCTAGCCCACACATCTTAAAAATAGAATATTAATGCATCCAATCCAGAGGACCAGCTAAAGCACACACACACACACACAAATGCTTAGACCAAAGAGCTGTGTCACTCAAATTTCTTGTTATCAGGATGAGATGAGGCAACTGTGTTTTCCTATTAACGACGTAAGTATTTCCTAAATCCTCATGTACTTGGTTGGGGCGTCCATTATTCTATAATGCCTCTTCCTCGAATTTAGTTGTGTCTCAAACACATGGTTTAGAAATATTGGCTAAACTTCCAAAAAGAGAGTGTCATTTTCATGAATGTGAGATGTTGCAGGTGTGGGTATCTATAGGAAAACGATGAGCTAGTCTAGTTAGTAAATATTATTGATTGGCTATTAGAGGACACCTGTGGCTACTTTCCAAAGTTCTGTGATTCCATAACATAAGAAAATGTCACAAAGGGAGCACATTTTGAAAAATTAATAGCTATGATTTTTAAAAAGATTTGACAGCCTGAATATTTGTTTTTCTTAATTAAAAAAGACACACAGGGCCCTCACATCAGCTCACTCCTCTCTTTTGAGAGTAAGGACCATGACACTCTTACCCCACAGAGTGTCGTGAGAGACTTAACCAGACATAATACTTGACATCTGTACATTATCCAGACTTTACCATGTAAAGGGCAGCAGAATTTATTACCCATGAGAAATATGTAGTCTCAACGGAGGGCACAATTTGGAAAGTATTAGGCAGACAATGAGACCTCTATTATTATTATTATTTTAACAGAAATGCTGATTAAAGGTATACTTTCTTTAACAGATGTTAAAATGCCAATTCCCAAGCAATATGAGGTAATATATATTTCAAGCATCAATTAAGTGACATATTTTCTAAGATTTCAAAATTCTTTTAAGCAGTGTATCCTTTTTGTAGCCCTATAATAAATAAGTAAAATATAAATATCCTGAGTCTTGGAAAATGCACATTTCATAGAATTATTTAAAAATATGAGTTCTTCTAAATGTTCAAAAGTTTAAGCTCTCACAGGTGAGCATTAGGATTTTTTCATGTTCTAAATACATGCATACCATACAACTATCTTAACTGTACTACTATATTTTAAAAGGAGTAAAATAAACAATATCATGTAATATTAGGCAGTTAAGTACAAATATGCCAGATAATATAATAGAGATATTGCCAAAAATCTGTCACATTTCTGAATAAGCTTCACGTGTTTGATAAGGTGGCTCACTTCATTGAATAATGAAGCAAACCTCACAAACCTGACACAAGCTATTGTGTGCGAAATCCCATGCCATTTGCACAGCTAGGAAGTAGGGGTTAGCTGCCTCTTTGCTGGTTCATTTCTCCATGGATCTCACTTGCTGTAGGCCTCTCTACATCATGTTTCCAAAGGAAAGAAGTCACTTTGAGTGCAGGAACTTGCCCCCAGCAAAACAAAGCATGTGACCCCCTGATGCCATTTGACTGGACGATCGTTAAAATTGGACAAAGATTTTTCCCTCATAAGCTGATGGCACAGTTTTGCTCCTTTTCAAAGTCTGTCATTCTTTCAACTGTGAGTCAGAGCTCAAGCTAAGTAAAACCTGTGAAGGAAAGGATTTTGCGAATTTTCATGGGGAGTGTGGAATTCTTGTTTTTCAGAAGTAATTAAAAACGACACAAGGATTTTCTCTGTGGGCACTTGTACTGGTCTCCTCCTGCACCTTCAGTTTGTTACATGGCTTAGGATGCACTCAGAGCCGGCTGGTGGTTCAGGCTCATTGGAGTGGGTGTCAGGTCGCTGTTTCAAGGGTCTCTGTCGTCTCGGTGGGGCACTCGGCCTGTGTGTGGACTGCATGGAACTGTGTCTCTTGAGGTCTCTTGATATTTCTCTTCTCAGAGAGGGCTGTGTATAAGGCTCCTGTGAGAGGTCTCTGTGAAGTCTGTTTATTACCTCTGAGATGTCCCTGTGTGGGGTGAGTGTGGGTCCCCATGTGGGGTTAGTGTGGGTCCCTGTGTGGAATCAGTGTGGGTCCCCGTGTGGGGTGAGTGTGGGTCCCAGTGTTGGGTGAGTGTGGGTCCCTGTGTGGGTTGAGTGTGGTTCCCCGTGTGGAATCAGTGTGGGTCCACGTGTGAGGTCACTGTGGTTCCCCGTGTGGAATCAGTGTGGGTCCACGTGTGAGGTCACTGTGAGTCCCCGTGTGGGGTGAGTGTGGGTCCCCGTGTGCAATCAGTGTCAGTCCATGTGTGATGTCACTGTGGGTCCCCATGTGGAATCAGTGTGGGTCAACGTGTGAGGTCACTGTGGGTCCCCGTGTGGAATCAGTGTGGGCCCACGTTTGAGGTCACTGTGGGTCCCCGTGTGGAATCAGCTTGGGTCCCCGTGTGGGGTGAGTGTGGGTCCCTGTGATGGGGACTCTTAGTGAGGGGCCGTCCATTGCTGGCTTTTCTGCACCTCACAGCAGAAGGGCAAAGGGACTTGCACCTTCTTGTTTCTTGCTGTTGTGTCAGTGTCCCTCTGTGTCACTTCTCCCGACAGGTGCCTTGGGCGTCCAGCACCCTCAAAGCCAGCACTCACCTCTTGGTGCCCCTGAGAGGACCCGGCAGCAGTCAGGCTCAGGGTCTCCGTTCTGTGCCACCGTCTCCTGAGCTCTGGAGGTTGTTCTGCGCTCTGCATCCCAGCCCCTCCATCAGGCCTTGGCTGTGCCCACAGTGCTGTGTCCGCCCTGGAGGATGGGGCCCAGAGGTGAGACCTGGCTCCAGGGAGAAAGCACAGCACAAGCAGGCCTGTGCCCGCTCCCCCCAAGCAGGTACTGGTCCCGCATGTTGGGGTCCTGACAGGCGTAAGGCAGGACCATTCAAGCTGTCACCTGGATCAGGGGACCCTCCTGGAGCAGGACTCTCCAGCACGGGAGTGACTGTGACACAGAGCCCCAAATTGCTCTGTAGATTTGCTCCTGTCTCCCTGGTTTCCTGTGTGGACTGGCCAGGGAGGAAAGCTGACGGCACCCTCGTTCTCCACGGGTCACTTCCCGCCCACTGTGTGACATATCCTGTCTGCTGGCCTCTTCCCCCTCCAGGTTCTGGGGTGAGCAAGGCTGATAGCAGGTGAAATTTGCTACGACCCCAGCACAGTCCCTGAGCCTGTTAAGTCCCACCTGTCCCCTGGGAGCCTCCTTGGGCCACACGTGTAGGTAAAGGTCACAGAGCGTGAGTATGTCATGAGCTCCCAGTCCTGTGAAAGTTGATGAAATACACTGTGGGGAAATGAACCTTCCCTGCTTGGCGGCTCCTTGGCTTCTGGGAGCCTGGCCCACTGTGGAGGAGCTCCAGGCGCCATCCCTCTGTCTGGGCTCTGGGAGCCAGAGTCGGGGGAGAGTCTGGGCTGGGGCCACTGTGAGCCACTGACCCCTAACTTCTTTTCTCTGAGCCTGTACACGGTGGTGTGTCGCCAGGGGTTCCTTGGTCACTGTGCCATTTCTGGGCACCTCTGCCACTTGCCTCCATCCCCTGCATCCCACCCTAGGAGCACATGACAGACAGTGAGGTGACTGCACACACAGTCACACCCCTGCTTGCTCACCGGGGGAGGTGGGCACTGTGAGTAGGGCTGTCCTCTCCTCTGGGGCAGGAGTGGATGGCCCTTGGCGGCCTCCATGGTCCTCACCTCACACCCTCAGAGCTGGGGGTGCATATTCTTTGTTTTCACCGTTGCTACAGAGTGTGAGAAAGGCAGAGGCCGGGTGACGCTCCCGGCCCATCTCAATCCCAGCTCCATGGGGGAGAGAAGGAGCTTCCAGGGCAGGCATCATCTATCCACACCAAGACATGCGGGCAAAGTTTCTGCCACCTCTGGACTCTGGGCTCGCACTGCCCCCCATACTCCCTTCCTTATTCTGATGTGGGAACTTGTCTCTGACACTTTCTGGAGCCTGAGGGGAATTTCAGCCTCTGCAAACCCCTCCCCTACAGTCCCACAAGTTCCAGGTAGAGAGAGAGCAGGAGAGGACTGAGCCAGATCCTGACAAGGGGGAGGTCTTTAGGTTTAGTTCACCTTGACACGTCCTGAATGCTGCCGCTTGTTTCTGTAATGCTGCTATTATGGAAACTTAAGGGCAGTGAGGGAATTGAGGTGAGGATGCGTAGTCCACGCTGGGACCAGCCTCGCTCCATGGCCCTATCCCATGTGGAAGCCAGAGCAGCCACCTGGGAAGAGTGGACCCTGACCCCTTCCCTTGCCCCCAGCAGGGCACAGACAGAGGCCACCACCTCTCATGAGAAAAAACATGTGTCTCGGGAAACAATAAAAATTGTGGTAGGAAGAAGCCATTAGCACATAGACGATTTATTAACATGAGAAGAAGCAGGTTTTCTTTACATGAACTGAACTTCTTTCGGCACTACTTTCGTGCCAGGAAAGGCATGAGAAGCACACTCTGGTTGACCAGAAGGAACACATTTTTGAGGACATGTTGGGGTAATGATGCAGGTGGCCTGAGTCACCTGCCTCCCTTGGTCTATTCTGGCAGGTCTGACTGGAGACTCCAGTTCCCTAGGTGGGCAGGCTAACTTGTCGCCGCTGCCTCTGGTATGCCTGCTCTTGTTAACGTAGCTGTGGTCCTTGGGGCTGGCTGGGTGACTGTAAGCTGTATCTTTCAACACTCTCTGTTCTGAAAAAGAGAGAACCCTGTGTTAGTGGGAATGCCCCTATGCTGGGACCTGCAGCTGTCCTGGGTGCTGATTTAATTCTGAGGCACAGAGTCCTTGGTGAGGCCCCAGTTTCTCTCTTAGGACCTGTCCAACAGTTCTTCCAATGGCACAAGGATCAATAGCCCTGCTCTCTACACCCAATTTGCCTTTGATTGGTTTCTGGTGGTGAGCAGTGGCTGATGCAGGCTTGCCTTTTTGAAGGGATTCTTCTATTCCTTTGTCTTTTTTATCGTGTCTAAGATACTGCAGAAAGTGTCGCATCCTTTTTGGACTTTCTGGTGAAAGCTCTCTCTTCCCTGGCGAGAGCTGGGGTTGTTTGCTCCCAAGGGACTCTCCTCTTTCCCTGACCTGAGAAGTGTGGCTCATCCCACTTGCTTGAGAAACCTTTAGTCTTGAAGACCTTTCTTTATACTCTCCCGCATTGGGACTCCAGTCGTTCTCCCTCTCATCAGTCGAGGCAAAGTGGCCCTTCCACGGGTCCCTGACTTTTGGTTTCCTGGGTTCCTGTTGTCCCTGGTTGCTTCTCGTTTCTTCACGTTCTCCTGGTTGGAGTCTCCTAACGCACCTCCACTCCTCAGCTGGGGTAGGCATCTTGCTCTGGCTTTTTGTTTCTTTGTGCTGTCCTGGTTGGGGCTTCATGAAACCCCTCCACACCTCAGCGGATGCGAGCATCTCCCTCTGGCTCTTCATTTGTTCATGCTTTCCAGGTTGCAGCTTCTTACAGCCCCTCCACTCGTCAGTTGGGGCAGACATCTCACTCTGGCTCTGAAATGAGTCCTTAAGTATTGATTTTTTGAATTTCTGCTGCCCCTGGCTGCTCTGTTCACTCATGTTGAGGTCATATGGCACCACCTGGAAAGCTGGCGCGTCCTCACTAGCATGTTCCCTCTGGAAATTGGAAAGAGACCGGTGAGAAGCCAAGATGTGTGCAAGAAGGAGCACTTCAGTGTGAGAGTCTTAAAGGAGCTCACCAGTGGCACGGCCTTGAGCCACCTGTGTTTTAAGGCATGGCTCCTTTGGATGTTGGGCAACTGACTTTGTTGTTGGTGACAGGGTGTTCCTAGTGGATGGGAACCCCAAGATAGTCCCATTCTCCCAGCGTCTGCCCATGCGGTTGACTGTGGGCATCTGATAAGGCAGTCTGCCCTCCTGTCCTGTCAGAGGGGCCACTGAGGGCCCATAACTGTCACCAGGTGAAGTCTTTCTTCAGGCCCTCTGAATTTCTTTTTTTTTTTTCTTTTTTTGCAGTACGTGGGCCTCTCACTGCTGTGGCCTCTCCCGTTGTGGAGCACAGGCTCTGGACACACAGGCTCAGCGGCCACGGCTCACGGGCTCAGCCACTCTGTGGCATGTGGGACCTTCCCCGACTGGGGCACAAACCCATGTGCCCTGCATCGGCAGGTGGACTCTCAACCACTGTGCCACCAGGGAAGACTGCCCTCTGGATTTCTGTATGCTCAGGTCAGGGAACAGGGTGGGAACTCGCCAGGGTGGGAACTGTTGCTTTTGTTATCTATCACTTTCATTCCCTGATGGGGCTGAGGTTTTCCAGAGAACTTATTAGCAAAGTCGCCTTTTCAGTGCGCCTCAGATTGACAGGTGGCAGAGGGTGGAAAGGTGGACCTTGGAGAGGACAAGGGTTGAGCCCCACATGGCTTGAGATTTATGGGCTCAAAGGCCTGGTTGGGTAAGCCCCACCTGTGGCTTACCTGCCACCTTATAACATGTGCTTCCAGCATGTGACGAATTCTTGGACTGAGGAAGGAAAGCTCATTGGAGGAGTCTACACAGGGTTTCCAATGCTTCAAGCCTGCTAGATTTCTGAGTTCCTTGTGAGGGTGGGGCTTAGAAAAAGCACATTTGGCAACAAGCCAGGATTGACGCACAATCACAGGTATGAAACCTTGACTAATCTGCCTCAACTTTGTGCTCAAATGGGCTTTCAAGTTTTTTTCTAGATGTTTCTCCTCTGGGCTACTGGGTAAATAGTGTCCAGAGTCACTCTTCAAGGGTGTCATCAAGTATCTTTCTGACTTCTTTTCAGAGTTTCTGTGCAGAAACTTCACTGGGAGCCGGGCCCTGGAGGAAGCTTTTGAGATCCTCCTCAGACATGGCCTTAGACCCTTGCCAAAATCCTTCCCTGGTTGGAATTGCATTTGACCCTTCCTGTGGGATCTCCTAGGGCACCTGGACCTTATCTTCTGTCGGTCCAGTCTCCTTTTGCCTGTAAAAGCAGAGGGCTGCCAGGGTTCCTGCTTGCCCGGTGCCTGATAAGTGCTTAAAAAATGGCACTGAGGGGGACTCAATTCCAGAGACAGAGACAGGTGGATACTGAGGGCCAGGCCCCTCTTGGTTTCATCTTTGATGAGCCTCTTTTGAAGATGTTGCTTCTGGAGATCAGGGCCAATTAAGTCCTCATGATGAATGGAAACTGACCTTTGGGCCTGAGAGCGACCCCTCTCTTGGGGAAGGTTGAGAATGAGTTGGCTAAAGGCTTTCTGAGATCTTTTGACCACAGAGGGTGAAGGCGCCCCACTTTTCAGTTGCTTCTGCAACAAGAGGCATTTCAGACATTGAGTTTCAGTTGGGATAAAATTTAGTGGGTTGTTCTGAAATGTAGGACAACCTAGTCCACAGGTACTCATCTGGGGTGGAGAATAAGTGGTCTGAATAGGAGAGAAGATGGGAGTTAGGGCTGGGCCTGGATCTGAGCCAGAGTTGGGAGATTGCAGGGAGGCAAGTTTTGAGTGAAAGGCTTGGGTTGCACCCCCAGGCAGGGCAAGACTGGGGTCTGGGTAGGACCTAAAGATATTCTAGGTTGAATTGAAAGTGGAAAGCCATTAGAAACTCCACTGAATGAAAGAAAGGGTGCCTGGTGTTGAGAGGAGCTCCTAGTAGCCACCAGGGACTCGCTGTGCATAGAGGGGAGACCCCAGTAGAGCTGGCTGTATTTCTGTTCCAAGTGGTCCCTCAAGACCTCGGAGTGTAAGAGCTGCTGAGGACCGGGTCGCTGCTCTGTTTTGTCTTTCATGTTCCAGAAAAATTGAGGGGCTGTGTTGTCCTGCTCAGCACCCAGTGATTTCTGCATATTCCCTAAAGTGCTCAGGTGGTCGTCTGAGCTCATTTGTTCTGAGAATGACCCATCCTTTTCTTTCTCCTTACAAATGTTTGGTTTTACTTTCTTGGTGATTAGAATCTGCAGCAGCTTCTGGACTTCAGGGTTGACAAATGGGGGGCTACCAGTCTTTACCTGCTTGTCTGTGCGCCCTCCTGAGAACAGGGCCCCTGGTGGCTGGTGGGACAGGTGTTCTTGCCAGGCCTCACTCTCTGATGAGGTGAGGAAGAACAAGGCCTTGGTAGTCTTCCACCAGAAGGACAAGAACAAAATGGGATAGAACGCGAGGCCAAGACTCAAGATGTCTGCAATGGTAGATGCGAAAAATGAGTTACCTGGAGATGAGCTCTTTGCAACAGTTCCAAGGGTGTTTCTGTTCAAGTTGGATGGGTCTTGATGTTCTGTTGACAGGGTGGAGGCCACAGGTAAAGAGCCCTGGCTTGGAGGAGCCAGGGCAGCTGATGGGCAAATGGCAGGAACAGCCTCTTCTGCAGGTTCCCCGCAGGGCTGGTGGCCTCCAGCAGGATCTGCTTTGCACATCTCACAAAGGGGGTCTTGACAGGAGAGCTGATGGAAGCCGTCATTGTCATGAAACTTCTCCAGGTAACTGCAGGAGACATGAGGCACAAGTTGCAGCCAGGAGACCCCAGGGCCCGGAGGCCTGGGCAGGGCAGGCAGGGGTGGGCACCTGTGGCCCACTGCCCTCCACGGCCCCAATGCTGTCTTCACAGTGCTCCTGCTGTCCCTCACGCCAGGGCTTTAGACATACGCTGTCCTCAGGGCTTCCCCTCGCATATCAGCCCCAGGCTCCCTGCAGCCCAGTTGTCACACCATAGGCTTGCGGTGGAAGAAGAATCCAGGAGAGAATGGAAAGATTCTTTACCTATGCAGAAGTGAAATCAGGGCCCAAGCCACTTCCGCGTCTTCCAGGCAATATGCGAGATCTGGAAATCAGCAGAGTGGGTCATGATGGTGAAGGCAAGGGCCTATGGGCTCTTACAGGAGCCTGAGTGCAGTGTCCTTTTAAGGGGGCACCATTGGGAGATTGGAGCCGAAGCACCAGCGTCCAGGGCCACATGATCCCTGACAGTGTTGGCAAAGCTCATGAAAGGATTTATCATTTACAAGTACTTCCATATCCATTACCCCTTGCTTCCCTCACATCCTCCTTGTGGGGGACAATGGGCAGGGGTCACCTCACAGAGGAATCTGAGCAAAGTTAAACAACTTGTCCACGGTTGGACGTGGAGGTCACACCTCCCAATCCAGGTGCTATTGGTCCTCTGTAGCCCACACACCCCTTCTGGGCCGCACCCATTTTCCAGGCCCCTTAACGCTTTCATTGTGCCCATGGAATCTGGGAAGTATCTGGGTTCTGCTCTCCTTCCCAGGAGCCTCCCTGAGGGTTCTGTTTCTTGAGGGACAGGCTCTGCCACTGGCCTCCTGGGAGCCTCTGGAGCTGCGCCCTCAGGGCTGGGAGAGATGGGGGCTAACACTCGGGGCACATGGGGATGAATGGCACAACTTACCTTCCCAAGCTCCGTTTTTCTCGTTATTCTTGTGTCTCATCTTCGGCTCTATTTGATGCTGAGAGACAGAAAAAAACGAGGACCTGGTACCCAATTCTAACTCTCCCCTCTCTAGACGAGCCTCAGACACTCAGCGACCATACATAATATGACTTTCTACATTTAACTAACAGAGCTTTGTGGTTTTTCTTTCCTTTCACTCATTTTGAAAGAGGATAAAAATATTTTGTGTTTTCCGTCTCTGAAGAACATAAAGAAGGATTTTCAATGTGAGATTCACCCTGGATTTCTTTCGTCACTGATCCTCTGCTCAGGAAACACTCACATTCTCTGAACTACGGGTTGATCTGAGCTCCAACAGGTGGGTCTCTGCTTCCCGAGGCCAGGGCCACTTCAGCCCCTGCTCTGTGAGGCTGCCAGGGCCTCAGCACTTCCAGCAGATCAACCCTCATCCGAGACACCTGTTCACAGCTGGTGATCCAGTGCTCATGGGCCTGTTGTCTGGCTGAGATTGAACTCGGTATCCAGTCTTCGCCTTCTGGTCACCGTGTGTGAGACTTGCCCTGGAGCCCTCTACCATACCTGGGCAACTGGTCTGAGATCTTTGGATAGAAATCCTAGTGTTCACTCTATCCCCTGCACGGGCTGGCTTGTCCTTACAGGTATGATGTTCTGTGATTGGGAGTAGATGTCCTATTTTTTCCCATTTCAGGAGTGTCTGTAGTTGATTCAGAAAAGTGGAAATAAGAGTAGAAAAGAAGAGAGAATCAAGTGCTTCTGTGTCTGGCCCCAGGGTTCCTTACCTTCCTGATGTCTTCATGTTTCCTAGGAGGTGGTGAAGATACATTATCCTCGAGGTAGGGGAGTAACAGGACAAATAGCCCCAGTGCACACAGAGAGCCGATGATGATGTCAGTCACACAGTGAGTGGGACAGGGGCCCAGAGTAGGATCAAAATGGCTTTTCAGAAAAAAGAGAGGATTCTCCATCATCTGAATCACACTGCTGCCCACAGGCAACTGAGCACAGGGTGTGCACTTGGTGACTAAAATACTAGGCTTAAATGGTAGAGCTGTGGTATGGTCACAAAGGGCTCCTGAGGGTGTGGGAGGGAGTCATAGAGGAGGAGTCATAGAGGAGTCATGGCCCCTCCCCACGCATCCGCCCCACAGCTGTATCCCTCCACCCTCATGGGTCTTCTAGACCTTAGTCAATGTTCTATTCATTCCACCTGGAAATCACCTTTTTCCTGGTTCCTCAGATCTCTTTGGGATCTCAGCTTGAACCCGCCATTTTCATAGCCTTTGAAACTCTGAAATTCCCCCAGGATTTTGGCTGTTTCCCAATGATTTAGACTCTCAGAATCTCCTTTGTTCACAATTCCACGGTTTTTTCAACTCGCATATTTACATTTAAGTTGTATCAATACGTTCTCAGCAAATTTCAGTTATACAATACAGTATTATCAACTCTGGTCACCATGTTGTACATTAGATCCTAAGACTTTCATCTCATACAAAGTTTGTACCCTGTTGCCACCCTCTCCTTATTTCCCCCAACCCTAGCCCTGGGCAAACACTCCTCTGTTTCTATGAGTTTGACTTTTTTCTTTGTAGATTCTGCATATAGTTGATAATAGGCAGTGTTTGCCTGTCTCTGTCTGGCTTTCTCTTAGCATGATGTCCTCTAGATTCATCCACATTGTTACAAATAGGAACACCACTTTTCGCATATAATAAGTTTTTTACTTTCATCAACCCAGAAAAAGAACTTTTTTTATACTTATTTAATTTTGAATATTTAATTGGTTATAGTTTCCATCCACCTTTGCCAACTTCACTCAGAATAATTAACACAAAAATTCAAACTAATTATTATTATTTCAAATTGACAAAACCAAGTATAATAAAAAGATAAGTAATTAAACTTCTAAATGATATGTTTTGTGTTAGTAACCTTTTAGACTTCTGAAGATAGAAAAGCTTCACAAATGCTGTACACACACACACACACACACACACACACACACACACACACTCCGACAGACGAACGCAGTATATTCAAATCCAAAAATTAAGCATGTCCTCATTTTCTCTAAATCTTTTGTATATTGTCTTGACCACATTTCTTCTCACACTGCCCCAAATAGACAGTCTCCATTCTCCAGAGTTTAGAAACATGTGTGGAACACCCAGAAGTCAGAAATGGGTCAGGTGAGCTTAGGTTCTAATCTTTAGAGTAGGCACTGGGTGTGGAGGACCAAGGCCTGGGTTAAAGTCATCTACAGTAGCCTTTTCTGATATCCCTGGTGTGTTCTACACATATTCTCTTTTTCAGAATACACCTTGCCTTCCCCCTCCTACCCTACCCCCTCCAGACCCTGGAGCTTCGAGTCTTGCCTGTACCTTCTAGACAGGGCACTTTGAGTGTTATACGAAATCCCCTATGACATCACTGGACATCCCTTTTAGCAGGTGGAATTGGGTATTCACTTAGGGATTGTACTTTTTCATCACTATCTGGTTAATTTTTCTTAATATGTGAATTATTTATTTGGCTCTACTGTCATGAATGTACATGTTCAAGAACACGTCTCTAGCATCTACTGTTGCTTTTATTACAGTCTCCTCACCCTTTATGATATTGTCACTGGGGCATGACAGTCCTCAGTGTGAACAGCTAGGGTACCTGAGGAGCATGGAGGTCCCTAACTTAGACAAGTAGAATCGATGGAGATCATGTTGGGTCCTGGTTTCTGCTTCATTTGCACGGGGACTTACGGATGACTAGTTGAGAGGGAGAAAATCCTGGAAGCCAGAGTCTTGACGGGTGTTCCCTTCAGGAACCCCTGCAGCCTCTCATGGTGAGGATGGAGAGAGGTGCCCTGGTGGCTCTGGAGGGGGTGGGGACGAGGGGGTGGCCATGGAGCTTTGTATGTAGCAGAATCTTACTCTCCAGAGAAAGGACTTGGCCAGAGTGCAATTCTGAAATCTCATCCCAGCTAGAGGAAATAAATTCTCCCCCAATGCAGCCTTCTCCCTCGTTCCTTTTTCATGTGATGCAGTGTGTTGGGGGAACATATCAGCAGGTGATAGGGCTTCAAGGAAATGCTGCAGCCAAGGCAAGGAGTAGGGGCAGGGGAAAGAGCCATATCCCTGGGGAGAGTCAGAAACACTTGTGAAGGCCACACCCTCAAACAGAGGCCCACTAGAGACTGGGATTTACTGCAAGATTAGAGAATGTCTTCTCTCCCCCACAGTTTACCATCACACCCGCAGGCCTCCAGGACAGTTAAGAGTAGATCACCGCCAAAAGAACTGCAAGACACAGACTCAAGCTGAGCAACAGTACTTAGGGAAGCCCCAACGTCAAGATGAGAGACAAGGGACTTCCTTGGTGGTCCAGTGGTTAAGAATCTGTGCTCCCAATTCAGGGGGCGCAGGTTTGATCCCTGGTCAGCGAACCAGATCCTGAATGACGCCACTAAGACCCGGCTCAGCCAAATAAATAAATATTTTTTGTAAAAAAGGAGAAACTAAAACAAGGACATTAGAGGAATTTGAAGTCTTTGGCACTTATGTTACCACAAACATTAAAAACAGAACAACTGACAAAGATCAGAAAATTATGTCTACATAAAGGAGGAACTTCCCAGGAGAAATGAATGCTGGTAAAATGAAATCCTTGAGTTTTCTGCTTCTTAATCAATCTACAAAAGAACTGTTATCAGCCCTGGTGGCCTAATGGATAGCATATAAGTGTTTTAAGGGCCAGTAGTAACAATGTGTTAAGGAATTATGGCACATGGATAAGTGAAATTAATGACAGCCACGTCACAAGAATGGGAGAAAAGAATTGGGAATACTATGTTATAAAGTTCCTGAACCCATGAAGTGGTGTGGTGGTATTTCAAGGTGGGATTAGATTATTTTAAAAAATGCATATTGTAAACTCTAAGGAAACCATAAAAAATGGAAGAAGTATAACTTACACTCTTAAATGAGGAGATAAAATGGAAGCATTAGGGGAAACTGGGAACTGGGTACAAGGAACAGTCTGTACTATTTTTGCAACTTTGCTGTTATTCTAAAATTATTCCCAAAGTAGTAGCTGAATAGGCTCCTTAAGGGTACCTGCTTAATTATGAAACTCTGTCAAATAAATTAATGGTGCATCTCTTGCCCTCAGTTCCGAATTTTAGAAAGGTAAAAAATCCTGGAAAAATGAGCACATTTAAGTCAGTTTCTCCACCCCACTCCAGGTGATTCTCTCCACATTGTCCCTCATTTGGCTCTATAGATTATTTAGTTCTTTTTAGGATGCTAATACAGCTGTCACTCTAGCTACATATACCCCATTAATGTATGTAAGAGAATATTCCCACATAGATTGCTGGATATATATGCCCTTATTCATGTTTTCCAAGACAAAAAATAAACAAGTAAGAGGATTCATTTTATTCAGGCTTTTGCAATAAGAAGATCAGAATGTCTTGCAGGGTGGTTTTGGCCTTAGACTTTTTTAGGGAAAGTAGACAAATTACAGGTGGGGCTGATTTACAGTTGGAATTATTTTGCAATTAGGTGAAGTCTCAGTTAGATGTACCGGAAGGTTCATCTCTGTGTCTGGCTAGTTTTAGAAGGACCAACAGTTCTGAGCTCAGCTAATCATTTCATGAAACAAAGAAAGGGAAGTTGAGAGATCAGTGGCTGGTCTTATGAGCAGGTCAAGGCAAAAGGGGAAAAGTTGGTATTTCCGTGGTCACAGATAAACAAGGGAGTGATGTCCAGGTCTTAGGGGAATCCTGAGAAGGCCTGGGTAGCAAATCTTATCTTAAGTGGGGTGGTTCTTTTTGGTACACAAAAGCTGGAGGATTTCAGAAAACAGAGGATAGGGTGATTTCTTAACTCTTGCTATTTTCTGAGATCACAAATCACAGGTAAAATCCAAAACTGTTGGGCCTCAGTTTTGTTCATGACCAAGGAGTGTCATTCACACTTCTTGAACATCACAGAGACAATCATAAACCTTTGAGTGGGTCAAATCTGGGTCTAAGGAATGATCTCCTAAAGACTCTTGTTTGGCGTTGTTCCTGCAAAATCATTTGAACAATTGTTGAGAAGAAGTGGAAAAGGTGAACGTTTTAGAGTTCTGGAGATCAGGCGTCTTAAAAGAGGGATTCTAAAAGGAAGAAGAGAAATATTAACCTAAAATATTATAGTAAGTAAAAAGTCTGTACCCTCTCTTTTCCATGTGAAAATCAGAGGCAAAATCATATCAACTTAAAATTATGTTTAGTAACTAATTTTCAGTATTTTATCTTATGTAAAAATGTATAGGTATCTAAAGAATACTATTATTTAACTCAGTTTAGCATAAGTCTAATGCTTTAAGTTACCTAAAGATCTTGGAAAGTATCTTCATACCACAAAGCATAAGCACTGTTAAGGTAAGATTGGTTTGAATAATGATTCAATTTGGTTAAAGAAAAATTTACATTTTTCATAGTCTGAAACACCTGGTAGATACAATGCTCGTTTATTCAATCAGAAAAATTTTATAAGTTTAGGAAGAGCATATCCAGGTAGAATAAAAATGTATGATGTTGAAAACATAGCTGTTTTTATTAAACCAATAATATTAAACGAGTCTTTTTTGACAAAGATTTGCCTTAATTATGTAAACTTGAATTTTAAAAACTTTTTAGTTAGTTTCCATAAGAATACTTTTTTAAGCATATGAGAATCTCAGAAGTTCAGTTTCCTTAATTTATGGTAATTTTAGAACAGTTCAATTTATGTGTGTTTGTTTCTGTTTAAGCTAATCCAAACAGAATTCTCTTTAAGAAATTTCATAGTGCAATTTTGTAATACCATCCAAAGGTAGACACTTACTACACATTCATAGACAAAAATACATACAGACAGACACAGCTAGAGAGCTTCAAGTCTACATCTTTAGCCATGCGTTGGACAAAAGCACAGAAATACTAATACATGATCCCTGGGCCATATAAAAGAGTTAGCTTTCATCCTTGTCCCACTAATACTTGCAAAAGAGATCTTCAAGATTCCCTTTGTCCTGATGTGTAATCTGATGGATGCTGTGTAGTAAATTTTCGGCAAGTAGCCAAGAAGAGACCAAGTGGCCATCTGGGTGTCTCCAAAATCCATCTGAGTGGCAAAACATCCAGCTTGTTTCCAATTAGATTTTTCAGCCTCAGGTATTAGCAGGCTGTTGTGCTGTAGGTTCCTTAAGTAGAGTTTCCCATGTCTAAAAAAGATTGAACGAGGGGAAGCATGTAGGTAGCAGAGGACAGATTTTCTTGGGAAGTGGCACTGTTAACATTTTTTTTTCTTTTTCTTTTTTATTTTTTTTATTTAACAAATTTAATCAGTTATACATATACATATGTTCCCATATCCCCTCCCTTTTGCGTCTCCCTCCCGCCCTCCCTATCCCTCCCCTCCAGGCGGTCACAAAGCACTGAGCTGATCTCCCTGTGCTATGCGGCTGCTTCCCACTTGCTATCTACATTACGTTTGGTAGTGTATATATGTCCATGCCGCTCTTTCGCTTTGTCACAGCTTACCCTTCCCCCTCACCATATCCTCAAGTCCATTCTCTAGTAGATCTGTGTCTTTATTCCTGTCTTACCCCTATGTTCTTCATGACTTTTTTTTCTTAAATTCCATATATATGTGTCAGCAAACAGTATTTGTCTTTCTCTTTCTCACTTACTTCACTCCGTATGACAGACTCTAGGTCCATCCACCTCATTACAAAGAGTTCAATTTCATTTCTTTTTATGGCTGTGTAATATTCCATTGTATATATGTGCCACATCTTCTTTATCCATTCATCCGATGATGGACACTTAGGTTGTTTCCATCTCCGGGCTATTGTAAATAGGGCTGCTATGAACATTTAGGTACATGACTCTTTTTGAATTATGGTTTTCTCAGGGTATATGCCCAGTAGTGTGATTGCTGGGTCATATGGTAGTTCTATTTGTAGTTTTTTAAGGAACATCTATACCATTCTCCATAGTGGCTGTACCAATTCACATTCCCACCAGCAGTGCAAGAGTGTTCCCTTTTTTCCACACCCTCTCCAGCATTTATTGTTTCTAGATTTTTTGACGATGGCCATTCTGACTGGTGTGAGATGATATCTCATTGTAGTTTTGATTTGCATTTCTCTAATGAGTAAAAATTTTGAGCATCCTTTCATGTGTTTGTTGGCAGTCTGTATATCTTCTGTGGAGAAATGTCTATTTAGGTCTTCTGCCCATTTTTGGATTGGGTTGTTTGTTTTTTTTGCTATTGAGCTGCATGAGCTGCTTATAAATTTTGGAGATTAATCCTTCGTCAGTTGCTTCATTTGCAAATATTTTCTCCCATTCTGAGGGTTGTCTTTTGGTCTTGGTTATGGTTTCCTTTGCTGTGCAAAAGCTTTTAAGTTTCATTAGGTCCCATGTGTTTATTTTTGTCTTTATTTCTATTACTCTAGGAGGTGGGTCAAAAAGGATCTTGCTGTGATTTATGTCACAGAGATTTCTGCCTATGTTTTCCTCTAAGAGTATGATAGTGTCTGGCCTTACATTTAGGAGTTTAATCCATTTTGAGCTTATTCTTGCGTATGGTGTTAGGGAGTGATCTAATCTCATACTTTTACATGTCCCTGTCCAGTTTTCCCAGCACCACTTATTGAAGAGACTGTCGTTTCTCCACTGTACACTCCGGCCTCCTTTATCAAAGATAAGGTGACTATATGTGCGTGGGTTTATCTCTGGGCTTTCTATCCTGCTCCATCGATCTATCTTTCTGTTTTTTTGGCAGTACTACACTGTCTTGATTACTGTAGCTTTGTAGTATAGTCTGAAGTCAGGGAGCCTCATTCCTCCAGCTCCATTTTTCGTTCTCAAGATTGCTTTGGCTATTCGGGGTCTTTTGTGTTTCCATACAAATTGTGAAATTTTTTGTTCTAGTTCTGTGAAAAATGTCAGTGGTAGATTGATATGGATTGCATAAAATCGGTAGATTGCTTTGGGTAGTAGAGTCATTTTCACAATGTTGATTCTTCCAATCCAAGAACATGGTACGTCTCTCCATCTATTTGTATCATCTTTAATTTCTTTCATCAGTGTCTTATAATTTTCTGAATACAGGTCTTTTGTCTCCTTAGGTAGGTTTGTTCCTAGATATTTTATTATTTTTGTTGCAATGGTAAATGGGAGTGTTTCCTTGATTTCACTTTCAGATTTTTCATCATTAGTATATAG
The DNA here is from genome assembly GCF_949752795.1 of Hyperoodon ampullatus. Lineage (NCBI taxonomy): Eukaryota > Metazoa > Chordata > Mammalia > Artiodactyla > Ziphiidae > Hyperoodon > Hyperoodon ampullatus. The sequence goes on from NC_136919.1 coordinate 101,920,846, forward strand.
GAATGCCAGAGATTTCTGTGCATTCATTTTGTAACCTGCTACTTTACCAAATTCATTGATTAGCTCTAGTAGTTTTCTGGTAGCATCTTTAGGATTCTCTATGTATAGTGTCATGTCATCTGCAAACAGTGACAGCGTTACCTCTTCTTTTCTGCTTTGGATTCCTTTTATTTCCTTTTCTTCTCTGATTGCTGTGGCTAAAACTTCCAAAACTATGTTGAATAAGAGTGGTGAGAGTGGGCAACCTTGTCTTGTTCCTGATCTTAGTGGAAATGGTTTCCGTTTTTCACCATTGAGGACGATGCTGGCTGTGGGTTTATCATATATGGCCTTTATTATGTTGAGGAAAGTTCCCTCTATGCCTACTTTCTGCAGGGTTTTTATCATAAATGGGTGTTGAATTTTGTCGAAAGCTTTCTCTGCATCTATTGAGATGACTATATGGTTTTTCTCCTTCAATTTGTTAATATGGTGTATCACGTTGATTGATTTGCGTATATTGAAGAATCCTTGCATTCCTGGAATAAACCCCACTTGATCATGGTGTATGATCCTTTTAATGTGCTGTTGGATTCTGTTTGCTAGTATTTTGTTGAGGATTTTTGCACCTATGTTCATCAGTGATATTGGCCTGTAGTTTTCTTTCTTTGTGACATCCTTGTCTGGTTTTGTTATCAAGGTGATGGTGGCCTCGTAGAATGAGTTTGGGAGTGTTGCTCCCTCTGCTATATTTTGGAAGAGTTTGAGAAGGATAGGTGTTAGCTCTTCTCTAAATGCTTGATATAATTCGGCTGTGAAGCCATCTGGTCCAGGGCTTTTGTTTGTTGGAAGATTTTTTATCACAGTTTCAATTTCAGTGCTTGTGATTGGTCTGTTTATATTTTCTGTTTCTTCCTGATTCGATCTTGGCAGGTTGTGCATTTCTAAGAATTTGTCCATTTCTTCCAGGTTGTCCATTTTATTGGCATAGTTTTGATTGTAATAATCTCTCATGATCTTTTGTATTTCTGCAGTGTCAGTTGTTACTTCTCCTTTTTCATTTCTAATTCTATTGATTTGAGTCTTCTCCCTTTTTTTCTTGATGAGTCTGGCTAATGGTTTATCAATTTTGTTTATCTTCTCAAAGAACCAGCTTTCAGTTTTATTGATTTTTGCTATCATTTCCTTCATTTCTTTTTCATTTATTTCTGATCTGATTTTTATGATTTCTTTCCTTCTGCTAACTTTGGGGTTTTTTTGTTCTTCTTTCTCTAATTGCTTTAGATGCAAGGTTAGGCTGTTTATTCGAGATGTTTCCTATTTCTTAATGTAGGATTGTATTGCTATAAACTTCCCTCTTAGAACCTTTCGCTTTTGCTGCATTCCATAGGTTTTGGGTCGTCGTGTCTCCATTGTCCTTTGTTTCTAGGTATTTTTTGATTTCCTCTTTGATTTCATCAGTGATCACTTCGTTATTAAGTAGTGTATTATTTAGCATCCATATGTTTATATTTTTTACAGATCTTTTCCTGTAATTGATCTCTAGTCTCATAATGTTGTGGTCAGAAAAGATACTTGATACGATTTCAATTTTCTTAAATGTACCGAGGCTTGATTTGTGACCCAAGATATGATCTATCCTGGAGGATGTTCCATGAGCACTTGAGAAAACAGTGTATTCTGTTGTTTTTGGATGGAATGTCCTATAAATATCAATTAAGTCCATCTTGTTTAATGTATCATTTAAAACTTGTATTTCCTTATTTATTTTCGTTTTGGATGATCTGTCCTTTGGTGAAAGTGGGGTGTGAAAGTCCCCTACTATGATTGTGTTCCTGTCGATTTCCCCTTTTATGGCTGTTAGTATTTGCCTTATGTATTGATGTGCTCCTATGTTGGGTGCATAAATATTTACAATTGTTATATCTTCTTCTTGGATCGATCCCTTGATCATTATGTAGTGTCCTTCTTTGTCTCTTGTAATAGTCTTTATTTTAAAGTCTATTTTGTCTGATATGAAAATTGCTACTCCTGCTTTCTTCTGATTTCCATTTGCATGGAATATCTTTTTCCATCCCCTCACTTTCAGTCTGTATGTGTCCCTAGGTCTGAATAGGGTCTCTTGTAGACAGCATATATACGGGTCTTGTTTTTGTATCCATTCAGCCAGTCTGTGTCTTTTGATGGGAGCATTTAATCCATTTACATTTAAGTTAATTATTGATATGTATATTTTATTCCCATTTTCTTAATTCTTTTGGGTTTGTTATTGTAGGTGTTTTCTTTCTCTTGTGTTTCTTGCCTTGAGAAATTCCTCTAGCATTTATTGTAAAGCTGGTTTGGTGTTGCTGAACTCTTTCAGCTTTTGCTTGTCTGTAAACGTTTTAATTTCTCCATCAAATCTGAATGAGATCCTTGCTGGGTAGAGTAATCTTGGTTGTAGTTTTTTCTCCTTCATCACTTTAAATATGTCCTGCCACTCCCTTCTGTCATGCAGAGTTTCTGCTGAAAGTTCAGCTGTTAACCTTGTTGGGGTTCCCTTTTGTGTTATTTGTTGATTTTCCCTTGCTCCTTTTAATATTTTGTCTGTGCATTTAATTTTTGATGATTTGATTAATATGTGTCTTGGCATGTTTCTTCTTGGATTTCTCCTGTGTTGGACTCTCTGTGCTTCCTGGACTTGATTGACTATTTCCTTTCCCATATTAGGGAAATTTTCAACTATAATCTCTTCAAATATTTTCCCAGTCCCTTTCTTTTTCTCTTCTTCTTCTGGGACCCCTATAATTGGAATGTTGGTGCATTTAATGTTGTCGCAGATGTCTCTGAAGCTGTCCTCAGTTCTTTTCATTATTATTTTCTTTATTCTGCTCTGCAGTACTTATTCCCACTATTTTATCTTCTGGGTCCCTTATCTGTTCTTCTTCCTCGTTTATTCTGCTATTGATTCCTTCTAGAGTATATTTAATTTCATTTATTGTGTTGTTCATCATTGGTTGTTTTCTCTTTAGTTCTTCTAGGTCCTTGTTAAATGCTTCTTGCATTTTCTGTATTCTATTTCCAAGATATTTGATCATCTTTACTTTCATTTTTCTGAATTCTTTTTCAGGTAGGTTGCCTATTTCCTCTTCATTTTTTAGGTCTGGTGGGTTTTTACCTTGCTCCTTCATCTGCTGTGTGATTTTCTTTCTTGTCTTTTTGCTTATCTTACTGTGTGTGGGGTCTCCTTTTAGCAGGCTGAAGGTTCGTAGTTCCTCTTGTTTTTGGTGTCTGTCCCCAGTGGCTAAGGTTGGTTCAGTGGGCTGCGTAGGCTTCCTGGTGGAGGGGACTAGTACCTGTGTCCTGGCAGATGAGACAGGATCTTGTCTTTCTGGTGGGCAGTTCCACGTCCTGTGGTGTGTTTTTGGGTGTCTGTGGTCTTGTTATGATTTTAGGCAGCCTCTCTTCTAATGGGTGGGTTTGTGCTCCTGTCTTGCTAGTTGTTTTACATAGGGTGTCCAGTAGTGTAGCTTGCTGGTGGTTGAGTGAAGCTGGGTCTTGGCATTGAGATGGCAATCTCTGGGAGATTTTCGCCAATTGATATTATGTGGAGCTGGGAGGTCTCTTGTGTACCAGTGTCCTGAAGTTGGGTCTCCCACCTCAGAGGCACAGCACTGACTCCTGGCTGGAGCACCAAGAGCCTTTCATCTACACGGCTCAGAGTAAAATGCAGAAAAAATAGAAAGAAAGAAAGAGAATAAAATAAAATAAAGGAAGATAAAATACAATACAGTTATTAAAATAAAATAATTATTAAGAAAATAATTTTAATAAGTAAAAAAAAAAAGAAAAAAAACGGACAGAACCCTAGGACAAATGGTGGAAGCAAAGCTCTACATACACAATGTCCCATAGAAGCATATACATACACACTCATAAAAGAGGAAAAGGGGAAAAAATAATATATCTTGCTCCCAAAGTCCACCTCCTCAATTTAGGATGATTCATTGTCTATTCAGGTATTCTACAGATGCAGGGTACATCAAGTTGACTGTGGATATTTAATCTGCTGCTCCTGAGGCTGCTGGGAGAAATTTCCCTTTCTCTTCTTTGTTTGACAGCTCCCGGGGTTCACCTTTGGATTCGGACCTGCCTCTGCATGTAGGTCGGCTGACAGCGTTTGTCCTTCGCTCAGACAGGACGGGGTTAAAGGAGCAGCTGATTTGGCAGCTCTGGCTCACTCAGGCTGCGGGGAGGGAGGGGTACAGATGCGGAGTGAACCTGCAGCGGCAGAGGCCGGCGCGACGTTGCACCAGCCTACGGCGTGCCGTGCGTTCTCCCCGGGAAGTTGTCCCTCGATCATGGGACCCTAGCGGTGGCGGGATACACAGGTTCCCGGGAGGGAAGGTGTGGAAAGTGTCCTGGCTCGAACCTAATATTCTTGGTGGCAGCAGCAGCAGCCTTAGTGTCTCATGACCATCTCTCGTTTCCACACTGATAGATGCGGCTCACGCCGGTCTCTGTAGCTCGTTTAAACAGTGCTCGTAATCCCCTCTCCTCGCACACCAGGTAACAAAGAGGGAAGAAAAAGTCTCTTGCCTCTTTGGCAGGTGCAGACTTTTCCCCGTACTCCCTTCTGGCTAGCCGGGGCACACTAACCCCCTGCAGTCTGTGTTCACGCTGCCAACCCCAGTCCTCTCCCTGCGCTCTGACGAAGCCCAAGGCTCAGCTGCCAGCCCCGCCCACCCCGGCTGGTGAGCAGACAAGCCTCTCGGGTTGGTGAGTGCTGGTCAGCACCGATCCTCTGTGCAGGAATCTCTCGCTTTGCCCTCTGCACCCCTGTGGCTGCACTCTTCTCCGCGGCTCTGAAGCTCCCCCCCCCCTCGCCACCTGCAGTCACTGCCTGCGAAGGGGCTTCTAGTGTGTGGAAACCTTTCCTCCTTCTCGGCTCCTTCCCACTGTTGCAGGTCCCATCGCTATTCTTTTGCCTCTGTTTATTCTTTTTTTTTTTCCCTACCCAGGTACGTGGGGAGTTTCTTGCCTTATGGGAGGTCTGAGGTCTTCTGCCAGCATTTAGTGGGTGTTCTATAGGAGCAATTCCACGTGTAGATATATTTCTGATATATCTGTGGGGAGGAAGGTGATCTCCGTGTCTTACTCTTCCGCCATCTTCTCACATCTCCACAATAGTTCTTGTTTTGTAACAATTAGAGCAGTCCAAAAGGGAGATAGTGAATTCCTTATTCTGTGAATTTAAGAAAAGGCTTTTTCTTTTCCTCCAGGAGTCATAGATGTTGTATTGAATATAAGCTTTAGCTGGAACATCAAGCCAATGCTTTTCACATTTCGTTTTAATGTTTGTGTTCGGTGTTTTTAATCGGGATCAGTATGGAGCCTCACTCATGGTAGATCTGCAGTATTTGTTTATTTGTGCTGTGAATTCATGGCATTTATGTTTATCGATGGTTCTTGATTCATGGGATGCTTATTATTTTCATGTAATAAAAAACAGATATTAGGCACTTTATGTATGTTGCATCTGGGTAATTCCCACTTGCATTGTTTATCATCAATGCAAGTGTCACATTACCTGAGATACCTTCTCCAGCTCTCTCAGTCAGAGCAACTTGATGCCTTCTCTGTTGCCTTTAGAACTTTGGGAAATTCATACATACACAGAGATCTAATAGGCACACACACATCTATAAATATAAACATGCATGTACATGTATATATATATCCACCCATGTAAATATTTTACTTATTCTTTCTTTCAATAAGTTTTTTCATATTTGTGTGATTTTTAACAACAATAACAGAACCCTATGGGGTAAAGCACACCATAGGCAGACTTTAAAGCAGAGAGTGATTATCTTAAAATTAACATACTATAAAGATGGAAAATATTATAGGAAAATTGAACAAAGCAACTTGATCATTCCAGAATAAATGCTTAAGAATTATGTGACTTCCATAATACAACTAAATAACACTTTCATATATGTAAAATAACCTTTTCTGTTTCTCTAAAAGAAAAAACAGGATTACATGGCTTCCAATAAATGTGTCCCTTGGCTCTTTTGTTTTTCGAGTTAAGTTTTATTTGGAGCAAAATGAGCACTGCAGACCGAGAGACAGCATTTCAGACAGCTCTGAGAAGCTGCTCCGAGGAGGCAAGGAGGGGAACCAGGTTATACAGTAGTTTTGTTACAAAGGGCAGGTAGTCCAACCATCAAAAGATTATTGTTAATTAAGGAAAACCAGATATCACAAGTTAAGGAATTCAGTGCTTTTCTGTCTGAATCACGTGACTATACTATGCACACCACAAATTTTGGCCAAGCTATCAAATCCATATTAGGGCTTTGTTTGCTTCCTTGATTGTTTATATATCCATAGCTATTTCCGTGTTCTTGCCAAGTTCCAGCTTGTGTTACACTTACATTTCTTTAAGACTTTTGAATAGTATTACCGTGTCGTTAACAATAACTCAATTTCAGCTTTTCTACCAAAAGCTGAAATTGAGTTATTGTTGATGACACGGTAATACTTTAGAATAATAATTCTTATGGAATCAGGAAAGCTGAAATTGAGTTATTGTTGATGACAAGGGAATACTATGCTAATAAAAGACTAAGGGCACCCTGCATCCTTGATACAAATTAAAAGATAGATCAAATGCCTTCGAAGAGGAACGTCTACCCTCTTTCCCTGAAATAGATAAGAAGAAATACTATCTACTAAGGAATGTGAAAGAGAGATTTTGATTTGTAATGAATATATCATTTTGGAAGTGTGCTTTGTTATCATTAAGTATTCATTTATTTTCTTACTGATTTACTCAGCCCCCATTATTTTCTGCCATATGCATTACCCCATGATACATGCTGAAGTGCAGAGGGGTGATAGCAAGGATGAATTGGGGAAAATGGAAATTAACAGTATACCAAAGAAAACTTAAGGGTCTGCAGAAAATCGTAAGGACAGCTGGAAGAGGTGGTCACTTGCTCTGGCTTGAGGGAGGTGGAGAAAGTATTTCAGGTGAGGCCATGCACGTCTTGGTCCAAACATTGCAGTGCGACTTCACCAGGTGAAAAGGATAGGTATTCCTAGAAGACACACTAGAAATCACAGAGTGGGGAGAGGAAATCAACAGCAACAAAAATATAACAGTGCATTAGGCAATAATAAAAGTTTTCAAAATGACTAGTCATAGGGTTTGGGAAGAATTGCAAGACAAGGTAACTAACAGAAGAGATAGGACCACACTGTATAAGTGTTTGTTGTTGTTTGCTTCATAATTCCTAAAGAAAATGGCAGAGTCAGCCAGTACAGTAAAGTGTAATGTTTACAGTCAAAGAAGTCTCAAAGTAGGGTAAGAAGCAACAGTAGAGCTCTGGTCTGCAGTGTCATGCATTCCAACTGCCTTTTCTGTGCTTTTTTTCCCTTTTGTGCTCTCTGCAAGTCACTTAGTGTTCTTATGTTATCTTCTGTGTTTCCTCTTCTTAAAAACATCCAGCAAAACCAATTCGGCCTAAGGTGTAGAGCCCCAGAGTGAGGGCCATGCTAAGCCACAAGAAATGACACAGATTATGGAATCAGGATTATTAAAGAAATATCACTGGGGAGAAATACGGTCATGTCTCTGCTAATTACCGACATCCAAAGGGAGTATGAACTCCTACCTTTTACTCAGTGGCATTACTTAACACACATTTCTACAGTGAGGCAGAAGGAGACGTAATCATCCTCAGAGATGTAGTTGTGAACATATTCTTAGTTCTACCACACCACTCCTACTTGTCCTGCTCTCCCAATTCACTTGGCCACATGACTTGTTTTGACACTACAGGCCATTGGGTATGAACCATCATGGATTAGTCTGTAAATATGTTTTCTACATTAGATGCCTAATTTCTCATTCATTATTTTCTTTGTTCCCTTCTATGTCCAGACACGCTCCTATCTCTTTTCTCTAGTCTCTAAAAACTTGACAGCAAATTTATGGTAATTAACATTTTATTTGATTTTTATTACTTCATAAATTTAACTTACATATCACAACAAAGTACTTTGTGAGCGGAGTGGAAGGTCATTGCAATAAGGAACTTGAGGGGGACTAAAAAGAGATTTTGTGGAAAATGTAATGTTTAACCTGGATATACCTATAGGTAAGATGAGAAGGTGGCAGAATAGGGAGTGTCAGGCAAGATGTTTGGAAACCAGTAGGATTAGGGGTATTTAAGAATGTCATAACCAGGTGGCTTGAAACTGTCCTAAAAAGCAATAATCAACCATTGTCACTGGCTGGGTTCTCTGGAAGTAGATGCTGAGGATGGGGTGTGGTGTGGTGTGCAGAATATTTAAGAAGAATCAACACCCAATGAAAGACAAAAACAAGGATTGTCTCAGGAATAAAAATGATAAAACTTTTAGAAATTATTAGTGTAAGCCACTGTTAATAGGTTAAAAGAGACATGATACTTTTGATTATCCAAGTATTTACAGAAAATGGCACATGACACAATTTAACACCTTTTCATAGTAACCAGAACAACAACATAAACCTCAGCAGAGGAGAAATGAAAAGATACTTATTTTAACTTGATAAAGACAAAAGTCAAAAAACAAAACAAAATAAACAACATACTGGAAGGTGAAGGGTTTAAACCGTTTATTTTAATATTGGGAACAGGAAAGGAATGCCCACGGTCACGGCTCTAGTCAGTGTTGTGCTAGGAAGCCTAGCTAAAGTAGTAAGACATGAAAGGAGACTATCATGTATAAGAAATATAAAGGAGGAAACAAAATCATTATTAGCAGTAGATAAAATAGTTGTCAACATGGAAACAAAACTCTAAACAAAGTTTTGAATTTCAAAGACAGTTTAGCATGTTTGCAGGATTTAAGAATATTACCCTAAAAATCGACTGCAGTTACATATCACAGCAACACATTATTAGGAAACATGAAGACATCATTTACAGAAATATATAATGCCCAAGAATAAATCTAAACCAATATGTGTTTATGTCCTTTATGGAAGAACATTTTCAAATTTTATTGAAAATCATTGGATAAGTCCCAAGACATCATTAACAGAATATCAGTTTTCCTCAAATGTGTCTAAATACAATTCTAATAAAAATCCCAAAGGTGGTACTTACTTAACTGGCAAGAATATTTCAAAATGTATATGGCAGAAATAGGGCCAAAATAGCCTAGAAAACAGTATTTTTAAGATGTTAGTTCAAAACACTTGTGATGAATAAGAACAAAGTTGAGAATGTTACCCCAACTGATTTTGACTTAGTATAATCATGTCAGTATGAGACGTGTAAAGATGGATATGTAAATCACTGAAAGAGAATCGAGTCCAGAATTAAATCCACACAAAAAGGGAGGGTCGTTGATTTTCATCAAATGTGCCAAAGTGATTCAAAGGGGAAAGACATATTTTCAATAAATGGTGCTAGAATAATTAGATATACATATGAAATAAAATGATCTTTGACTCTTACCTCAAAGCATATATGAAGATTAACTCAGAATGGATCATAGACCTGAATAGAAGAGCTAAAACTATAAAACTTGTATAAAAAAATATGAGAAGATATTTGTAGTTCTGAGTTTTAATATAGATAAATAAAAATTTTGATTGATATATAGGACACAACATATTAATAAACTAGATTTTGTTAAATTTAAAAGCTTTTGCTCTTCAAAATACACTGTTAAGGAATTAAAAAGACAAGTCACAGACTGAAAGCAAATACTTGTAAAACATATATTGGACATAGGATTTATATTCAGGATATGTAAAGAAGACTTGCAGCTCAGCAATAGAAGAAAAAGTCCAGTAAGGAGATTGGCAAAATATTTGTATAGGAACTTCACCATAGAGGAAATATATAAATAAGTCGTAAAATAAGCCTGGTTTTTTGAGCCTGTGAAACACCAAGGGCCATTTTTCTTAATGTCCTATTTTTAAAATTTTTGAAGTGTGAGTGTGGTGGGAAGGTATGTCTGGGTGTGAATCTGCACCTGTGCCCTGCAGTGTGAAATGTGAGGAGAGACATGGAGGGGGAGAAGGAAGCCCAGGGACTAAGGTCCACTGGAAAGACCAGCAGCCTGGTAGAGGCCATGCAATTTAAGATAAACAATAAGGGAGGGGAAATGGTTGATGACAGAAATAAGGAGGGACTGGGAGAAGTATGAGAATCTTTATAACCTGATCACTCAGAAATAGGAACTACGAAATGTCGGTTATGCAAAAAGGGGAACTCTGAATTACCAACTTCAGCCTTGACCAAGGTCTTATTCCTCCTCCCAGAATTAAAATACAGATTTTCTTTCCCTTTAGAGATACCTGAGTAACGGTGGCCTAGTGACGGTAAATAAATTAAAATATTTTCTGATTTCCAAAAAGTCATTGACAAACTATAGTGACTTCAATAAAAACTAAAAATATCTAAAATAAAAATGGTAGAGACAACAATATTTTGCTTCAAAAATTATACTATATTCTTATTTTTATCATATTTAATTTTCCTTATAAAATTGATTAACCATTTTCAATTTAAAATTTTCTATTATGCATATGTAATAATATATTTTGAATACCATTTCCATGCTTAACTTATTTACATAAATCATGAAAAACTAACTTTGTTTGTATAAAGATATAATTTAATATCTGGTGGGAAGACTAGATATGTAGCTGAAGATCTTTCTTGCGGGTTACATTATGTATGGTCTCTGGATACGAATGTGATCTCCAGAACTTTTTCTACATTGGATGAATAAACCTAAGGACTTGCTCGACCCCCTTACATATATGAGTATTTGTAGATACCTAAATTTTTTCTGTTTGAATCAGGATAAATAGAGCTGAATTTGTTTTAGGTTGTAGAATTTCTCCAGCATGAAATGGGGCTAACCTCCTTCAAATCACTTGTTTTTCAACTTGGACATACATGAATAGGCAGTATTATCTATGTATTTTATTTGAAACACCCTAAATGCTTCAATCTGATATCAGTGCTTAATTTTCTCTCTGAACATCTGTCTAATTTTATAGCGAACTGAGGTTAAAAAAGCACAAAAGGGGACTTCTCTGGTGGTGCAGTGGTTAAGAATCCGCCTGCCTATGCAGGGGACACGGGTTTGATCCCTGATCTGGGAAGATCCCACATGCCACGGAACAACTAAGCCCGTGCGCCATAACTGCTGAGCCCACATACCACAATTACTGAAGCCCACACACCTAGATTCCATGCTCTGCAACAAGAGGAGACACTACAATGAGAAGCCCGTGCACAGCAACGAAGAGTAGCACCCCCCTTGCCTCAGCTAGAGAATGCCCTGCACGCAGCAATGAAGACCCAACACAGCCATAAATCAGTAAATAAGTAAATAAATAAATGAAACAGACAAAGTATAAAGCACAAAAGAAGTAATACTTATGAGCAGAAATCCTTTAATGGGTCATGATTTTCCACCAAAGAGACTAAAATATGTCGTCAGTTGAATACACTACTCAGTAGGAGCAGTGTACAGTAATTCCAACTCTTCATCTGGGTACAATTTCTGAGAACATGATTCACTTGTTCTTTGGAGGCAGTAAACTTTTACCTCTTGAAAATTTGCTTCACAGTCTCCAGGTCTGAGGATGCATGATGATGAAGAAACAAGTAAATATTCCTTTACCCAGGTCTGTCCAGAGCTGCTGCAATATCGATGCACAGACTGTACAATGAAAAGCATGCACAGTCATACACAGCAGCCCTGCAGTATCAACGCCGTTTTCATATATCATTTGTGGAAATCTTCAGGAAGCCAAGTGTTGCCATAACTGTAGCCTGTTGCCTCAGCTTCTTTGCTAATCAGAGACCAGACCACCACCACCAAGCTCTAAAGTGGGTGGGGCTGGGCTGTTCCTTTCTGCTCTGTATCCGAGCTGTGGAATTTGGTTCCAAGGAAAGAGTTCTGTCATGAAAATAAGCTATTCTTCCAATCATTCAAATGGGAATTTCAAAACTTGGACTTGAAAGGACTTCCAACATATTCTAATCAAGATCTCTTCTCTGTCCAGATCCTCTCTTTTCCTATGCAGCAAATAAACATTCTGACCCAAATGTTCTAAATTGCTAAAGAATTCATATGATGGTATGGGACTGACCTCCAAATGAATGTAAGGTGGTGTATTTTCACCACTTGCCATTGCTTACTCAATAGAGTATGTACCCAATGAGATTTTTAGTTGTATATGTCTTGGCCTCTACTGGACTAGTTTGAGCCTTAGAATCTTTTAAAATTCAATAAAGTCTAGAATAAGGACACTCAGAGCATCTCTGCTGTTTTCAGTTTTGCCCACTACTTTCTTTGGTGACAACAAGCACTCATAAAGTGTATCTCTCTTTAATATTCATGTGTGTTAGAAATGAAAAAAAAGAGATCTGTGTGTAATGTGTGTGATCCTTGTATCTGAAGTAAAAACTCAAATATATCAGCTAAAGATGCATTTTCCTAGCACCATTTTGCCCATTGAGATGGTATTTATACATTTCTTTAAGCGCACCAGTGATAAATGATGGGCAGTGACAATGACTTGAGATCAACTTGTTAGTTGAAGATCTGCCTAGAATGCCTGGGTCAGAGGGCTCTCACACTTTCTCTTAGATCTTTCACCTGCTCTCTGGTGCAGTTCAGGGGCCTTTTCGCCAGCTTGTCCAGCACTCTGAGCCTGCATCGACTCTCTGCAGGGTGCCATAGACACAGAGGTAAACCCAGTCCAATCCATGATTTCAAGAGAATTTTAGGAGAAGTAAGCATGCCATATAATACATGCCTTGAAAGAGGTATGTCTCCAATGCCAGAGAAGTTAAAAACAAGAATCTCATTTTCAGGTAGGGCAATAAGAGGATAGCTACCTGGAAGAAGTGACATTTAGGCAAACCTTTAAATGTGGGTATGATTTTAATGGTCAGAGAAGCACAGGGGTTCGTGCGACAGAGAGCATGACATTAGCTAATGTGTGGAGGAATGTCTGGGGCTAATGTGAATAGTCCAGTTTGCTTTATGAGTGGAGCAAAATATAAGGCAGGAACCAAGAAAGTTGAGATCTGGAGAACCAAGAAAGTTGAGATCTGAATACAAATTATTGAGGAACAGGGATGTGATGTAACTGGGTTTTAGCAAACTCGTGAGAAGATGGTTTTCATATTGGATGAGTAGTAAGAGGCTAGAGGTGAGAAGGCCTGGTAGGAGGTGAAAGGTGAGAAGGGGATTTATAGGAATGATGATGCATAGACAGATGGCTCTAATAGTCTTAACTAATTAATTAATTACTGCTGAGCACTGGGGATATGTGCTGAGCAAAAATTCAGTCTAATACAGTGGGAGAAATTAAATAATCACACATCTGAGCAGAATCACATCTGTGATGAATACTTGACAGAAGCAATTTGACTCTAGGAGGATTGCAGAACTTGGGGGAGTGATTGGCAATATTATATTTTGAGCCCCAGATAATGTCACATTAAGAAATTTGGGTTTTGTCTTTTAGACTGTGAAAAACCACTGAAAATTTTGGATCAGAAACTAAGATTAAGAAAGCAGCCTTTCTCTGGGTCAATGTGGTCTTCTTTCTAGAGTTGGGGTATTACATTATATACATCATGAAATTCTGGAAACAATCAGAGATGGTAAATCCTGTATATGCCTCTTCTACCTTGAGTTGATGTTCAGTGGTCATTCAGTCAAATGCTTTTTAAAAGAATACTTCTGTTAAAACTTCAGTAATTCATTCAGAACAGTATAGCAACTGTACTTACGTTATAGTGCCTTAGATAATTAACGGATTCTGCCGTTCCAGCGTTGTGTTGTTTAAATTTCTGGAGTTACTGTTGGGCATATCTGGTTATGTTTTCTCAGGTTAACATAAAGTCAAAATGAAAATAAGTCAGGAGAAGCATAGTGACCTTAAAATCTGTAACTTTAAAAAGTACTTCTGTGACTCTTATGAAACTTCTATCAAGGATTTTTATCTATTATGTTGATCATTTCTTACTGTAGAAGTCCAATTTAAACACTTCCTTTAAAATTTATTGCCAAAAAATCTTTCTCTCAATTAACATATAGTTGTAGTTTTTGTTTCTAAAAATCAGTATTCTCACTTGTTTATCTTAACTTCAAAGAAATTGAGGGTCTTTTCTTTATAGTGGTAAAATATGCATAACGTAATATTTATCATTTAAACTGTTCCAAAGGGTGTAATTCAGTAGCACCAAATACATTTGCAGTGTTGTGCAATCATCACCACTATATCTGAAACGTTTATGTCATCCCCAACAAAAACTTTGTATCAATTAAACAATAATTCCTCTTTCCCCTTTAACTCTATTCTACTTTCTGTCTCTGTGAATCACCAAATGATTGTTGTTTTGTTATCTGGACAATTTCACTTAGCATAATGTTTTCAAGATACATCCATGTTGCAGCATATATAAAAATTTCATTTCTTTTTATGCCTGAATAATATTCCTTTGTATGTATATATCACAATTAGTTTAGACATTCCTTTGCTCAAGGACACATGTTATTTGCACCTTTTGGCTATTGAGAATAACTTGGCTATGAACATTGGTGTACATATATATGTTCAAGTCCCTGCTTTTAATTCTTTTGAATGTATACCTAGGAATGAAATTGTTGGTAATATGGCAGTTTCATTTTTAGTCTTTTGAGAAAACAACAAACTGTTTTCAACAGCAGCTGTACCGTTTTACATTCCCACCAGCAACGCACAAGAGTTCCAATTTCTCTACATCCTTGTCATCACTTGTTTCCCTTTTTATTTAAACCCATCCTAGTAGGTATAAAATGCTATCTCACAGTAGCTGTGATTTGCATTTCCCTAATGATTAATGATATTGAACACATTTTCATATGCTTATTAGACATTTGCATATCTCCTTTGAGAAATGTCTATTCAAGTCCTTTGCCCGTTTTTGAATTGGGTTATTTGGTGTTATCGAGTTGAGGGAGCTCTTTATATATTCTGGATGTTAATCCCCTATCAGATGTTATTTGCAAATATTTTACCCCATTATTTATGTATTATTTATTTATATATTTTGATAGTATCCTTTGGTGCACAAACATTAATTTGATCAAGTCCAATTTATCATTTTTTTCTTTTGTTACCTGTGCTTTGGTGTCATACTCATTAAGTCATTGCCAAATCCAATGTAATGAAGACTTTTAAACTATTTTCCCTGAGTTTTACAGTTTGAGCTCTTAAATTTAGATCTTTGATCCATTTTGAATTGACCTTTGCATTTAATATGAGGTAAGGGTCCAACTTCTTTTGCATGTGGATATCCAGTTTTCCCAGCATCATTTGTTGAAAAGACTTTCTGTTTCCCATTGAATGGTCTTGGCACCTTTGTCAAAAATCAATTTACCATATATGTGAGTGTTTATTTCTGAGCTCTCTATTCTATGCCAGTGGTCTATATGTCTGTCCTTATGCCAATACCATTCTGTATTAGTTACTACAGCTTTGCAGTAAGTTTCAAAGTCAGGAAGTATGAGTCTTCCAGTTTTCTTTCTTTCCTGTAGGACTGTTTTAGCTATTTAAAGCCCCCTAAAATTCCATTTTTGTGAAAAGAACTATTGGTATTTTGATAGGGATTACATTGAATCTGTAGCTTGCTTTGGGTGGTATTAAAATCATAAAAATATTAAGTCTTCCTAGCCATGAATATAAATATCTTTCCATTTATTTGTGTCTTCTTTAGTTTCTTATGTATTGATTCATTTATTTTTTGTCTGCATTGGGTCTTTGTTGCTGCGAGCTGGCTCTCTCTAGTTGCGGTGAGTGGGGGCTACTTTTTGTTGCAGTGCATGGGCTTCTCATTGCGGTGGTTTCTCTTGTTGCAGAGCAGGGGCTCTAGGCACGTGGGCTCAGTAGTTTTGGCACACGGGCTGTAGAGTGCAGCTTCAGTAGTTGTGGTATATGGGCTTAGTTGCTCTGCAGCGTGTGGGATCTTCCCGGACCAGGGATCAAACCCCTGTCCCGTGCATTGGCAGGCAGATTCTTAACCACTTCTCCACCAGGGAAGTTCCTTCTTCAGTTTCTTTCAGCAGTATTTTGTAGTTTTCAGTGTACAACTCTTTCACCTGCTTGGTTAGATTTACTACAATGTATTTAATTCTTTTAGGTGCTATTATCAATAGAATTGTTTTCCTAATTTTTTTTTTGCCTTTTTTATTGCTGGTATTTAGAAATGCATCTGATTTTTGCGTGGTGATCTTGTACTCTGCAACTTCGCTGAATTTATTAGTTCTAGTAGCTTTCTACTTGGTGTATTCTATATATTGGATGGTGTCATCTGCAATAGTTTTAGCTCTTTCTATTTTGGATGCCTTTTATTCAGTTTTCTTTTCTGATAGCTCTGGTTAGAACTTCTAGTAGAATGTTGAATAGCAGCACTGAAATTGGGTATTCTTGTTTTTGTTTCTTATCTTAGGTGGACAGTTTTCAGTCCCTTACCATTGATTATAATGTTAGCTGTGGGTTTTTGTAAATATTTTTTAATATGTTGAGGGATTTTCCCTCTATTTCCAGACTTCTGGAAGTTTTTCTTATCATGAAAGTATGTTTGATTTTGTCAGATGCCTTTTCTGCATCAATTGGGATAATCATGTGGTTTTTTTCCTTGTTCTATTTATGTCACACATTACATTGATGAATATTCTTATGTTGAATGACTCTTACATTTCAGGAATAAATGGTATTTGGTCATGGTAAGTAATTATTTTAAAATGCTGTTGGATTCAATTTACTAATATTTTGTTGAGGACTTTTGCATCTATCTTCATAAGGGCTGTTGATCTGTGATTTACTTTTCTTGTGGTATTTTTTTTCTGGCTTTGATATAAATTAATGCTGGATTCATAAAATGAGGTAGGAAGTGTTCCCTCCTTGTCAGTGATTTGGAAGAGCTTGAGAAGGATTGATATTACTTCTTCTTTAAATGTTTGGTAGAATTCTTTTGTGAAGCCACCTGGTCCAGGACTTCTCTTTGCTGGTAAGTTTTAGATTAATAATTCAGTCTCATTACCTGTTATAGTTCTGTTGAGATTTTTATTTGTGAGTTGGTTTAGGGCATTTGTGTGTTTCAAGAAGTTTGTCCATTTCTCTTAATGGTTATCTAATTTGTTGGCTTACAGTTGTTCATAGTATTCTTCTATAATTCCTTTTTGCCTCTATAAGGTTTGTAGTAATACTTCCACTGTTATTCTGATTATAGTTATTTGATTTTTAGTTATTTGTGTCTTCTCTTTTTTATTTTCTCAGTCTAGATAAAGGTTTGTCAGTTTTGTTTATTTTTTCAAAGAACCAAATTTTAGTTGCATTAATATTTTTCTATTGTTTTATTTCTACAGTTTGTTAACTTTGCTCTAAACTTTATTATTTCTTTCCATCTGCTAGCTTTGAGTTTGGCTTTATTTTCCTTTTCTAGTTCCTTATGGTGTGAAGCTGTTGATTTGAGATCTTACATTTTTTTTACAATGTAAACATTTACAACTATCGATTTCCCTCTGAGCACTACTTCCACTGCATCCCATAAATTTGGTATGTTGTGTTTTTATTTTGATTTGTTTCTAAGTATTTTCTAATTTATCTTGTGATGGCTTCTTTAAGAGTATGTTGTTGAGTTTCCACAAATTTGTGAATTTTCCTGTTTTCTTTGTTACTGATTTTTAACTTCATCCTGTTGTGATTGGAGAAGGTACTTAGTATGATATCTGTCTTTTAATCTATTCAGACTTATTTTGTGGTTTAACATGTGACCTGTCCTGTAGAATGTCCCATGTGTACTTGAAAGAAAACTGTATTCTGCTGTTTTGGGGTAGTGTTCTATATAACTTTTAAATCTAGTTGGTTTGCTGCATTTTTCAAGTCCTCTATTTTCTTACATCTCTTATGTCTGACTGATCTATCCATTACTGAAAGCGGGGCATTGATATCTCCACCATTATTATAGAGCTCTCTATTTCTCACCTTCTGTTCTATCAATATGATGCTTCATATATTTTGAGGTATTTTATTAGGTGCATAAATGTTTGTAATTTCTATTTTCATTGTGATATCGAACCTTTTTTAATTTAATATTTTATTGAAGTATAGTTGATTTACAACATTTTATTAGTTTCATGTGTACAACATAGTTATTCAATATTTCTACAGGTTATACTCCATTTAAAGTTATTACAAAATAATGGCTTTATTCCCTGTGCTCTACAATATAACCTTGTTGCTTGTGTATTTTAAATATAGTAGTTTCTATCTCTTAATCCCATAC
Organism: Hyperoodon ampullatus; assembly: GCF_949752795.1. Classification (NCBI taxonomy): domain Eukaryota; kingdom Metazoa; phylum Chordata; class Mammalia; order Artiodactyla; family Ziphiidae; genus Hyperoodon; species Hyperoodon ampullatus. The sequence goes on from NC_136919.1 coordinate 101,939,178, forward strand.
CCCTATCTGGCCGTTCTCTCCTTCTCTCTCCGCACTGGTAACATCTAGCTTGTTTTCCATATCTGAGAGTCTGTTTCTAATTTGTTATATACCTTTGTTTTATTTTTTCAGATACCACATATGTGATAACAAAGATGGTTTGTCTTTTTCTGTCTAACTTATTTCACCAAGCATAGTACTCTCTAGGTCCATTCCGTCTGTTGCAAATGGCAGAATTTTATTCTTTTATATGGCTGAGTAATATTCGTAGTATATATATATACACCACATCTTTATCCATTTATCTGTTGATGAATACTTAGATTATTTCTTGAGACTTTTATTATGATACATCTTCTTTGTATCTTGTAAACTTTTTAGAGTTAAGGTCTATTTTGTTTGATATGAGTATAGCCTCTCCAGCCCTATTTTTGTCACCATTTTTATGAAATATGTTTTTGTAGCCTTTTACGTTCAACCTATTTGTCTTCAGAAGTAATGTCTCTGATAGAGAGCACATAGTTGGATTATGAATTTTTATTCATTTTGCCCATTTCTATATTTTTATTGGAGAGTTTAATCAATTTACACTTAAGGTAGTTACTGATAAGGAGGGATTTCCTTCTGCCATTTTTCAGAAAACAAATGTTTTCTCTATGCCTGTAGGTTTTTATGTCCCTCATTTTCTCCATTACTGCTTTATTTTTAGTTAACTTTTGATAGTGAAATGTTTCATTTCTCTTCTCAATTCTTTATATGTATATCCTATAGATATTTTCTTGGTGGTTACCATGGGTATTATATTTAATATCCCAAAGTTATAATAATCTAATTTGAATTGATGCCAACTTAACTTCAATAACATAAAAAAGCTCTACTACTATAACACACCACCCTCAGTTTCTGTTATTAATGTCATAGATTACATCATTACACATTTTCTGTACAATAAACTAGATTAATAATTTTTATGCATTTGTATTTTAAACCCTTTAGAAAATAAAAGTCAGGCTCAACCAAAATTACAGTAATAGTAGCTTTTACAGTTGCCCATACATTTACCTTTACCCTAATTTCTTTATATGGCTTCAAGTACCATCTTCCTTTCATTTCAACCCGAAGCACTTCCTTTAACATTTCTTGGAGGGAAGGTGTGGTGGTAATGACCTCCCTCAGCTTTTTAAAATCTGGGGGTGTCATTTCTCCCTCATGTTTGAAGAGTAGCTTTATTGGATATAAAGTTGTCCATCGACAGTTTTGTTTTCCTTTAAGCATATTGGGTATATCAACCCACTGACTTCTGCCCTTCAAGCTTTCTGATGAGAAATTGACAGATAACCTCATTGGGGATCACTTGTATGTGATGAGTCACTTCTCTCTTGCTGCTTCCAAGATTGTCTCTTTCAACGTTTTGATTATCATGTATCTCAGTGTGAGTATTTTTGAGTAGATTCTAGTTGGAGTTTTAGAGCTTCTTGGATTCGTAGATGCATTTATTGCAATTTCAATCCTTTAAATTTGGGGACTTTTCAAGGATTACTCATTTCGTTCCTTTCTCTCTCTCTTCTGATGGCATTTCCACAATGCCTATGTTGGTCCACTTGATGGTGTTTCACAGGTCTCTTAGGCTCTGTTCAATTTTCTTCATTCTTTTTTCTTTCTGTTCCTTAGACTTGATAATTTCAGCTGTTCTTTCTTTATGTTCACTGATTCTTCCATTTGCACAAATCTGCTTTTTAGCCCTTTTGAGGTATTTTTCATTTCAGTTATTATACTTTTCAGCATCAAAATTTCTTTTTGGTTCTATTTGAAAATAATTTAATCTCTTCATTGATATGTTTCAATGTATTATTTTCCTTTGTCCATGTCTTCCTTTAGCTCTTTGAGTGTCTTTCAAACAGTTGTTTTAAAATCTTTGTCTAGGAATTTTGTAATTTGTGGCTCGTCAGGAACATTTTCTGTGGGTTTATTTTGCTTCTTTTTTTTTTGTGGTACGTTGGCCTCTCACTGTTGTGGCCTCTCCCGTTGCAGACCACAGGCTCCGGACGCGCAGGTTCAGTGGCCACGGCTCACAGGCCCAGCCGCTCCGTGGCACGTGGGGTCCTCCCAGACTAGGGTATGAACCCATGTCCCCTGCATCGGCAGGTGGAATTTCAATCACTGTGCCACAAGGGAAGCCCTTTTTTGCTTCTTTGAATCAGCTCTACATTCTTGTTTCTTTGTATGCCTTGTTGTTTTTTAACTGAAAATTGGACTTTTGAATTTGAAAACATGGAAACTGGGAAAATCAGATTTTCCCTTTTCTCCAGAGTTTGGTACTTCTAAAAGTTGCTATAAGGTGTCTCTGTATTGAAGTAAAAGCTTAAGATCTTCTGCATGTCTTTTCTGAGCTCCATATTTCCCTAAGTATGCATGGTGGCTTTCTATGTTCCCCCATATACATAGTTGCTTTTGACTATCAGAAAGAAACAAACAGCAAGCAAACAAAAAAACAGGTTGCTCTTTTAAATCTCCTGGAAATTACTTCAGCTGGTGGACGTTGGAACATTGGTGGCCACCCTCGAAATCCACACTTCAGCAGTGAGAGCAGTAATTCACAGTTAGAACCAAGGACCCCTACATGTGGATGACAAGGATCTTATTGGCCACCCTGGCTCCAGAGGAAGCTGCTCCAGATATTTGGGTTGCGTTCTTCACAGCTGCCTGATATGGGGCTGGTTTTGGGGGCTGAGTAGCTGCAACCACGCTAATGGCTGAAATAAACCAAAATGAATGAAAATGTCATAGGCAAGCTATCCCCTTGAAGTTTCAAGTGTTCAAATAAACTCCAAACTTCCAAAATATCCACCTCTGATAGTTTCTCCTAGTAGAGTTGCTGTCCAGGTAGAGAGATGAATTCTTGGTGCTTCCAACTTCACTATCTTCCCTGACTTTATTCACTTGAGGTTTAATCTTAATAGTAATACACAATAACTTTTTAAACCATATTGGTTTCCCTGTATTGGAGATCCTGATTTTCTCTTTTATTAAGTTTAGTGTCTATGACCTGTTTATTGGCTACATTAAATACATAACTTTAAGAAACTTAGGTATTTTAATAAATCAGAAAATTACAGTGCACTAACATCCTAGTCAATCAAGTGTCTTCATGGCACTATAGTACCACTTTGTGGGGTAACTGAAATCACTTTTGTTTGCTATTACTAACTATCATGCAGTATGAAATAATTTAAAAAGTATAAAGGTTCTTGAGGAGAGCAATTTACCTGTGTTCTTTTTAAAGAACTTTTATTGGAATATAGTTGATTTACAATGTTGTGTTAGTTTCAGGTGTACAACAAAGGGAATCAGTTATATATATATATATATATATATATATATATATATATATATATATATATATATATATATATATATATATATATATATATATATATCTCCACTCTTTTTTTTTAAGATATTTTTCCCAAATAGGCCATTACAGTGTATTGAGTAGCATTCTCTGTGCTATACAGCAGGTTCTTATTAATTATCTATTTTATATATAATAGTGTGTATATGTCAATACCAATCTCCCAATTGTTCTTCCCCCCACTTATCCCCTGGTAACCACAAGTTTGTTTTCTACGTCTCTGATTCTACTTCTATTTTGTAAATAAGCTTATTTGTATCACTTATTTAGATTCCACATGTAAGTGATATCATATTATATTTGTCTTTCTGTGTATGACTTACTTCACTCAGTATGACAATCTCTAGGTCCATCCATGTTGCTGCAAATGACACTATTTTGTTCTTTTTATAGCTGAGTAATATTCCATTATATATATATATATATATATATATATATATATATATATGTATATATATATATCACATCTCCTTTATCCATTTCTTTGTTGATGGACATTTAGGTTGCTTCCATGTCCTGGCTATTGTCAATAGTGCTGCAAAAAACATTGGGGTGCATATATCTTTTGAAATTATGGTTTTCTCTGGGTATATGCCCAGGAGGGGGATTGCTGGATTATATTGTAGTTCTATTTTTAGTTTTTTAAGGAACCTCCATACTGTTTTCTGTAGTGGCTGTACCAGTTTACATCCCCACCAACAGTGCAGGAGGGATCCGTTTTCTGAGCACCCTCTCCAGCATTTTTGTTTGTAGGTTTTGGATAAGAGCCATTCTGGCCAGTGTGAGGTGATACCTCATTGTAGTTGTTATTTGCATTTCTCTAATAATTAGTGATGTTGAGCATCTTTTTATGTGCTTTTTCGCCATTTGTATACCTTATTTGGAGAAATGTCTATTTAGGTATTCTGCCCATTTTTTGATTGAATTATTTTTTTTGATATTGAGCTGCATGAGCTGTTTGTATATTTTGGAGATGAATCCCTTGTCAATTGCTTCATTTGCAAATAATTTCTCCCATTCTAAGGGTTGTCCTTTTGTTTTGTTTATGGTTTCCTTTGCTGTGCAAAAGCTTTTAAGCTTCATTAGGTCCCGTCTGTTTATCTTTGTTTTTATTTTCATAACTCTAGGAGGTGGATCAAAAAAGACCTTTCTGAGATTTATGTCAGAGAGTGTTCTGTTTATGTTTTTCTCTAAGGGTTTTTTAGTGTCTGGTTCTACATTTAGGTCTTCAATCCATTTTGAGTTTACTTTTGTGTATGGTGTTAGGAAGTGTTCTAATTTCATTCTTTTACCTGTAGTTGTCCCGTTTTTCCAGCACCACTTATTGAAGTGGCTGTCTTTTCTTCATTGTATATTCTTGCCTCCATTATCAAAAATAAGGTGACCATATGTGTGTGGGTTTATCTCTGGACTTTCTATCCTGTACCATTGATCTATATTTCTGTTTTTGTGCCAGTACCGTACTGTCTTGATTGTTGTAGGTTTGTAGTATAGTCTGCAGTCAGGGAGCTTGATTTCTACAGCTCCATTTTTCTTTCTCAAGATTGCTTTGGCTATTTGGGGTCTTTTGTGTTTCCATACAAATTGTAAACATTTTTGTTCTAATTCTGTGGAAAATGCCATTGGTAGTTTGATACGGATTCCATTGAATCTGTAGATTGCTTTGGGTAGTATAGTCACTTTCACAATATTGCTTCTTCCAATCCAAGAACATGGTACATCTCTCCATCTGTGTGTGTCATCTTGGATTTATTTCATCAGTATACTACAGTTTCCTGAGTATAGGTCTTTTGCCTCCTTAGGTAGGTTTATTCCTAGGTATTTTATTCTTTTTTTGTGATTCTCTGTATTCCTGGCATTAACATTTACTAATAGAGGCAGTTCATTCTGGGAAAAATCAGCTTAAGTGAGTTCAAAGTTTTGGAGAGTACCACCATGGTAAAAATAGGTGGGTATGCATAGATACATTTCAGTGTGAAAAATTATCAATTTGCCTTTAACAGCCCTGAGTTTGGTGCTATAGGTGCACTTAAAGGCAGAACTTAACATAGAGGGATTTAGAAAGGAAATGCCATTGACTTCCCAAGCTGTGCACTTCATGGGATAGAGTTTTGTAATAAAGACCGTAGAAAATTATAAAACTTCTGAAAGAAACTTCCTGCCTGTGTATGTATATGTGTGTGTTTACAGTTTATACTGGATTAGGATTATAAACCTTGATAGTGTCTAAAAATACTAAAGGGGAATATGAGGATGTAAGCCAAATAAATAAAGGGTGCTAGAATGCTTAATTGTGTATTAGTCTTTTTTTTAGCAGTGTATATTCTTCAGGAAGCAGCTGCCTGAGAACCCATCTCCTGATAGAAAACAGTTCTGAGTTTGAAATTCAAGTCTCTCAGAATGAAAAATGGTGACCCTCTAAAATTTTAGTCTTATCACTAAATTTGCAAAGTTGGATTAGACCAAGCCCAGCTACTTATCAACTGCATTATTACTCTCTCCTTTGGGCCTTGGTTAACTCATCCATGGAATTGCAGAGTCACACTCGATATCCTTAAAGTCCCTCTTAAATGCATGTCCTCTGGTCACACACATGTCAACCCTCTAGTTAAACTTTCTGTGCCACAGATGGTGTTTTGTATAACATCCTGCAAGTGTTTCCCAACTCTGCTGAGAGGGTTCCAGGCAGACCAGGAGAGTCTGGGTTCATTACAAACATCCCTCTTTGAAAAGTAATGTCCGTGGTATTCACCTATCTTTCCTTAGCTAGTTAGATCTTACTTCCATATGTTACTACTCCACCTATAGGTCTTATACATTCAGCCAGTCTTAGACATGTCCGTTGACTTCTAAGGACAAGTTTTCAGAATGCTCACCTGCTGTTTGTTTTCCTCTAGAGCTACATTTGTTCATTAATGTGCCTTTTGTAATGTGGTATTCACCCTGACTGAAGCTACTAAAATTGTAGCTACTAAAATAGTTACTGTGATCCTTCAGTGGTTAGACGTGCTCTTCATACTTACTGGTCAGTATGAATTTTAAAATTAAAGTGCACATTTAATCTAGTATTTATTTTTCCTCCTTTAGTCCTCTTAAAATATTAATGGTGTCTCTTATAATCAATAATTCTTCTGCTGAAAAAGTAATAAATTGCTCTGATGTTTGCACAGATTTCTAATAATAATGTACTAAAGATAAAGTATATAAAGTTCAACTATCTTGCCATTATCAGTCCTAAGGAATTGGTTTTCATTCTGGAATTACACTTGAATTTCAATTTCTTATTAAACACAAGCCCATTTTTCTCCCCTGTAATTATATATATATATATATATATATATATATATATATATATATATATATATATATATATATATATTTATATATAATCATATGGGTATTATTTTAGTTGTTATAGAGCCTGGTAACACCTATTTGATGTTGACTGTCCACTTCTGTTCAACTGCTAATGATAGCAAGAGCTCTGTGGTCCCATAGGACTCATAATTTATTATATTGTTATTGCTGCCATGCTTGTTATTTCCTCAGCCTCTTCTGCAGAAGGAATTCTGTAGGAATGTTTACGTAATTTAAGTTTTGAATTTTGTTTAACATAACAGCATGCTCACTTTTAAAAATAAAGGAAGGAGACTGATTTCTACTCTTTGCCATCCTATTTATTTATTTATTTATTTGTGGTCTAGTTGATTACAATGTTGTGCCTATCTCTGTTGTACAGCAAAGTGACTCAGTTATACACAGAGACATTTTTAAAAATATTATTTTCCATTTTGGTTTATCCCAGGAGATTTGGTATAGGTCCCTGTGCTGTACAGTAGGACCTTGTTGTTTATCCATCCTGTATATAATAATTTGCATCTGCTAAAAATAAAATTTGTTTAAAATAAAATTTATTTTCAGCTATAAAATAAATGTCTTAGGGATTTAATGTACAGCATGGTGACTACAGTTAATAATACTGTACTGCGTATTTGAAAGTTGTTAACAGAGTATATCTTGAAAGTTCTCATCTAGACTTTCCAGGTGGCGCAGTGGTTAAGAATCCACCTGTCAATACAGGGGACATGGGTTCAATCCCTGGTCTGGGAAGATCCCACATGCCTTGGAGCAATTAAGCCAGTGAGCCACAAACTACTGAGCCTGTGTGCCCTAGAGCCCATGCGCTGCAAATGCTGAAGCCCATGTGCCTAGAGCCCATGCTCCACAACAAGAGAAGCCACCGCAATGAGAAGACCCTGCCTGCCGCAACTAGAGAAAGCCCATGTGCAGGAACAAAGACCTAGCAGAGCCAAAAGAAAATAAATTAAAAAAAGAAAAGTTCTCATCACAAGAAAAAATTCTTGTGTATGGTGATGGATGCTAACTAGATCTGTTGTGGTGATCATTTTGCAATATATGTAAATATTGAATCATTATGTTGTATACTTGAAAGTAATACAACGTTCTATGTCAATTGTACCTCAATTTAAATAAAGAAAATTTCAAGTGTATATGTAAGTTGGAGAAGAGAAATGGAGGAGTATTTAGAGTTGGATATGGAGGTCAAAAGAGGTATTATGTATGTATGTATGTACTTATTTGTTTGCGGTACGGGGGCCTCTCAATGTTGTGTCCTCTCCCGTTGTGGAGCACAGGCTCCGGACGTGCAGGCTCAGCGGCCATGGCTAATGGACCCAGCTGCTCCGCGGCACGTGGGATCTTCCCGGACAGGGGCACGAACCCGTGTCCCCTGCATTGGCAGGCGGACTCTCAACCATTGCGCCACCAGGGAAGCCCTATGTATTTATTTTTTTAGATGCAAAAATTATGGTACAATTGTATGCTGATTGTAATGATTAAATAAAATTTTTATTGTTTATCCATGAGGTGGTGTTGGTGATCATCTGGGGCAGTATACTGCCTTGTATCTTTTTGTTGGGGAGAGTAGATAGATTCTGGTGCAAAGTGGAAGGTTTGGTCCCTGCAAGGGGCAAGGACAGTGAATCCACTGTGTCGGGAGAGAAGTGAGGGTGCATGGACACAATGGCATGTAGGTGGGCAGATGTGGGGAAAATAGGGAAGTTGCCTTCCAATTGCTTCTGTCTTCTCAGGCCTATGGAAATGTCACATACAAATTGGCACTTGCTATCTACCTCTAAAAATATTAAATTATGAGACTCTGCATCTGCTGACCTTCAACACCTCCTGAAAGGAATTCAGGGTGGAGATCAGAAATGAGGCACTCTGTGCTCTGGAAAAAACTGGCAGAACAGGTCCTTAGACAGTTAGATATTTTCAGGAGATGATTTTATGAGCCCAATTCTTGCATCTCCTCATATCAAGAAAAGCACTAAAAATTTCTTCATGGTGATGTCTGCTCCTCGTGACTAGCAGTAACCTTCAGGAAACTAGCAGAACCTTCTGCAAAAAGTATCTGCTTGATTGCATGTACTCCCCCTTCAACAAAATCACGTATATACTGACCTTCCCCACTTCTTCTTTGGAGCAGTTTCTCAGAGCTCTTTGATATGCTGTTTCCCAGGCTATAGTCCTCATTTTGCCCCAAATAAAACTTAACTCACAGCTCTCACGCTGTGCAATTTATTTTAGTCAGCAGAAGCAAGTCATCAGCTGAGAGTGGTCACTGAGGAGGAGAAGATTTGGGAAGTTTTCAGAAAGAGAAGGTGTGAAGTATGAAATAATTGAGGAGCGTGAGAGAGTGAGCAGACAAAGGGATATGTTAGAATTGTCGGGCAACAGTGAGGGCCCTTGTGAAGTTATTGGTCATGAGTTAAAGCGAGACCAAAACTTAGACATCTTAGATGAGGTCTGGTCCGGATCAAACCTGGTTGTTCCTGTTAATTAGATTCATCACCTGGACCAGGTCCATTATTTGATGCCTGAGCCCCATGGAGGACAGGACAAAGAGGTAGACATGAAAACAAAAAAACTGTCAACAAAAGCTCTGAAATTTTGATATTTCTTTAAATTTTGTAAACCAAAGCAGGAAAGAAGACCATGTCCGCTCTCCTGACCCTCATCAAGGGGCACCTCAAGGAATCTCCTGCTTTGCCACTGGTGGAATTTTTGGCCACACCAGGTGAGGATGGTAGTGTCTTTGAGGAACTTTATGAAACCTGATGAATGTGGAAGAGCTGGAGAACATTGCAGGCCCCAGGAAGATGTAGTGGGTTAATGTGTAAATATCACATGGTAACTAACTAGAATGATTCATCATCAACTACAAGACCCCTCTGGGAAATCCCAGAAGGGCTTAAATGCACTTAACTTATTACAGGCTGGAGCAGGAAGATTTCTAAGCCTGGTCTTCCAAGATTCGTGTTCTCTGATTCTTCATGGAAACACTAATCTGGATACTGCTGTGAAGAGAATTTGCAGTTGTAAAACTGAATGGATTGATCTTAATACATAGAGTTTACCCAGGTGGACTGGACCCAATCAGGTAAACACTTTACGTACAGAGTTTGCTCCAGCTGGCAGCAGAAGAGAAGATCAGAGAGATTTGATGTACAAGGTGACTTGATACATCATTGCTGGCCTGAAGGCAGAGGAAAACACATGAAAAGGAATGTGGGTGGTCTTAAGATGCTGAGAGAGGACCCTGGGTGACAGCCAGAGAAGAAGGGACCTAGCACTTCCAACAGCAAGGAACCGTACTCTAACAACCTAAATGAGCCTAGATACAGATGTCTTCCTAGAGCCTCCAGACAAGGAATCTGCCTTGCTAACACCTTCCTCTCAGCCTTATGATACTCTGACCATTGAATCCAGGCTGCTGTAAACTATACGTTAATAAATGGGTGTTATTTGAAGCCACTTAGCTTGTGGTAATCTATTATGCATCAACAAAAAACTAATACATAGTCCGTGACTCCAGTCATCACAATTCTTCATGACCTTTGTCATCACAATGGTCCATGCCCTCGTCATCACAAGGCTCTGTGACTTCTGTCACCACAATGCTCCATTAACTTTTCATCACAATACTCTGTGACCCTTGTCATCACTGTGCTCCATGCCTTTGTCAGCACAGTGCTCCATGTCCGTTGTCATCACAATTCTCCTTCCACTTGTCAGCAAAATGCTCCATGAAACATGTCATCACAATGCGCCATGTGCTTGTCAGCACAATGCTTCACAACCTTGTAATCACAATGCTTCATAAACCTTGTAATCAAAATGCTCCCTGCCTTTCTCATCACAATGCAACACACCCTTGTCATCAAAATGCTCCATGACCTTTGTCATCACAAAGATCCATGACCCATTGCATCACAATGCTCCATGCCATTGTCATCACAATGCTCCATGAAACCTCTCATCACATTGCTCCCTGCCCTCGTCATCACAAAGCTCCATGACACTTGTCATCACAATGTTCCATGCCCTTCTCATCACAATGCTCCATGCCCTTGTCATTACAATCCACCTTAACCCATGTATCACAGTTTTCCGTTCCCTTGTCATCACAATTCTCCATGCCCACTCTCATCACAATAATCCATGAAACTTTTCAGACCAATGCTCCATGCCCTTGTCATCACAATGCTCCATTACTCCTGTAATAACAATGCTCCATGACCCCTGCCATCACAATAATCCATGAATATTTTCAACCCAATGCTCCATGACATTCTCATCACAATGCTCCATCACCGCTGTCATCACAATGCTCCATGACCACTGTCATCACACCGCTCCATGACCCCTGACAACACAGTGTTCCGGGACTCTTGACATCAAAATGCTCCATGACCCTTGTCATCACATTGATCCATGCCCTTCTCATCCCAATGCTCCATGACCCCTGTAATCACAATGCTCTGTGACATTGTCATCACAGTGCTCCATGACACTCGTCATCACAATGCTCCATGCCTTTGTCAGCAAAATGCTACATGCCCTTTTCATCACAATGCTCCATGCTCCTTGAAATCAAAATGTTCCATGACCTCTGTTATCACAATGCTCCAAACCCTTGTAATCACAATGTTCCATAACACTTGTCATCACAACGCTCCATGATGCCTGTCATCACAATACTCCATGAGCTTGTCATCACAATGCTCCATGACCATTGTCATCACAATGCTTAATACACATGTCATCACAATGCTCCCTGACACTTGTCCTCAGAATGCTCGTTGAACCCTGTCATGAAAAGGCTCCATGCCATTTTCATCACAATGCTCCATGCCCTTTTCATCACAATGCTCCATGCCATTGTCATCACAATACTCCACAAGCTTGTCATCAGAATGCTCCATGACCCTTGTCATAACAATGCTCTATAACCCCTGTCATCACAATGATCCATGACCCCTGTCATCACAATGCTCCATGCCCCTTGTCATTACAGTGCTCCATGATGCTTATCATCACAATTATCCATGGTCTTCTCGTCACAATGGTCCATGGTCTTGCCATCACAATGCTCCATGCCCTGGTCATCACAATGCTTCATTTCCCTTGTCATCACAATTCTCCGCTTCCTTGTCATCACAATGCACCATGACACTTCTCATCTCAATGTTACATGCCCTTGTAATCACTATTCTCAATGCAATTGTCAACGCAATGCTCCATGACCCCTATCATAGCAAGCTACATGCACTTGAAATCACAATGCTTCACAACCTTGTCATCAAAATTCTCAATTGCTCTTGTCATCACAATGCTCCATGCCCTTGTCATCAAAAAGCTCCATGAACCTTTTCATCACAATGCTCCATCCCTCGTCATCACAATGCTCCATTACCTTTGTCAGCACAATCCTCCATGACACTTGGCATCGCAATGCTCCATGCCATTGTCATCACAATGGACCATGACATATGTCATCACAATGCCTCCTGATACCTGTCTTCACAATACGCCATGACCTTGTCATCACAATGCTCCAAGCCCTTGTCATCTCAATGTGCCATGTCCACTGTCATCACAATAATCCATGAAACTTGTCAGACCAATGCTCCATGCCCCTGTCATCACAATGCTCCATGCCCTTGTCATCACAATGCGCCATGCCCACTGTCATCACAATAATCCATGAAACTTGTCAGACCAATGCTCCATGATCCTGTCATCTCATTGCTCCATGCACTTGTCATCACAAAGCTCCATGACGCTTTTCCTCACAATGCTCGATGCCCTTGTCATTAGATTCCTCCATGACCCAGTATCACAGTGTTCCATGCCCTTGTCATCACATTGCTCCATGCCCACTCTCATCACAATAATCCATGAAAATTTTCAGACCAATGCTCCATGCCATTGTCATCACAATACTCCATTACCCCTGTCATAACAAAGCTCCATGACCACTGTATCACAAAGTTCCAAGGCCTTGTCATCACAAGGCTCCATGACACTTGTCATCACAATGTTCCAAGACCCCTTTAATCAAAATTCTCCATTCCCTTTTCATCACAAAACTCCATGACGCATGTCATCTTATTGCTCCATGAACTTCTCATCACAATGTTCCATGCCCTTGTCACCACAATTCCCCGAGACCCCTGTAATCACAATGATCCATGCCCCTTTTCATCTAAATGCTCCATGAACCCTGTCATAACAATGCACCATGTCCATCATCATAATGCTTCATACTATTGTCATCACAATGAAATCAAAATGCTCCTTGACCACTGCCATCACAATGCTCCAAACCCTTGTGATCACAATATTCCATAACACTTGTCATCACAACGCCCCATGAAGCTCGTCATCACAATTATCCATGGTCTTCTCATCACAATGCTCCATGACCTTTGTCATCACAATGCTCAATACACTTGTCATCACAATGCTCCCTGACACTTGTCATCAGTATGCTCCTTGAACCCTGTCATGACCAGGCTCCATGCCGTTTTCATCACAATGATCCATGCACTTTTCATCAAAATGCTCCAAGACCCTTGTAATCACAATGCTCCATGACCTTGTCATCACAGAGCGCCATGATGCATGTCATCAGAATGCTCCATGGCCTTCTCATCACAATGTTCCATGCCCTTGTCATCACAATGCTCCAAGACCCCTGGAATCACAGTGCTCCATGCCCCTTTTCATCAGAATCCTCCATGAGACTTGTCATCACAAGGCTCCATGGGTTTCTCATCACAATGCTCCATGATCTTGTCATCACAATGCTCCATTCCCTTGTCATCACAATGCTCCATGACCCCTGTCATCACAATACTCCATGAATATTTTCAGCCCAATGATCCATGACCTTCTCATCACAATGCTCCATGACACTTGTCATTACAATGCTCCATGACCACTGTCATCAAAATGCTCCATGAACCCTGACAACAAAATGATCCGGGACTATTGTAATCAAAATGCTCCATGTTACTTGTCATCACAATTATCCATGCCCTTGTCATCCCAATGATCCATGACCCCTGTAATCACAATGCTACGTGACGCTTGTCATCACAGTGCTCCATGGCACTGGACATTACAATGCTCCATGCCTTTGTCAGCAAAATGCTACAGGACCTTGTCACAACAATGTTCCATGCGCTTGTCATCACAACACTCTAATTCCTTTGTCATCACAATCCTCCATGACCCTTGGGATGACATTGCTTCATGCCCTTGTCATCACAATGCTCCATGCTCCTTGAAATCTAAATGATCCAGGACCCAGGTCATCACAATGCTCCGTGACTCCAGTCATCACAATACATCATGACCTTTGTCATCACAATGATTCATGCCCTCGTCATCACAAGGCTCTGTGACCTTTGTCACCACGATGCTCCATGAACTTTTCATCACAATGCTCAGTGACCCTTGTCATCACAATGCTCCATGCCATTGTCAGCACAATGCGCCATGATCCTTGTCATCACAATGCTCCAGGCACTTGTCAAAACAATGCTCCATGACCCATGCCATCACAATGCACCATGCGCTTGTCATCACAATGCTCCACAACCTTGTCATCACAATGCCTTAAAAACATTGTCCTCACAATGCTCCATGCACTTCTCACCAAAATGCTCTCACACCACTGATATCACAATGTTCCATCACTAGTCATAACAATACTCCCTCACCCCTGTCATCACAATATTTCATGAAACCTTTCATCACAATGCTCCATGCCCTTATCATCACAATGTCCCATGACCCCTGACATCACAATGTTCCATAACCCCTGTCATCAAAATGCTCCATGACACTTTTCATCACAATGCTCCATGAACGCTGACATCACTTGTTCCATAACCCCTGTCATCAAAATGTTCCATGACATTATTCATGAAATTGCTCCATGACCCTGTCATCACAATGCTCCTTGCCCTTCTCATCCCAATGCTCCATGGCCCCTGTAATCACAATGCTCCGTGACGCTTGTCATCACAGTGTTCCGTTCCCTTGTCACCACAATGCTCCATGCCCACTCTTATCACAATAATCTATGAAATTTTTCAGACCTATGCTCCCTCCACTTGTCATCACACTGCTCCATTACACCTGTCACAGCTATGCTCCATGACCGCTGCCATCACAATGTTCCTCAGCCTTGTCATCACAAGGCTCCATGACCCCTGTAATCACATTGCTCCTTGACGCTTGTCATCACAGTGCTCCATGACGCTTGTCATCACAATGCTCCATGTCTTTGTCAGCAAAATGCTACATGACCTTGTCATCACAATGCTCCATTCGCTTGTCATCACAATACTCCATTACTATTGTCATCACTATCCTCCATGAACCTTGGGATCACATTGCTTCATGCCCTTGTCATCACAATGCTCCATGCTCCTTGAAATCAAAATGATCCATGACCTCTGTTATCACAATGCTCCAAACACTTGTGATCACAATGCTCCATAACACTTGTCATCACAATGCTCCATGATGCCTGTCATCACAATGCTCCACGGTCTTGCCATCACAGTGCTCCATGTCCCTTGTCATCACAATTCTCAATGTCCTTGTCATCACAATGCTCCATGGCACTACTCATCACAATCTTACATGCTCTTGTCATCACAATTCTCCATGCATTTGTCATCGCAATGCTCCATGACCCCTGTCATAGCCAGCTCCATGCGGTTGTCATCACAATGCTTCACGACCTTTTCATCAAAATTCTCAATGGCCCTTGTCATCACAATGCTCCAAGTCCTTGTCATCACAATGCTCCATTACCTTGTTCATCACAATCCTCCATGACATTTGGCATCACAATGCTCCATGCCATTGTCATCACAATGGACCATGACATATGTCATCACAATGCTCCCTGACACCAGTCTTCACAATACTCCATGACCTTGTCATCACAATGCTCCTTGCCCTTGTCATCACATATCGCCATGCCCACTGTCATCACAATAATCCATGAAACTTGTCCGACCAATGCTCCATGCCCCTGTCATCACAATGCTCCATGACCTTGTCATCGCAATGCTCCATGACCACTGTCAATACAATGCTCCGTGACTCCAGTCATCATAATGCTTCATGACCTTTATCATCACAATGGTCCAAGCCCTCGTCATCACAATGCTCTGTGACCTTTGTCACCACAATTCTCCATGAGCTTTTCATCACAATGCTCCGTGACCCTTGTCATCACAATGCTCCATGCCTTTGTCAGCACAATGCTCCCTGAAGCTTGGCATCACAGTGCTCCATGCACTTGTCAGCACATTGCTCCATGACCCTTGTCATCACAGTGCTTCAAGAGCCCTGTAATCACAATGCTCCATGCCCTTGTCATCACAAAGCTCCATTACGCATGTCATCAGAGTGCTCCATGGCCCTCTTATCACTTTGCTCCATGCCCTTGTCATCACAATCCTCCAAGACCCCTCTATTCACAATGCTCCATGCCTCTTTTCATCATGTTTGACCAAATTTCAAAAAAGAAGTGAAGAAAGAACCTACCTGCCAGGAAGGGACATCGTGGGGTGCAGCATCCAGTCGGAACAGTGCTCTGCATATCCTGCTCAGAAACCTTCGCCACCTGGCTCATGGTGATGCTGGCAGCTGAGCAACCCTGGAGAAGGCGATCCTGTCTCCAGGCCTCGCAGAGAAGCAGGGGAGGTCCCTGGAGGAGGTGGCCCACACCCTGGCAAGCTCTGAGTATCTCCTGCCATCAGCTCTGAGCAGGCTCTGATCTCTGGGCCCCGTGGTGGGGAAGGGCTGGCCAATACTTACGCACGGCTGTGGGGCCTGCAGAGCCGGTGCCCAGGCAGGGTGAGCTCTGAAAGAGAAGGCATCCACAGTCCCCAACAGTCTCTGCATGTTGGCCCATCCCGTGCCAAACACCTGCCACCCACAGCAAGAAGACCCACCAACTAGAAAGTCCAGAAGGGGCCCTGCCCTTTGCCTTTGGGCTGGGGTTTCTCCACCAACTGGGCTTGCATGTGCCCCCTGCCTCACCCACTGCCCCGCCTGCCCTTTCCCTGTGACACGTACAATGGACATGTCACAGAGGCAGGCGGAGCCGTCAGATATAAAAGGAGGGAGAAGCTCTCCCACTGTCACTCTCTGCTCTCAGATCAGGCACGCAGCAGCTCTGATATGGAAGCCATGGACACCACACCTCCTTCCCACGCCATCATCTACCATTCTGCTCCTGTTTTCCCCAGCACCACATTTACGGCTTTGGTGGGCATCGGTGCTTCAGCAGGCAGCACGTCTGACCCCGAACCTATGGACACCACACCTCCTTCCCACGCCGTCATCTTCCATTCTGCTCCTGTTTTCTCCAGCATCCAATTTACGGCTTTGCCGGGCATCGGTGCTTCAGCAGGCAGCACCTCAGACCCCGAACCTATGGACACCACACCTCCTTCCCACGCCGTCATCTTCCATTCTGCTCCTGCTTTCTCTAGCACCCGTTCACGGCTTTGGCAGTCATGGCGTTGGCGGGCGTCGGTGCTTCGGCAGGCAGCACATCTGGCACCAAAGCTACGGACACCTCACCTCCTTTCCAGGCTGACAAGACCCAACAGATATAAAGCAGAAAAAAAAATAAAAATAAATAAAAAAATACAAAAAACAAACAAACAAAAAAAACAAAACAAAACAAAGAAAATAGACCAACACTTCAATGTTATGACAGAAAGTTGAGTAAGGTATACGTTTGGAATTTCATTTATTATTATTAAAAAGCACAACTGTAGTGCTTAGACTATAACAAGTACTATTCTAAGTTCTTACCAAATATTAACCCACATATTCCTCATAATGGCAACACTATAGGCAGGTAATGTTCTTTTTTTGTGATACGCAGGCCTCTCACTGTTATGGCCTCTCCCATTGAGCAGCACAGGCTCTGGACGTGCAGGCTCAGCGGCCATGGCTCATGGGCCCAGCCGCTCCACGGCATGTGGGATCCTCCCGGATACGGGCACGAACCCGTGCCCCCTGCATCAGCAGGCGGACTCCCAACCACTGCACCACTATGGAAGCCTGGCAGGTAGTATTCATAATATTCACTTTGGGGGGGAAACTGAGGCCCAGAGACGTTGAATAGCTTGCCTAATGCCACACAGCAAGTAGGTGGCAAAAACCCAGGATTAAAACCAGACTGTCTAGACTTTCATCACTTTGCTGTGCCACCTTATTATAAGTTGTGGTTAGGGAAGGGACTAAATTGGCAAGACTCTGAATTCAAAGGAGAAGGGAGAAATGAGAAAATGAGTGATCCTAGAAACTAGAGAAGATTTAGGCTCAGAAATTTCTGGTGATGAGACCCGGAAGATCAAGAACTTGGTTGGAATATTAACTTGGGGTAGTATCTGCATCCATTGAGAAATGGTTTTGTTTTCTGTAAAATTTAGAAAGGCCAGATGGATGAAGAGTAATGAAGAAAAAAGAAGGAAGGAAAAGGAAAAGATGCCTTAAGTGAGACATAACCACTTCACTCTAAGTACTAGGCGTGTGGTCCTGTGGGAAAGGATGGAGCTCTCTCTACCAGGTTTGTCACCAGGATGAACAAGGAGAAACATGGCAACCATTGTGCTGGTTTTGATGATCCCTCAAAATCACAGCTTCAGTTTCCAAGAATGACCTATGGTAGCATAACTACTGTGTGTCAGACATACCACTAAGTGTGTTTCCAGTCACACATTTTAATTGGAGAAAAAGTTCAACAGTCTTATCTACCTAAGATCACACAGAGGGTGGGAGAGCCCGTTTTTAAACCATCTGCCTCCAATTCCATGTGCCAGGAGCCAGACTCAGCCTACAGGTCTCTTCTGCTCGCCTGGAAGTGAAACCATGTGTCATGATTAGTGAAATCCTGTCTTCACTCATCAAGGTACCTTGAACACTTGCACGTCCTCTAAGTAGCATGTAGCAGAAGCAATAAGATGTTTGCCCAGGAGCTTGGAATCAGCTGTGCCTAGTTAGGCGGAGCTGGTTTAGAGTGGAGAGGACCACTGATCTTCGACCTGGGCAAGTGCCTTTCGACCTTCTGCCATCAGAGGGCCAAAAACTCCAACCTGAGAATGTGCTGAGCCCTGTAGCCTATTACACCAGCTCAGAACAATGATGAGCACATCTTTTTCCAATCACCTTTCCTCATGCTCCCCATGACCCATACTGCCCTGCTTCTTTATTCTTTATCCCACAGATACCCCAAGTCCCTTGCCTTTGGGAAGGAGGATTTGACACGTATTCTCACGTCAATTCCTCGCTTGGCTGCACTGTGAATAAACCTTCTCTTTGCTTCAAACCTCAGCATCTCAGTGTTTTGGCTTGCTGCACCTCAGACACAATGGCTGGGAGCAGTGGTAAAGGTCCCTTGCCTGTAAGGGAAGCTGGTGCCTAGTAGTCACTTTGCGGATGTTTTCTCCTCCCGGGGTGCAGACGTCCTGCTCTTCCAGAAAGGGAGAAATGCAGGAGCTGGACCCTTGCCCTCAGCATCACCGTCACCTAGGAGCTTCTTAGAAGCACACAATCCAGGCCCCACCCAGAACTACTGAATACCAGCCTGCATTTAACAAGATCCCCAAGAGAGGCACACCCATATGAAAGTTGGAGAGGCACCAAGCTGTCATCCTCTTCTCCGCAGCTAATGAAAACCAAGCAAAGATTCATCCCGAGCCTACTCTGCCTCAGTCACTTGGATATCACATGAGCTCATTTAATCCTCCCCAGAACCTGCAAATGAGACTGCCCATGCCACGGAGTAATTAAGACCGTGCGCCACAACTACTGAGCCTGCGCTCTAGAGCCTGTGAACCACAAGTACTGAAGCCCACGCATATACACTCCATGCTCAGCAACAACGGGAAGCCACCCCAATGAGAAGCCTGCGCACTGCAACAAAGAGTAGCCCCCGCTCACTGCAACTAGAGAAAGCCCGCGCACAGCAATGAAGAGCCTATGCAGCCAAAAATAAATAAATACATAAATCTGTTAAAAAAATAAATAGTGTTTTAGTAACTTACTAAAAGGCACACAATCAGTAAATTTGAGCAAGAATTCAATCCCAAATCTGTCACACTGAAGTTTAAGCTAGTACTTGAGATTAATAAAAACAGCACTAAATTAAAAGTTCAGAGATATATATTTTTTTTATTTCATACTCTTTCACTAACACTCTTTGGAGATAAATCATTTCATTTATATGGGCCTTAGTTTTTACAACTATAATAGTTGGAAGCTTGACTAGATGATCTGTATGTAGTCTTCCAATTCTAAAATGTTCCACTTATTTGGATTCCTACAATAATTGCTCTTGCAATACATGCATGCTGCCACCAAGTAGCAGTAGAGACTACTAGTTCCTTTTTTATTCCTAGTGGGGAGTGCATTTTGACATCAGACTTATCCGTCAATAGTACAACCTGTTAGCATAACTATAAAATAACAGAATAATCTGGTATTCTTTCCTGCAAAGCAGAAGCTTTACATTGTGTCTGTGAGTCATATCAGAATCGCTTGTAGGTTTTGAAACGTAGAGGAAATCCAGAACCCATTGAATGAGAATCTTCAGAGACAGGACTTGGGCATCTGGATTTTTGGGCTCCCATCATTTGTATATTTTATTTCATTTTATTTTTTGCCTATGTACAATATTAGTCACATCCTTTTGAATATTTAAAAGTTTCTTTTTGTTTTAAATTTTAGAATATTCCATAATCTTCACCTACTGGTCATAAGGTGTTATCTGCTATATATATTCGATATTGTGCTTCTCCTGGTTAAGACTTCATTATTTTCTTTTTCTTTTTTTTCAGGGCCCTGCCTCATGTCTTGCAGGATCTTAGTTTCCTGACCTGGGATTGGACCCCAGGGCCACAGCAGTGAAAGCGCCAAGTTCTAACCACTGGACCACCAGGGAATTCCCAAGGCTTCTGTGTAAATGACTTTTTTTCCCACTCTAATTCATTCCTGGGAAGAATTTCATGTTTGAACATTAAAGCAATCAGGCATTACCAAAATAAAGCTACTTTGATTGGTGATAGATGTCACGGTGGCCATGCCTACGGTGACAGTGCCCACGCTGACAAAGCCCATGGTGATACTTCCCATTGTGACAGTGCCCACGGTGACAGAGCCCATGGTGATGGTGCCCAAGATTACAGTGCCCATGGTGAGAGTGCTAACAGTGACTGTGCCCATGGTGACAGCGCCCAGTGTGACAACACCCATTGTGACAGTGCTCACAGTGTCTGTGATGATGATGACAGTGCCGCTGGTGATAGTCCCAATAGTGAGAGTGCTCACGGTGAAACTGCTCATGGAGACACTACCAATGGTGATAGTGCTCATCGTGACAACCCCTCGGAGGCAGTGCCAATGGTGAAAGACCCCGTGGTGACCGTTCTCATGGTGAAAGTGACCCTGTTGAATTATCTCATGGTGACAGTGCTCATGGTGACAGTGCTCATGGTGAGAGTGCTCAAGGTGATAGTCTCCATGTTGACAGTGCACATGGTGACTGTTCTCACGGTGACAGTGCCTAAGGTGATAATGCTCTTAGTGACAGTGCTCACGGTGACAGTGCTCATGGTGATAGGGCCCATGGTGAAAGTCCGCACGATGATAGTGCCCATGGTGGCAGTTCCCATTGTGAAAGTGCTCATGATGACATTGCCCATGTTGGTAGTTCCCAGGGTGAGAGTGCTCACGGTGATAGTGACCATCGTAATAGTGCACATAGTGGTCATGCCCTTGGTGACAGTGCCCGTGATGACAGGACTCATGGTGACAGTTCTCATGGTGATAGTGCCTATGGTGACATTTCACATGGTGGCAGTGAAAAACGGAGACAGTACCCATGTTGACAGTACTCATGGTGACTGTGCACACAGTGACAACCCATGCAGACAGTACTCACGGTGACAGTTATCTCTGTTGCAGTACCCATGGTGACACTGCTCACAGTGATATTGCCCATGGTGGAAGTGCCCATGGTTACAGTTCCCATGGTGACACTGCCCATGATGACAGTGCCCATGGTGACCGTTCCCACGGCGCCATTGCCTATGGTGACAGTGCTCATGGTAACAGTGTTCATGGTGAGAGTGACCACGGTGAGAGTGCTCACAGTGATAGTGCCCATGGTGACAGGTGCAATGGGGCCAGTCGGCATTGTGCCAGTACCCATGGCGACAGTGCTCATGGTGACAGTGACCACAGTGAGAGTGCTCACAGTGATAGTGCTCATCGTGACAGTGCAAATGGTGACAATACCCATGGTGACAGTACTCATGTTGAAAATACCCATGGTGACAGTTCTCATATCGACAGTTTTCATGGTGACAGTTCTCATAATAGCAGTGCCCAAGGTGGCAGTGCTCGTGGTGACAGTGTTAATGCTGACAGTGCACTTGGTGGCAGTTCCTATGGGACAGTACTGATGGTGACACTTTGCATTGTTACAGTGCCCATGGGAACTGTGCTCACAGTGATAGTGAACATCGTGACAGTGCCCATGGTGGTACTTCACCTGGTGACAGTGCTAAATAGTGACAGTGCACATGCTGCGAGTGCCCATGGTGACAGTGCCAACAGTGACAGTGCCCATGGGGAAACTTCTCACGGTGACAGTGCCCATGGGGACAGTTAGCATGGTGAGATTTCTCATGGTGATAGTTCCCGTTGTGACGGTGCTCACAGTGACCTTGCCCTTGGTGCCAGTTCCCATAGAGACATTCTGCAAGGTCACATTTCTCACGGTGAAAATGCCTATGGTGATATTACCCATTGTGACACTGCATATGGTGGCAGTGTAAAATGGTGACAGTGCGCATGGTGACATTGCTCATGGTGACTTTTCTTACGGTGATAGTCCTTATGGTGACAGTGTACATACTGACACTGCACCCAGTGACAGTGTTCATGGTGACAGTGTTCACGGTTATAGTTCCCATGGTGAGAGTGTCCATGGCGACAGTGTCCATAGTAACATTTTTCATGGTGTACTGCCCACAGTGAGAGTGCCCATGCTGAAAATACCCTTGGTGACAGTACTCATGGTGATAGTGTCCATGGTGACAGTGCCCACGTTCACAATTCTCACAGTGATAATGCCTATGGTGAGAGTACCTAGGGTGACAATGCCCATGGTGACAGTGCCCATGGTGTCGTGCCCATGGTGACAGTGTTCATGGTGATAGTGCTCATGTTGGCAGTGCCATAAATAACAGTGCTCATTGTGGCAGTACTCATGGTGACCGTGCTCATTGTGACAGTGCCCATGTTAACAGTGTTTATGTTGATAGATGTCATGGTGTCAGTTCCCACGGGCAAAGTGCCCTCGCTGATAAAGCCTATGCTCATTCTTCCCATTGTGACAGTGCCCATGGTGACATTGCCCATGGTGACAGCGCCCGGTGTGACAAGGCCCAAGATCACAGTCCTCACGGTGACCGTGCCCATGGTTACAGTGTTGATGGTGAGAGTGCCAATAGTGACAGTGCTCATGGTGAAACTGCCCATGGAGATATTGCCCATGGTGATAGTGCTCATAGTGACAACCCCATGGTGACAGTGCCAATGGTGATAGTCCCCGTGGTGACAGGTCATACTTTGAATGTGACCATGGTGACAGTGCTCAAGGTGATGGTCTCCATGTTGACACTGCCCATGGTGACATTTCTGACGGTGACAGTGCCTATGTTGAAAATTCTCATAGTGAGAGTGCTCACGGTGACAGTGCCCATGGTGATATTACCCATGGTGACAGTACTCATGGTAAAAGTGCCCATGGTGTCACTGCACATGGTGGCAGTGCAAAATGGTGGCAGTGCCCATGGTGATATTGCTCATTGTGACATTGCTTATGGTGATAGTCATTTCAGTCATAGTATGTATGGTGAAACTGCACACAATGACAATGCTCATGGTGACAGTGTTCATGGTGATAGTGCCGATGGTGAATGTGCCCATGGTGACAGTGCACATGGTTATACTGAGAATGGTGACAGTGCTTAGGGTGACAATGATCATGGTTGCAGTACCCATAGTGATATTGCTGAAACTGACAGTGCCCTTGGTGATACTGCCTATGGTGACTGTGCTCACGTTAATAGTGCACATGGTGGAAGTTCCCATTGTGAAAGTGCTCATGCTGACCGTGCCCATGTTGATAGTTCCCATGGTGACAGTGCTCACGGTGAGAGTGACCATGGTAACAGTGCACATGGTAGCTGTGCCCTTGGTGACAGTGCCCACGATGACAGTACTCATGGTGACAGTGCTCACGGTGATAGTGCCCATGATGACAGTGCACATGGTGGTAGTGCATATGGTGGCAGTGAAAAATGATGAAAGTGCCCATGCTAACACTTCTCATGGTGACAGTGCACACGGTGACAACCCACGCTGACAGTGCTCATGGTAGCAGTAAGCGTGGTGAGAATGCTCACAGGGACAGTGCTCATGGTAGCAGTACCCATGGTGATACAGCTCACAGTGATAGTGCCCATGGTTGCAGTGCCCATGGTGACACTGCCCATGGTGACACTACCCATGATGACAGTACTCATGGTGACCGTGCCCACAGTGCCATTTCCTATGGTGACATTGCTAACGGTGACATCTCCCCTGGTAACAGTGACATGGTGAGAGTGCTCATGATGATAGTGTCCATGGTGACAGGCCTCATCGTGACAGTCCTCATTGTGCCAGTGCCCATAGTGAAAGTGCTCACGGTGACAGTGCCCAAGTTGACAGTGACCATGGTGAGAGTGCTTCGGTGGTAGTACTTACAGTAATAGTGCTCATCGTGACAGTGCCAACGGTGACAGTGCTCAAGGTGGCAGTGCTCACGGTGATACTGCCCATGGTGAGAGTCCGCACGATGATAGTGCCCATGGTGGCAGTTCCCATTGTGAAATTGCTCATGATGACATTGCCCATGTTGGTAGTTCCCATGGTGAGAGTGCTCACGGTGATAGTGACCATGGTAACAGTGCACATGGTGGCCATGCCCTTGGTGACAGTGCCCGTGATGACAGGACTCATGGTGACAGTTCTCATGGGGATAGTGCCTACGGTGACATTTCTCATGGTAGCAGTGAAAAATGGAGACAGTACCCATGTTGACAGTTCTCAAGGTGAGAGTGCACACAGTGACAACCCATGCAGACAGTACTCACGGTGACAGTTACCTTTGTTGCAGTACCCATGGTGACAGTGCTCACAGTGATATTGCCCATGGTGGAAGTGCCCATGGTTAGAGTTCCCACGGTGACACTGCCCATGATGACAGTGCCCATGGTGACCGTTACCACGGCGCCTTTGCCTATGGTGACAGTGCTCATGGTAACAGTGCCGATGGTGAGAGTGACCACGGTGAGAGTGCTCACAGTGATAGTGCCCATGGTGACAGGTCTCATAGTGCCAGTCGGCATTGTGCCAGTACCCATGGCGACAGTGCTCATGGTGACAGTGACCACAGTGAGAGTGCTCACGGTGATAGTGCTCATGGTGACAGTGCCCACAGTGAGAGTGCTCATGGTGATAGTGCTCACAGTAATAGTGCTCATGGTGACAGTGCAAATGGTGAAAATATCCATGGTGACAGTATCATGTTGAATATACCCATGGTGACAGTTCTCATATCGACAGTTTTCATGGTGAGCGTTCTCATAATAGCAGTGCCCAAGGTGGCAGTGCTCATGGTGACAGTGCTAATGCTGACAGTGCACTTGGTGGCCGTTCCTATGGGGACATTACTGATGGTAACACTTTGCATTGTTACAGTGCCCATGGTAACTGTGCTCACAGTCATAGTGCACATCGTGACAGTGCCCATGGTGGTAGTTCACCTGGTGACAGTGCTAAATAGTGACAGTGCACATGCTGAGAGTGCTCATGGTGATAGTGCCCATGGTGACAGTGCACACGGTGATAATGAGCATTGTTACAGTGTTCATGGTGACAGAACCCAAGGTGGCAGTGGCCATGGTGACAGTACCCACAATGAGAGTGCCCATGATGACATTGCCAACAGTGAGAGAGCCCATGGTGACATTTCTCACGGTGACAGTGCCCATGGGGACAGTTAGCATGGTGAGATTTCTCACGGTGATAGTGCCCGTTGTGACGGTGCTCACAGTGACCTTGCCCTTGGTGCCAGGTCCCATAGAGACATTCTGCAAGGTCACATTTCTCACGGTGAAAATGCCTTTGGTGATATTACCCATGGTGACACTGCATATGGTGGCAGTGCAAAATGGTGACAGTGCGCATGGGGACATTGCTCATAATGAATTTTCGTACGGTGATAGTCCTTATGGTGACAGTGTACATGCTGACACTGCACACAGTGACAGTGTTCATGGTGACAGTGTTCACGGTGATAGTTCCCATGGTGAGAGTGTCCATGGCGACAGTGCCCATAGTAACATTTTTCATGGTGTACTGCCCACAGTGAGAGTGCCCATGGTGAAAATACCCTGGGTGACAGTACTCATGGTGATAGTGTCCATGGTGACAGTGCCTATGTTCACAATTCTCACAGTGATAATGCCTATGGTGAGAGTACCTAGGGTGACAATGCCCATGGTGACAGTGCCCATGGTGTCATGCCCATGGTGACAGTGTTCATGGTGATAGTGCTCATGTTGGCAGTGCTATAAATAACAGTGCTCGTTGTGGCAGTACTCTTGGAGACCGTGCTCATTGTGACAGTGCCCATGTTAACAGTGTTTATGGTGATAGATGTCACGGTGTCAGTTCCCACGGGGAAAGTGCCCTCGCTGATAAAGCCCATGCTCATTCTTCCCATTGTGACAGTGCTCATGGTGACATTTCCCATGGTGGCAGCGCCCGGTGTGACAAGGCCCAAGGTCACAGTCCTCACGGTGACCCTGCCCATGGTGACAGTGTTGATGGTGAGAGTTCCAATAGTGACAGTGCTCATGGTGAAACTGCCCATGGAGATATTGCCCATGCTGATAGTGCTCATGGTGACAACCCCATGGTGACAGTGCCAATGGTGATAGTCCCCGTGGTGACAGGTCTTACATTGAATGTGACCATGGTGACACTGCTCATGGTGACAGTGCTCATGGTGACAGTGCTCAAGGTGATGGTCTCCATGTTGACACTGCCCATGGTGACATTTCTCACGGTGACAGTGCCTATGTTGAAAATTCTCATAGTGAGAGTGCTCATGGTGACAGGGCCCATGGTGATATTACCCATGGTGACAGTACTCACGGTAAAAGTGCCCATGGTGACACTGCACATGGTGGCAGTGCAAAATGGTGGCAGTGCCCATGGTGATATTGCTCATTGTGACATTGCTTATGGTGATAGTCATTACAGTCATAGTATGTATGGTGAAACTGCACACAATGACAATGCTCATGGTGACAGTGTTCATGGTGATAGTGCCGATGGTGAATGTGCCAATGGTGACAGTGCACATGGTGATACTGAGAATGGTGACAGTGCTTATGGTGACAATGATCATGGTTGCAGTACCCATGGTGATATTGCTGAAACTGACAGTGCCCTTGGTGATACTGCCTATGGTGACTGTGCTCATGTTAATAGTGCCCATGGTGGAAGTTGCCATTGTGAAAGTGCTCATGGTGACCGTGCCCATGTTGATAGTTCCCATGGTGACAGTGCTCACGGTGATAGTGCCCATGGTAACAGTGCACATGGTGGTAGTGCATATGATGGCAGTGAAAAATGGTGAAAGTGCCCATGCTAACACTTCTCATGGTGACAGTGCACATGGTGACAACCCATGCTGACAGTGCTCATGGTAGCAGTAAGCGTGGTGACAGTGCTCACAGGGACAGTGCTCATGGTAGCAGTACCCATGGTGATACAGCTCACAGTGATAGTGCCCATGGTTGCAGTGCCCATGGTGACACTGCCCATGGTGACAATGCCCATGATGACAGTACCCATGGTGACCTTGTCCACAGTGACATTTCCTATGGTGACAGAGCTCACAGTGACAGCACCCATGGTAACAGTGACATGGTGAGAGTGCTCATGATGATAGTGTCCATGGTGACAGGCCTCATCGTGGCAGTCCTCATTGTGCCAGTACCCATAGTGAAAGTGCTCACGGTGACAGTGCACAAGTTGACAGTGACCATGGTGAGAGTGCTCATGGCAGTAGTACTCACAGTAATAGTGCTCATGTTGACAGTGCCAATGGTGACAGTGCTCACGGTGGCAGTGCTCATGGTGATAGTGCCCATGGTGAGAGTATGCACGATGAGAGTGCCCATGGTGGCAGTTCCCACTGTGAAAGTGCAAATGATGACATGGCCCATGTTGGTAGTTCCCATGGTGAGAGTCCATACGGTGATACTGCCATGGTGGAAGTGCCCATGGTTACAGTTCCCATGGTGACACTGCCCATGATGAGAGTGCCCATGGTGACCGATCCCATGGCGCCATTGCCTATGGTGACTGTGCTCATGGTAACAGTGCCCATGGTGAGAGTGACCACGGTGAGAGTGCTCACAGTGATAGTGCCCATGGTGACAGGTCTCATGGTGCCAGTCGGCATTGTGCCAGTACCCATGGCGACTGTACTCATGGTGACAGTGACCACAGTAAGAGTGCTCATGGTGATAGTGCTCACAGTAATAGTGCTCATGGTGACAGTGCAAATGGTGACAATACCCATGGTGACAGTACTCATGTTGAAAATACCCATGGTGACAGTTCTCATATCGACAGTTTTCTTGGTGACAGTTCTCATAATAGCAGTGCCCAAGGTGGCAGTGCTCGTGGTGACAGTGTTAATGCTGACAGTGCACGTGGTGGCCGTTCCTATGGGGACATTACTGAAGGTGACACTTTGCATTGTTACAGTGCCCATGGTAACTGTGCTCACAGTGATAGTGCACATCGTGACAGTGCCCATTGTGGTAGTTCACCTGCTGACAGTGCTAAATAGTGACAGTGCACATGCTGAGAGTGCTCATGGTGACAGTGCCCATGGTGACAGTGCACACGGTGATAATGGGCATTGTTACAGTGTTCATGGTGACAGAGCCCAAGGTGGCAGTGGCCATGGTGACAGTGCCCACAATGAGAGTGCCCATGGTGACAGTGCCAACAGTGACAGTGCCCATGGTGACATTTCTCACGGTGACAGTGCCCATGGGGACAGTTAGCATGGTGAGATTTCTCACGGTGATAGTGCCCGTTGTGACGGTGCTCACAGTGACCTTGCCCTTGGTGCCAGTTCCCATAGAGACATTCTGCAAGGTCACATTTCTCACGGTGAAAATGCCTATGGTGATATTACCCATGGTGACACTGCATATGGTGGCAGTGCAAAATGGTCACAGTGCGCATGGTGACATTGCTCATGGTGACTTTCCTTACGCTGATAGTCCTTATGGTGACAGTGTACATGCTGACATTGCACACAGTGACAGTGTTCATGGTGACAGTGTTCACGGTGATAGTTCCCATGGTGAGAGTGTCCATGGTGACAGTGCCCATACTACCTTTTTTCATGGTGTAGTGCCCACAGTGAGAGTGCCCATGGTGAAAATACCCTGGGTGACAGTACTCATGGTGACAGTGCTCATGGTGATAGTGTCCATGGTGACAGTGCCCATGTTCACATTTCTCACAGTGATAATGCCTATGGTGAGAGTACCTAGGGTGACAATGCCCATGGTGACAGTGCCCATGGTGTCATGCCCATGGTGACAGTGTTCATGGTGATAGTGCTCATGTTGGCAGTGCCATAAATAACAGTGCTCATTGTGGCAGTACTCATGGTGACCGTGCTCATTGTGAACAGTGCCCATGTTTACAGTGTTTATGGTGATAGATGTCACGGTGTCAGTTCCCACGGGGAAAGTGCCCACGCTGACAAAGCCCATGCTCATTCTTCCCATTGTGACAGTGCCCACAGTGACATTGCCCATGGTGACAGCGCCCGGTGTGACAATGCCCAAGGTGACAGTCCTCACGGTGACCGTGCCCATGGTGAGAGTGCCAATAGTGACAGTGCTCATGGTGAAACTGCTCATGGAGATATTGCCCATGGTGATAGTGCTCATGGTGACAACCCCATGGTGACAGTGCCAATGGTGATATTCCCCGTGGTGACAGGTCTTACGTTGAATGTGACCATGGTGACATTGCTCATGGTGACAGTGCTCATGGTGACAGTGCTCAGGGTGATGTTCTCCATGTTGACACTGCCCATGGTGACATTTCTCATGGTGACAGTGCCTATGTTGAAAATTCTCATAGTGAGATTGCTCATGGTGACAGTGCCCATGGTGATATTACCCATGGTGACAGTACTCATGGTAAAAGTGCCCATGGTGACACTGCACATGGTGGCAGTGCAAAATGGTGGCAGTGCCCATGGTGATATTGCTCATTGTGACATTGCTTATGGTGATAGTCATTACAGTCATAGTATGTATGGTGAAACTGCACACAATGACAATGCTCATGGTGACAGTGTTCATGGTGATAGTGCCGATGGTGAATGTGCCCATGATGACAGTGAACATGGTGATACTGAGAATGGTGACAGTGCTTATGGTGACAATGATCATGGTTGCAGTACCCATGGTGATATTGCTGAAACTGACAGTGCCCTTGGTGATACTGCCTATGGTGACTGTGCTCACGTTAATAGTGCCCATGGTGGAAGTTCCCATTGTGAAACTGCTCATGGTGACCGTGCCCATGTTGATAGTTCCCATGGTGACAGTGCTCACGGTGATAGTGACCATGGTAACAGTGCACATGGTAGCTGTGCCCTTGGTGACAGTGCCCACGATGACAGTACTCATGGTGACAGTGCTCACGGTGATAGTGCCCATGATGACAGTGCACATGGTGGTAGTGTATATGGTGGCAGTGAAAAATGGTGAAAGTGCCCATGCTAACACTTCTCATGGTGACAGTGCACACGGTGACAACCCACGCTGACAGTGCTCATGGTAGCAGTAAGCGTGGTGACAGTGCTCACAGGGACAGTGCTCATGGTAGCAGTACCCATGGTGATACAGCTCACAGTGATAGTGCCCATGGTTGCAATGCCCATGGTGACACTGCCCATGGTGACAATGCCCATGATGACAGTACCCATGGTGACCGTGCGCACAGTGCCATTTCCTATGGTGACAGTGCTCACAGTGACAGCTCCCATGGTAACAGTGACATGGTGAGAGTGCTCATGATGATAGTGTCCATGGTGACAGGCCTCATCGTGACAGTCCTCATTGTGCCAGTACCCATAGTGAAAGTGCTCACGGTGACAGTGCCCAAGTTGACAGTGACCATGGTGAGAGTGCTCACGGCGGTAGTACTCACAGTAATAGTGCTCATCGTGACAGTGCCAATGGTGACATTGCTCACGGTGGCAGTGCTCATGGTGATAGGGCCCATGGTGAGAGTCCGCACGATGATAGTGCCCATGGTGGCAGTTCCCATTGTGAAAGTGCTCATGATGACATTGCCCATGTTGATAGTTCCCAGGGTGAGAGTGCTCACGGTGATAGTAACCATCGTAATAGTGCACATAGTGGTCATGCCCTTGGTGAGAGTGCCCGTGATGACAGGACTCATGGTGACAGTTCTCATGGTGCTATTGCCTATGGTGACATTTCACATGGTGGCAGTGAAAAACGGAGACAGTACCCATGTTGAGAGTTCTCATGGTGACTGTGCACACAGTGACAACCCATGCAGACAATACTCACGGTGACACTTATCTTTTTTGCAGTACCCATGGTGACAGGGCTCACAGTGATATTGCCCATGGTGGAAGTGCCCATGGTTACAGTTCCCATGGTGACACTGCCCATGGTGACCGTTCCCACGGCGCCATTGCCTATGGTGACAGTGCTCATGGTAACAGTGTATATGGTGAGAGTGACCACGGTGAGAATGCTCACAGTGATAGTGCCCATGGTGACAGGTCTCATGGGGCCAGTCGGCATTGTGCCAGTACCCATGGCGACAGTGCTCATGGTGACAGTGACCACAGTGAGAGTGCTCACAGTGATAGTGCTCATCGTGACAGTGCAAATGGTGACAATACCCATGGTTACAGTACTCATGTTGAAAATACCCATGGTGACAGTTCTCATATCGACAGTTTTCATGGTGACAGTTCTCATAATAGCAGTGCCCAAGGTGGCAGTGCTCGTGGTGACAGTGTTAATGCTGACAGTGCACTTGGTGGCCGTTCCTATGGGGACATTACTGAAGGTGACACTTTGCATTGTTACATTGCCCATGGGAACTGTGCTCACAGTGATAGTGCACATCGTGACAGTGCCCATGGTGGTAGTTCAACTGGTGACAGTGCTAAAGAGTGACAGTGCACATGCTGATAGTGCTCATGGTGACAGTGCCCATGGTGACAGTGCACACGGTGATAATGGGCATTGTTACAGTGTTCATGGTGACAGAACCCAAGGTGGCAGTGGCCATGGTGACAGTGCCCACAATGAGAGTGCCCACGGTGACAGTGCCAACAGTGACAGTGCCCATGGGGACACTTCTCACGGTGACAGTGCCCATGGGGACAGTTAGCATGGTGAGATTTCTCACGGTGATAGTGCCCGTTGTGACGGTGCTCACAGTGACCTTGCCCTTGGTGCCAGTTCCCATAGAGACATTCTGCAAGGTCACATTTCTCACGGTGAAAATGCCTATGGTGATATTACCCATGGTGACACTGCACATGGTGGCAGTGCAAAATGGTGACAGTGAGCATGGTGACATTGCTCATGGTGACTTTTGTTACGGTGATAGTCCTTATGGTGACAGTGTACATGCTGACACTGCACACAGTGACAGTGTTCATGGTGACAGTGTTCACGGTGATAGTTCCCATGGTGAGATTGTCCATGGCGACAGTGCCCATAGTTACATTTTTCATGGTGTACTGCCAACAGTGAGAGTGCCCATGGTGAAAATACCCTGGGTGACAGTACTCATGGCGACAGTGCTCATGGTGATATTGTCCATGGCGACAGTGCCCATGTTCACAATTCTCACAGTGATAATGCCTATGGTGAGAGTACCTAGGGTGACAATACCCATGGTGACAATGCCCATGATGTCATGCCCATGGTGACAGTGTTCATGGTGAGAGTGCTCATGTTGTCAGTGCCATAAATAACAGTGCTCATTGTGGCAGTACTCATGGTGACCGTGCTCATTGCGACAGTGCCCATGTTTACAGTGTTTATGGTTATAGATGTCACGGTGTCAGTTCCCACTGGGAAAGTGCCCACGCGGACAAAGCCCATGCTCA
Organism: Hyperoodon ampullatus; assembly: GCF_949752795.1. NCBI lineage: Eukaryota > Metazoa > Chordata > Mammalia > Artiodactyla > Ziphiidae > Hyperoodon > Hyperoodon ampullatus. The sequence goes on from NC_136919.1 coordinate 101,972,315, forward strand.
TTCTTCCCATTGTGACAGTGTCCACTGTGACATTGCCCATATTGACAGCGCCCAGTGTGACAAGGCCCATGTTGACAGTCCTCACGGTGACCGTGCCCATGGTGATAGTGTGGATGGTGAGAGTGCCAATAGTGACAGTGCTCATGGTGAAACTGCCAACGGAGTTATTGCCCATGGTGATAGTGCTCATGGTGACAACCCCATGGTGACAGTGCCAATGGTGATAGACCCCGTGGTGACAGGTCTTACGTTGAATGTGACCATGTTGACATTGCTCATGGTGACAGTGCTCATGGTGACAGTGCTCCAGGTGATGGTCTCCATGTTGACACTGCCCATGGTGACATTTCTCGCGGTGACAGTGCCTATGTTGAAAATTCTCATAGTGAGAGTGCTCATGGAGACAGTGCCCATGGTGATATTACACATGGTGACAGTACTCATGGTAAAAGTGCCCATGGTGACACTGCACATGGTGGCAGTGCAAAATGGTGGCAGTACCCATGGTGATATTGCTCATTGTGACATTGCTTATGGTGATAGTCATTACAGTCATAGTATGTATGGTGAAACTGCACACAATGACAATGCTCATGGTGACAGTGTTCATGGTGATAGTGCCGAAGGTGAATGTGCCCATGGTGACAGTGCACATGGTGATACTGAGAATGGTGACAGTGCTTATGGTGACAATGATCATGGTTGCAGTACCCATGGTGATATTGCTGAAACTGACAGTGCCCTTGGTGATACTGCCTATGGTGACTGTGCTCACGTTAATAGTGCCCATGGTGGAAGTTCCCATTGTGAAATTGCTCATGGTGACCGTGCCCATGTTGATAGTTCCCATGGTGACAGTGCTCACGGTGAGAGTGACCATGGTAACAGTGCACATTGTAGCTGTGCCCTTGGTGACAGTGCCCACGATGACAGTACTCATGGTGACAGTGCTCACGGTGATAGTGCCCATGATGACAGTGCACATGGTGGTAGTGCATATGGTGGCAGTGAAAAATGGTGAAAGTGCCCATGCTAACACTTCTCATGGTGACAGTGCACACGGTGACAGCCCATGCTGACAGTGCTCATGGTAGCAGTAAGCGTGGTGACAGTCCTCACAGGGACAGTGCTCATGGTAGCAGTACCCATGGTTATACAGCTCACAGTGATAGTGCCCATGGTTGCAGTGCCCATGGTGACACTGCCCATGGTGACAATGACCATGATGACAGTACCCATGGTGACCGTGCCCACAGTGCCATTTCCTATGGTGACAGTGCTCACAGTGACAGCACCAATGGTGACATGGTGAGAGTGCTCATGATGATAGTGTCCATGGTGACAGGCCTCATCGTGACAGTCCTCATTGTGCCAGTACCCATAGTGAAAGTGCTCACGGTGACAGTGCCCATGTTGACAGTGACCATGGTGAGAGTGCTCAGGGCGGTATTACTCACAGTAATAGTGCTCACGGTGGCAGTGCTCATGGTGACAGTGCCCATGGTCATAGTGCCCATGGTGAGAGTCGACGCATTGATAGTGCCCATGGTGGCAGTTCCCATTGTGAAAGTGCTCATGATGACATTGCCCATGTTGGTATTTCCCATGGTGAGAGTCCTCATGGTGATAGTGACCATGGTAACAGTGCACATGGTGGCCATGCCCTTGGTGACAGTGCCCGTGATGACAGGACTCATGGTGACAGTTCTCATGGGGATAGTGCCTACGGTGACATTTCTCATGGTAGCAGTGAAAAATGGAGACAGTACCCATGTTGACAGTTCTCAAGGTGAGAGTGCACACAGTGACAACCCATGCAGACAGTACTCACGGTGACAGTTACCTTTGTTGCAGTACCCATGGTGACAGTGCTCACAGTGATATTGCCCATGGTGGAAGTGCCCATGGTTAGAGTTCCCACGGTGACACTGCCCATGATGACAGTGCCCATGGTGACCGTTACCACGGCGCCTTTGCCTATGGTGACAGTGCTCATGGTAACAGTGCCGATGGTGAGAGTGACCACGGTGAGAGTGCTCACAGTGATAGTGCCCATGGTGACAGGTCTCATAGTGCCAGTCGGCATTGTGCCAGTACCCATGGCGACAGTGCTCATGGTGACAGTGACCACAGTGAGAGTGCTCACGGTGATAGTGCTCATGGTGACAGTGCCCACAGTGAGAGTGCTCATGGTGATAGTGCTCATGGTGACAGTGCAAATGGTGAAAATATCCATGGTGACAGTACTCATGTTGAATATACCCATGGTGACAGTTCTCATATCGACAGTTTTCATGGTGAGCGTTCTCATAATAGCAGTGCCCAAGGTGGCAGTGCTCATGGTGACAGTGCTAATGCTGACAGTGCACTTGGTGGCCGTTCCTATGGGGACATTACTGATGGTAACACTTTGCATTGTTACAGTGCCCATGGTAACTGTGCTCACAGTCATAGTGCACATCGTGACAGTGCCCATGGTGGTAGTTCACCTGGTGACAGTGCTAAATAGTGACAGTGCACATGCTGAGAGTGCTCATGGTGATAGTGCCCATGGTGACAGTGCACACGGTGATAATGAGCATTGTTACAGTGTTCATGGTGACAGAACCCAAGGTGGCAGTGGCCATGGTGACAGTACCCACAATGAGAGTGCCCATGATGACATTGCCAACAGTGAGAGAGCCCATGGTGACATTTCTCACGGTGACAGTGCCCATGGGGACAGTTAGCATGGTGAGATTTCTCACGGTGATAGTGCCCGTTGTGACGGTGCTCACAGTGACCTTGCCCTTGGTGCCAGGTCCCATAGAGACATTCTGCAAGGTCACATTTCTCACGGTGAAAATGCCTTTGGTGATATTACCCATGGTGACACTGCATATGGTGGCAGTGCAAAATGGTGACAGTGCGCATGGGGACATTGCTCATAATGAATTTTCGTACGGTGATAGTCCTTATGGTGACAGTGTACATGCTGACACTGCACACAGTGACAGTGTTCATGGTGACAGTGTTCACGGTGATAGTTCCCATGGTGAGAGTGTCCATGGCGACAGTGCCCATAGTAACATTTTTCATGGTGTACTGCCCACAGTGAGAGTGCCCATGGTGAAAATACCCTGGGTGACAGTACTCATGGTGATAGTGTCCATGGTGACAGTGCCTATGTTCACAATTCTCACAGTGATAATGCCTATGGTGAGAGTACCTAGGGTGACAATGCCCATGGTGACAGTGCCCATGGTGTCATGCCCATGGTGACAGTGTTCATGGTGATAGTGCTCATGTTGGCAGTGCTATAAATAACAGTGCTCGTTGTGGCAGTACTCTTGGAGACCGTGCTCATTGTGACAGTGCCCATGTTAACAGTGTTTATGGTGATAGATGTCACGGTGTCAGTTCCCACGGGGAAAGTGCCCTCGCTGATAAAGCCCATGCTCATTCTTCCCATTGTGACAGTGCTCATGGTGACATTTCCCATGGTGGCAGCGCCCGGTGTGACAAGGCCCAAGGTCACAGTCCTCACGGTGACCCTGCCCATGGTGACAGTGTTGATGGTGAGAGTTCCAATAGTGACAGTGCTCATGGTGAAACTGCCCATGGAGATATTGCCCATGCTGATAGTGCTCATGGTGACAACCCCATGGTGACAGTGCCAATGGTGATAGTCCCCGTGGTGACAGGTCTTACATTGAATGTGACCATGGTGACACTGCTCATGGTGACAGTGCTCATGGTGACAGTGCTCAAGGTGATGGTCTCCATGTTGACACTGCCCATGGTGACATTTCTCACGGTGACAGTGCCTATGTTGAAAATTCTCATAGTGAGAGTGCTCATGGTGACAGGGCCCATGGTGATATTACCCATGGTGACAGTACTCACGGTAAAAGTGCCCATGGTGACACTGCACATGGTGGCAGTGCAAAATGGTGGCAGTGCCCATGGTGATATTGCTCATTGTGACATTGCTTATGGTGATAGTCATTACAGTCATAGTATGTATGGTGAAACTGCACACAATGACAATGCTCATGGTGACAGTGTTCATGGTGATAGTGCCGATGGTGAATGTGCCAATGGTGACAGTGCACATGGTGATACTGAGAATGGTGACAGTGCTTATGGTGACAATGATCATGGTTGCAGTACCCATGGTGATATTGCTGAAACTGACAGTGCCCTTGGTGATACTGCCTATGGTGACTGTGCTCATGTTAATAGTGCCCATGGTGGAAGTTGCCATTGTGAAAGTGCTCATGGTGACCGTGCCCATGTTGATAGTTCCCATGGTGACAGTGCTCATGGTGATAGTGCCCATGGTAACAGTGCACATGGTGGTAGTGCATATGATGGCAGTGAAAAATGGTGAAAGTGCCCATGCTAACACTTCTCATGGTGACAGTGCACATGGTGACAACCCATGCTGACAGTGCTCATGGTAGCAGTAAGCGTGGTGACAGTGCTCACAGGGACAGTGCTCATGGTAGCAGTACCCATGGTGATACAGCTCACAGTGATAGTGCCCATGGTTGCAGTGCCCATGGTGACACTGCCCATGGTGACAATGCCCATGATGACAGTACCCATGGTGACCTTGCCCACAGTGACATTTCCTATGGTGACAGAGCTCACAGTGACAGCACCCATGGTAACAGTGACATGGTGAGAGTGCTCATGATGATAGTGTCCATGGTGACAGGCCTCATCGTGGCAGTCCTCATTGTGCCAGTACCCATAGTGAAAGTGCTCACGGTGACAGTGCACAAGTTGACAGTGACCATGGTGAGAGTGCTCATGGCAGTAGTACTCACAGTAATAGTGCTCATGTTGACAGTGCCAATGGTGACAGTGCTCACGGTGGCAGTGCTCATGGTGATAGTGCCCATGGTGAGAGTATGCACGATGAGAGTGCCCATGGTGGCAGTTCCCACTGTGAAAGTGCAAATGATGACATGGCCCATGTTGGTAGTTCCCATGGTGAGAGTCCATACGGTGATACTGCCATGGTGGAAGTGCCCATGGTTACAGTTCCCATGGTGACACTGCCCATGATGAGAGTGCCCATGGTGACCGATCCCATGGCGCCATTGCCTATGGTGACTGTGCTCATGGTAACAGTGCCCATGGTGAGAGTGACCACGGTGAGAGTGCTCACAGTGATAGTGCCCATGGTGACAGGTCTCATGGTGCCAGTCGGCATTGTGCCAGTACCCATGGCGACTGTACTCATGGTGACAGTGACCACAGTAAGAGTGCTCATGGTGATAGTGCTCACAGTAATAGTGCTCATGGTGACAGTGCAAATGGTGACAATACCCATGGTGACAGTACTCATGTTGAAAATACCCATGGTGACAGTTCTCATATCGACAGTTTTCTTGGTGACAGTTCTCATAATAGCAGTGCCCAAGGTGGCAGTGCTCGTGGTGACAGTGTTAATGCTGACAGTGCACGTGGTGGCCGTTCCTATGGGGACATTACTGAAGGTGACACTTTGCATTGTTACAGTGCCCATGGTAACTGTGCTCACAGTGATAGTGCACATCGTGACAGTGCCCATTGTGGTAGTTCACCTGCTGACAGTGCTAAATAGTGACAGTGCACATGCTGAGAGTGCTCATGGTGACAGTGCCCATGGTGACAGTGCACACGGTGATAATGGGCATTGTTACAGTGTTCATGGTGACAGAGCCCAAGGTGGCAGTGGCCATGGTGACAGTGCCCACAATGAGAGTGCCCATGGTGACAGTGCCAACAGTGACAGTGCCCATGGTGACATTTCTCACGGTGACAGTGCCCATGGGGACAGTTAGCATGGTGAGATTTCTCACGGTGATAGTGCCCGTTGTGACGGTGCTCACAGTGACCTTGCCCTTGGTGCCAGTTCCCATAGAGACATTCTGCAAGGTCACATTTCTCACGGTGAAAATGCCTATGGTGATATTACCCATGGTGACACTGCATATGGTGGCAGTGCAAAATGGTCACAGTGCGCATGGTGACATTGCTCATGGTGACTTTCCTTACGCTGATAGTCCTTATGGTGACAGTGTACATGCTGACATTGCACACAGTGACAGTGTTCATGGTGACAGTGTTCACGGTGATAGTTCCCATGGTGAGAGTGTCCATGGTGACAGTGCCCATACTACCTTTTTTCATGGTGTAGTGCCCACAGTGAGAGTGCCCATGGTGAAAATACCCTGGGTGACAGTACTCATGGTGACAGTGCTCATGGTGATAGTGTCCATGGTGACAGTGCCCATGTTCACAATTCTCACAGTGACAATGCCTATGGTGAGAGTACCTAGGGTGACAATGCCCATGGTGACAGTGCCCATGGTTTCATGCGCATCGTGACAGTGTTCATGGTGATAGTGCTCATGTTGGCAGTGCCATAAATAACAGTGCTCATTGTGGCAGTACTCATGGTGACCGTGCTCATTGTGACAGTGCCCATGTTAACAGTGTTTATGGTGATAGATGTCACGGTGTCAGTTCCCACGGGGAAAGTGCCCACGCTGACAAAGCCCATGCTTATTCTTCCCATTGTGACACTGCCCACAGTGACATTGCCCATGGTGACAGCGCCCGGTGTGACAAGGCCCAAGGTGACAGTCCTCACGGTGGCCATGCCCATGGTGACAGTGTTGATGGTGAGAGTGCCAATAGTGACAGTGCTCATGGTGAAACTGCCCATGGAGATATTGCCCATGGTGATAGTGCTCATGGTGACAACCCCATGGTGACAGTGCCAATGGTGATAGTCCCCGTGGTGACAGGTCTTACGTTGAATGTGACCATGGTGACATTGCTCATGGTGACAGTGCTCATGGTGACAGTGCTCAAGGTGATGGTCTCCATGTTGACACTTCCCATGGTGACATTTCTCATGGTGACAGTGCCTATGTTGAAAATTCTCATAGTGAGATTGCTCATGGTGACAGTGCCCATGGTGATATTACCCATGGTTACAGTACTCATGGTAAAAGTGCCCATGGTGACACTGCACATGGTGGCAGTGCAAAATGGTGGCAGTGCCCATGGTGATATTGCTCATTGTGACATTGCTTATGGTGATAGTCATTACAGTCATAGTATGTATGGTGAAACTGCACACAATGACAATGCTCATGGTGACAGTGTTCATGGTGATAGTGCCGATGGTGAATGTGCCCATGGTGACAGTGCACATGGTGATACTGAGAATGGTGACAGTGCTTATGGTGACAATGATCATGGTTGCAGTACCCATGGTGATATTGCTGAAACTGACACTGCCCGTGGTGATACTGCCTATGGTGACTGTGCTCACGTTAATAGTGCCCATGGTGGAAGATCCCATTGTGAAAGTTCTCATGGTGACCGTGCCCATGTTGATAGTTCCCATGGTGACAGTGCTTACAGTGATAGTGACCATGGTAGCTGTGCCCTTGTTGACAGTGCCCACGATGACAGTACTCATGGTGACAGTGCTCACGGTGATAGTGTCCATGATGACAGTGCACATGGTGGTAGTGCATATGGTGGCAGTGAAAAATGGTGAAAGTGCCCATGCTAACATTTCTCATGGTGACAGTGGACACGGTGACAACCCATGCTGACAGTGCTCATGGTAGCAGTAAGCGTGGTGACAGTGCTCACAGGGACAGTGCTCATGGTAGCAGTACCCATGGTGATACAGCTCACAGTGATAGTGCCCATGGTTGCAGTGCCCATGGTGACACTGCCCATGGTGACAATGCCCATGATGACAGTACCCATGGTGACCGTGCCCACAGTTCCATTTCCTATGTTGACAGTGCTCACAGAGACAGCACCCATGGTAACAGTGACATGGTGAGACTGCTCATGATCTTAGTGTCCATGGTGACAGGCCGCATCGTGACAGTCCTCATTGTGCCAGTACCCATAGTGAAAGTGCTCACGGTGACAGTGACCATGTTGACAGTGACCATGGTGAGAGTGCTCACGGCGGTAGTACTCACAGTAATAGTGCTCATGGTGAGAGTGCCAATGGTGACAGTGCTCACGGTGGCAGTGCTCATGGTGATAGTGCCCATGGTGAGAGTCCGCACGATGATAGTGCCCATGGTGGCAGTTCCCATTGTGAAATTGCTCATGATGACATTGCCCATGTTGGTAGTTCCCATGGTGAGAGTGCTCACGGTGATAGTGACCATGGTAACAGTGCACATGGTGGCCATGCCCTTGGTGACAGTGTCCGTGATGACAGGACTAATGGTGACAGTACTCATGGTGATAGTGCCTACGGTGACATTTCACATGGTGGCAGTGAAAAATGAAGACAGTACCCATGTTGACAGTTCTCATGGTGACCGTGCACACGGTGACAACCCATGCAGACTATACTCACGGTGACAGTTATCTTTGTTGCAGTACCCATGGTGACAGTGCTCACAGTGATATTGCCCATGGTGGAAGTGCCCACGGTTACAGTTCCCATGGTGACACTGCCCATGATGACAGTGCCCATGGTGACGGTTCCCATGGCGCCATTGCCTATGGTGACAGTGCTCATGGTGACAGTGCCCATGGTGACAGTGACCACGGTGAGAGTGCTCACAGTGATAGTGCCCATGGTGACAGGTGTCATGGTGCCAGTCGGCATTGTGCCAGTACCCATGGCGACAGTGCTCATGGTGACAGTGACCACAGTGAGAGTGCTCACGGTGATAGTGCTCATAGTAATAGTGCTCATGGAGACAGTGCAAATGGTGACAATACCCACGGTGACAGTATTCATGTTGAAAATACCCATGGTGACAGTTCTCATATCGACACTTTTCATGGTGAGCGTTCTCATAATAGCAGTGCCCAAGGTGGCAGTGCTCGTGGTGACAGTGTTAATGCTGACAGTGCACTTGGTGGCAGTTCCTATGGGGACAGTACTGATGGTGACACTTTGCATTGTTACAGTGCCCATGGTAACTGTGCTCACAGTGACAGTGCACATCGTGACAGTGCCCATGGTGGTAGTTCACCTGGTGATAGTGCTAAATAGTGACAGTGCACATGCTGACAGTGCTCATGGTGACAGTGCCCATGGTGACAGTGCACACGGTGATAATGGGCATTGTTACAGTTTTCATGGTGACAGAACCCAAGGTGGCAGTGGCCATGGTGACAGTGCCCACAATGAGAGTGCCCATGGTGACAGTGCCAACAGTGACAGTGCCCATGGTGACACTTCTCACGGTGACAGTGCCCATTTGGACAGTTAGCATGGTGAGATTTCTCACGGTGATAGTTCCCGTTGTGACGGTGCTCACAGTGACCTTTCCCTTGGTTCCAGTTCCCATAGAGACATTCTGCAAGGTCACATTTCTCACGGTGAAAATGCCTATGGTGATATTACCCATGGTGACACTGCACATGGTGGCAGTGCAAAATGGTGACAGTGCGCATGGTGACATTGCTCATGGTGACTTTTCTTACGGTGATAGTCCTTATGGTGACAGTGTACATGCTGACACTGCACACAGTGACAGTGTTCATGGTGACAGTGTTCACGGTGATAGTTCCCATGGTGAGAGTGTCCATGGCGACAGTGCCCATAGTAACATTTTTCATGGTGTACTGCCCACAGTGAGATTGCCCATGGTGAAAATACCCTGGGTGACAGTACTCATGGTGACATTGCTCATGGTAATAGTGTCCATGGTGACAGTGCCCATGTTCACAATTCCCCGTGTGGGGTGAGTGTGGGTCCCCGTGTATGGTGAGTGTGGGTCCCTGTGTGGAATCAGTGAGGGTCCCCGTGTGGGTAGAGTGTGGGTCCCCGTGTGGAATCAGTGTGGGTCCACGTGTGAGGTCACTGTGGTTCCCCGTGTGGAATCAGTGTGGGTCCACATGTGAGGTCACTGTGATTCCCCGTGTGGGGTGAATGTGGGACCCCATGTGGAATCAGTGTCAGTCCATGTGTGAGGTCACTGTGGGTCCCCGTGTGGAATCAGTGTGGGTCCACGTGTGAGGTCACTCTGGGTCCCCGTGTGGAAGCAGTGTGGGTCCACGTGTGAGGTCACTGTTGGTCCCTGTGTGTAATCAGCGTGGGTCCCCGTGTAGGGTGAGTGTGGGTCCCTGGGTTGGGGACTCTTACTGAGGGGCCATCCATTGCTGGCTTTTCTGCACCTCACAGCAGAAGTGCAAAGGGACTTGCACATTCTTGTTTCTTGCTGTTGTGTCAGTGTCCCTCTGTGTCCCTTCTCCTGACAGGTGCCTTGGGCGTCCAGCACCCTCAAAGCCAGCACTCACATCTCGGTGCCCCTGAGAGGACCCAGCATCAGTCAGGCTCAGGGTCTCTGCTCTGTGCCACCGTCTCCTGAGCTCTGGAGGTTGTTCTGTGCTCTGCATCCCAGCCCCTCCCTCAGGCCCTGGCTGTGCCCCCTGTGCTGTGTCCGCCCTGGAGGATGGGGCCCAGAGGTGAGACATGGCTCCAGGGAGAACGCACAGCACAAGCAGGACTCTGCCCGCTCCCCCCAAGCAGGTACTGGTCCCACATGTTGGGGTCCTGACAGGCGTAGGGCAGGGCCATTCAAGCTGTCACCTGGATCAGGGGACCCTCCTGGAGCAGGACACTCCAGCACGGAGGTGACTGTGACACAGCCCCAAATTGCTCTGTAGAATTGCTCCTGTGTCCCTGGTTTCCTGTGTGGACGGGCCAGGGAGGAAAGCTGACAGCACCCTCGTTCTCCATGGGTAACTTCCTGCCCGCTGGGTGACACATCCTTTCTGCTGGCCTCTTGCCCCTCCAGGCTCTGGGGGGAGCAAGGCTGATAGCAGGTGAGACTTGCTACGACCCCAACACCGTCCCTGAGCCTGTTAAGTCCCACCTGTCCCCTGGGAGCCTCCTTGGGGCACACGTGTAGGTAAAGGTCACAGAGCGCGAGTCTGTCATGAGCTCCCAGTCCTGTGAAAGTTGATGGAATACACTGTGGGGAAATGAACCCTCCCTGCTTGGCAGCTCCTTGGCCTCTGGGAGCATGGCCCTCTGTGGAGGAGCTCCAGGAGCCTTCCCTCTGTCTGGGCTCTGAGAGACGGAGTCAGGGGAGAATATGGGCTGGGGCAACCGTGAGCCACTGGTCCCTAACTTCTTTTCTCTGGACCTGTACACGGTGGTGGGTAGCCAGGGGCTCTTTGGTAACTGTGCCATTTCTGGGCACCTCTTCCACTTGCCCCCGTCCCCTGCATCCCACCCTAGGGGCACATGACAGACAGTGAGGTGACTGCACACACAGTCACACTCCTGCTCGCTCCCCGGTGGAGGAGGTCACTGTGAGTAGGGCTCTCCTCTCCTCTGGGGCAGGAGTGGATGGCCCTTGGCGGCCTCCATGGTCCTCACCTCACACCCTCAGAGCTGGGGGTGCATGGTCTTTGTTTTCACCGCTGCTCCAGAGTGTGAGAAAGGCAGAGGCCGGGTGACGCTCCCGGCCCATCTCAATCCCAGCTCCATGGGGGAGAGAAGGAGCTTCCAGGGCAGGCATCATCTATCCACACCAAGACATGTGGGCAAAGTTTCTGTCACCTCTGGACTCTGGGCTCGCACTGCCCCCAAACTCCCCTCCTTATTCTGACGTGGGAACTTGTCTCTGACACTTTCTGGAGCCTGAGTGGAAATTCAGCCTCTGCAAACCCCTCCCCTACAGTCCCACAAGTTCCAGGTAGAGAGAGAGCAGGAGAGGACTGAGCCGGTTCCTGACAAGGGGGAGGTCTTTAGGTTTAGTTCACCTTGACACGTCCTGAATGCTGCCGCTTGTTTCTGTAATGCTGCTATTATGGAAACTTAAGTGCAGTGAGGGAATTGAGGTGAGGATGCGTAGTCCACGCTGGGACCAGCCTCCCTCCATGGCCCTCTCCCATGTGGAAGCCAGAGCAGGCACCTGGGAAGAGTGGACCCTGACCCCTTCCCTTCCCCCCAGCAGGGCACACACAGAGGCCACCACCTCTCATGAGAAAAGACATGTGTCTTGGGAAACAATAAAAATTGTGGTAGGAAGAAGCCATTAGCACATAGACGATTTATTAACATGAGAAGAAGCAGGTTTTCTTTACATGAACTGAACATCTTTCGGCACTACTTTCGTGCCAGGAAAGGCATGAGAAGCACACTCTGGTGGACCAGAAGGAACACATTTTTGAGGACATGTTGGGGTAATGACACAGGTGGCCTGAGTCACCTGCCCACCTTGGTCTATGCTGGCAGGTCAGACTGGGGACTGCAGTTCCCTGGGTGGGCAGGCTAACTTGTCGCTGCTGGCTCTGGTATGTCTGCTCTTGTTAATGTAGCTGTGGTCCTTGGGGCTGGCTGTGTGACTGTAAGCTGTATCTTTCAACACTCTCTGTTCTGAAAAAGAGAGAACCCTGTGTTAGTGGCAATGCCCCTATGCTGGGACCTGGAACTGTCCTGGGTGCTGAGTTAACTCTGAGGCACAGAGTCCTTGGCGAGGCCCCAGTTTCTCTCCTAGGACCTGTCCAACAGCTCTTCCAATCACACAAGGATCAATAGCTCTGCTCTCTACACCCAATTTGCCTTTGATTGGTCTCTGGTGGTGAGCAGTGGCTGATGCAGGCTTGCCTTTTTGAAGGGATTCTTCTATTCCTTTGCCTTTTTTTATCGTTTCTAATATACTGCAGAAAGTTCCGCAATCTTTTTGGGCTTTCTGGTGAAAGCTCTCTCTTCCCTGGCGAGAGCTGGGGGTGTTTGCTCCCAAGGGACTCTCCTCCTTCCCTGACCTGAGAAGTGTGGCTCATCCCACTTGCTTGAGAAGCCTTTAGTCCTGAAGACCTTTCTTTATACTCTTCCGGTTTGGGCCTCCAGTCGTCCTCCCTCTCATCAGTCGAGGCAAACTGGCCCTTCCACGGGTCCCTGACTTTTGGTTTCCTGGGTTCCTGTTGTCCCTGGTTGCTTCTCGTTTCTTCACGTTCTCCTGGTTGGAGTCTCCTAACGCTCCTCCACTCCTCAGCTGGGGCAGGCATCTTGCTCTGGCGTTTTGTTTCTTCCTGCTCTCCTGGTTGGGGCTTCGTGAAAATCCTCCACCCCTCAGCAGATGCGAGGCTCTTCATTTCTTCATGCTTTCCAGGTTGGAGCTTCTTACAGCCCCTCCACTCGTCAGTTGGGGCAGACATCTCACTCTGGCTCTGAAATGAGTCCTTAAGTATTGATTTTTTGAATTTCTGCTGCCGCTGGCTGCTCTGTTCACTCACGCTGAGGTCATATGGCACCACCTGGAAAGCTGGCGCGTCCTCACTAACATGTTCCCTCTGGGAACTGGAAAGAGAGCGGTGAGAAGCCAAGATGTGTGCAAGAAGGAGCACTTCAGTGTGAGAGTCTTGAAGGAGCTCACCAGTGGCACGGCCTTGAGCCACCTGTGTTTTAAGGCATGGCTCCTTTGGATGTTGGGCAACTGACTTTGTTGGTGGTGACAGGGTTTTCCTACTGGATGGAAACCCCAAGACAGTCCCATTCTCCCAGCGTCTGCCCATGCGGTTGACTGTGGGCATCTGATAAGGCAGTCTGCCCTCGTGTCCAGTCAGAGGGGCCTCTGAGGGCCCATAACTGTCACCAGGAGAATTCTTTCCTCAGGCCCTCTGCATTTCTTTCTTTTTTTTTTTTTTTTTCTTTTGGCGGTACGCGGGCCTCTCACTGCTTTGGCCTCTCCCGTTTTGGAGCACAGGCTACGGACAAGCAGGCTCAGCGGCCATGGCTCATGGGATCAGCTGCTCCATGGCATGTGCTATCTTCCCGGACTGCAGCACGAACCCACGTGCCCTGCATCGGCAGCCGGACTGTCAACCACTGCGCCACCAAGGAAGCCCGCCCTCTGGATTTCTCTATGCTCAGGTGAGGGAACAGGGTGGGAACTCGCCAGGGTGGATATTGTTGCTTTTGTTATCTATCACTTTCATTCCCTGATGGGGCTGAGGTTTTCCAGAGAACTTATTAGCAAAGTCGCCTTTTGAGTGTGCCACACATTGACAGGTGGCAGAGGGGGGAAATGTGGACCTTGGAGAGGACAAGGGTTGAGCCCCACATGGCTTGAGATTTATGGGCTCAAAGGCCTGGTTGGGTAAGCCCCACCTGTGGCTTACCTGCCACCTTATAACATGTGTTTCCAGCATGTGCTGAATCCTTGGACTGAGGAAGGAAAGCTCATGGGAGGAGTCTACACAGGGTTTCCAATGCTTCAAGCCTGCTAGATTTCTGAGTTCCTTGTGAGGGTGGGGCTTAGAAAAAGCACATTTGGCAACAAGCCAGGATTGATGCACAATCACAGGTATCGAACCTTGACTAATCTGCCTCAAGTTTGGGCTCAAATGGGCTTTCAAGTTTTTTTCTAGATGTTTCTCCTCTGGGCTACTGGGTAAATAGTGTCCAGAGTCACTCTTCAAGGGTGTCATCAAGTATCTTTCTGACTTCTTTTCAGAGTTTCTGTGCAGAAACTTCACTGGGAGCCGGGCCCTGGAGGAAGCTTTTGAGATCCTCCTCAGACATGGCCTTAGACCCTTGCCAAAATCCTTCCCTGGTTGGAATTGCCTTTGACCCTTCCTGTGGGATCTCCTAGGGCACCTGGACCTTATCTTCTGTCGGTCCAGTTTCCTTTTGCCTGTAAAAGCAGAGGGCTGCCAGGGTCCCTGCTTGCCCTGTGCCTGATAAGTCCTTAAAAACTGGCACTGAGGGGAGCTCAATTCCAGAGACAGAGACAGGTGGATACTGAGGGCCAGGCCCCTCTTGGTTTCATCTTTGATGAGCCTCTTTTGAAGATGTTGCTTCTGGAGATCAGGGCCAATTAAGTCCTCATGATGAATGGAAACTGACCTTTGGGCCTGAGAGTGCCCCCTCTCTTGGGGAAGGTTGAGAATGAGTTGGCTAAAGGCTTTCTGAGATCTTTTGACCACAGAGAGTGAAGGCGCCCCACTTTTCAGTTGCTTCTGCAACAAGGGGCATTTCAGACATTGAGTTTCAGTTGGGATAAAATTGAGTGGGTTGTTCTGAAATGTAGGACAACCTAGTCCACAGGTACTCATCTGGGGTGGAGAATAAGGTGGTCTGAATGGGAGAGAAGATGGGCGGTAGGGCTGGGCCTGGATCTGAGACAGAGGTGGTAGCTGGCAGGGAGGCAAGTTTTGAGTGAAAGGCTGGGGTGGGACCCCCAGGCAGGGCAAGACTGGGGCCTGGGTAGGACCTAAAGTTACTATAGGTTGAATTGAAAGTGGAACGCCATTAGAAACTCCACTGAATGAGACAAAGAGTGCCTGCTGTTGAGAGGAGTTCCTAGTAGCCACCAGGGACTCGCTGTGCATAGAGTGTAGACCCCAGTAGAGCTGGCTGTATTTCTGTTCCAAGTGGTCCCTCAAGACCTCGGAGTGTAAGAGATGCCATGGACCGCGTCGCTGCTCTGTTTTGTCTTTCATGTTCCAGAAGAATTTAGGGTTTGTGTTGTCCTGCTCAGCACCCAGTGATTTCCGCATATTCCCTAAAGTGTTCAGGTGGTAGTCTGAGCTCATTTGTTCTGAGAATGACCCATCCTTTTCTTTCTCCTTACAAATGTTTGGTTTTACTTTCTTGGTGACTAGAATCTGCAGCAGCTTCTGGACTTCAGGGTTGACAAATAGGGGGCTACCAGTCTTTTCCTGCTTGTCTATGGGCCCTACCGAGAATGGGGCCTCTGGTGGCTGGTGGGACAGGTGTTCTTGCCAAGCCTCACTCTCTGATGAGGTGAGGAAGAACAAGGCCTTGGTAGTCTTCCACCAGAAAGACAAGAACAAAATGGGATAGCACGTGAGGCCAAAACTCAAGATGTCTGCAATGGTAGATGCGAAAAAAGAGTTACCTGGAGATGAACTCTTTGCAACAGTGCCAAGGGTGATTCTGTTCAAGTTGGATGGGTCTTGATGTTCTGTTGACAGGGTGGAGGCCACAGGTAAAGAGCCCTGGGTTGGAGGAGCCAGGGCAGCTGATGGGCAAATGGCAGGAACAGCCTCTTCTGCAGGTTCCCCGCAGGGCTGGTGGGCTCCAGCAGGCTCTGCTTTGCACATCTCACAAAGGGGGTCTTGACAGGAGAGCTGATGGAAGCCGCCATTGTCACGGAACTTCTCCAGGTAGCTGCAGGACACATGAGGCACAAGCTGCAGCCAGGAGCCCCTAGGGCCCGGAGGGCGGGGCAGGGCAGGCAGATTTGGGCACCTGTGGCCCCCCGCCCTCCACGGCCCCCATGCTGTCTTCACAGTGCTCCTGCTGTCCCTCACCCCAGGGCTTTAGACATACGCTGTCCTCAGGGCTTCCCCTTGCATTTCTGGCCCAGGATCCCTGCAGAGCAGGTGTCACACCATAGGCTTGGGGTGGAAGAAGAACCCAGGAGAGAAGGGAAAGATTCTTTACGTATGCAGAAGTGAAATCAGGTCCCAAGCCACTTCCGCGTCTTCCAGGCAATATGCGAGATCTGGAAATCAGCAGAGTGGGTCATGATGGTGAAGGCAAGGGCCGAGGGGGTCTCACAGGAGCCTGAGTGCAGTGTCCCTTTAAGGGGACACCATTGGGAGATTGGAGCCCAAGCACCAGCGTCCAGGGCCACATGATCCCTGACAGTGATGGCAAAGCTCATGAAAGGATTTATCATTTACAAAGTACTTCCATATCCATTACCCCTTGCTTCCCTCACATCCTCCCTGTGGGGGACAATGGGCAGGGGTCACCTCACAGAGGAATCTGAGCAAAGTTAAACAACTTGTCCACGGTTGGACCTGGAGGTCCCACCTCCCAATCTAGGTGCTATTGGTCCACTGTAGCCCACACACCCCTGCTGGGCCGCACCCATTTTCCAGGCCCCTTAACGCTTTCATTGTGCCCATGGAATCTGGGAAGTATCTGGGTTCTGCTCTCCTTCCCAGGAGCCTCCCTGAGGGTTCTGTTTCTTGAGGGACAGGCTCTGCCACTGGCCTCCTGGGAGCCTCTGGAGCTGGGCCTTCCGGGCTGGGAGAGATGGGGGCTAACACTCGGGGCACATGGGGATGAATGGCACAACTTACCTTCCCAAGCTCCGTTTTTCTCGTTATTCTTGCGTCTCATCTTCGGCTCTATTTGATGCTGAGAGACAGAAAAAACGAGGACCTGGGACCCAATTCTAACTCTCCCTTCTCTAGACGAGCCTCAGACACTCAGCGACCATACATAATATGACTTTCTACATTTAACTAACAGAGCTTTGTGGTTTCTCTTTCCTTTCACTCATTTTTAAAGAGGATAAAAATATTTTCTGTTTTCCGTCTCTGAAGAACATAAAGAAGGATTTTCAATGTGAGATTCACCCTGGATTTCTTTCGTCACTGATCCTCTGCTCAGGAAACACTCACATTCTCTGAACTACGGGTTGATCTGAGCTCCAACAGGTGGGTCTCTGCTTCCCGAGGCCAGGGCCACTTCAGCCCCTGCTCTGTGAGGCTGCAAGGCCTCAGCACTGCCAGCAGATCAGCCCTCATCCGAGAGACCTGTTCACAGCTGGTGATCCAGTGCTCATGGGCCTGTTGTCTGGCTGAGATTGAACTCGGTATCCAGTCCTCGCCCTCCGGTCACTGTGTGTGAGACTTGCCCTGGAGCCCTCTACCATACCTGGGCTACTGGTCTGAGATCTTTGGATAGAAATCCTAGTGTTCACTCTATCCCCTGCCCGGGCAGGCTTGTCCTTACAGGGATGATGTTCTATTCTTGGGAGTAGATGTCCTATTCTTTCCCATTTCAGGAGTGTCTGTAGTTGATTCAGAAAAGTGGAAATAAGAGTAGAAAAGAAGAGAGAATCAAGTGCTTGTGTGTCTGCCCCGGGATTCCTTACCTTCCTGATGTCTTCATGTTTCCTCGGAGGTGGTGAAGATACATTATTCTCGAGGTAGGGGAGTAACAGGACAAAGAGCCCCAGTCCACACAGAGAGCCGACGATGATGTCAGTCACACAGTGAGTGGGACAGGGGCCCAGAGTAGGATCAAAATGGCTTTTCAGAAAAAAGAGAGGATTCTCCATCATCTGAATCACACTGCTGCCCACAGGCAACTGAGCACAGGGTGTGCACTTGGTGACTAAAATACTAGGCTTAAATGGTAGAACTGTGGTTTGGTCACAATGGGCTCCTGAGGGTGTGGGAGGGAGTCATAGAGGAGGAGTCATAGAGGAGTCATGGCCCCTCCCCACGCATCCGCCCCACAGCTGTATCCCTCCACCCTCATGGGTCTTCTAGACCTTAGTCAATGTTCTATTCATTCCACCTGGAAATCACATTTTTTCTGGTCCCTCAGATCTCTTGGGGATCTCGGCTTGAACCCACCATTTTCATAGCCTTTGAAACTCTGAAATTCCCCCAGGATTTTGGCTGTTTCCCAATGATTTAGACTCTCAGAATCTCCTTTGTTCACAATTCCATGGTTTTTCCATCTCGCATATTTACATTTAAGTTGTATCAATACGTTCTCAGCAAATTTCAGTTATACAATACAGTATTATCCACTCTGGTCACCATGTTGTACATTAGACCCTAAGACTTTCATCTCATACAAAGTTTGTACCCTGTTGCCACCCTCTCCTTATTTCCCCCAACCCTAGCCCTTGGCAAACACTCCTCTGTTTCTCTGAGTTTGACTTTTTTCTTTGTAGATTCTGCATATAGTTGATAATAGGCAGTGTTTGCCTGTCTCTGTCTGGCTTTCTCTTAGCATGATGTCCTCTAGATTGATCCACATTGTTGCAAATAGGAACACCACTTTTCCAATATAATAAGTTTTTGACTTTCATCAACCCAGAAATACAACTTTTTTTATACTTATTTAATTTTGAATATTTAATTGGTTATAGTTTCCATCCACCTTTGCCAACTTCACTCAGAATAATTAACACAAAAATTCAAACTAATTATTATTATTTCAAATTGACAAAACCTAGTATAATAAAAAGATAAGTAATTAAACTTCTAAATGATATGTTTTGTGTTAGTAACCTTTTGTACTTCTGAAGTTAGAAAAGCTTCACAAAGACTGTACACACACACACACACACACACACTCCAACAGAAGAACGCAGTATATTCAAATCCAAAAATTAATCATGTCCTCATTTTCTCTAAATCTTTTGTATATTGTCTTGACCACATTTCTTCTAACCCTGCCCCAAATAGACAGTCTCCATTCTCCAGAGTTTAGAAACATGTGTGGAACATCCAGAAGTCAGAAATGGGTCAGGTGAGCTTAGGTTCTAATCTTTAGAGTAGGCACTGGGACTGGAGGACCAAGGCCTGGGTTAAAGTCATCTCCAGTAGCCTTTTCTGATATCCCTAGTGTGTTCTACACATATTCTCTTTTTCAGAATACACCTTGCCTTCCCCCTCCTACCCTACCCCCTCCAGACCCTGGAGCTTCGAGTCTTGCCTGTACCTTCTAGACAGGGCACTTTGAGTCTTATAGGAAATCCCCTATGACATCATTTGACATCCCTTTTGGCAGGTGCAATTGGGTATTCACTTAGGCATTGTACTTTTTCATCACTACCTGGTTAATTTTTCTTAATATGTGAACTATTTATTTGGCTCTACTGTCATGAATGTACATGTTCAAGAACACGTCTCTAGCATCTACTGTTGCTTTTATTACAGTCTCTTCACCCTTTATGATATTGTCACTGGGGCATGACAGTCCTCAGTGTGAACAGCTAGGGTACCTGAGGAGCATGGAGGTCCCTAATTTAGACAAGTAGAATCGATGGAGATCATGGTGGGTCCTGGTTTCTGCTTCATTTGCACGGGGACTTACGGATGACTAGTTGAGAGGGAGAAAATCCTGGAAGCCAGCGTCTTGGCGGGTGTTCCCTTCAGGAACCCCTGCAGCCTCTCATGGTGAGGATGGAGAGAGGTGCCCGGGTGGCTCTGAAGGGGGTGGGGACGAGGGGGTGGCCATGGAGCTTTGTATGTAGCAGAATCTTACTCTCCAGAGAAAGGACTTGGCCAGAGTGCAATTCTGAAATCTCATCCCAGCTAGAGGAAATAAATTCTCCCCCAATGCAGCCTTCTCCCTCTTTCCTTTTTCATGTGATGCAGTGTGTTGGGGGAACATATCAGCAGGGGATAGGGCTTCAAGGAAATGCTGCAGCCAAGGCAAGGAGTAGGGGCAGGGGAAAGAGCCATATCCCTGGGGAGAGTCAGAAACACTTGTGAAGGCCACACCCTCAAACAGAGGCCCACTAGAGACTGGGATTTACTGCAAGATTAGAGAATGTCTTCCCTCCCCCACAGTTTACCAACACACCCGCAGTCCTCCAGGACAGTTAAGAGTAGATCACCGCCAAAAGAACTGCAAGACACAGACTCAAGCTGAGCAACAGTACTTAGGGAAGCCCCAACGTCAAGATGAGAGACAAGGGACTTCCTTGGTGGTCCAGTGGTTAAGAATCTGTGCTCCCAATTCAGGGGGCCCAGGTTTGATCCCTGGTCAGCTAACCAGATCCGGAATGACGCAACTAAGACCCGGCTCAGCCAAATAAATAAATATTTTTAAAAAAAGGAGAAACAAAAACAAGGATATTAGAGGAATTTGAAGTCTTTGGCACTTATGTTACCACAAACATTAAAAACAGAACAACTGACAAAGATCAGAAAATTATATCTACATAAAGGAGGAACTTCCAAGGAGAAATGAATGCTGGTAAAATGAAATCCTTGAGTTTTCTGCTTCTTAATCAATCTACAAAAGAACTGTTATCAGCCCTGGTGGCCTAATGGATAACATATAAGTGTTTTAAGGTCCAGTAGTAACAATGTGTCAAGGAATTATGGCACATGGATATGTGAAATTAATGACAGCCACGTCACAAGAATGGGAGAAAAGAATTGTGGATACTATGTTATAAAGTCCCTGAACCCATGAAGTGGTGTGGTGGTATTTCAAGGTGGGATTAGCTTATTTAAAAAAATGCATATTGTAAACTCTAAGGAACCCATAAAAAATGTAAGAAGTATAACTTACACTCTTAAATGAGGAGATAAAATGGAAGCATTAGGGGAAACTGTGAACTGGGTACAAGGAACAGTCTGTACTATTTTTGCAACTTTGCTGTTATTCTAAAATTATTCCCAAAGTAGTAGCTGAATAGGCTCCTTAAGGGTACCTGCTTAATTATGAAACTCTGTCAAATAAATTAATGGTGCATCTCTTGCCCTCAGGTCCGAATTTTAGAAAGGTAAAAAATCCTGGAAAAATGAGTACATTTAAGTCAGTTTCTCCACCCCACTCCAGGTGATTCTCTCCACATTGTCCCTCATTTGGCTCTATAGATTATTTACTTCTTTTTAGGATGCTAATACAGCTGTCACTCTAGCTACATATGCCCCATTAATGTATGTAAGAGAATATGCCCACATAGATTGCTGGATATATATGCCCTTATTCATGTTTTCCAAGACAAAAAATAAACAAGTAAGAGGATTGATTTTATTCAGGCTTTTGCAATAAGAAGATCAGAATGTCTTGCAGGGTGGTTTTTGCCTTAGACTTTTTTAGGGAAAGTAGAAAAGTTACAGGTGGGGCTGATTTACAGTTGGAATTATTTTGCAATTAGGTGAAGTCTCAGTTAGATGAACAGGAAGGTTCATCTCTGTGTCTGGCTAGTTTTAGAAGGACAAAGAGTTCTGAGCTCAGCTAATCATTTCATGAAACAAAGAAAGGGAAGTTGAGAGATCAGTGCCTGGTCTTATGAGCAGGTCAAGGGAAAAGGGGAAAAGTTGGTATTTCCGTGGTCACAGATAAACAAGGGAGTGATGTCCAGGTCTTAGGGGAATCCTGAGAAGGCCTGGGTAGCAAATCTTATCTTAAGTGGGGTGGTTCTTTGTGGTACACAAAAGGTGAAGGATTTCAGAAAACAGAGGATAGGGTGATTTCTTAACTCTTGCTATTTTCTGAGATCACAAATCACAGGTAAAATTCAAAACTGTTGGGCCTCAGTTTTGTTCATGACCAAGGAGTGTCATTCACACTTCTTGAACATCACGGAGACAATCATAAACCTTTGAGTGGGTCTAATCTCGGTCTTAGGAATAATCTCCTGAAGACTCTTGTTTGGCGTTGTTCCTGCAAAATCATTTGAACAATTGTTGAGAAGAAGTGGAAAAGGTGAGCGTTTTAGAGTTCTGGAGATCAGGCGTCTTAAAAGAGGGATTCTAAAAGGAAGAAGAGAAATATTAACCTAAAATATTATAGTAAGTAAAAAGTCTGTACCCTCTCTTTTCCATGTGAAAATCAGAGGCAAAATCATATCAACTTAAAATTATGTTTAGTAACTAATTTTCAGTATTTTATCTTATGTAAAAATGTATAGGTATGTAAAGAATACTATTATTTAACTCAGTTTAGCATAAGTCTAATGTTTTAAGTTACCTAAAGATCTTGGAAAGTATCTTAATACCACAAAGCATAAGCACTGTTAAGATAAGATTGGTTTGAATAATGATTCAATTTGGTTAAAGAAAAATTTACATTTTTCATAATCTGAAACACCTGGTAGATACAATGCTCGTTTATTCAATCAGAAAAATTTTATAAGTTTAGGAAGAGCATATCCAGGTAGAATAAAAATGTATGATGTTGAAAACATAGCTGTTTTTATTAAACCAATAATATTAAACGAGTCTTTTTTGACAAAGATTTGCCTTAATTATGTAAACTTGAATTTAAAAACTTTTTAGTTAGTTTCCATAAGAATACTTTTTTAAGCATATGAAAATCTCAGAAGTTCAGTTTCCTTAAATTCTGGTAATTTGAGAACTGTTTAATTTATATGTGTTTGTTTCTGTTGAAGCTAATCCAAACAGAATTCTCTTTAAGAAATTTCATAGTGCAATTTTGTAATACCATCCAAAGGTAGACACTTACTACACATTCATAGACAAAAATACATACAGACAGACACAGCTAGAGAACTTCAAGTCTACAACTTTAGCCATGCGTTGGACAAAAGCACAGAAATACTAATATATGATCCCTGGGCCATATAAAAGAGTTAGCTTTCATCCTTGTCCCACCAATACTTGCAAAAGAGATCTTCAAGATTCCCTTCGTCCTGATGTGTAATCTGATGGATGTTGTGTAGTAAATTTTCGGCAAGTAGCCAAGAAGAGACCAAGTGGCCATCTGGGTGTCTCCAAAATCCATCTGAGTGGCAAAACATCCAGCTTGTTTCCAATGAGATATTTCAGCCTCAGGTATTAGCAGGCCATTGTGCTGTAGGTTCCTTAAGTAGAGTTTCCCATGTCTAAAACAGATTTAGCAAGGGGAAGCATGTAGGTAGGAGAGGACAGATTTTCTTGGGAAGTGGCCCTGTTAACATCTTTTTTTCTTTTTTTGTTTAACAAATTTAATCAGTTATACATATACATATGTTCCCATATCCCCTCCGTTTTGCGTCTCCCTCCCGCCCTCCCTATCCCACCCCTCCAGGTGGTCACAAAGCACTGAGCTGGTCTACCTGTGCTATGCGGCTGCTTCCCACTAGCTATCTACATTACATTTGGTAGTGTATATATGTCCATGCCGCTCTTTCGCTTTGTCACAGCTTACCCTTCCCCCTCCCCATATCCTCAAGTCCATTCTCTAGTAGATCTGTGTCTTTATTCCTGTCTTACCCCTATGTTCTTCATGACATTTTTTTTCTTAAATTCCATATATATGTGTCAGCATACAGTATTTGTCTTTCTCTTTCTCACTTACTTCACTCTGTATGACAGACTCTAGGTCCATCCACCTCATTACAAATAGCTCAATTTCATTTCCTTTTATGGCTGAGTAATATTCCATTGTATATATGTGCCACATCTTCTTTAGCCATTCATCCGATGATGGACACTTAGGTTGTTTCCATCTCCGGGCTATTGTAAATAGGGCTGCTATGAACATTTTGGTACATGACTCTTTTTGAATTATGGTTTTCTCAGGGTATATGCCCAGTAGTGGGATTGCTGGGTCATATAGTAGTTCTATTTGTAGTTTATAAGGAACCTCCATACCGTTCTCCATAGTGGCTGTACCAATTCACATTCCCACCAGCAGTGCAAGAGTGTTCCCTTTTTTCCACACCCTCTCCAGGATTTATTTTTTCTAGATTTTTTGATGATGGCCATTCTGACTGGTGTGATATGATATCTCACTGTAGTTTTGATTTGCATTTCTCTAATGAGTAAAGATGTTGAGCATCCTTTCATGTGTTTGTTGGCAGTCTGTGTATCTTCTGTGGAGAAATGTCTATTTAGGTCTTCTGCCCATTTTTGGATTGGGTTGTTTGTTTTTTTGTTATTGAGCTGCATGAGCTGCTTATAAATTTTGGAGATTAATCCTTCGTCTGTTGCTTCATTTGCAAATATTTTCTCCCATTCTGAGGGTTGTCTTTTGGTCTTGGTTATGGTTTCCTTTGCTGTGCAAAAGCTTTTAAGTTTCATTAGGTCCCATGTGTTTATTTTTGTCTTTATTTCCATTACTCTAGGAGGTGGGTCAAAAAGGATCTTGCTGTGATTTATGTCATAGAGTGTTCTGCCTATGTTTTCCCCTAAGAATTTGATAGTGTCAGGCCTTACATTTAGGTCTTTAATCCATTTTGAGCTTATTTTTGTGTATGGTGTTAGGGAGTGACCTAATCTCATACTTTTACATGTCCCTGTCCCGTTTTCCCAGCACCACTTATTGAAGAGACTGTCCTTTCTCCACTGTACATTCCGGCCTCCTTTATCAAAGATAAGGTGACCATATGTGCGTGGGTTTATCTCTGGGCTTTCTATCCTGTTCCTTCGATCTATCTTTCTGTTTTTGTGCCAGTACCACACTCTCTTGATTACTGTAGCTTTGTAGTATAATCTGAAGTCAGGGAGCCTGATTCCTCCAGCTCCATTTTTCCTTCTCAAGATTGCTTTGTCTATTCGGGGTCTTTTGTGGTTCCATACAAATTGTGAAATTTTTTGTTCTAGTTCTGTGAAAAATGTCAGTGGTAGTTTGATAGGGATTGCATTGAATTGGTAGATTGCTTTGGGTAGTAGAATCATTTTCACAATGTTGATTCTTCAAATCCAAGAACATGGTACGTCTCTCCATCTATTTGTATCATCTTTAATTTCTTTCATCAGTGTCTTATAATTTTCTGCATACAGGTCTTTTGTCTCCTTAGGTAGGTTTGTTCCTAGATATTTTATTCTTTTTGTTGCAATGGTAAATGGGAGTGTTTCCTTGATTTCACTTTCAGATTCTTCATCATTAGTATATAGGAATGGCAGAGATTTCTGTGCATTCATTTTGTATCCTGCTACTTTACCAAATTCATTGATTAGCTCTAGTAGTTTTCTTGTAGCATCTTTAAGATTCTCTATGTATAGTATCATGTCATCTGCAAACAGTGACAGCTTTACCCCTTCTTTTCTGATTTGGATTCCTTTTATTTCCTTTTCTTCTCTGATTGCTGTGGCTAAAACTTCCAAATCTGTGTTGAATAAGAGTGGTGAGAGTGGGCAACCTTGTCTTCTTCCTGATCTTAGTGGAAATGGTTTCCGTTTTTCACCATTGAGGACGATGCTGGCTGTGGGTTTGTCATATATGGCCTTTATTATGTTGAGGAAAATTCCCTCTATGCCTAGTTTCTGCAGGGTTTTTTATCATAAATGTGTGTTGAATTTTGTCGAAAGCTTTCTCTGCATCTATTGAGATGACTATATGGTTTTTCTCTTTCAATTTGTTAGTATGGTGTATCACGTTGATTGATTTGTGTATATTGAAGAATCCTTACATTCCTGGAATAAACCCCACTTGATCATGTTGTATGATCCTTTTAATGTGCTGTTGGATTCTGTTTGCTAGTATTTTGTTGAGGATTTTTGCATCTATGTTCATCAGTGATATTGGCCTGTAGTTTTCTTTCTTTGTGACATCCTTGTCTGGTTTTGGTATCAAGGTGATGGTGGCCTCGTAGAATGAATTTGGGTGTGTTCCTCCTTCTGCTATATTTTGGAAGAGTTTGAGAAGGATAGGTGTTATATCTGCTCTAAATGCTTGATAGAATTCGCCTGTGAAGCCATCTGGCCCTGGGCTTTTGTTTGTTGGAAGATTTTTTATCACAGTTTCAATTTCAGTGCTTGTGATTGGTCTGTTCATATTTTCTGTTTCTTCCTGATCCAGTCTTGGCAGGTTGTGCATTTCTATGGGTTTGTCCATTTCTTCCAGGTTGTCCATTCTATTGGCATAGTGTTGCTTGTAATAATCTCTCATGATCTTTTGTATTTCTGTTTCTGCATTCTGCATTGTCAGTTGTTACTTCTCCTTTTTCATTTATAATTCTATTGATTTGAGTCTTCTCCCTTTTTTATCTTGATGAGTCTGGCTAATGGTTTATCAATTTTGTTTATCTTCTCAAAGAACCAGCTTTCAGTTTTATTGATTTTTGCTATCATTTCCTTCATTTCATTTTCATTTATTTCTGATCTGATTTTTATGATTTCTTTCCTTCTGCTAACTTTGGGGGTTTTTTGTTCCTCTTTCTCTAATTGCTTTAGATGCAAGGTTTGGTTGTTTATTCGAGATGTTTCCTGTTTCTTAAGGTAGGATTGTATTGCTATAAACTTCCCTCTTAGAACTCTTTGCTTTTGCTGCATTCCATAGGTTTTGGGTCATCGTGTCTCCATTGTCCTTTGTTTCTAGGTATTTTTTGATTTCCTCTTTGATTTCATCAGTGATCACTTCGTTATTAAGTAATGTATTGTTTAGCATCCATATGTTTATATTTTTTACAGATCTTTTCCTGTAATTGATATCTAGTCTCATAGTGTTGTGGTCGGAAAAGATACTTGATACGATTTCAATTTTCTTAAATTTACAAAGGCTTGATTTGTGACCCAAGATATGATCTATCCTGGAGGATGTTTCACGAGCACTTGAGAAAAATGTGTATTCTGTTGTTTTTGGATGGAATGTCCTATAAATATCAATTAAGTCCATCTTGTTTAATGTATCATTTAATACTTGTGTTTCCTTATTTATTTTCATTTAGGATGATCTGTCCATTGGTGAAAGTGAGGTGTGAAAGTCCCCTACTATGATTGTGTTCCTGTCGATTTCCCCTTTTATGGCTGTTAGTATTTGCCTTATGTATTGATGTGCTCCTATGTTGGATGCATAAATATTTGCAATTGTTATATCTTCTTCTTGGATCGATCCGTTGATCATTATTTAGTGTCCTTCTTTGTCTCTTGTAATAGTCTTTATTTTAAAGTCTATTTTGTCTGATATGAAAATTGCTACTCCTGCTTTCTTCTGATTTCCATTTGCAT
Source organism: Hyperoodon ampullatus (assembly GCF_949752795.1). Classification (NCBI taxonomy): domain Eukaryota; kingdom Metazoa; phylum Chordata; class Mammalia; order Artiodactyla; family Ziphiidae; genus Hyperoodon; species Hyperoodon ampullatus. The sequence goes on from NC_136919.1 coordinate 101,999,663, forward strand.
GGAATATCTTTTTCCATCCCCTCACTTTCAATCTGTATGTGTCCCTAGGTCTGAAGTGGGTCTTTTGTAGACAGCATATATACGGGTCTTGTTTTTGTATCCATTCAGCCAGTCTGTGTCTTTTGATGGGAGCATTTAATCCATTTACATTTAAGTTAATTATTGATATGTATATTCCTATTCCCATTTTCTTAATTGTCTTGGGTTTGTTATTGTAGGTGTTTTCTTTCTCTTGTGTTTCTTGCCTCGAGAAATTCCTGTAGCATTTATTGTAAAGCTTGTTTGGTGTTGCTGAGCTCTCTCAGCTTTTGCTTGTCTGTAAACGTTTTAATTTCTCCATCAAATCTGAATGAGATCCTTGCTGGGTAGAGTAATCTTGGTTGTAGGTTTTTCTCCTTCATCACTTTAAATATGTCCTGCCAATCCCTTCTGGCTTGCAGAGTTTCTGCTGAAAGTTCAGCTGTTAACCTTGTTGGGATTCCCTTTTGTGTTATTTGTTGATTTTCCCTTGCTCCTTTTAATATTTTGTCTGTGCATTTAATTTTTGATAATTTGATTAATATGTGTCTTGGCATGTTTCTTCTTGGATTTATCCTGTGTGGGACTCTCTGTGCTTCCTGGACTTGATTGACTATTTCCTTTCCCATATTAGGGAAATTTTCAACTATAATCTCTTCAAATATTTTCTCAGTCCCTTTCTTTTTCTCTTCTTCTTCTGGGACCCCTATAATTGGAATGTTGGTGCATTTAATGTTTTCCCAGAGGTCTCTGAAGCTGTCCTCAGTTCTTTTCATTCTTTTTTCTTTATTCTCCTCTGCAGTACTTATTCCCACTATTTTATCTTCTGGGTCACTTATCTGTTCTTCTGCCTCATTTATTCTGCTATTGATTCCTTCTAGAGTATTTTTAATTTCATTCATTGTGTTGTTCATCATTGGTTGCTTTCTCTTTAGTTCTTCTAGACCCTTGTTAAATGTTTCTTGCATTTTCTGTATTCTATTTCCAAGATATTTGATCATCTTTACTTTCATTTTTCTGAATACTTTTTCAGGTAGGTTGCCTATTTCCTCCTCATTTGTTTGGTCTGGTGGGTTTTTACCTTGCTCCTTCATCTGCTGTGTGTTTTTCTGTCTTCTCATTTTGCTTATCTTACTGTGTGTGGGGTCTCCTTTTAGCGGGTGGAAGGTTCATAGTTCCTCTTGTTTCTGGTGTCTGTCCCCAGTGGCTAAGGTTGGTTCAGTGGGTTGTGTAGGCTTCCTGGTGGAGGTGACTAGTGCCTGTGTCCTGGCGGATGAGACTGGATCTTGTCTTTCTGGTGGGCAGTTCCACGTCCTGTGGTGTGGTTTTGGGTGTCTGTGGTCTGTTTTTGGGTGTCTGTGGTCTTGTTATGATTTTAGGCAGCCTCTCTTCTAATGTGTGGGGTTGTGCTCCTGTCTTGCTAGTTGTTTGACATAGGGTGTCCAGCAGTGTAGCTTGCTGGTGGTTGAGTGAAGCTGGGTCTTGGCATTGAGATGGAGATCTCTGGGAGATTTTCGACGTTTGATATTACGTGGAGCTGGGAGGTTTCTTGTGGACCAGTGTCCTGACTTTGGCTCGCCCACCTCAGAGGCACAGCACTGACCTCTGGCTGGAGCACCAAGAGCCTTTCATCTACACGGCTCAGAATAAAATGGAGAAAAAATAGAAAGAACGAAAGAAAGAGGATAAAATAAAGTAAAGTAAGATAAAATACAATACAGTTATTAAAATAAAAAAAAAACATTATTAAGAAAATAATTTTAATAAGTAAAAAAAGAAAAAAAACGGACAGAACCCTAGGAGAAATGGTGAAAGCAAAGCTCTAAAGACACAATCTCACATAGAAGCATATACATACACACTCACAAAAAGAGGAAAAGGGGAAAAAATAATATATTTTGATCCCAAAGTCCATATCCTCAATTGAGGATGATTCGTTGTCTATTCAGATGTTCTACAGATGCAGGGTACATCAAGTTGACTGTGGATATTTAATCCGCTTCTCCTGAGGCTGCTGGGAGAAATTTCCCTTTCTCTTCTTTGTTCGCACAGCTCCTGGGATTCACCTTTGGATTCGGCCCTGCCTCTGCATGTAGGTCGCCTGAGAGAGTCTGTTCTTGGCTCAGACAGGACGGGGTTAAAGGAGCAGCTGATTTGGCAGCTCTGGCTCACTCAGGCTGCAGAGAGGGTGGGGTACAGATGCGGAGTGAACCTGCGGTGGCAGAGTCCGGCGTGACGTTGCACCAGCCTAAGGCACGCCGTGCGTTCTCCCCGGGATGTTGTTCCTCGATCATGGGACCCTAGCGGTGGCGGGCTGCACAGGTTCCCGGGAGGGGAGGGGTGGAGAGTTTCCTGTGCTCGAACCTAGGATTCTTGGTGGCGGCAGCAGCAGCCTTAGCATCTCATGCCCATCTCTGGTTTCCACACTAATAGATGCGGCTCACGCCCTTCTCTGTAGCTCCTTTAAGCAGTGCTCTTAATCCCCTCTCCTCGCGCACCAGGTAACAAAGAGGGAAGAAAAAGTCTCTTGCCTCTTTGGCAGGTGCAGACGATTCCCTGGACTCCCTCCTGGCTAGCCGGGGTGCACCAACCCCCTGCAGGCTGTGTTCACGCCGCCAAGCCCAGTCCTCTCCCTGCACTCTGACCAAAGCCCGAACCTCAGCTTCCAGCCCCGCCCACCCTGCGGTTGAGCAGACAATCCTCTCGGGTTGGTGAGTGCTGGTCAGCACCGATACTCTGTGCGGGAATCTCTCGCTTTGCCCTCTGCACCCCTGTGGCTGCACTCTTCTCTGCGGCTCCGAAACTCCCCCCGACCCGCCACCTGCAGTCACCACTAATGAAGGGGCTTCTAGTGTGTGGAAACCTTTCCTCCTTCACTGCTCCCTCCCACTTGTGCAGGTCCCATCGCTATTCTTTTGTCTCTGTTTATTCTTTTTTCTTTTGCCTTACCCAGGTACGTGGGGAGTTTCTTGCCTTATGGGAGGTCTGAGGTCTTCTGCCAGCATTCAGTGGGTGTTCTATAGGAGCAATTCCACGTGTAGATGTATTTCTGATGTATCTGTGGGGAGGAAGGTGATCTCCGTGTCTTACTCTTCCGCCATCTTCTCACATCTGCACAATAGTTCTTGTGTTGTAACAATTAGATCAGTTAAAAAGGGAGATAGTGAATTCCTTATTCTGTGAATTTAAGAAAAGGCTTTTTCTTTTCCTCCAGTAGTCATAGATGTTGTATTGAATATAAGCTTTAGCTGGAACATCAAGCCAATGCTTTTCTCATTTTCTTTTAATGTTTGTGTTCGGTGTTTTTAATCGGGATCGGTATGGAGCCTCACTCATGGTAGATCTGCAGTATTTCATTATTTCTGCTGTGAATTCACAGCATTTATGTTTATCGATGGTTCTTGATTCATGGGATGCTTATTATTTTCATGTAATTAAAACAGATATTAGGCACTTTATGTATGTTGCATCTGGGTGATTCCCACCTGCATTGTTTATCATCAATGCAAGTGTCACATTACCTGAGATACCTTCTCCAGCTCTCTCAGTCAGAGCAACTGGATGCCTTCTCTGTTGCCTTTAGAACTTGGGAAATCCATACATACACAGAGATCTAATAGGCACACACACATCTATACATATAAACATGCATGTACATGTATATATATCCACCCATGTAAATATTTTACTTATTCTTTCTTTCAATAAGTTTTTTCATATTTGTGTAATTTTTAACAACAATAACAGAAAACTATGGGGTTAAGCATACCATAGGCAGACTTTAAAGCAGAGTGTGAATATCTTAAAATTAACACACTATAAAGATGGAAAATATTATATGAAAATTGAACAAAGCAACTTGATCATTCCAGAATAAATGCTTAAGAATTATGTGACTTCCATAATACAACTAAATAACACTTTCATATATGTACAATAACGTTTTCTGTTTCTCTAAAAGAAAAAACAGGATTACATGGCTTCCAATAAATTTGTCCCTTGGCACTTTTGTTTTTCGAGTTAAGTTTTATTTGGAGCAAAATGAGCACTGCAGACCGAGAGACAGCATTTCAGACAGCTCTGAAAAGCTGCTCCGAGGAGGCAAGGAGGGGAACCAGGTTATACAGAAGTTTTGTAACAAAGGGCAGGTAGTCCAAACATCAAAAGATTATTGTTAATTAAGGAAAACCTGATATCTCAAGTTAAGGAATTCAGTGCTTTTCTGTCTGAATCACGTGACTATACTATGCACACCACAACTTTTGGCCAAGCTATCAAATCCATATTAGGGCTTTGTTTGCTTCCTTGACTCTTTATATATCCATAGCTATTTCCGTGTTCTTGCCAAGTTCCAGCTTGTGTTACACTTACATTTCTTTAAGACTTTTGAATAGTATTACTGTGTCATTAACAATTACTCAATTTCAGCTTTTCTACCAAAAGCTGAAATTGAGTTTTTGTTGATGACACGGTAATACTTTAGAATAATAATTCTTATGGAATCAGGAAAGCTGAAATTGAGTTATTGTTGATGACAAGGGAATACTATGCTAATAAAAGACTAAGGGCACCCTGCATCCTTGATACAATTTAAAAGATAGATCAAATGCCTTCGAAGAGGAACGTCTACCCTCTTTCCCTGAAATAGATAAGAAGAAATACTATCTACTAAGGAATGTGAAAGAGAGATTTTGATTTGTAATGAATATATCATTTTGGAAGTGTTCTTTGGTATCATTAAGTATTCATTTATTTTCTTACTGATTTACTCAGCCCCCATTATTTTCTGCCATATGCATTACCCCATGTTAGATGCTGAAGTGGAGAGGGGTGATAGCAAAGACGAATTGGGGAAAATGGAAATTAACAGTGTACCAAAGAAAACTTAAAGGTCTGCAGAAAATCGTAAGGGCAGCTGGAAGAGCTGGTCACTTGCTCCCGCTTGAGGGAGCTGGAGAAAGTATTTCAGGTGAGGCCATGCATGTCTTGTTCCAAACATTGCAGTGCGACTTCACCAGGTGAAAAGGATAGGTATTCCTAGAAGACACACTAGAAATCACAGAGTGGGGAGAGGAAATCAACAGCAACAAAAATATAACAGTGCTTTAGGCAATAATAAAAGTTTTCAAAATGACTAGTCATAGGGTTTGGGAAGAATTGCAAGACAAGGTGACTAACAAAAGAGATAGGACCACACTGTATAAGTATTTGTTGTTGTTTGCTTCATAATTCCTAAAGAAAATGGCAGAGTCAGCCAGTACAGTAAAGTGTAATGTTTACAGTCAAAGAAGTCTCAAAGTAGGGTAAGAAGCAAGAGTAGAGCTCTGGTCTGCAGTGTCATGCATTCCAACTGCCTTTTCTGTGCTTTTTTTTCCCTTTTGTGCTCTCTGCAAGTCACTTAGTGTTCTTATGTTATCTTCTGTGTTTCCTCTTCTTAAAAACATCCAGCAAAACCAATTCGGCCTAAGGTGTAGAGCCCCAGAGTGAGGGCCATGCTAAGCCACAAGAAATAACACAGATTATGGAATCAGGATTATTAAAGAAATATCACTGGGGAGAAATAAGGTCGTGTCTCTGCTAATTACCGACATCCATAGGGAGTATGAACTCCTACGTTTTACTCAGTGGCATTACTTAACACACATTTCTACAGTGAGGCAGAAGGAGACGTAATCATCCTCAGAGATGTAGTTGTGAACATATTCTTAGTTCTAACACACCACTCCTACTTGTCCTGCTCTCCCAATTCACTTGGCCACATGACTTGTTTTGACACTACAGGCCATTGGGTATGAACCATCATGGATTAGTCTGTAAATATGTTTTCTACTTTAGATGCCTAATTTCTCATTCGTTATGTGCTTTGTTCCCTTCTATGTCCACACACTCTCCTATCTATTTACTTTAGTCTCTAAAAACTTGACAGCAAATTTATGGTAATTAAAATTATATTTGATTTTTATTACTTCATAAATTTAACTTACATATCACAGCAAAATACTTTGTGAGCAGAGTGGAAGGTCATTGCAATAAGGAACTTGAGGGGGACTAAAAAGAGATTTTGTGGAAAATGTAATGTTTAACCTGGATATACCTATAGGTAAGATTATAAGGTGGCAGAAGAGGGAGTGTCAGGCAAGAAGTTTGGAAGCCAGTAGGATTAGGGGTATTTAAGAATGTCATAACCAGGTGGCTTGAAACTGTCCTAAAAAGCAATAATCAACCATTGTCACTGGCTGGGTTCTCTGGAAGTAGATGCTGAGGATGGGGTGTGGTGTGGTGTGCAGAATATTTAAGAAGAATCAACACCCAATGAAAGACAAAAACAAGGATTGCCTCAGGAATAAAAATGATAAAACTTTTAGAAATTATTAGTGTAAGCCACTGTTCATAGATTAAAAGAGACATGATACTTTTGATTATCCCAGTATTTACAGAAAACGGCACATGACACAATTTAACACCTTTTCATAGTAACCAGAACAACAACATAAACCTCAGCAGACGAGAAATGAAAAAAATACTTATTTTAACTTGATAAAGACAAAAGTCAAAAAACAAAACCAAATAAACATCATACTGGAAGGTGAAGGGTTTAAACCGTTTCTTTTAATATTGGGAACAGGAAAAGAATGCCCACTGTCACTGCTCTAGTCAGCGTTGTGCTAGGAAGCCTAGCTAAAGTAGTAAGACAAGAAAGGAAACTATCATGTATAAGAAATATAAAGGAGGAAACAAAATCATTATTAGCTGTAGATAAAATAGTTGTCAACATGGAAACAAAACTCTAAACAAAGTTTTGAATTTCGAAGACAGTATAGCATGTTTGCAGGATTTAAGAATATTACCCTAAAAATCGACTGCAGTTACATATCACAGCAACACATTATTAGGAAACATGAAGACATCATTTTTTTTTTTTTTTTTTTTTTTTTTTTTTTTTTACAGTATGTGGGCCTCTCACTGTTGTGGCCTCTCCCATTGCAGAGCACAGGCTCCGGACGCGCAGGCTCAACGGCCATGGCTCACAGGCCCAGCCGCTCTGCGGCATGTGGGATCTTCCCAGACCGGGGCACGAACCCATGTCCCCTGCATCGGCAGGCGGACTCTCAACCACTGCGCCACCAGGGAAGCCCGAAGACATCATTTACAGAAATATATAATGCCCAAGAATAAATCTAAACGAATATGTGTTTATGTCCTTTATGGAAGAACATTTTCAAATTTTATTGAAAATCATTGGATAAGTCCCAAGACATTATTAACAGAATATCAGTTTTCCTCATATGTGTCTAAATACAATTCTAATAAAAATCCCAAAGGTGGTACTTACTTAACTGGCAAGAATATTTCAAAATGTATATGGCAGAAATAGGGCCAAAATAGCCTAGAAAACAATATTTTTATGATGTTAGTTCAAAACACTTGTGATGAATAAGAACAAAGTTGGGAATGTTACCCCAACTGATTTTGACTTAGTATAATCATGTCAGTATGAGACGGGTAAAGATGGATATGTAAATCACTGAAAGAGAATAGAGTCCAGAATTAAATCCACACAAAAAGGGAGGGTCGTTGATTTTCATCAATTGTGCCAAAGTGATTCAAAGGGGAAAGACATATTTTCAATAAATGGTGCTAGAATAATTAGATATACATATGAAATAAAATGATCTTTGACTCTTACCTCAAAGCATATATGAAGATTAACTCAGAATGGATCATAGACCTGAATGGAAGAGCTAAAACTATAAAACTTGTATAAAAAATATGAGAAGATATTTGTAGTTCTGAGTTTTAATATAGATAAATAAAAATTTTTATTGATATATAGGACACAACATATTAATAAACTAGATTTTGTTAAATTTATATCTTTTGCTCTTCAAAATACACTGTTAAGGAATTAAAAAGACAAGTCACAGACTGAAAGCAAATACTTGTAAAACATATATTGGACATAGGATTTATATTCAGGATATGTAAAGAAGACTTGCAGCTCAGCAATAGAAGAAAAAGCCCAGTAAGGAAATTGGCAAAATATTTGTATAGGAACTTCACCATAGAGGAAATATATAAATAAATGGTAAAATAAGCCTGTTTTTTGAGCCTGTAAAACACCAAGGGTCATTTTTTTTAATGTCCTATTTTTAAAATTTTTGAAGTGTGAGTGTGGTGTGAAGGTATGTCTGTGTGTGAATCTGCACCTGTGCCCTGCAGTGTGAAATGTGAGGAGAGACATGGAGGGGGAGAAGGAAGCCCAGGGACTAAGGTCCACTGGAAAGACCAGCAGCCTGGTAGAGGCCATGCAATTTAAGATAAACAATAAGGGAGGGGAAATGGTTGATGACAGAAATAAGGAGGGACTGGGAGAAGTATGAGAATCTTTATAACCTGATCACTCAGAAATAGGAACTATGAAATGTAGGTTATGCAAAAAGGGGAACTCTGAATTACCAACTTCAGCCTTGACCAAGGTCTTATTCCTCCTCCCAGAATTAAAATACAGATTTTCTTTCCCTTTAGAGATACCTGAGTAACGGTGGCCTAGTGACTGTAAATAAATGAAAATATTTTCTAATTTCCAAAAAGTCATTGACAAACTATAGTGACTTCAATAAAAACTAAAAATATCTAAAATAAAAATGGTACAGACAACAATATTTTGCTTCAAAAATTATACTATATTCTTATTTTTATCATATTTCATTTTCCTTATACAATTGATTAACCATTTTCAATTTAAAATTTTCTATTATGCATATGTATAAATATATTTTGAATACCATTTCCATGCTTAACTTATTTACATAAATCATGAAAAACTAACTTTGTTTGTATAAAGAGATAATTTAATATCTGGTGGGAAGACTAGATATATAGCTGAAGCTCTTTCTTGTGGGTTACATTATGTATGGTCTCTGGATACGAATGTGATCTCCAGAATTTTTTCTACATTGGATGAATACACCTAAGGACTTTCTCGACCACCTTACATATATGAGTATTTGTAGATACCTAAATTTTTTCTGTTTGAATCAGGATAAATAGAGCTGAATTTGTTTTAGGTTGTAGAATTTCTCCAGCATAAAATGGGGCTAACCTCCTTCAAATCACTTGTTTTTCAACTTGGACATACATGAATAGGCAGTATTATCTATGTATTTCATTTGAAATACACTAAATGCTTCAATCTGATATCAGTGCTTAAATTTCTCTCTGAACATCTGTCTAATATTATAGTGGATTGAGCTTAAAAAGGCACAAAAGGGGACTTCTCTGGTGGTGCAGTGGTTAAGAATCCACCTGACAATGCAGGGGACACGGGTTTGATCCCTGGTCTGGGAAGATCCCACATGCCACGGAACAACTAAGCCCGTGCGCCATAACTGCTGAGCCCACATACCACAATTACTGAAGCTCGCACACCTAGATTCCATGCTCTGCAACAAGAGGAGACACTACAATGAGAAGCCCGTGCACATCAACGAAGAGTAGCCCCCGCCCCTTGCCTCAACTAGAGAAAGCCCTGCACGCAGCAATGAAGACCCAACAAGCCATAAATCAGTAAATGAGTAAATAAATAAATGAAACAGACAAAATATAAAGCACAAGAGAAGTAATACTTATGAGCAGAAATCCTTTAATGGGTCATGATTTTCCACCAAAGAGACTAAAATATGTCGTTAGTTGAATACACTACTCAGTAGGAGCAGTGTACAGTAATTCCACCTCTTCATCTGGGTACAATTTCTGAGAACATTATTCACTTGTTCTTTGGATGTAGTCAACTTTTACCTCTTGAAAATTTGCTTCACATTCTCCAGGTCTGAGGATGCATGATGATGAAGAAACAAGTGAATATTCCTTTACCCAGCTCTGTCCAGAGCTGCTGCAATATCGATGCACAGACTGTACAATGAAAAGCATGCACAGCCATACACAGCAGCCCTGCAGTACCACCCCCGTTTTCATCCTTCATTTGTGGAAATCTTCAGGAAGCCAAGTGTTGCCATAACTGTAGCCTGTTGCCTCAGCTTCTTTGCTAATCAGAGACCAGACCACCACCACCAAGCTCTAAAGTGGGTGGGGCTGGGCTTTTCCTTTCTGCTCTGTATCCGAGCTGTGGAATTTGGTTCCAAGGAAAGAGCTCTGTCATGAAAATAAGCTATTCTTCCAATCATTCAAATGGGAATTTCAAAACTTGGACTTGAAAGGACTTCCAACATATTCTAATCAAGATCTCTTCTCTGTCCAGATCCTCTCTTTTCCTATGCAGCAAATAAACAATCTGACCCAAATGTTCTAAATTGCTAAAGAATTCATATGATGGTATGGGACTGACCTCCAAATGAAAGTAAGGTGGTGTATTTTCACCACTTGCCATGCTTACTCAATAGAGTATGTACCCAATGAGATTTTTAGTTGTATATGTTTTGGCCTCTACTGGACTAGTTTGAGCCATAGAATCTTTTAAAATTCAATAAAGTCTAGAATAAGGACACTCAGAGCATCTCTGCTGTTTTCAGTTTTGCCCACTACTTTCTTTGGTGACAACAAGCACTCATAAAGTGTATCTCTCTTTAATATTCATGTGTGTTAGAAATGAAAAAAAGAGATCTGTGTGTAATGTGTGTGATCCTTGTATCTGAAGTAAAAACTCAAATTTATCAGCTAAAGATGCATTTTCCTAGCACCATTTTGCCCATTGAGATGGTATGGATACATTTCTTTAAGCGCACCAGTGATAAATGATGGGCAGTGACAATGACTTGAGATCAACTTGTTAGTTGAAGATCTGCCTAGAATGCCTGGGTCAGAGGGCTCTCAGACTTTCTCTTAGATCTTTCACCTGCTCTCTGGTGCAGTTCAGGGGCCTTTTCTGCAGCTTGTCCAGCACTTTGAGCCTGCATCGACTCTCTGCAGGGTGCCATAGACACAGAGATAAACCCAGTCCAATCCATGATTTCAAGAGAATTTTAGGAGAAGTAAGCATGCCATATAATACATGCCTTGAAAGAGGTATGTCTCCAATGCCAGAGAAGTTAAAAACAAGAATCTCATTTTCAGGTAGGGCAATAAGAGGATAGCTACCTGGAAGAAGTGACATTTAGGCCAACCTTTAAATGTGGGTATGATTTTAATGGGCAGAGAAGCATAGGGGTTCGTGCGACAGAGAGCATGACATTAGCTAATGTGTGGAGGAATGTCTGGGGCTAATGTGAATAGTCCAGTTTGCTTGATGAGTGGAACAAAATATAAGGCAGGAACCAAGACAGTTGAGATCTGGAGAACCAAGAAAGTTGAGATCTGAATACAAATTATTGAGGAACAGGGATGTGATGTAACTGGGTTTTAGCAAACTCGTGAGAAGATGGTTTTCATATGGGATGAGTAGTAAGAGGCTAGAGGTGAGAAGGCCTGGTAGGAGGTGAAAGGTGAGAAGGGGCTTTATAGGAAGGATGGTGCATAGACAGATGGCTCTAATAGTCTTAACTAATTAATTAATTACTGCTGAGCACTGGGGATATGTGCTGAGCAAAAATTCAGTCTAATACAGTGGGAGAAATTAAATAATCACACATCTGAGCAGAATCACATCTGTGATGAATACTTGACAGAAGCAATTTGACTCTAGGAGGATTGCAGAACTTGGGGGAGTGATTGGCAATATTATATTTTGAGCCCCAGATAATGTCACATTAAGAAATTTGGGTTTTGTCTTTTAGACTGTGAAAAACCACTGAAAATTTTGGATCAGAAACTAAGATTAAGAAAGCAGCCTTTCTCTTGGTCAATGTGGTCTTCTTTCTAGAGTTGGGGTATTACATTATATACACCATGAAATTCTGGAAACAGTCAGAGATGGTAAATCCTGTATATGCCTCTTCTACCTTGAGTTGATGTTCAGTGGTCATTCAGTCAAATGCTTTTCAAAAGAATACTTCTGTTAAAACTTCAGTAATTCATTCAGAACAGTATAGCAACTGTACTTACGTTATAGTGCCTTGGATAATTAACGGATTCTGCCGTTCCAGCGTTGTGTTGTTTAAATTTCTGGAGTTACTGTTGGGCATATCTGGTTATGTTTTCTCAGGTTAACATAAAGTCAAAATGAAAATAAGTCAGGAGAAGCATAGTGACCTTAAAAACTGTAACTTTAAAAAGTACTTCTGTGACTCTTATGAAACTTCTATCAAGGATTTTTATCTATTATGTTGATCATTTCTTAGTGTAGAGGTCCAATTTAAACACTTCCTTTAAAATTTATTGCCAAAAAAACTTTCTCTCAATTAACATATAGTTGTAGTTTTTGTTTCTAAAAATCAGTATTCTCACTTGTTTATCTTCAAAGAAATTGAGGATCTTTTCTTTATAGAGGTAAAATATGCATAACGTAATATTTATCATTTAAACTGTTCCAAAGTGTGTAATTCAGTAGCATCAAATACATTTGCAGTGTTGTGCAATCATCACCACTATATCTGAAACTTTTTTGTCATCCCCAACAAAAACTTTGTATCAATTAAACAATAATTCCTCTTTCCCCTTTAACTCTATTCTACTTTCTGTCTCTGTGAATCACCAAATGATTGTTGTTTTGTTATCTGGACAATTTCACTTAGCATAACGTTTTCAAGATACATCCATGTTGCAGCATATATAAAAAATTCATTTCTTTTTATGCCTGAATAATATTCCTTTGTAGGTATATATCACAATTTGTTTAGACATTCCTTTGCTCAAGGACACATGTTATTTAAACCTTTTGGCTATTGAGAATAACTTGGCTATGAACATTGGTGTACATATATATGTTCAAGTCCCTGCTTTTAAGTCTTTTGAATGTATACCTAGGAATGAAATTGCGGGTCATATGGTAGTTTCATGTTTAGTCTTTTGAAAAAACAACAAACTGCTTTCAACAGCAGCTGTACCGTTTTACATTCCCAACAGCAACGCACAAGAGTTCCAATTTCTCTACATCCTTGTCATCACTTGTTTCCCTTCTTTTTTAAACCCATCCTAGTTGGTATAAAATGCTATCTCACAGTAGCTGTGATTTGCATTTCCCTAATGACTAATGATATTGAGCACATTTTCATATGCTTATTAGCCTTTTGCATATCTCCTTTGAGAAATGTCTATTCAAGTCCTTTGCCCGTTTTTGAATTGGGTTATTTGGTGTTATGGAGTTGTGGGAGCTCTTTATATATTCTGGATATTAGTCCCCTATCAGATGTTATTTGCAAATATTTTACCCCATTATTTATTTATTATTTATTTATATATTTTGATAGTATCCTTTGGTGCACAAACATTAATTTGACCAATTCCAATTTATCATTTTTTTCTTTTGTTACCTGTGCTTTGGTGTCATACTCATTAAGTCATTGCCAAATCCAATGTAATGAAGACTTTAAAACTATTTTCCCTGAGTTTTACAGTTTGAGCTCTTAAATTTAGATCTTTGATCCATTTTGAATTGACCTTTGCATTTAATATGAGGTAAGTGTCCAACTTCTTTTGCATGTGGATATCCAGTTTTCCCAGCATCATTTGTTGAAAAACTTTCTGTTTCCCATTGAATGGTCTTGGCACCTTTGTCAAAAATCAATTTACCATATATGTGAGTGTTTTTTTCTGAGCTCCCTATTCTATGTTAGTGGTCTATATGTCGGTCCTTATGCCAATACCATTCTGTATTAGTTACTACAGCTTTGCAGTAAGTTTCAAAGTCAGGAAGTATGAGTCTTCCAGTTTTCTTTCTTTCCTGTAGGACTGTTTTAGCTTTTTAAAGCCCCCTAAAATTCCATTTTTGTGAAAAGAACTATTGGTATTTTGATAGGGATTACATTGAATCTGTAGCTTGCTTTGGGTGGTATTAACATCATAAAAATATTAAGTCTTCCTAGCCATGAATATAAATATCTTTCCATTTATTTGTGTCTTCTTTAGTTTCTTATTTATTGATTCATTTATTTTTTGGCTGCATTGGGTCTTTGTTGCTGCGAGCCGGCTCTCTCTAGTTGCGGTGAGTGGGGGCTACTCTTTGTTGCAGTGCGTGGGCTTCTCATTGTGGTGGTTCCTCTTGTTGTAGAGCAGGGGCTCTAGGCACGTGGGCTCAGTAGTTGTGGCACACGGGCTCTAGAGTGCAGCTTCAGTAGTTGTGGTATATGGGATTAGTTGCCCTGCAGCGTGTGGGATCTTCCCGGACCAGGGATCAAATCCCTGTCCCGTGCATTGGCAGGCAGATTCTTAACCACTTCTCCACCAGGGAAGTCCCTTCTTCAATTTCTTTCAGCAGTATTTTGTAGTTTTCAGTGTACAACTCTTTCACCTGCTTGGTTAGATTTACTACAATGTATTTAATTCTTTTAGGTGCTACTATCAATAGAATTGTTTTCCTAATTTTTTTTGCCTTTTTTATTGCTGGTATTTAGAAATGCATCTGATTTATGCGTGGTGATCTTGTACTCTGCAACTTCGCTGAATTTATTAGTTCTTGTAGCTTTCTACTTGGTGTATTCTATATATTGGATGGTGTCATCTGCAATAGTTTTAGCTCTTTCTATTTTGGATGCCTTTTATTCACTTTTCTTTTCTGATAGCTCTGGTTAGAACTTCTAGTAGAATGTTGAATAGCAACAGTGAAATTGGGTATTCTTGTTTTTGTTTCTTATCTTAGGTGGACAGTTTTCAGTCCCTTACCATTGATTATAATGTTAGCTGTGGGTTTTTGTAAATATTTTTTAATATGTTGAGGGATTTTCCCTCTATTTCCAGACTTCTGGAAGTTTTTCTTATCATGAAAGTATGTTTGATTTTGTCAGATGCCTTTTCTGCATCAATTGGGATAATCATGTGTTTTTTTTCCTTGTTCTATTAATGTCACACATTACATTGATTAATATTCTTATGTTGAATGACTCTTACATTTCAGGAATAAATGGTATTTGGTCATGGTAAGTAATTATTTTAAAATGCTGTTGGATTCAATTTACTAATATTTTGTTGAGGACTTTTGCATCTATCTTCATAAGGGCTGTTGATCTGTGATTTACTTTTCTTGTGGTATTTTTTTTTCTGGCTTTGATATAAATTAATGATGGATTCATAAAATGAGGTAGGAAGTGTTCCCTCCTTGTCAGTGATTTGGAAGAGCTTGAGAAGGATTGATATTACTTCTTCTTTAAATGTTTGGTAGAATTCTTTTGTGAAGCCACCTGGTCCAGGACTTCTCTTTGCTGGTAAGTTTTAGATTAATAATTCAGTCTCTTTACCTGTTATAGGTCTGTTGAGATTTTTATTTGTGAGTTGGTTTAGGGCATTTGTGTGTTTCAAGAAGTTTGTCCATTTCTCTTAATGGTTATCTAATTTGTTGGCTTACAGTTGTTCATAGCATTCTTCTATAATTCCTTTTTGCCTCTATAAGGTTTGTAGTAATACTTCCACTGTTATTCTGATTTTAGTTATTTGATTTTTAGTTATTTGTGTCTTCTCTTTTTTATTTTGTCAGTCTAGCTAAAGGTTTGTCAGTTTTGTTTATTTTTTTCAAAGAACCAAATTTTAGTTGCATTAATATTTTTCTATTGTTTTATTTCTCCAGTTTGTTAACTTTGCTCTAAACTTTATTATTTCTTTCCATCTGCTAGCTTTGAGTTTGGCTTTATTTTCCTTTTCTAGTTCCTTATGGTGTGAAGCTGTTGATTTGAGATCTTACATTTTTTTACAATGTAAACATTTACACCTATCGATTTCCCTATGAGCACTACTTGCACTGCATCCCATAAATTTGGTATGTTGTGTTTTTATTTTGATTTGTTTCTAAGTATTTTCTAATTTATCTTGTGATGGCTTCTTTAAGAGTATGTTGTTGAGTTTCCACAAATTTGTGAATTTTCCTGTTTTCTTTGTTACTGATTTTTAACTTCTTCCTGTTGTGACTGGAGAAGGTACTTAGTATGATATCTGTCTTTTAATCTATTCAGACTTATTTTGTGGTTTAACATGTGACCTGTCCTGTAGAATGTCCCATGTGTACTTGAAAGAAAACTGTATTCTGCTGTTTTGGGGTAGTGTTCTATTTAACTTTTATATCTAGTTGGTTTGCTGCATTTTTCAAGTCCTCTATTTTCTTACATCTCTTATGTCTGACTGATCTATCCATTACTGAAAGCGGGGCATTGATATCTCCACCATTATTATAGAGCTCTCTATTTCTCACCTTCTGTTCTATCAATTTGATGCTTCACATATTTTGAGGTATTTTATTAGGTGCATAAATGTTTGTAATTTCTATTTTCATTGTGATATCGAACCTTTTTTAATTTAATATTTTATTGAAGTATAGTTGATTTAGAACATTTTATTAGATTCAGCTGTACAACATAGTTATTCAATATTTTTACAGGTTATACTCCATTTAAAGTTATTACAAAATAATGGCTATATTCCCTGTGCTCTACAATGTATCCTTGTTGCTTGTGTATTTTAGATATAGTAGTTTCTATCTCTTAATACCATACCCCTATCTTGCCCTTCTCTCCTTCTCTCTCCACACTGGTAACATCTAGCTTGTTTTCCATATCTGAGAGTCTGTTTCTAATTTGTTATATACCTTTGTTTTATTTTTTCAGATACCACATATGTGATAACAAAGAGTGTTTGTCTTTTTCTGTCTGACTTATTTCACTAAGCATAGTACTCTCTAGGTCCATTCCGTCTGTTGCAAAGGTCAGAATTTTATTCTTTTATATGGCTGAGTAATATTCATAGTATATATATATACACCACATCTTTATCCATTTATCTGTTGTTGAATACTTAGATTATTTCTTGAGACTTTTATTAAGATACATCTTCTTTGTATCTTGTAAACTTTTTAGAGTTAAGGTCTATTTTGTTTGATATGAGTATAGCCACTGCAGCCCTATTTTTGTCACCATTTTTATGAAATATGTTTTTGTATCCTTTTACGTTCAACCTATTTGTCTTCAGAAGTAATGTCTCTGATAGAGAGCACATAGTTGGATTATGAATTTTTATTCATTTTGCCAATTTTTATATTTTTATTGGAGAGTTTAATCAATTTACACTTAAGGTAGTTACTGATAAGGAGGGATTTCTTTCTGCCTTTTTTCAGAAAACAAATGTTTTCTCTATGCCTGTAGGTTTTTATGTCCCTCATTTTCTCCATTACTGCTTTATTTTTAGTTAACTTTTGATAGTGAAATGTTTCATTTCTCTTCTCAATTCTTTATATGTATATCCTATAGATATTTTCTTGGTGGTTACCATGGGTATTATATTTCATATCCCAAAGTTATAATAATCTAATTTGAATTGATGCCAACTTAACTTCAATAACATAAAAAATCTCTACTACTATATCACACCACCCTCAGTTTCTCTTATTAATGTCATAGATTACATCATTACACATTTTCTGTACAATAAACTAGATTAATAATTTTTATGCATTTGTATTTTAAACCATTTAGAAAATAAAAGTCAGGCTCAACCAAAATTACAGTAATAGTAGCTTTTACAGTTGCCCATACATTTACCTTTACCCTAATTTCTTTATATGGCTTCAAGTACCATCTTCCTTTCATTTCAACCTGAAGCACTTCCTTTAACATTTCTTGGAGGGAAGGTGTGGTGGTAATGACCTCCCTCAGTTTTTTAAAATCTGTGGGTGTCATTTCTCCCTCATTTTTGAAGAGTAGCTTTATTGGATATAAAGATGTCCATCGACAGTTTTGTTTTCCTTTAAGCATATTGGGTATATCAACCCACTGACTTCTGCCCTTCAAGCTTTCTGATGAGAAATTGACAGATAACCTCATTGGTGATCACTTGTATGTGATGAGTCGCTTCTCTCTTGCTGCTTTCAAGATTGTCTCTTTCAACATTTTGATTATAATGTATCTCAGTGTGAGTATTTTTGAGTAGATTCTAGTTGGAGTTTTTGAGCTTCTTGGATTTGTAGATGCATTTATTGCAATTTCAATCCTTTAAATTTGCGGAGGTTTCAGTCATTATTCATTTTGTTCCTTTCTCTCTCTCTTCTGATGGCATTTCCACAACGCCTATGTTGGTCCACTTGATGGTGTTTCACAGGTCTCTTAGGCTCTGTTCAATTTTCTTCATTCTTTTTTCTTTCTGTTCCTTAGACTTGATAATTTCAGCTGTTCTTTCTTTATGTTCACTGATTCTTCCATTTGCACAAATCTGCTTTTTAGCCCTTTTGAGGTATTTTTCATTTCAGTTATTATACTTTTCAGCATCAAAATATCTTTTTGGTTCTATTTGAAAATAATTTAATCTCTTCATTGATATGTTTTAATGTATTATTTTCCTTTGTCCATGTCTTCCTTTAGCTCTTTGAGTGTCTTTAAAACAGTTGTTTTAAAATCTTTGTCTAGTAATTTTGTAATTTACGGTTCTTCAGGTACATTTTCTGTGGGTTTAGTTTGCTTCTTTTTTTTTTGTGGTACGTTGGCCTCTCACTGTTGTGGCCTCTCCCGTTGAAGACCACAGGCTCCGGACGCGCAGGTTCAGTTGCCATGGCTCACAGGCCCAGCCGCTCCGTGGCACGTGTGGTCCTCCCATACTGGGGCACGAACCCATGTCCCCTGCATCGGCAGGTGGAATTTCAATCACTGTGCCACCAGGGATGTCGTTTTTTGCTTCTTTGAATCAGCTGCACATTCTTGTTTCTTTGTATGCTTGTTGTTTTTTTACTGAAAATTGGACCTTTGAATTTGATAACATGGAAACTGGGGAAATCAGATTTTCCCTTTTCCCTAGAGTTTGGTACTTCTAAAAGTTGCTGTAAGGTGTCTCTGTATTGGAGTAAATGCTTAAGATCTTCTGCATGTCTTTTCTGAGCTCCATATTTCCCTAGGTATGCATGGTGGCTTTCTAAGTTCCCCCATATACATAGTTCATTTGAATATCAAAAACAAACAAACAGCAAGCCAAAAAAAAAAAACAGGTGGCTCTTTTAAATCTCCTGGAAATTACTTCAGCTGGTGGAAGTTGGAACATTGGTGGCCAACCTCGAAATCCACACTTCAGCAGTGAGAGCGGTAATTCACAGTTAGAACCAAGGACCCCTACATGTGGATGACAAGGATCTTATTGGCCACCCTGGCTCCAGAGGAAGCTGCTCCAGATATTTGGGTTGCGTTCTTCACAGCTGCCTGATATGGGGCTGGTTTTGGGGGCTGAGTAGCTGCAACCACGCTAATGGCTGAAATAAACCCAAATGAATGAAAATGTCCTAGGCAAGCTATCCCCTTGAAGTTTCAAGTGTTCAAATAAACTCCAAACTTCCAAAATATCCACCTCTGATAATTTCTCCTAGTAGAGTTGCTGTCCAGGTAGAGAGATGAATTCTTGGTGCTTCCAACTTCACTATCTTCCCTGACTTTATTCTCTTGAGGTTTAATCTTTATAGTAATACACGATAACTTTTTAAACCATATTGGTTTCCCTGTATTGGAGATCCTGATTTTCTCTTTTATTAAATTTAGTGTCTATGACCAGTTTATTGGCTACATTAAATACATAACTTTAAGAAACTTAGGTATTTTAATAAATCAGAAAATTACAGTGCACTAACATCCTAGTCAATCAAGTGTCTTCATGGCACTATAGTACCACTTTGTGGGGTAACTGAAATCACTTTTCTTTGCTATTACTAACTATCATGCAGTATGAAATAATTTAAAAAGTATAAAGGTTCTTGACGAGAGCAATTTACCTGTGTTCTTTTTAAAAAAATTTTATTGGAATATAGTTGATTTACAATGTTGTGTTAGTTTCAGGTGTACAACAAAGGGAATCAGTTATATATATATATATACATATATATATATATATATATATATATATATATATATATATATATATATATCCACTCTTTTTTTTTAAGATATTTTTCCAAATAGGCCATTACAGAGTATTGAGTAGCATTCTCTGTGCTATACAGCAGGTTCTTATTAGTTATCTATTTTATATATAGTAGTGTGAATATGTCAATACCAATCTCCCAATTGTTCTTCCCCCCACTTATCCCCTGGTAACCACAAGTTTGTTTTCTACATCTCTGATTCTACTTCTATTTTGTATATAAGCTTATTTGTATCACTTATTTAGATTCCACATGTAAGTGATATCATATTATATTTGTCTTTCTGTGTATGACTTACTTCACTCAGTATGACAATCTCTAGGTCCATCCATGTTGCTGCAAATGACACTATTTTGTTCTGTTTATGGCCGAGTAATATTCCTATATATTATATATATATATATATATATATATATCACATCTCCTTTATCCATTTCTTTGTTCATGGACATTTAAGTTGCTTCCATGTCCTGGTTATTGTCAATAGTGCTGCAAAAAACATTGGGGTGCATATATCTTTTGAAATTATGGT
This sequence comes from Hyperoodon ampullatus, assembly GCF_949752795.1. NCBI lineage: Eukaryota > Metazoa > Chordata > Mammalia > Artiodactyla > Ziphiidae > Hyperoodon > Hyperoodon ampullatus. The sequence goes on from NC_136919.1 coordinate 102,020,137, forward strand.
TTTCTCTGGGTATATGCCCAGGAGGGGGATTGCTGGATTATATTGTAGTTCTATTTTTAGTTTTTTAAGGAACCTCCATACTGTTTTCTGTAGTGGCTGTACCAGTTTACATCCCCACCAACAGTGCAGGAGGGTTCCGTTTTCTCCGCACCCTCTCCAACATTTTTGTTTGTAGGTTTTGGATAACAGCCATTCTGGCCAGTGTGAGGTGATACCTCATTGTAGTTGTGATTTGCATTTCTCTAATAATTAGTGATGTTGAGCATCTTTTTAGGTGCTTTTTCGCCATCTGTATATCTTATTTGGAGAAATGTCTATTTAGGTATTCTGCCCATTTTTTGATTGAATTATTTTTTTTTGATATTGAGCTGCATGAGCTGTTTGTATATTTTGGAGATGAATCCCTTGTCAATTGCTTCATTTGCAAATAATTTCTCCCATTCTAAGGGTTGTCCTTTTGTTTTGTTTATGGTTTCCTTTGCTGTGCAAAAGCTTTTAAGCTTCATTAGGTCCCGTCTGTTTATCTTTGTTTTTATTTTCATAACTCTAGGAGTGGATCAAAAAAGACCTTACTGCGATTTATGTCAGAGAGTGTTCTGCTTATGTTTTTCTCTAAGGGTTTTATAGTGTCTGGTTCTACATTTAGGTCTTTAATCCATTTTGAGTTTATTTTTGTGTATGGTGTTAGGAAGTGTTCTAATTTCATTCTTTTACATGTAGTTGTCCCGTTTTCCCAGCACCACTTATTGAAGAGGCTGTCTTTTCTCCATTGTATATTCTTGCCTCCATTATCAAAAATAAGGTGACCATATGTGTGTGGGTTTATCTCTGGACTTTCTATCCTGTACCATTGATCTATATGTCTGTTTTTGTGCCAGTACCGTACTGTCTTGATTGTTGTAGGTTTGTAGTATAGTCTGAAGTCAGGGAGCTTGATTTCTCCAGCTCCATTTTTCTTTCTCAAGATTGCTTTGGCTATTTGGGGTCTTTTGTGTTTCCATACAAATTGTCAACGTTTTTGTTCTAATTCTGTGGAAAATGCCATTGGTAGTTTGATAGGGATTCCATTGAATCTGTAGATTGCCTTGGGTAGTATAGTCACTTTCACAATATTGCTTCCTCCAATCCAAGAACATGGTACATCTCTCCATCTGTGTGTGTCACCTTTGATTTATTTCATCAGTATATTACAGTTTCCTGAGTACAGGTCTTTTGCCTCCTTAGGTAGATTTATTCCTAGGTATTTTATTCTTTTTGTTGTGATTCTCTATATTCTTGGCATTAACGTTTACTAATAGAGGCAGTTCCTTCTGGGAAAAATCAGATTACGTGAGTTCAAAGTTTTGGAGAGTACCACCATGGTAAAAATAAGTGGGTATACATAGATAGATTTCAGTGTGAAAAATTATCAATTTGCCTTTAATAGCCCTGAGTTTGGTGCTATAAGTGCACTTAAAGGCATGACTTAACATAGAGGGATTTAGAAAGGAAATGCCATTGACTTCCCAAGTTGTGCACTTCATGGGATACAGTTTTGTAATAAAGACCGTAGAAAATTATAAAACTTCTGAAAGAAACTTCCTGCCTGTGTATGTATATGTGTGTGTTTACAGTTTATACTGGATTATGATTATAAACTTTGATAGTGTCTAAAAATACTAAAGGGGAATATGAGGATGTAAGCCAAATAAATGAGGAGTGCTAGAATGCTTAATTGTGTATTAGTCTTTTTTTTAGCAGTGTATATTCTGCAGGAAGCAGCTGCCTGAGAACCCATCTACTGATAGAAAACAGTTCTGAGTTTGAAATTCAAGGCTCTCAGAATGAAAAATGGTGACCCTCTAGAATTTTAGACTTATCACTAAATTTGCAAAGTTGGATTAGACCAAGCCCAGCTACTTATCAACTGCCTTATTACTCTCTCCTTTGGGCCTTGGTTAACTCATCCATGGAATTGCAGAATCACACTCGATATCCTTAAAGTCCCTCTTAAATGCATGTCCTCTGGTCACACACATGTCAATCCTCTAGTTAAGCTTTCTGTGCCACAGATGGTGTTTTGTATAGCATCCTGCAAGTGTTTCCCAACTCTGCTGAGAGGGTTCCAGGCAGACCAGGAGAGTCAGGGTTCATTACAAACATCCCTCTTTGAAAACTAATGTCCGTGGTATTCACCTATCTTTCCTTAGCTAGTTGGATCTTACTTCCATATGTTACTACTCCTCCTTTATGTCTTATACTTTCAGCCAGTCTTAGACATGTCCGTTGACTTCTAAGGACAAGTTTTCAGAATGCTCATCTCCTGTTTGTTTTCCTCTAGAGCTACATTTGTTCATTAATATGCCTCTTGTAATGTGGTATTCACACTGACTGAAGCTACTAAAATTGTAGCTACTAAAATATTTGCTGTGATCCTTCAGTGGTTAGACGTGTTCTTCATACTTACTGGTCAGTATGAATTTTAAAATTAAAGTGCACATTTAATCTAGTATTTATTTTTCCTCATTTAGTCCTCTTAAAATATTAATGGTGTCTCTTATAATCAATAATTCTTCTGCTGAAAAAGTAATAAATTGCTCTGATGTTTGCACACATTTCTAATAATAATGTACAAAATATAAAGTATATAAAGTACAACTATCTTGCCATTATCAGTCCTAAGGAATTGGTTTTCATTCTGGAATTACACTTGAATTTCAATTTCTTATTAAACCCAAGCCCATTTTTCTCCCCTGTGATATATATATATATATATATATATATATATATATATATATATATATATATATAATCATATGGGTATTATTTTAGTTGTTATAGAGCCTGGTAACACCTATTTGATGTTGACTGTCCACTTCTGTTCAACTGCTAATGATAGCAAGAGCTCTGTGGTCCCATAGGACTCATAATTTATTATACTGCTATTGCTGCCATGCTTGTTACTTCCTCAGCCTCTTCTGCAGAAGGAATTCTGTAGGAATGTTTACGTAATTTCTGTTTTGAATTTTGTTTAACATAACAGCATGCTCACTCTTAAAAATAAAGGAAGGAGACAGATTTCTACTCTTTGCCATCCTATTTATTTATTTATTTATTTATTTATTTATTTGTGGTCAAGTTGATTACAATCTTGTGCCTATCTCTGTTGTACAGCAAAGTGACTCAGTTATACACAGAGACTTTTTTAAAATATTATTTTCCATTTTGGTTTATCCCAGGAGATTTGGTATAGGTCCCTGTGCTGTACAGTAGGACCTTGTTGTTTATCCATCCTGTATATAATAGTTTGCATCTGCTAAAAATAAAATTTGTTTAAAATAAAATTTATTTTCAGCTATAAAATAAATGTCATAGGGATGTAATGTACAGCATGGTGACTACAGTTAATAATACTGTACTGCGTATTTGAAAGTTGTTAACAGAGTATATCTTGAAAGTTCTCATCTAGACTTCCCAGGTGGCGCAGTGGTTAAGAATCCACCTGTCAATACACGGGACATGGGTTCAATCCCTGGTCTGGGAAGATTCCACATGCCTTGGAGGAATTAAGCCAGTGAGCCACAAACTACTTAGCCTGTGTGCCCTAGAGCCCATGCGCTGCAACTTCTGAAGCCCGTGTGCCTAGAGCTCATGCTCCACAACAAGAGAAGCCACCGCAATGAGAAGCCCCTGCCTGCCGCTACTAGAGAAAGCCCATGTGCAGGAACAAAGACCTAGCACAGCCAAAAGAAAATAAATTAAAAAAAGAAAAGTTCTCATCACAAGAAAAAATTCTTGTGTATGTTGATGGATGCTAACTAGATCTGTTGTGGTGATGATTTTGCAATATATGTAAATATTGAATCATTATGTTGTACACTTGAAACTAATACAACGTTCTATGTCAATTGTACCTCAAATTAAAAAAAGAAAATTTCAAGTGTATATATAAGTTGGAGAAGAGAAATGGAGGAGTATTTAGAGGTGGACATGGAGGTCAAAAGAGGTATTATGTATGTATGTATGTACTTATTTGTTTGCGGTACGCAGGCCTCTCAATGTCGTGGCCTCTCCCGTTGTGGAGCACAGGCTCCGGACGTGCAGGCTCAGCGGCCATGGCTAACGGACCCAGCTGCTCCGTGGCACGTGGGATCTTCCCGGACTGGGGCACGAACCTGTGTCCCCTGCATTGGCACGCGGACTCTCAACCACTGCACCACCAGGGAATCCCTATGTATTTATTTTTTAAGATGCAAAAATTATGGTACCATTGTATGCTGATTGTAATGATTAAATAAAATTGTTATTGTTTATCCATGAGGTGGTGTTGGTGATTATCTGGGGCAGTATACTGCCTTGTATCTTTTTGTTGGGGAGAGTAGATAGATTCTGGTGCAAAGTGGAAGGTTTGGTCCCTGCAAGGGTCATGGACAGTGAATCCACTGTGTCAGGAGAGAAGTCAGGGTGCATGGACACAATGGCATGTAGGTGGGCAGATGTGGGGAAAATAGGGAAGTTGCCTTCCGATTGCTTCTGTCTTCTCAGGCCTATGGAAATGTCACATACGAATTGGCACTTGCTATCTACCTCTAAAAATATTAAATTATGAGACGCTGCATCTGCTGACCTTCAACACCTCCTGAAAGGAATTCAGGGTGGAGATCAGAAATGAGGCACTCTGTGCTCTGGAAAAAACTGGCAGAACAGGTCCTTAGACAGTTAGATATTTTCAGGAGATGATTTTATGAGCCCAATTCTTGCATCTCCTCATATCGAGAAAAGCACTAAAAATTTCTTCATGGTGATGTCTGCTCCTCGTGACTAGCAGTAACCTTCAGGAAACTAGCAGAACCTTCTGCAAAAAGTATCTGCTTGATTGCATGTACTCCCCCTTCAACAAAGTCACGTATATTCTGACCTTCCCCACTTCCTCTTTGGAGCAGTTTCTCAGAGCTCTTTGATATGCTCTTTCCCAGGCTATAGTCCTCATTCTGCCCCAAATAAAACTTAACTCACAGCTCTCACGCTGTGCAATTTATTTTAGTCAGCAGAAGCAAGTCATCAGCTGAGAGTGGTCACTGAGGAGGAGAAGACTTGGGAAATTTTCAGAAAGAGAAGGTGTGAAGTATGAAATAATTGAGGAGCGTGAGAGAGTGAGCAGACGAAGGAATATGTTAGAATTGTCGGGCAACAGTGAGGGCCCTTGTGAAGTTATTGGTCATGAGTTAAAGCAAGACCAAAACTTAGACATCTGAGAGGAGGTCTGGTCCGGATCAAACCTGGTTGTTCCTGTTAAGTAGATTCATCACCTGGACCAGGTCCATTAATTGATGCCTGAGCCCCATGGAGGAGAGGACAAAGAGTTAGACGTGAAAACAAAAAAACTGTCAACAAAAGCTCTGAAATTTTGATACTTCTTTAAATTGTGTAAACCAAAGCAGGAAAGAAGACCATGTCTGCTCTCCTGCCCCTCATCAAGGGGCACCTCAAGGAATCTCCTGCTTTGCCACTGGTGGAATTTTTGGCCACACCAGGTGAGGATGGTAGTGTCTTTGAGGAACTTTATGAAACCTGATGGATGTAGAAGAGCTGGAGAACATCGCAGGCCCCAGCAAGATTTAGAGGATTAATGTGTAAATATCATATGTTAACTAACTAGAATGTTTCATCATTAACTACAAGACCCCTCTGGGAAATCCCAGGTGGGATTAAATGCACTTAACTTATTACAGACTGTAGCAGGAAGATTTCTAAACGTGGTCTTCCAAGATTCCTGTTCTCTGATTCTTCATTGAAACACTATTCTGGATACTGCTGTGAAGAGAATTTGCAGTTGTAAAACTGAATGGATTGATCTTAATACATAGAGTTTATCCAGGTGGACTGGACCCAATCAGGTAAACACTTTACGTACAGAGTTTGCTCCAGCTGGCAGCAGAAGAGAAGATCAGAGAGATTTGATGTACAAGGTGACTTGATACATCATTGCTGGCCTGAAGGCAGAGGAAAACACATGAAAAGGAATGTGGGTGGTCTTAAGATGCTGAGAGAGGACCCTGGGTGACAGCCAGAGAAGAAGGGACCTAGCACTTCCAACAGCAAGGAACCGTACTCTAACAACCTAAATGAGCCTAGAGGCAGATGTCTTCCTAGAGCCTCCAGACAAGGAATCTGCCTTGCTAACACCTTCCTCTCAGCCTTATGATACTCTGACCATTGAATCCAGGCTGCTGTAAACTATACGTTAATAAACGGGTGTTATTTGAAGCCACTTAGCTTGTGGTAATCTGTTATGCATCAACAAAAAACTAATACATAGTCCGTGACTCCAGTCATCACAATTCTTCATGACCTTTGTCCTCACAATGGTCCATGCCCTCGTCATCACAAGGCCCTGTGACTTCTGTCACCACAATGCTCCATTAACTTTTCATCACAATACTCTGTGACCCTTGTCATCACTGTGCTCCATGCCTTTGTCAGCACAATGCTCCATGACCTTTGTCATCACAAATCTCCATCCACTTGTCAGCAAAATGCTCCATGACCCATGTCATCACAATGCGCTATGTGCTTGTCATCACAATGCTTCACAACCTTGTAATCACAATGCTCCACAACCTTGTAATCACAATGCTCCGTAAACCTTGTCATCAAAATGCTCCCTGCCTTTCTCATCACAATGCAACACACCCTTGTCATCAAAATGCTCCATGACCTTTGTCATCACAAAGATCCATGACCCATTGCATCACAATGCTCCATGCCATTGTCATCACAATGCTCCATGAAACCTCTCATCACATTGCTCCCTGCCCTCGTCATCACAAAGCTCCATGACACTTCTCATCACAATGCTGCATGCCCTTCTCATCACAATGCTCCATGCCCTTGTCATTACAATCCACATTAACCCATGTATCACAGATTTCCGTTCCCTTGTCATCACAATTCTCCATGCCCACTCTCATCACAATAATCCATGAAACTTTTCAGACCAATGCTCCATGCCCTTGTCATCACAATGCTCCATTACTCCTGTAATAACAATGCTCCATGACCCCTGCCATCACAATAATCCATGAATATTTTCAGCCCAACGCTCCATGACATTCTCATCACAATGCTCCATGACCACTGTGATCACAATGCTCCATGACCACTGTCATCACTCCGCTCCATGAACCCTGACAACACAATGTTCGGGGACTCTTGACATCAAAATGCTCCATGACCCTTGTCATCACATTGATCCATGCCCTTCTCATCCCAATGCTCCATGACCCCTGTAATCACAATGCTCTGTGACATTGTCATCACAGTGCTCCTTGACACTCGTCATCACAATGCTCCATGCCTTTGTCAGCAAAATGCTACATGCCCTTTTCATCACAATGCTCCATGCTCCTTGAAATCAAAATGATCCATGACCTCTGTCATCACAATGCTCCACACCCTTGTAATCAAAATGTTCCATTACACTTGTCATCACAATGCTCCATGATGCCTGTCATCACAATACTCCATGAGCTTGTCATCACAATGCTCCATGAACTTTGTCATCACAATGCTCAATACACATGTCATCACAATGCTCCCTGACACTTGTCCTCAGAATGCTCGTTGAACCCTGTCATGAAAAGGCTCCATGCCTTTTTCATCACAATGCTCCATGCCCTTTTCAGCACAATGCTCCATGCCATTGTCATCACAATACTCCACAAGCTTGTCATCAGAATGCTCCATGACCCTTGTCATAACAATGCTCCATAACCCCTGTCATCACAATGCTCCATGACCCCTGTCATCACTATGCTCCATGCCCCTTGTCATTATAGTGCTCCATGATGCTCATCATCACAATTATCCATGGTCTTCTCATCACAATGGTCCATGGTCTTGCCATCACAATGCTCCATGCCCTGGTCATCACAATGCTTCATGTCCCTTGTCATCACAATTCTCCGCTTCCTTGTCATCACAATGCACCATGACACTTCTCATCTCAATTTTACATGCCCTTGTAATCACAATTCTCCATGCAATTGTCAACGCAATGCTCCATGACCCTTATCATAGCAAGCTACATGCACTTGAAATCACAATGCTTCACAACCTTGTCATCAAAATTCTCAATTGCTCTTGTCATCACAATGCTCCATGCCCTTGTCATCAAAAAGCTCCATGAACCTTGTCATCACAATGCTCCATCCCTCGTCATCACAATGCTCCATTACCTTTGTCATCACAATCCTCCATGACACTTGGCATCACAATGCTCCATGCCATTGTCATCACAATGGACCATGACATATGTCATCACAATGCCTCCTGATACCTGTCTTCACAATATGCCATGACCTTGTCATCACAAAGCTCCATGCCCTTGTCATCACAATGCGCCATGCCCACTGTCATCACAATAATCCATGAAACTTGTCAGACCAATGCTCCATGCCCCTGTCATCACAATGCTCCATGCCCTTGTCTTCACAATGCGCCATGCCCACTGTCATCACAATAATCCATGAAACTTGTCAGACCAATGCTCCATGGTCCTCTCATCTCATTGCTCCATGCACTTGTCATCACAAAGCTCCATGACGCTTTTCCTCACAATGCTCGATGCCCTTGTCATTAGAATCCTCCATGACCCAGTATCACAGTGTACCATGCCCTTGTCATCACATTGCTCCATGCCCACTCTCATCACAATAATCCATGAAAATTTTCAGACCAAAGCTCCATGCCATTGTCATCACAATACTCCATTACCCCTGTCATAACAAAGCTCCATGACCACTGCCATCACAATGTTCCACGGCCTTGTCATCACAAGGCTCCATGACACTTGTCATCACAATGTTCCAAGACCCCTTTAATCAAAATTCTCCATTCCCTTTTCATCACAAAGCTCCATGACGCATGTCATCTTAATGCTCCATGAACTTCTCATCACAATGCTCCATGCCCTTGTCACCACAATTCCCCGAGACCCCTGTAATCACAATGCTCCATGCCCCTTTTCATCTAAATGCTCCATGAACCCTGTCATCACAATGCACCATGTCCATCATCATAATGCTTCATGCTATTGTCATCACAATGAAATCAAAATGCTCCTTGACCACTGCCATCACAATGCTCCAAACCCTTGTGATCACAATATTCCATAACACTTATCATCACAACACCCCATGAAGCTCGTCATCACAATTATCCATGGTGTTCTGATCACAGTGCTCCATGACCTTTGTCATCACAATGCTCAATACACTTGTCATCACAATGCTCCCTGACACTTGTCATCAGTATGCTCCTTGAACCCTGTCATGACAAGGCTCCATGCCTTTTTCATCACAATGATCCATGCACTTTTCATCAAAATGCTCCAAGACCCTTGTAATCACAATGCTCCATGCCCTTGTCATCACAAAGCACCATGACGCATGTCATCAGAATGCTCCATGGCCTTCTCATCACAATGTTCCATGCCCTTGTCATCACAATGCTCCAAGACCCCTGGAATCACAATGCTCCATGCCCCTTTTCATCAGAATGCTCCATGAGACTTGTCATCACAAGGCTCCATGGTTTTCTCATCACAATGCTCCATGATCTTGTCATCACAATGCTCCATTCCCTTGTCATCACAATGCTCCATGACCCCTGTCATCACAATACTCCATGAATATTTTCAGCCCAATGATCCATGACCTTCTCATCACAATGCTCCATGACACTTGTCATTACAATGCTCCAAGACCACTGTCATCAAAATGCTCCATGAACCCTGACAACAAAATGATCCGGGACTATTGTAATCAAAATGCTCCATGTTACTTGTCATCACAATGATCCATGCCGTTGTCATCCCAATGATCCATGACCCCTGTAATCACAATGCTACGTGACGCTTGTCATCACAGTGCTCCATGACACTTGACATTACAATGCTCCATGCCTTTGTCAGCAAAATGCTACAGGACCTTGTCACAACAATGTTCCATGCGCTTGTCATCACAACACTCTAATTCCTTTGTCATCACAATCCTCCATGACCCTTGGGATGACATTGCTTCATGCCCTTGTCATCACAATGCTCCATGCTCCTTGAAATCAAAATGATCCAGGACCCAGGTCATCACAATGCTCCGTGACTCATGTCATCACAAAAATCATGACCTTTGTCATCACAATGATTCATGCACTCGTCATCACAAGGCTCTGTGACCTTTGTCACCACGATGCGCCATGAACTTTTCATCACAATGCTCAGTGACCCTTGTCATCACAATGCTCCATGCCATTGTCAGCACAATGCGCCATGATCCTTGTCATCACAATGCTCCAGGCACTTGTCAGAACAATGCTCCATGACCCATGCCATCACAATGCACCATGCGCTTGTCATCACAATGCTCCACAACCTTGTCGTCACAATGCCTTAAAAATATTGTCCTCACAATGCTTCATGCACTTCTCATCAAAATGCTCTCACACCACTGATATCACAATGTTCCATCACTATTCATAACAATACTCCCTCACCCCTGTCATCACAATATTCCATGAAACCTGTCATCACAATGCTACATGCCCTTATCATCACAATGCTCCATGACCCCTGACATCACAATATTCCATAACCCCTGTCATCAGAATGCTCCATGACACTTTTCATCACAATGCTCCATGAACCCTGACATCACTTGTTCCATAACCCCTGTCATCAAAATGTTCCATGACATTTTTCATGAAATTGCTCCATGACCCTGTCATCACAATGCTCCTTGCCCTTCTCATCCCAATGCTCCATGGTCCCTGTAATCACAATGCTCCGTGACGCTTGTCATCACAGTGTTCCGTTCCCTTGTCACCACAATGCTCCATGCCCACTCTTATCACAATAATCTATGAAATTTTTCAGACCTATGCTCCCTCCACTTGTCATCACACTGCTCCATTACCCCTGTCACAGCAATGCTCCATGACCGCTGCCATCACAATGTTCTTCAGCCTTCTCATCACAAGGCTCCATGACCCCTGTAATCACATTGCTCCTTGACGCTTGTCATCACAGTGCTCCATGACGCTTGTCATCACAATGCTCCATGCCTTTGTCAGCAAAATGCTACATGACCTTGTCATCACAATGCTCCATTCGCTTGTCATCACAATACTCCATTACCATTGTCATCACAATCCTCCATGAACCTTGGGATCACATTGCTTCGTGCCCTTGTCATCACAATGCTCCATGCTCCTTGAAATCAAAATGATCCATGACCTCTGTTATCACAATGCTCCAAACCCTTGTGATCACAATGCTCCATAACACTTGTCATCACAACGCTCCATGATGCCTGTCATCACAATGCTCCACGGTCTTGCCATCACAGTGCTCCATGTCCCTTGTCATCACAATTCTCAACGTCCTTGTCATCACAATGCTCCATGGCACTACTCATCACAATCTTACATGCTCTTGTCATCACAATTCTCCATGCACTTGTCATCGCAATGCTCCATGACCCCTGTCATAGCCAGCTCCATGCGCTTTTCATCACAATGCTTCACGACCTTTTCATCAAAATTCTCAATGGCCCTTGTCATCACAATGCTCCAAGTCCTTGTCATCACAATGCTCCATTACCTTGTTCATCACAATCCTCCATGACATTTGGCATCACAATGCTCCATGCCATTGTCATCACAATGGACCATGACATATGTCATCACAATGCTCCCTGACACCAGTCTTCACAATACTCCATGACCTTGTCATCACAATGCTCCATGCCCTTGTCATCACATATCGCCATGCCCACTGTCATCACAATAATCCATGAAACTTGTCCGACCAATGCTCCATGCCCCTGTCATCACAATGCTCCATGACCTTGTCATCACAATCTTCCGTGACCACGGTCATCACAATGCTTCATGACCTTTATCATCACAATGGTCCAAGCCCTCGTCATCACAATGCTCTGTGACCTTTGTCACCACAATGCTCCATGAACTTTTCATCACAATGCTCTGTGACCCTTGTCATCACAATGCTCCATGCCTTTGTCAGCACAATGCTCCATGAACCTTGGCATCACAGTGCTCCATGCACTTGTCAACACATTGCTCCATGACCCTTGTCATCACAGTGCTTCAAGAGCCCTGTAATCACAATGCTCCATGACCTTGTCATCACAAAGCTCCATTATGCATGTCATCAGAGTGCTCCATGGCCCTCTTATCACTATGCTCCATGCCCTTGTCATCACAATGCTCCAAGACCCTTCTAATCACAATGCTCCATGCCTCTTTTCATCATGTTTGACCAAATTTCAAAAAAGAAGTGAAGAAAGAACCTACCTGCCAGGAAGGGACATCGTGGGGTGCAGCATCCAGTCGGAACAGTGCTCTGCATATCCTGCTCAGAAACCTTCGCCACCTGGCTCATGGTGATGCTGGCAGCTGAGCAGTCCTGGAGAAGGCGATCCTGTCTCCAGGCCTTGCAGAGAGGCAGGGGAGGTCCCTGGAGGAGGTTGCCCACACCCTGGCAAGCTCTGAGTATCTTCTGCCATCAGCTCTGAGCAGGCTCTGATCTCTGGGCCCCGTGGTGGGGAAGGGATGGCCAATGCATACGCATGGCTGTGGGGCCTGCAGAGCCGGTGCCCAGGCAGGGTGAGCTCTGAAGGAGAAGGCTTCCACAGTCCCCAACAGTCTCCGCATGTTGGCCCATCCCGTGCCAAACACCTGCCACCCACAGCGAGAAGACCCAGCCACTAGAAAGTCCAGAAGGGGCCCTGCCCTTTGCCTTTGGGCTGGGGTTTCTCCACCAACTGGGCTTGCATGTGCCCCCTGCCTCACCCACTGCCCCGCCTGCCCTTTCCCTGTGACACGTACAATGGACATGACACAGAGGCAGGCGGAGCCGTCAGATATAAAAGGAGTGAGAAGCTCTCCCACTGTCACTCTCTGCTCTCAGATCAGGCACGCAGCAGCTCTGATATGGAAGCCATGGACACCACACCTCCTTCCCACGCCATCATCTACCATTCTGCTCCTGTTTTCCCCAGCACCTCATTTACGGCTTTGGTGGGCATCGGTGCTTCAGCAGGCAGCATGTCTGACCCCGAACCTATGGACACCACACCTCCTTCCGACGCCGTCATCTTCCATTCTGCTCCTGATTTCTCCAGTATCCAATTTACGGCTTTGCCAGGCATCGGTGCTTCAGCAGGCAGCACCTCAGACCCCGAACCTATGGACACCACACCTCCTTCCCATGCCGTCATCTTCCATTCTGCTCCTGCTTTCTCTAGCACCCGTTCACGGCTTTGGCAGTCATGGCGTTGGCGGGCGTTGGTGCTTCGGCAGGCAGCACATCTGGCACCAAAGCTACGGACACCTCACCTCCTTTCCAGTCTGACAAGACCCAACAGATATAAAGCAGAAAAAAAATAAAAAATAAATAAAAAAATACAAAAAACAAACAAACAAAAAAAAACAAAACAAAACAAAAAAATAGACCAACACTTCAATGTTATGACAGAAAGTTGAGTAAGGTATACGTTTGGAATTTCATTTATTATTATTAAAAAGCACAACTGTAGTGCTTAGACTATAACAAGTACTATTCTAAGTTCTTACCAAATATTAACCCATATATTCCTCATAATGACAACCCTATAGGCAGGTAATGTTCTTTTTTTGTGGTACGCAGGCCTCTCACTGTTGTGGCCTCTCCCATTGAGCAGCACAGGCTCTGGACGTGCAGGCTCAGCGGCCATGGCTCATGGGCCCAGCCACTCCACGGCATGTGGGATACTCCCGGATATGGGCACGAACCCGTGCCCCCTGCATCAGCAGGCGGACTCCCAACCACTGCACCACTATGGAAGCCTGGCAGGTAATATTCATAATATTCACTTTGGGGGGGAAACTGAGGCCCAGAGATGTTGAATAGCTTGCCTAATGCCACACAGCAAGTAGGTTGCAAAAACCCAGGATTAAAACCAGACTGTCTAGACTTTCATCACTTTGCTGTGTCACCTTATTATAAGTTGTGATTAGGGAAGGGACTAAATTGGCAAGACTCTGAATTCAAAGGAGAAGGGAGAAATGAGAAAATGAGTGATCCTAGAAACTAGAGAAGATTTAGGCTCAGAAATTGCTGGTGATGAGACCCGGAAGATCAAGAACTTGGTTGGAATATTAACTTGGGGTAGTATCTGCATCCATTGAGAAATGGTTTTGTTTTCTGTAAAATTTAGAAAGGCCAGATGGATGAAGAGTAATGAAGAAAAAAGAAGGAAGGAAAAGGAAAAGATGCCTTAAGTGAGACATAACCACTTCACTCTAAGTACTAGGCGTGTGGTCCTGTGGGAAAGGATGGAGCTCTCTCTACCAGGTTTGTCACCAGGATGAACAAGGAGAAACATGGCAACCATTGTACTGGTTTTGATGATCCCTCAAAATCACAGCTTCAGTTTCCAAGAATGACCTATGGTAGCATAACTACTGTGTGTCAGACATACCACTAAGTGTGTTTCCAGTCACACATTTTAATTGGAGAAAAAGTTCAACAGTCTTATCTACCTAAGATCACACAGAGGGTGGGAGAGCCCGTTTTTAAACCATCTGCCTCCAATTCCATGTGCCAGGAGCCAGACTCAGCCTACAGGTCTCTTCTGCTCGCCTGGAAGTGAAACCATGTGTCATGATTAGTGAAATCCTGTCTTCACTCATCAAGGTACCTTGAACACTTGCACGTCCTCTAAGTAGCATGTAGCAGAAGCAATAAGATGTTTGCCCCGGTGTTGTCCAGGAACTTGGAATCAGCTGTGCCTAGTTAGGCGGAGCTGGTTTAGAGTGGAGAGGACCACTGATCTTCCACCTGGGCAAGTGCCTTTCGACCTTCTGCCATCAGAGGGTCAAAAACTCCAACCTGAGAATGTGCTGAGCCCTGTAGCCTATTACACCAGCTCAGAACAATGATGAGCACATCTTTTTCCAATCACCTTTCCTCATGCTCCCCGTGACCCATACTGCCCTGCTTCTTTATTCTTTATCCTACAGATACCCCAAGCCCCTTGCCTTTGGGAAGGAGGATTTGACACGTTTTCTCACATCAATTCCTCGCTTGGCTGCACTGTGAATAAACCTCCTCTTTGCTTCAAACCTCAGCATCTCAGTGTTTTGGCTTGCTGCACCTCAGACACAATGGTTGGGAGCAGTGGTAAAGGTCCCTTGCCTGTAAGGGAAGCTGGTGCCTAGTAGTCACTTTGCGGAAGTTTTCTCCTCCTGGGGTGCAGACGCCCTGCTCTTCCAGAAAGGGAGAAATGCAGGAGCTGGACCCTTGCCCTCAGCATCACCGTCACCTAGGAGCTTCTTAGAAGCACATAACCCAGGCCCCACCCAGAACTACTGAATACCAGCCTGCATTTAGCAAGATCCCCAAGAGAGGCACACCCATATGAAAGTTGGAGAGGCACCAAGCTGTCATCCTCTTCTCCGCAGCTAATGAAAACCAAGCAAAGATTCATCCCGAGCCTACTCTGCCTCAGTCACTTGGATATCACATGAGCTCATTTAATCCTCCCCAGAACCTGCAAATGAGACTGCCCATGCCACGGAGTAATTAAGACCGTGCGCCACAACTACTGAGCCTGCGCTCTAGAGCCTGTGAACCACAAGTACTGAAGCCCACGCATATACACTCCATGCTCAGCAGCAACGAGAAGCTACCCCAATGAGAAGCCTGCGCACTGCAACAAAGAGTAGCCCCCGCTCACTGCAACTAGAGAAAGCCCGCGCACAGCAATGAAGAGCCTATGCAGCCAAAAATAAATAAATACATAAATCTGTTAAAAAAATAAATAGTGTTTTAGTAACTTACTAAAAGGCACACAATCAGTAAATTTGAGCAAGAATTCAATCCTAAATCTGTCACACTGAAGTTTAAGCTAGTACTTGAGATGAATAAAAACAGCACTAAATTAAAAGTTCAGAGATATATTTTTTTTTTTATTTCATACTCTTTCACTAACACTCTTTGGAGATAAATCATTTCATTTATATGGGCCTTAGTTTTTACAACTATAATAGTTGGAAGCTTGACTAGATGATCTGTATGTAGTCTTCCAATTCTAAAATGTTCCACTAATTTGGATTCCTACAATAATTGCTCTTGCAATACATGCATGCTGCCACCAAGTAGCAGTAGAGACTACTAGTTCCTTTTTTATCCCTAGTGGGGAGTGCATTTTGACATCAGACTTATCCGTCAATAGTACAACCTGTTAGCATAACTATAAACTAACAGAATAATCTGGTATTCTTTCCTGCAAAGCAGAAGCTTTACATTGTGTCTGTGAGTCGTATCAGAATCGCTTGTAGGTTTTGAAACGTAGAGGAAATCCAGAACCCATTGAATGAGAATCTTCAGAGACAGGACTTGGGCATCTGGATTTTTGGGCTCCCATCATTTGTATATTTTATTTCATTTTATTTTTTGCCTATGTACAATATTAGTCACATCCTTTTGAATATTTAAAAGTTTCTTTTTGTTTTAAATTTTAGAATATTCCATAATCTTCACCTACTTGTCATAAGGTGTTATCTGATATATGTATTCGATCTTGTGCTTCTCCTGGTTAAGAATTCATTATTTTCTTTTTCTTTTTTTTCGGGGCCCTGCCTCATGTCTTGCAGGATCTTAGTTCCCTGACCTGGGATTGGACCCCAGGGCCACAGCAGTGAAAGCGCCAACTTCTAACCGTTGGAGCACCAGGGAATTCCCAAGGCTTCTGTGTAAATGACTTTTTTTCCCACTCTAATTCATTCCTGGGAAGAATTTCATGTTTGAACATTAAAGCAACCAGTCATTACCAAAATAAAGCTACTTTGATTGGTGATAGATGTCACGGTGGCCGTGCCTACGGTGACAGTGCCCACGCTGACAAAGCCCATGGTGATACTTCCCATTGTGACAGTGCCCACGGTGACAGAGCCCATGGTGATGGTGCCCAAGATTACAGTGCCCATGGTGAGAGTGCTAACGGTGACTGTGCCCATGGTGACAGCGCCCAGTGTGACAACACACATTGTGACAGTGCTCACAGTGTCCATGATGATGATGACAGTGCCGCTGGTGATAGTCCCAATAGTGAGAGTGCTCACGGTGAAACTGCCCATGGAGACACTACCAATGGTGATAGTGCTCATCGTGACAACCCCTCGGAGGCAGTGCCAATGGTGAAAGACCCCGTGGTGACCGTTCTCATGGTGAAAGTGACCCTGTTGAATTATCTCATGGTGACAGTGCTCACGGTGAGATTGCTCAAGGTGATAGTCTCCATGTTGACAGTGCACATGGTGACTGTTCTCATGGTGACAGTGCCTAAGGTGATAATGCTCTTAGTGACAGTGCTCACGGTGACAGTGCCCATGGTGACAGTGACCACGGTTAATATTCTCACCATGATAGTGTCCATGGTGACAGTGTTCATGGTGACAGACCGCATTGAGGCTGTGCCTGTGGTGACAGTGCTCCAGGTGATAGTTCTCACTGTGATACTACTTACGTTGACAGGGCCAAGGTGACAATACCAACGGAGAAAGTAATCATGGTGAAAATGCCCATGGTGGCAGTTCTCATAGTGACAGTTCTTGTGACAGTGCTCATGGCGGCAGTGCTCATGGTGAGAGTGCTCTTGGTGACAGTGCTCATGGTGGCAGTGCCCATGGTGAGACTACCGATGGTGACACTGCCCATGGTGACAGTGCACATGGTCATGGTGCATCTGGTGGCAGTGCAAAATAGTGACAGGGCCCATGGTGATATTCCTCATGGTGATAGTGCCCATGGTGAGATTGCCCATGGTTACAGTGCTCATTGTGACAGGGCCCATTGTGACAGTGCCCCTGGTGACAGTGCACACCGTGAGAGTGTCCATGGTAACCATGCCCATGTTGACATTTCTTATCATGATAGTGCTCATGGTAGCAGTGCTCATGGTAATAGTGCTGACGGTGGCAGTGCCCACAATGAAAGTGCCAATGGTGAGAATACTCAGACAGTGTCCATGGTTGGCATTTCTCTCTGTGACAGTGCACTTGGGTCAGTTAGCACGGTGAGATTTACCTCGGTGATAGTGCCCATTTTTTCAGAGCTCATAGTGACAAGACCCTTGGTACAAGTGCCCATCATGGCATTGCTCACAGTGATAGTTCTCACGGTGACAGGGCCCATGGTGATATTACCCATGGTGACAATACTAAGTGATAAAGTGCTCATGGTGACAGTGGCTAAGGTGATAGTACACATGGTGGCAGTGCAAAATAGTGACAGTGCCCATGGTGACATTGCTTAATGTGATAGTCCATGTGGTGACATTGCGCATGGTGACACTGCCCACCGTAACAGTGCTCTCATTGACAATGCTCATGGTGATAGTGCCAGTGTTGGAAGTGCCCATCGTAAAAGTGCCCATGGTGACAGTTCTTATGGTGAGAATGGTCAGAGTGGCAGTGCTCATGGTGAAATTGCCCATGGTGACAGAGCTCACGGTGACATTGCCCATAGTTATAGTGTCCATGGTGACAGTACTAACAGTGAAATTGTCCATGTGGACACTGCCCATGGTGACAGTGCCAATGGTCACATCCCTCATCGAGATAGTGCTCATGGTGATAGTGTCCATGGTGACAGTGCCCATGTTCACAATTCTCACAGTGATAATGCCTATGGTGAGAGTACCTAGGGTGACAATGCCCATGGTGACAGTGCCCATGGTGCCATGCCCATGGCGACAGTGTTCATGGTGATAGTGCTCATGTTGGCAGTGCCACCAATAACAGTGCTCATTGTGGCAGTACTCATGGTGACCGTACTCATTGTGACAGTGCCCATGTTTACAGTGTTTCTGGTGACAGATGTAACGGTGTCAGTTCCCACTGGGAAAGTGCCCTCGCTGACAAAGCCCATGCTCATTCTTCCCATTGTGACAGTGCCCACGGTGACATTGCCCATGTTGACAGCGCCCAGTGTGACAAGGCCCATGGCGACAGTCCTCACGGTGACCGTGCCCATGGTGACAGTGTTGATGGTGAGAGTGCCAATAGTGACAGTGCTCATGGTGAAACTGCCCATGGAGATATTGCCCATGGTGATAGTGCTCATGGTGATAACCCCATGGTGACAGTGCCTATGGTGATAGTCCCCGTGGTGACAGGTCTTACGTTGAATGTGACCATGGTGACAGTGCTCATGGTGACAATGCTCGTGCTGACACTGCTCAAGGTGATGGTCCTCATGTTGACACTGCCCATGGTGACATTTATCACGGTGACAGTGCCTATGTCGAAAATTCTCATAGTGAGAGTGCTCATGGTGACAGTGTCCATGGTGAAATTACCCATGGTGACAGTACTCATGGTAAAAGTGCCCTTGGTGACACTGCACATGGTGGCAGTGCAAAATGGTGGCAGTTCCCATGGTCATATTGCTCATTGTGACATTGCTTATGGTGATAGTCATTACAGTCATAGTATGTATGGTGGAACTGCACACAATGACAATGCTCATGGTGACAGTGTTCATGGTGATAGTGCCGATGGTGAATGTGCCCATGGTGAGAGTGCACATAGTGATACTGAGAATGGTGACAGTGCTTATGGTGACAATGATCATGGTTGCAGTACCCATGGTGATATTGCTGAAACTGACAGTGCCCGTGGTGATACTGCCTATGGTGACTGTGCTCACGTTAATTGTGCCCATGGTGGAAGTTCCCATTGTGAAAGTGCTCATGGTGACCGTGCCCATGTTGATAGTTCCCATGGTGACAGTGCTCACGGTGATAGTGACCATGGTAACAGTGCACATGGTAGCTGTGCCCTTGTTGACAGTGCCCACGATGACAGTACTCATGGTGACAGTGCTCACGGTGATAGTGCCCGTGATGACAGTGCACATGGTGGTAGTGCATATGGTGGCAGTGAAAAATGGTGAAAGTGCCCATGCTAACACTTCTCATGGTGACAGTGAACACGGTGACAACCCATGCTGACAGTGCTCATGGTAGCAGTAAGCATGGTGATAGAGCTCACAGTGATATTGCCCATGGTTGCAGTGCCCATGGTGACACTGCCCATGGTGACAATGCACATGATGACAGTACTCATGGTGACCGTGGCCGCAGTTCCATTTCCTATGGTGACAGTGGTCAAAGTGACAGCACCCATGGTAACAGTGCCATGGTGAGAGTGCTCATGATGATAGTGTCCATGGTGACAGGCCTCATCGTGACAGTCCTCATTGTGCCAGTACCCATAGTGAAATTGCTGACGGTGACAGTGCCCAAGTTGACAGTGACCATGGTGAGAGTGCTCACGGCGGTAGTACTCACAGTAATAGTGCTCATGGTGACAGTGCCAACGGTGACAGTGCTCACGGTGGCAGTGCTCATGGTGATAGTGCCCATGGTGAGAGTCCGCACGATGATAGTGCGTTCCCATGGTGGCAGTTCCCTTTGTGAAAGTGCTCATGATTACATTGCCCATGTTGGTAGTTCCCATGGTGAGAGTCCTCATGGTGATAGTGACCACGGTAACAGTGCACATGGTGGCCATGCCCTTGGTGACAGTGCCGTGATGACAGGACTCATGGTGACAGTTCTCATGGTGATAGTGCCTATGGTGACATTTCACATGGTGGCAGTGAAAAATGGAGACAGTGCCCATGTTGACAGTTCTCATGCTGACAGTGCACACAGTGACAACCCATGCAGACAGTACTCACGGTGACAGTTATCTTTGTTGCAGTACCCATGGTGACAGTGCTCACAGTGATATTGCCCATGGTGGAAGTGCCCATGGTTACAGTTCACATGGTGACACTGCCCATGATGACAGTGCCCATGGTGACCGTTATCTTTGTTGCAGTACCCATGGTGACAGTGCTCACAGTGATATTGCCCATGGTGGAAGTGCCCATGGTTGTGTTCCCATGGTGACACTGCCCATGATGACAGTGCCCATGGTGACCGTTCCCACGTCTCCATTGCCTATGGTGACAGTGCTCATGGTAACCGTGCCCATGGTGAGAGAGACCAAGGTGAGAGTGCTCACAGTGATAGTGCCCGTGGTGACAGGTCTCATGGTGCCAGTCGGCATTGTACCAGTACCCATGGCGACAGTGCTCATGGTGACAGTGACCACAGTGAGAGTGCTCACGGTGATAGTGCTCACAGTAATAGTGCTCATGGTGACAGTGCAAATAGTGACAATACCCATGGTGACAGTACTCATGTTGAAAATACCAATGGTGACAGTTCTCATATTGACAGTATTCATGGTGACAGTTCTCATAATAGCAGTGCCAAGGCGGCAGTGCTCGTGGTGACAGTGTTAATGCTGACAGTGCACGTGGTGGCAGTTCCTATGGGGACAGTACTGATGGTGACACTTTGCATTGTTACAGTGCCCATGGTAACTGTGCTCACAGTGATAGTGCACATCGTGACAGTGCCCATGGTGGTAGTTCACCTGGTGACGGTGCTAAATAGTGACAGTGCACATGCTGACAGTGCTCATGGTGACAGTGCCCATGGTGACAGTGCACACGGTGATAATTGGCATTGTTACAGTGTTCATGGTGACAGAACCCAAGGTGGCAGTGGCCATGGTGACAGTGCCCACAATGAGAGTGCCCATGGTGACAATGCTAACAGTGACAGTGCCCATGGTGACACTTCTCATGGTGACACTGCCCATGGGGACAGTTAGCATGGTGTGATTTCTCACGGTGACAGTGCCCATGGGGACAGTTAGCATGTTGAGATTCTCATGGTGATAGTGCCCGTTGTGACGGTGCTCTCAGTGACCTTGCCCTTGGTGCCAGTTACCATAGAGACATTCTGCAGGGTCACATTTCTCACGTGAAAATGCCTATGGTGATATTACCCATGGTGACACTGCACATGTTGGCAGTGCAAAATGGTGACAGTGCGCATGGTGACATTGCTCATGGTGACTTTTCTTACGGTGATAGTCCTTATGGAGACAGTGTACATGCTGACACTGCACACAGTGACAGTGTTCATGGTGACAGTGTTCACGGTGATAGTTCCCGTGGTGAGAGTGTCCATGGTGACAGTGCCGATAGTAACATTTTTCATGGTGTACTGCCCACAGTGAGAGTGCCCATGGTGAAAATACCCTGGGTGACAGTACTCATGGTGACAGTGCTCATGGTGATAGTGACCATGGTGACAGTGCCCATGTTCACAATTCTCACAGTGATAATGCCTATGGTGAGAGTACCTAGGCTGACAATGCCCATGGTGACAGTGCCCATGGTGTCATGCCCATGGTGACAGTGTTCATGGTGATAGTGCTCATGTTGGCAGTGCCATAAATAACAGTGCTCATTGTGGCAGTACTCATGGTGACTGTGCTCATTGTGACATTGCCCATGTTTACAGTGTTTATGGTGATAGATGTCACGGTGTCAGTTCCCACGGGGAAAGTACCCACGCTGACAAAACCCATGCTCATTCTTCCCATTGTGACAGTGCCCATGGTGACATTGTCCATGGTGACAGTGCCCAGTGTGACAAGGCCAATGGTGACAGTCCTCACGGTAACCGTGCCATGGTGACACTGTTGATGGTGAGAGTGCCAATAGTGACAGTGCTCATGGTGAAAATGCCCATGGATTTATTGCCCATGGTGATAGTGCTCATGGTGACAACCCCATGGTGACAGTGCCAATGGTGATAGTCCCCGTGGTGACAGGTCTTACGTTGAATGTGACCATGGTGACATTGCTCATGGTGACAGTGCTCATGGTAAAAGTGCTCAAGGTTATGGTCTCCATGTTGACACTGCCCATGGTGACATTTCTCACGGTGACAGTGCCTATGTTGAAAATTCTCATAGTGAGAGTGCTCATGGTGACAGTGCCCACGGTGATATTACCCATGGTGACAGTACTCATGGTAAAAGTGCCCATGGTGACACTGCACATGGGGGCAGTGCAAAATGGTGGCAGTGCCCATGGTGATATTGCTCATTGTGACATTGCTTATGGTGATAGTCATTACAGTCATAGTATGTATGGTGAAACTGCACACAATGACAATGCTCATGGTGACAGTGTTCATGGTGATAGTGCCGATGGTGAATGTGCCCATGGTGACAGTGCACATGGTGATACTGAGAATGGTGACAGTGCTTATGGTGACAATGATCATGGTTGTAGTACCCATGGTGATATTGCTGAAACTGACAGTGCCCTTGGTGATACTGCCTATGGTGACTGTGCTCACATTAATAGTGCCCATGGTGGAAGATCCCATTGTGAAAGTGCTCATGGTGACCGTGCCCATGTTGATAGTTCCCATGGTGACAGTGCTAACGGTGATATGACCATGGTAACAGTGCACATGATAGCTGTGCCCTTGGTGACAGTGCCCACGATGACAGTACTCATGGTGACAGTGCTCACGGTGATAGTGCCCATGATGACAGTGCACATGGTGGTAGTGCATATGGTGGCAG
Source organism: Hyperoodon ampullatus (assembly GCF_949752795.1). Classification (NCBI taxonomy): domain Eukaryota; kingdom Metazoa; phylum Chordata; class Mammalia; order Artiodactyla; family Ziphiidae; genus Hyperoodon; species Hyperoodon ampullatus. Next base: position 102,043,684 of record NC_136919.1, read on the forward strand.
TGAAAAATGGTGAAAGTGCCCATGCTAACAATTCTCATGGTGACAGTGCACACGGTGACAACCCATGCTGACAGTGCTCATGGTAGCAGTATGCGTGGTGACAGTGCTCACAGGGACAGTGCTCATGGTAGCAGTACCCATGGTTATACAGCTCACAGTGATAGTGCCCATGGTTGCAGTGCCCATGGTGACACTGCCCATGGTTACAATGCCCATGATGACAGTACCCATGGTGACCGTGCCCACAGTGCCATTTCCTATGGTGACAGTGCTCACAGTAACAGCACCCATGGTAAAAGTGACATGGTGAGAGTGCTCATGATGATAGTGTCCATGGTGACAGGCCTCATCGTGACAGTCCTCATTGTGCCAGTACCCATAGTGAAAGTCCTCACAGTGACAGTGCCCAAGTTTACAGTGACCATGGTGAGAGTGCTCACGGCGGTAGTACTCACAGTAATAGTGCTCATGGTGACAGTGCCAACGGTGACAGTGCTCACGGTGGCAGTGCTCATGGTGATAGTGCCCATGGTGAGAGTCCGCACGATGATAGTGCCCATGGTGGCAGTTCCCATTGTGAAAGTGCTCATGATGACATTGCTCATGTTGGTAGTTCCCATGGTGAGAGTGCTCACGGTGATAGTGACCATGGTAACAGTGCATATGGTGGTCATGCCCGTGGTGACAGTGCCTGTGATGACAGGACTCATGGTGACAGTTCTCATGGTGATAGTGCCTACGGTGACATTTCACATGATGGCAGTGAAAAATGGAGACAGTGCCAATGTTGACAGTTCTCATGGTGACAGTGCACACGGTGACAACCCATGCAGACTCTACTCACGTTGACATTTATCTTTGTTGCAGTACCCATGGTGACAGTGCTCACAGTAATATTGCCCATGGTGGAAGTGCACATGGTTAGAGTTCCCATGGTGACACTGCCCATGATGACATTGCCCATGGTGACCGTTCCCACGGCGCCATTGCCTATGGTGACAGTGCTCATGGTAACAGTGCCCATGGTGAGAGTGACCACGGTGAGAGTGCTCACAGTGATAGTGCCCATGGTGACAGGTCTCATGTTGCCAATCGGCATTGTGCCAGTACCCATGGCGACAGTGCTCATGTTGACAGTGACCACAGTGAGAGTGTTCACGGTGATAGTGCTCACAGTAATAGTGCTCATGGTGACAGTGCAAATGGTGACAATACCCATGGTGACAGTACTCATGTTGAAAATACCCATGGTGAGAGTTCTCATATCGACAGTTTTCACGGTGACAGTTCTCATAATAGCAGTGCCCTAGGTGGCAGTGCTCGTGGTGACAGTGGTAATGCTGACAGTGCACTTGGTGGCAGTTCCTATGGGGACAGTACTGATGGGGACACTTTGCATTGTTACAGTGCCCATGGTAACTGTGCTCACAGTGATAGTGCATATCGTGACAGTGCCCATGGTGGTAGTTCACCTGGTGACAGTGCTAAATAGTGACAGTGCACATGCTGACAGTGCTCATGGTGACAGTGCACACGGTGATAATGGGCATTGTTACAGTGTTCATGGTGACAGAACCCAAGGTGGCAGTGGCCATGGTGACAGTGCCCACAATGAGAGTGCCCATGGTGACAGTGCCAACAGTGACAGTGCCCATGGGGACAAATCTCACGGTGACAGTGCCCATTCGGACAGTTAGCACCGTGAGATTTCTCACGGTGACAGTGCCCATGGGGACAGTTAGCATGGTGAGATTTCTCATGGTGATAGTGCCCGTTGTGACGGTGCTCTCAGTGACCTTGCCCTTGGTGCCATTTCAAATAGAGACATTCTGCAAGGTCACATTTCTCACGGTGAAAATGCCTATGCTGATATTACCCATGTTGACACTGCACATGGTGGCAGTGCAAAATGGTGACAGTGTGCATGGTGACATTGCTCATGGTGACTTTTCTTACGGTGATAGTCCTTATGGAGACAGTGTACATGCTGACACTGCACACAGTGACAGAGTTCATGTTGACAGTGCTCACGGTGATATTTCCCGTGGTGAGAGTGTCCATGGCGACAGTGCCCATAGTAACATTTTTCATAGTGTACTGCACACAGTGAGAGTGCCCATGGTGAAAAAACCCTGGGTGACAGTACTCATGGTGACAGTGCTCATGGTGATAGTGACCATGGTGACAGTGCCCATGTTCACAATTCTCACAGTGATAATGCCTATGGTGAGAGTACCTAGGGTGACAATGCCCATGGTGACAGTGCCCATGGTGTCATGCCCATGGTGACAGTGTTCATGGTGATAGTGCTCATGTTGGCAGTGCCATAAATAACAGTGCTCATTGTGGCAGTACTCATGGTGACCGTGCTCATTGTGACAGTGCCCATGTTTACAGTGTTTATGGTGATAGATGTCACGGTGTCAGTTCCCACCGGGAAAGTGCCCACGCTGACAAAGCCCATGCTCATTCTTCCCATTGTGACAGTGCCCACAGTGACATTGCCCATGGTGACAGCGCCCAGTGTGACAAGGCCCATGGTGACAGTCCTCACGGTGACCGTGCCCATTGTGACAGTGTTGATGGTGAGAGTGCCAATAGTGACAGTGCTCATGGTGAAACTGCCCATGGAGATATTGCCCATGGTGATAGTGCTCATGTTGACAACCCCATGGTGACAGTGCCAATAGTGATAGTCCCCGTGGTGACAGGTCTTACGTTGAATGTGACCATGGTGACATTGCTCATGGTGACAGTGCTCATGGTGACAGTGCACAAGGTGATGGTCTCCATGTTGATACTGCCCATGGTGACATTTCTCACGGTGACAGTGCCTATGCTGAAAATTCTCATAGTGAGAGTGCTCATGGTGACAGTGCCCATGGTGATATTACCCATGGTGACAGTACTCATGGTAAAAGTGCCCATGGTGACACTGCACATGGTGGCAGTGCAAAATGGTGGCAGTGCCCATGGTGATATTGCTCATTGTGACATTGCTTATGGTGATAGTCATTACCGTCATAGTATGTATGGTGAAACTGCACACAATGACAATGCTCATGGTGACAGTGTTCATGGTGATAAGGCCGATGGTGAATGTGCCCATGGTGACAGTGCACATGGTGATACTGAGAATGGTGACAGTGCTTATGGTGACAATGATCATGGTTGCAGTACCCATGGTGATATTGCTAAAACTGACAATGCCCTTGGTGATACTGCCTATGGTGACTGTGCTCACGTTAATAGTGCCCATGGTGGAAGTTCCCATTGTGAAAGTGCTCATGGTGACCGTGCCCATGTTGATAGTTCCTATGGTGACAGTGCTCACGGTGATAGTGACCATGGTAACAGTGCACATGGTAGCTGTGCCCTTGGTGACAGTTCCCACAATGACAGTACTCATGGTGACAGTGCTCACGGTGATAGTGCCCATGATGAGAGTGCACATGGTGGTAGTGCATATGGTGGCAGTGAAAAATGGTGAAAGTGCCCATGCTAACACTTCTCATGGTGACAGTGAACACGGTGACAACCCATGCTGACAGTGCTCATGGTAGCAGTAAGCATGGTGACAGTGCTCACAGTGACAGTGCTCATGGTAGCAGTACCCATGGTGATAAATCTCACAGTGATAGTGCCCATGGTTACAGTTCCCATGGTGACACTGCCCATGGTGACAATGCCCATGATGACAGTACCCATGGTGACCATGCCCACAGTGCCATTTCCTATGGTGACAGTGCTCACAGTGACAGCACCCATGGTAACAGTGACATGGTGAGAGTGCTCATGATGATAGTGTCCATGGTGACAGGCCTCATCTTGACAGTCCTCATTGTGCCAGTACCCATAGTGAAAGTATTCACGGTGACAGTGCCCATGTTGACAGTGACCATGGTGAGAGTGCTCAGGGCGGTAGTACTCACAGTAATAGTGCTCATGGTGACAGTGCCAACGGTGACAGTGCTCACGGTGGCAGTGCTCATGGTGATAGTGCCCATGGTGAGAGTCCGCACAATGACAGTGCCCATGGTAGCAGTTCCCATTGTGAAAGTGCTCATGATGACATTGCCCATGTGGGTAGTTCCCATGGTGAGAGTGCTCACGGTGATAGTGACCATGGTAAGAGTGCACATGGTGGCCATGCCCTTGGTGGAAGTGCCTGTGATGACAGGACTCATGGTGACAGTTCTCATGGTGATAGTGACTACGGTGACATTTCACATGGTGGCAGTGAAAAATGGAGAGAGTGCCCATGTTGACAGTTCTCATGGTGACAGTGCACACAGTGACAACCCATGCAGACAGTACTCACGGTGACACTTATCTTTGTTGCAGTACCCATGGTGAAAGTGTTCACAGTGATATTGCCCATGATGGAAGTGCCCATGGTTACAGTTCCCATGGTGACACTGCCCATGATGACAGTGCCCATGGTGACCGTTCCCACGACGCCATTGCCTCTGGTGACAGTGCTCATGGTAACAGTGCCCATGTTGAGAGTGACCACAGTGAGAGTGCTCACAATGATAGTGCCCATGGTGACAGGTCTCATGGTGCCAGTCGGCATTGTGCCAGTACCCATGGCGACAGTGCTCATGGTGACAGTGACCACAGTGAGAGTGCGCACGGTGATAGTGCTCACAGTAATAGTGCTCATGGTGACAGTGCAAATGGTGACAATACCCAAGGTGACAGTACTCATGTTGAAAATACCCATGGTGACAGTTCTCATATTGACAATTTTCATGGTGACCGTTCTTATAATAGCAGTGCCCAAGGAGGCAGTGCTCGTGTTGACAGTGTTAATGCTGACAGTGCACTTCGTGGCAGTTCCTATGGGGACATTATTGATGGTGACACTTTGCATTGTTACAGTGCCCATGGTAACTGTGCTCACAGTGATAGTGCACATCGTGACAGTGCCCATGGTGGGAGTTCACGTGGTGACAGTGCTAAATAGTGACAGTGTTGATGGTGAGAGTGCCAATAGTGACAGTGCTCATGGTGAAACTGCCCATGGAGATATTGCCCATGGTGATAGTGCTCATGGTGACAACCACCTGGTGACAGTGCGAATGGTGATAGTCCCCATGTTGACATGTCTTACGTTGAATGTGACCATGGTGACAGTGCTCATGGTGACAGTGCTCATGGTGACAGTGCTCAAGGTGATGGTCTCCATGTTGACAGTGCCCATGGTGACATTTCTCACGGTGACAGTGCCTATGCTGAAAATTCTCATAGTGAGAGTGCTCATGGTGACAGTGCCCATGGTGATAAAACACATGGTGACAGTACTCATGGTAAAAGTGCCCATGGTGACACTGCACATGGTGGCAGTGCAAAATGGTGGCAGTGCCCATGGTGATATTGCTCATTGTGACATTGCTTATGGTGATAGTCATTACAGTCATAGTATGTATGGTGAAACTGCACACAATGACAATGCTCATGGTGACAGTGTTCATGGTGATAGTGCCGATGGTGAATGTGCCCATGGTGACAGTGCACATGGTGATACTGAGAATGGTGACAGTGCTTATGGTGACAATGATCATGGTTGCAGTACCCATGGTGATATTGCTGAAACTGACAGTGCCCTTGGTGATACTGCCTATGGTGACTGTACTCACGTTAATAGTTCCCATGGTGGAAGTTCCCATTGTGAAAGTGCTCTTGATGACATTGCCCATGTTGGTAGTTAACATGGTGAGAGTGCTCACGGTGATAGTGCCCATGGTAAGAGTGCACATGGTGGCCATGCCCTTGGTGACAGTGCCCGTGATGACAGGACTCATGGTGACAGTTCTCATGGTGATAGTGCCTACGGTGACATTTAACATGGTGGCAGTGAGAAATGGAGACAGTGCCCATGTTGACAGTTCTCATGGTGACTGTGCACACAGTGACAACCCATGCAGACAGTACTCACGGTGACAGTTATCTTTGTTGCAGTACCCATGGTGACAGTGCTCACAGTGATATTGCCCATGGTGGAAGTGCCCATGCTTACAGTTCCCATGGTGACACTGCCCATGATGACAGTGCCCATGGTGACCATTCCCACGGCGCCATTGCCTATGGTGACAGTGCTCATGGTAACAGAGCCCATGGTGAGAGTGACCACGGTGAGAGTGCTCACAGTGATAGTGCCCATGGTGACAGTTCTCATGGTGTCATTCGGAATTGTTCCAGTACCCATGGGGACAGTGTTCATGGTGACAGTGACCACAGTGAGAGTTATCACGGTGATAGTGCTCACAGTAATAGTGCTCATGGTGACAGTGCAAATGATGACAAGACCCATGGTGACAGTACTCATGTTGAAAATACCCATGGTAACAGTTCTCATATCAACAGATTTCATGGTGACAGTTCTCATAATAGCAGTGCCCAAGGTGGCAGTGCTCGTGTTGACAGTGTTAATGCTGACAGTGCACTTGGTGGCAGTTCATATGGGGACAGTACTGATGGTGACACTTTGCATTGTTACAGTACCCATGGTAACTGTGCTCACAGTGATAGTGCACATCGTGACAGTGTCCGTGGTGGTAGTTCACCTGGTGACAGTGCTAAATAGTGACAGTGCACATGCTGACAGTGCTCATGGTGACAGTGCCCATGGTGACAGTGCACACGGTGAAAATGTGCATTGTTACAGTGTTCATGGTGACAGAACCCAAGGTGGCATCGGCCATGGTGACAGTGCCCACAATGAGAGTGCCCATGGTGACAATGCCAACAGTGACAGTGCCCATGGTGACACTTCTCACGGTGACAGTGCCCATGGGGACAGTTAGCATGGTGAGATTTCTCAAGGTGACAGTGCCCGGTGTGACGGTGCTCTCAGTGACCTTGCTCTTGGTGCCAGTTCCCATAGAGACATTCTGCAGGGTCACATATCTCACGGTGAAAATGCCTAAGGTGATATTACCCATGGTGACACTGCACATGGTGGCAGTGCAAAATAGTGACAGTGCGCATGGTGACATTGCTCATGGTGACTTTTCTTATGGTGATAGTCCTTATGGTGACAGTGTATATGCTGACACTGCACACAGTGACAGTTTTCATGGTGACAGTGTTCACGGTGATAGTTCCCGTGGTGAGAGTGTCCATGGCGACAGTGCCCATAGTAACATTTTTCATGGTGTACTGCCCACAGTGAGAGTGCCCATGGTGAAAATACCCTTGGTGACAGTACTCATGGTGACAGTGCTCATGGTGATAGTGTCCATGGTGACAGTGCCCATGTTCACAATTCTCACAGGGATAATGCCGATGGTGAGAGTACCTAGGGTGACAATGCCCATGGTGACAGTGCCCATGGTGTCATGCCCATGGTGACAGTGTTCATGGTGATAGTGCTCATGTTGGCAGTGCCATAAATAACAGTGCTCATTGTTGCACTACTCATGGTGACCGTGCTCATTGTGACAGTGCCCATGTTTACAGTGTTTATGGTGATAGATGTCATGGTGTCAGTTCCCACCGGGAAAGTGCCCACGCTGACAAAGCCCATGCTCATTCTTCCCATTGTGACAGTGCCCACTGTGAAATTGCCGATGGTGACAGCGACCAGTGTGACAAGGCCCTTGGTGACAGTCCTCACGGTGACCGTGCCCATGGTGACAGTGTTGATGGTGAGAGTGCCAATAGTGACAGTGCTCATGGTGAAACTGCCCATGGAGATATTGCCCATGGTGATAGTGCTCATGGTGACAACCCTATGGTGACAGTGCCAATGGTGATAGTCCCCGTGGTGACAGGTCTTACGTTGAATGTGACCATGGTGACAGTGCTCATGGTGACAGTGCTCAAGGTGATGGTCTCCATGTTGACACTGCCCATGGTGACATTTCTCACGGTGACAGTGCCTATGCTGAAAATTCTCATAGTGAGAGTGCTCATGGTGATAGTGCCCATGGTGATATTACCCATGGTGACAGTACTCATGGTAAAAGTGCCCATGGTGACACTGCACATGGTGGCAGTGCAAAATGGTGGCAGTGCCCATGGTGATATTGCTCATTGTGACATTGCTTATGGTGATAGTCATTACAGTTATAGTATGTATGGTGAAACTGCACACAATGACAATGCTCATGGTGACAGTGTTCATGGTGATAGTGCCGATGGTGAATGTGCCCATGGTGACAGTGCACATGGTGATACTGAGAATGGTGACAGTGCTTATGGTGACAATGATCATGGTTGCAGTACCCATGGTGATATTGCTGAAACTGACAGTGCCCTTGGTGATACTGCCTATGCTGACTGTGCTCACGTTAATCGTGCCCATGGTGGAAGTTCCCATTGTGAAAGTGCTCATGGTGACCGTGCCCATGTTGATAGTTCCCATGGTGACAGTGCTCACGGTGATAGTGACCATGGTAACATTGCATATGGTAGCTGTGCCCTTGGTGACAGTGCCCACGATGACAGTACTCATGGTGACAGTGCTAACGGTGATAGTGCCCATGATGACAGTGCACATGGTGGTAGTGCATATGGTGGCAGTGAAAACTGGTGAAAGTGCCCATGCTAACACTTCTCATGGTGACACTGCACACGGTGACAACCCATGCTGACAGTGCGCATGGTAACAGTAAGCGTGGTGACAGTGCTCACAGGGACAGTGCTCATGGTAGCAGTACCCATGGTGATACAGCTCACAGTGATAGTGCCCATGGTTGCAGTGCCCATGGTGACACTGCCCATGGTGACAATGCCCATGATGACAGTACCCATGTTGACCGTGCCCACAGTGCCATTTCCTATGGTGACAGTGCTCAAAGTGACAGCACCCATGGTAACAGTGACATGGTGAGAGTGCTCATGATGATAGTGTCCATGGTGACAGGCCTCATCGTGACAGTCCTCATTGTGCCAGTACCCATAGTGAAAGTATTCACGGTGACAGTGCCCATGTTGACAGTGACCATGGTGAGAGTGCTCAGGGCGGTAGTACTCACAGTAATAGTGCTCATGGTGACAGTGCCAACGGTGACAGTGCTCACGGTGGCAGTGCTCATGGTGAGAGGCCGCACGATGATAGTGCCCATGGTAGCAGTTCCCATTGTGAAAGTGCTCATGATGACATTGCCCATGTTGGTAGTTCCCATGGTGAGAGTGCTCACGGTGATAATGACCATGGTAACAGTGCACATGGTGGCCATGCCCTCGTTGACAGTACCCGTGATGACAGGACTCATGGTGACAGTTCTCATGGTGATAGTGCCTACGGTGACATTTCACATGGTGGCAGTGAAAAATGGAGACAGTGCCCATGTTGAAAGTTCTCATGGTGACAGTGCACACAGTGACAACCCATGCAGACAGTACTCACGGTGACAGTTATCTTTGTTGCAGTACCCATGGTGACAGTGCTCACAGTGATATTGCCCATGGTGGAAGTGCCCATGGTTACAGTTACCATGGTGACACTGCCCATGATGACAGTGCCAATGGTGACCGTTCCCACCGCGCCATTTTTAATGGTGACAGTGCTCATGGTAACACTGCCCATGGTGAGAGTGACCACGGTGAGAGTGCTCACAGTAATAGTGCCCATGGTGACAGGTCTCATGGTGCCAGTCGGCATTGTGCCAGTATCGATGGTGACAGTGCTCATGGTGACAGTGACAACAGTGAGAGTGCTCATGGTGATAGCGCTCACAGTAATAGTGCTCATGGTGACAGTGCAAATGGTGACAATACCCATGGTGACAGTACTCATGTTGAAAATACCCATGGTGACAGTTCTCATATCGACAGTTTTCATGGTGACAGTTCTCTTAATAGCAGTGCCCAAGGTGGCAGTGCTCGTGGTGACAGTGTTAATGCTGACAGTGCACTTGGTGGCAGTTCCTATGGGGACAGTACTGATGATGACACTTTGCATTGTTACAGTGCACATGGTAACTGTGCTCACAGTGATAGTGCACTTCGTGACAGTGCCCATGGTGGTAGTTCACCTGGTGACAGTGCTAAATAGTGACAGTGCACATGCTGACAGTGCTCATGGTGACAGTGCACACGGTGATAATGGGCATTGTTACAGTGTTCATGGTGACAGAACCCAAGGTGGCAGTGGCCATGGTGAGAGTGCCCACAATGAGAGTGCCCATGGTGACAGTGCCAACAGTGACAGTGCCCATGGTGACACTTCTCACGGTGTCAGTGCCCATGGGGACAGTTAGCACGGTGAGATTTCTCACGGTGATAGTGCCCGTTGTGACGGTGCTCACAGTGACCTTGCCCTTGGTGCCAGTTCCCATAGAGACATTCTGCAAGGTCACATTTCTCACGGTGAAAATGCCTATGGTGATATTACCCATGGTGACACTGCACATGGTGGCAGTGCAAAATGGTGACAGTGCGCATGGTGACATTGCTCATGGTGACTTTTCTTACGGTGATAGTCCTTATGGTGACAGTGTACATGCTGACACTGCACACAGTCACAGTGTTCACGGTGATAGTTCCCATGGTGAGAGTGTCCATGGCGACAGTGCCCATAGTAACATTTTTCATGGTGTACTGCCCACAGTGAGAGTGCCCATGGTGAACATACCCTGGGTGACAGTACTCATGGTGACAGTGCTCATGGTGATAGTGTCCATGGTGACAGTGCCCATGTTCACAATTCCCCGTGTGGGGTGAGTGTGGTTCCCCGTGTAGGGTGAGTGTTGGTCCCTGTGTGAAATCAGTGTGGGTCCCCGACTGGGTAGAGTGTGGGTCCCCGTGTGGAATCAGTGTGGGTCCACGTGTGAGGTCATTGTGGTTCCCCGTGTGGGGTGAGTGTGGGTCCCCGTGTGGAATCAGTGTCAGTCCATGTGTGAGGTCACTGTGGGTCCCCATGTGGAATCAGTTTGGGTCCACGTGTGAGGTCACTGTGGGTCCCCATGTGGAATCAGCTTGGGTCCCCGTGTTGGGTTAGTTTGGGTCCTTGTGTGGAATCAGTGTGGGTCCACGTGTGGGGTGGGTGTGGGTCCCCGTGTGGTGTGAGTGTGGGTCCCCGTGTAGCGTGAGTGTGGGTCCCTGTGTGGAAACAGTGTGGATCCCCGTTTGGGTAGAGTTTGGGTCCCCGTGTGGAATCAGTGTGGGTCCACGTGTGAAGTCACTGTGGTTCTCCGTGTGGAATCAGTGTGTGTCCACGTGTGGGGTGGGTGTGGGTCCCCGTGTGGTGTGAGTGTGGGTCCCCGTGTAGCGTGAGTGTGGGTCCCTGTGTGGAAACAGTGTGGATCCCCGTTTGGGTAGAGTGTGGGTCCCCGTTTGGAATCAGTGTGGGTCCACGTGTGAAGTCACTGTGGTTCTCCGTGTGGAATCAGTGTGGGTCCACGTGTGAGGTCACTGTGAGTCCCCGTGTGGGGTGAATATGGGACCCCGTGTGGAATCAGTGTGAGTCCATGTGTGAGGTCACTGTGGGTCCCTGTGTGGAATCAGTGTGGGTCCACGTGTGAGGTCACTCTGGGTCCCCGTGTGGAAGCAGCGTGGGTCCACGTGTGAGGTCACTGTTGGTCCCTGTGTGGAATCAGCGTGGGTCCCCGTGTGGGGTGAGTGTGGGTCCCTGAGTTGGGGACTCTTAGTGAGGGGCCATCCATTTCTGGCTTTTCTGCACCTCACAGCAGAAGGACAAAGGGACTTGCACCTTCTTGTTTCTTGCTGTTGTGTCAGTGTCCCTCTGTGTCACTTCTCCCGACAGGTGCCTTGGGCGTCCAGCACCCGCAAAGCCAGCACTCACCTCTTGGTGCCCCTGAGAGGACCCAGCAGCAGTCAGGCTCAGGGTCTCTGCTCTGTGCCACCGTCTCCTGAGATCTGGAGGTTGTTTTGTGCTCTGCATCCCAGCCCCTCCCTCAGGCCCTGGCTGTGCCCCCTGTGCTGTGTCCACCCTGTAGGATGGGGCCCAGAGATGAGACCTGGCTCCAGGGAGAAAGCACAGCACAAGCAGGCCTGTGCCCGCTCCCCCCAAGCAGGTACTGGTCCCATATATTGGGGTCCTGACAGGCGTAGGGCAGGGCCATTCAAGCTGTCACCTGGATCAGGGGACCCTCCTGGAGCAGGACACTCCAGCACGGAGGTGACTGTGACACAGCCCCAAATTGCTCTGTAGAATTGCTCCTGTCTCCCTGGTTTCCTGTGTGGACGGGCCAGGGAGGAATGTTGACAGCGCCCTCGTTCTCCACGGGTCACTTCCCGCCCGCTGGGTGACACATCCTTTCTGCTGGCCTCTTGCCCCTCCAGGTTCTGGGGTGAGCAAGGCTGATAGCAGGTGAGACTTGCTACGACCCCAGCACCGTCCCTGAGCCTGTTAAGTCCCACCTGTCCCCTGGGAGCCTCCTTGGGGCACACGTGTAGGTAAAGGTCACAGAGCGCGAGTCTGTCATGAGCTAACAGTCCTGTGAAAGTTGATGGAATACACTGTGGGGAAGTGAACCCTCCCTGCTTGGCAGCTCCTTGGCCTCTGGGAGCATGGCCCTCTGTGGAGGAGCTCCAGGCGCCTTCCCTCTATCTGGGCTCTGTGAGCCGGAGTCTGGGGAGAATCTGGGCTGGGGCCACCGTGAGCCACTGGCCCCTAACTTCTTTTCTCTGGGCCTGTACACGGTGGTGGTCCGCCAGGGGCTCCTTGGTCACTGTGCCATTTCTGGGCACCTCTGCCACTTGCCTCCATCCCCTGCATCCCACCCTAGGGGCACATGACAGACAGTGAGGTGACTGCACACACAGTCACACCCCTGCTCGCTCCCCGGGGGAGGTGGCCACTGTGAGTAGAGCTGTCCTCTCCTCTGGGGCAGGAGTGGATGGCCCTTGGCGGCCTCCATGGTCTTCACCTCACACCCTCAGAGCTGGGGGTGCATGGTCTTTGTTTTCACCGCTGCTCCTGAGTGTGAGAAAGGCAGAGGCCGGGTGACGCTCCCGGCCCATCTCAATCCCAGCTCCATGGGGGAGAGAAGGAGCTTCCAGGGCAGGCATCATCTATCCACACCAAGACATGCGGGCAAAGTTTCTGCCACCTCTGGACTCTGGGCTCGCACTGCCCCCAAACTCCCCTCCTTATTCTGACGTGGGAACTTGTCTCTGACACTTTCTGGAGCCTGAGTGGAAATTCAGCCTCTGCAAACCCCTCCCCTACAGTCCCACAAGTTCCAGGTAGAGAGAGAGCAGGAGAGGACTGAGCCGGTTCCTGACAAGGGGGAGGTCTTTAGGTTTAGTTCACCTTGACACGTCCTGAATGCTGCCGCTTGTTTCTGTAATGCTGCTATTATGGAAACTTAAGTGCAGTGAGGGAATTAAGGTGAGGATGCGTAGTCCACGCTGGGACCAGCCTCCCTCCATGGACCTCTCCCATGTGGAAGCCAGAGCAGGCACCTGGGAAGAGTGGACCCTGACCCCTTCCCTTCCCCCCAGCAGGGCACACACAGAGGCCACCACCTCTCATGAGAAAAAACATGTGTCTTGGGAAACAATAAAAATTGTGGTAGGAAGAAGCCATTAGCACATAGACGATTTATTAACATGAGAAGAAGCAGGTTTTCTTTACATGAACTGAACTTCTTTCGGCACTACATTTGTGCCAGGAAAGGCATGAGAAGCACACTCTGGTTGACCAGAAGGAACACATTTTTGAGGACATGTTGGGGTAATGACACAGGTGGCCTGAGTCACCTGCCACCCTTGGTCTATGCTGGCAGGTCAGACTGGGGACTGCAGTTCCCTGGGTGGGCAGGCTAATTTGTCGCCGTTGCCTCTGGTATGTCTGCTCTTGTTAAAGTAGCTGTGGTCCTTGGGGCTGGCTGGGTGACTGTAAGCTGTATCTTTCAACACTCTCTGTTCTGAAAAAGAGAGAACCCTGTGTTAGTGGCAATTCCCCTATGCTGGGACCTGGAACTGTCCTGGGTGCTGATTTAACTCTGAGGCACAGAGTCCTTGGCGAGGCCCCAGTTTCTCTCCTAGGACCTGTCCAACAGCTCTTCCAATCACACAAGGATCAATAGCCCTGCTCTCTACACACAATTTGCCTTTGATTGGTTTCTGGTGGTGAGCAGTGGCTGATGCAGGCTTGCCTTTTTGAAGGGATTCTTCTATTCCTTTGCCTTTTTTATCGTGTCTAATATACTGCAGAAAGTGCCGCAATCTTTCTGGGCTTTCTGGTGAAAGCTCTCTCTTCCCTGGCGAGAGCTGGGGTTGTTTGCTCCCAAGGGACTCTCCTCTTTCCCTGACCTGAGAAGTGTGGCTCATCCCACTTGCTTGAGAAGCCTTTAGTCCTGAAGACCTTTCTTTATACTCTTCCGGTTTGGGCCTCCAGTCGTCCTCCCTCTCATCAGTCGAGGCAAACTGGCCCTTCCACGGGTCCCTGACTTTTGGTTTCCTGGGTTCCTGTTGTCCCTGGTTGCTTCTCGTTTCTTAACGTTCTGCTGGTTGGAGTCTCCTAACGCTCCTCCACTCCTCAGCTGGGGCAGGCATCTTGCTCTGGCTTTTTGTTTCTTCATGCTCTCCTGGTTGTGGCTTCGTGAAAACCCTCCACCCCTCAGCAGATGTGAGCATCTCCCTCTGGCTCTTCATTTCTTCATGCTTTCCAGGTTGGAGCTTCTTACAGCCCCTCCACTCGTCAGTTGGGGCAGACATCTCACTCTGGCTCTGAAATGAGTCCTTAAGTATTGATTTTTTGAATTTCTGCTGCCGCTGGCTGCTCTGTTCACTCACGCTGAGGTCATATGTCACCACCTGGAAAGCTGGCGCGTCCTCACTAACATGTTCCCTCTTGGAACTGGAAAGAGACTGGTGAGAAGCCAAGATGTGTGCAAGAAGGAGCACTTCAGTGTGAGAGTCTTGAAGGAGCTCACCAGTGGCACGGCCTTGAGCCACCTGTGTTTTAAGGCATGGCTCCTTTGGATGTTGGGCAACTGACTTTCTTGGTGGTGACAGGGTTTTCCTAGTGGATGGAAACCCAAAGAGAGTCTCATTCTCCCAGCATCTGCCCATGCGGTTGACTGTGGGCATCTGATAAGGCAGTCTGCCCTCGTGTCCAGTCAGAGGGGCCTCTGAGGGCCCATAACTGTCACCAGGTGAAGTCTTTCCTCAGGCCCTCTGGATTTTTTTTTTTTCTTTTGGCGGTACACGGGTCTCTCACTGCTGTGGCCTCTCCCGTTTTGGAGCACAGGCTACAGACACGCAGGCTCAGCGGCCACGGCTCACGGGCTCAGCCGCTCCACGGCATGTGGGATCTTCCCGGACTGGTGCATGAACCCATGGGCCCTGCATCGGCAGGAGGACTCTCAACCACTGCGCCACCAAGGAAGCCCGCCCTCTGGATTTCTCTATGCTCAAGTGAGGGAACAGGGTGGGAACTCGCCAGGGTGGGAACTGTTGCTTTTGTTATCTATCACTTTCATTCCCTGATGGGGCTGAGGTTTTCCAGAGAACTTATTAGCAAAGTCGCCTTTTGAGTGCACCCCAGATTGACAGGTGGCAGAGGGGCGAAAGGTGGACCCTGGAGAGGACAAGGGTTGAGCCCCACATGGCTTGAGATTTATGGGCTCAAAGGCCTGGTTAGGTAAGCCCCACCTGTGGCTTACCTGCCACCTTATAACATGTGTTTCCGGCATGTGCCGAATCCTTGGACTGAGGAAGGAAAGGTCATGGGAAGAGTCTACACAGGGTTTCCAATGCTTCAAGCCTGCTAGATTTCTGAGTTCCTTGTGAGGGTGGGGCTTAGAAAAAGCACATTTGGCAACAAGCCAGGATTGATGCACAATCACAGGTATCGAACCTTTACTAATCGGCCTCAACTTTGTGCTCAAATGGGCTTTCAAGTTTTTTCTAGATGTTTCTCCTCTGGGCTACTTGGTAAATAGTGTCCAGAGTCACTCTTCAAGGGTGTCATCAAGTATCTTCCTGACTTCTTTTCAGAGTTTCTGTGCAGAAACTTCACTGGGAGCCGGGCCCTGGAGGAAGCTTTTGAGATCCTCCTCAGACATGGCCTTAGACCCTTGCCAAAATCCTTCCCTGGTTGGAATTGCCTTTGACCCTTCCTGTGGGATCTCCTAGGGCACCTGGACCTTATCTTCTGTCGGTCCAGTTTCCTTTTGCCTGTAAAAGCAGAGGGCTGCCAGGGTCCCTGCTTGCCCTGTGCCTGATATGTCCTTAAAAACTGGCTCTGAGGGGAGCTAAATTCCAGAGACAGAGACAGGTGGATACTGAGGGCCAGGCCCCTGTTGGTTTCATCTTTGATGAGCCTCTTTTGAAGATGTTGCTTCTGGAGATCAGGGCCAATTAAGTCCTCATGATGAATGGAAACTGACCTTTGGTCCTGAGAGCGCCCCCTCTCTTGGGGAAGGTTGAGAATGAGTTGGCTAAAGGCTTTCTGAGATCTTTTGACCACAGAGGGTGAAGGCGCCCCACTTTTCAGTTGCTTCTGCAACAAGGGGCATTTCAGACATTGAGTTTCAGTTGGGATAAAATTGAGTGGGTTGTTCTGAAATGTAGGACAACCTAGTCCACAGGTACTCATCTGGGGTGGAGAATAAGGTGGTCTGAATGGGAGAGAAGATGGGCGGTAGGGCTGGGCCTGGATCTGAGACAGAGGTGGGGGCTGGCAGTGAGGCAAGTTTTCAGTGAAAGGCTGGGGTGGCACCCCCAGGCAGGGCAAGACTGGGGCCTGGGTAGGACCTAAAGTTATTCTAGGTTGAATTGAAAGTGGAACGCCATTAGAAACTCCACTGAATGAAACAAAGGGTGCCTGCTGTTGAGAGGAGCTCCTAGTAGCCACCAGGGACTCGCTGTGCATAGAGGGGAGACCCCAGTAGAGCTGGCTGTATTTCTGTTCCAAGTGGTCCCTCAAGACCTCGGAGTGTAAGAGGTGCCATGGACCGCGTCGCTGCTCTGTTTTGTCTTTCATGTTCCAGAAAAATTGAGGGTTTGTGTTGTCCTGCTCAGCACCCAGTGATTTCCGCATATTCCCTAAAGTGTTCAGGTGGTAGTCTGAGCTCATTTGTTCTGAGAATGACTCATCCTTTTCTTTCTCCTTACAAATGTTTGGTTTTACTTTCTTGGTGATTAGAATCTGCAGCAGCTTCTGGACTTCAGGGTTGACAAATGGGGGGCTACCAGCCTTTTCCTGCTTGTCTGTGGGCCCTACTGAGAATGGGGCCCCTGGTGGCTGGTGGGACAGGTGTTCTTGCCAGGCCTCACTCTCTGATGAGGTGAGGAAGAACAAGGCCTTGGTAGTCTTCCACCAGAAGGACAAGAACAAAATGTGATAGCACGCGAGGCCAAGACTCAAGATGTCTGCAATGGTAGATGCGATAAAAGAGTTACCTAGAGATGAACTCTTTGCAACAGTGCCAAGGGTGATTTTGTTCAAGTTGGATGAGTCTTGATGTTCTGTTGACAGGGTGGAGGCCACAGGTAAAGAGCCCTGGCTTGGAGGAGCCAGGGCAGCTGATGGGCAAATGGCAGGAACAGCCTCTTCTGCAGGTTCCCCGCAGGGCTGGTGGGCTCCAGCAGGCTCTGCTTTGCACATCTCACAAAGGGGGTCTTGACAGGAGAGCTGATGGAAGCCGCCATTGTCACGGAACTTGTCCGGGTAGCTGCAGGAGACATGAGGCACAAGCTGCAGCCAGGAGTCCCCAGGACCCGGAGGGCTGGGCAGGGCAGGCATGGGTGGGCACCTGTGGCCCACCGCCCTCCACGGCCCCATTGCTGTCTTCACAGTGCTTCTGCTATCCCTCACCCCAGGGCTTTAGACATACGCTGTCCTCAGGGCTTCCCCTCGCATTTCAGGCCCAGGCTCCCTGCAGCCCAGGTGTAACACCATAGGCTTGGGGTGGAAGAAGAACCCAGGAGAGAAGGGAAAGATTCTTTACGTATGCAGAAGTGAAATCAGGTCCCAAGCCACTTCCGCGTCTTCCAGGCAATATGCGAGATCTGGAAATCAGCAGAGTGGGTCATGATGGTGAAGGCAAGGGCCGAGGGGGTCTCACAGGAGCCTGAGTGCAGTGTCCCTTTAAGGGGACACCATTGGGAGATTGGAGCCCAAGCACCAGCGTCCAGGGCCACATGATCCCTGACAGTGATGGCAAAGCTCATGAAAGGATTTATCATTTACAAAGTACTTCCATATCCATTACCCCTTGCTTCCCTCACATCCTCCCTGTGGGGGACAATGGGCAGGGGTCACCTCACAGAGGAATCTGAGCAAAGTTAAACAACTTGTCCACGGTTGGACCTGGAGGTCCCACCTCCCAATCTAGGTGCTATTGGTCCACTGTAGCCCACACACCGCTGCTGGGCCGCACCCTTTTTCCAGACCCTTACCGCTTCATTGTGCCCATGGAATCTGGGAAGTATCTGGGTTCTGCTCTCCTTCCCAGGAGCCTCCCTGACGGTTCTGTTTCTTGAGGGACAGGCCCTGCCACTGGCCTCCTGGCAGCCTATGGAGCTGGGCCCTCCGGGCTGGGAGAGATGGGGGCTAACACTCGGGGCACATGGGGATGAATGGCACAACTTACCTTCCCAAGCTCCGTTTTTCTCGTTATTCTTGCGTCTCTTCTTTGGCTCTGTTTGATGCTGAGAGACAGAAAAAACGAGGACCTGGGACCCAATTCTAACTCTCCCCTCTCTAGACGAGCCTCAGACACTCAGCGACCATACATAATATGACTTTCTACATTTAACTAACAGAGCTTTGTGGTTTTTCTTTCCTTTCACTCATTTTGAAAGAGGATAAAAATATTTTGTGTTTTCCGTCTCTGAAGAACATAAAGAAGGATTTTCAATGTGAGATTCACCCTGGATTTCTTTCGTCACTGATCCTCTGCTCAGGAAACACTCACATTCTCTGAACTACGGGTTGATCTGAGCTCCAACAGGTGGGTCTCTGCTTCCCGAGGCCAGGGCCACTTCAGCCCCTGCTCTGTGAGGATGCCAGGGCCTCAGCACTTCCAGCAGATCAACCCTCATCCGAGACACCTGTTCACAGCTGGTGATCCAGTGCTCATGGGCCTGTTGTCTGGCTGAGATTGAACTCGGTATCCAGTCTTCGCCTTCTGGTCACTGTGTGTGAGACTTGCCCTGGAGCCCTCTACCATACCTGGGCAACTGGTCTGAGATCTTTGGATAGAAATCCTAGTGTTCACTCTATCCCCTGCACGGGCTGGCTTGTCCTTACAGGTATGATGTTCTGTGATTGGGAGTAGATGTCCTATTTTTTCCCATTTCAGGAGTGTCTGTAGTTGATTCAGAAAAGTGGAAATAAGAGTAGAAAAGAAGAGAGAATCAAGTGCTTCTGTGTCTGGCCCCAGGGTTCCTTACCTTCCTGATGTCTTCATGTTTCCTAGGAGGTGGTGAAGATACATTATTCTCAAGGTAGGGGAGTAACAGGACAAAGAGCCCCAGTCCACAGAGAGAGCCGACGATGATGTCAGTCACACAGTGAGTGGGACAGGGGCCCAGAGTAGGATCAAAATGGCTTTTCAGAAAAAAGAGAGGATTCTCCATCATCTGAATCACACTGCTGCCCACAGGCAACTGAGCACAGGGTGTGCACTTGGTGACTAAAATACTAGGCTTAAATGGTAGAGCTGTGGTTTGGTCACAAAGGGCTCCTGAGGGTGTGGGAGGGAGTCATAGAGGAGGAGTCATAGAGGAGTCATGGCCCCTCCCCACGCTTCTGCCCCACAGCTGTATCCCTCCACCCTCATGGGTCTTCTAGACCTTAGTCAATTTTCTATTCATTCCACCTGGAAATCACATTTTTCCTGGTTCCTCAGATCTCTTGGGGATCTCGGCTTGAACCCACCATTTTCATAGCCTTTGAAACTCTGAAATTCCCCCAGGATTTTGGCTGTTTCCCAATGATTTAGACTCTCAGAATCTCCTTTGTTCACAATTCCATGGTTTTTCCATCTCGCATATTTACATTTAAGTTGTATCAATACGTTCTCAGCAAATTTCAGTTATACAATACAGTATTATCAACTCTGGTCACCATGTTGTACATTAGACCCTAAGACTTTCATCTCATACAAAGTTTGTACCCTGTTGCCACCCTCTCCTTATTTCCCCCAACCCTAGCCCTTGGCAAACACTCCTCTGTTTCTCTGAGTTTGACTTTTTTCTTTGTAGATTCTGCATATAGTTGATAATAGGCAGTGTTTGCCTGTCTCTGTCTGGCTTTCTCTTAGCATGATGTCCTCTAGATTCATCCACATTGTTGCAAATAGGAACACCACTTTTCCCATATAATAAGTTTTTTACTTTCATCAACCCAGAAATAGAACTTTTTTATACTTATTTAATTTTGAATATTTAATTGGTTATAGTTTCCATCCACCTCTGCCAACTTCACTCAGAATAATTAACACAAAAATTCAAACTAATTATTATTATTTCAAATTGACAAAACCAAGTATAATAAAAAGATAAGTAATTAAACTTCTAAATGATATGTTTTGTGTTAGTAACCTTTTATACTTCTGAAGGTAGAAAAGCTTCACAAAGACTGTACACACACACACACACACACTCCAACAGACGAACGCAGTATATTCAAATCCAAAAATTAAGCATGTCCTCATTTTCTCTAAATCTTTTGTATATTGTCTTGACCACATTTCTTCTCACTCTGCCCCAAATAGACAGTCTCCATTCTCCAGAGTTTATAAACATGTGTGGAACACCCAGAAGTCAGAAATGGGTCAGGTGAGCTTAGGTTCTAATCTTTAGAGTAGGCACTGGGACTGGAGGACCAAGGCCTGGGTTAAAGTCATCTCCAGTAGCCTTTTCTGATATCCCTAGTGTGTTCTACACATATTCTCTTTTTCAGAATACACCTTGCCTTCCCCCTCCTACCCTACCCCCTCCAGACCCTGGAGCTTCGAGTCTTGCCTGCACCTTCTAGACAGGGCACTTTGAGTCTTATAGGAAATCCCCTATGACATCATTTGACATCCCTTTTGGCAGGTGGAATTGGGTATTCACTTAGGGATTGTACTTTTTCATCACTACCTGGTTAATTTTTCTTAATATGTGAACTATTTATTTGGCTCTACTGTCATGAATGTACATGTTCAAGAACACGTCTCTAGCATCTACTGTTGCTTTTATTACAGTCTCTTCACCCTTTATGATATTGTCACTGGGGCATGACAGTCCTCAGTGTGAACAGCTAGGGTACCTGAGGAGCATGGAGGTCCCTAATTTAGACAAGTAGAATCGATGGAGATCATGGTGGGTCCTGGTTTCTGCTTCATTTGCAAGGGGACTTATGGATGACTAGTTGAGAGGGAGAAAATCCAGGAAGCCAGCGTCTTGGCGGGTGTTCCCTTCAGGAACCCCTGCAGCCTCTCATGGTGAGGATGGAGAGAGGTGCCCTGGTGGCTCTGGAGGGGGTGGGGACGAGGGGGTGGCCATGGAGCTTTGTATGTAGCAGAATCTTACTCTCCAGAGAAAGGACTTGGCCAGAGTGCAATTCTGAAATCTCATCCCAGCTAGAGGAAATAAATTCTCCCCCAATGCAGCCTTCTCCCTCTTTCCTTTTTCATGTGATGCAGTGTGTTGTGGGAACATATCAGCAGGGGATAGGGCTTCAAGGAAATGCTGCAGCCAAGGCAAGGAGTAGGGGCAGGGGAAAGAGCCATATCCCTGGGGAGAGTCAGAAACACTTGTGAAGGCCACACCCTCAAGCAGAGGCCCACTAGAGACTGGGACTTACTGCAAGATTAGAGAATGTCTTCCCTCCCCCACAGTTTACCATCACACCCGCAGGCCTCCAGTACAGTTAAGAGTAGATCACCGCCAAAAGAACTGCAAGACACAGACTCAAGCTGAGCAACAGTACTTAGGGAAGCCCCAACGTCAAGATGAGAGACAAGGGACTTCCTTGGTGGTCCAGTGGTTAAGAATCTGTGCTCCCAATTCAGGGGGCCCAGGTTTGATCCCTGGTCAGGGAACCAGATCCTGAATGATGCAACAAAGACCCGGCTCAGGCAAATAAATAAATATTTTTAAAAAAAGGAGAAACAAAAACAAGGACATTAGAGGAATTTGAAGTCTTTGGCACTTATGTTACCACAAACATTAAAAACAGAACAACTGACAAAGATCAGAAAATTATATCTACATAAAGGAGGAACTTCCAAGGAGAAATGAATGCTGGTAAAATGAAATCCTTGAGTTTTCTGCTTCTTAATCAATCTACAAAAGAACTGTTATCAGCCCTGGTGGCCTAATGGATAGCATATAAGTGTTTTAAGGGCCAGTAGTAACAATGTGTTAAGGAATTATGGCACATGGATAAGTGAAATTAATGACAGCCACGTCACAAGAATGGGAGAAAAGAATTGGGAATACTATGTTATAAAGTTCCTGAACCCATGAAGTGGTGTGGTGGTATTTCAAGGTGGGAATAGATTATTTTAAAAAATGCATATTGTAAACTCTAAGGAAACCATAAAAAATGGAAGAAGTATAACTTACACTCTTAAATGAGGAGATAAAATGGAAGCATTAGGGGAAACTGGGAACTGGGTACAAGGAACAGTCTGTACTATTTTTGCAACTTTGCTGTTATTCTAAAATTATTCCCAAAGTAGTAGCTGAATAGGCTCCTTAAGGGTACCTGCTTAATTATGAAACTCTGTCAAATAAATGAATGGTGCATCTCTTGCCCTCAGTTCCGTATTTTAGAAAGGTTAAATAATCCTGGAAAAATGAGCACATTTAAGTCAGTTTCTCCACCCCACTCCAGGTGATTCTCTCCTCATTGTCCCTCATTTGGCTCTATAGATTATTTAGTTCTTTTTAGGATGCTAATACAGCTGTCACTCTAGCTACATATGCCCCATTAATGTAAGTAAGAGAATATGCCCACATAGATTGCTGGATATATATGCCCTTATTCATGTTTTCCAAGACAAAAAATAAACAAGTAAGAGGATTGATTTTATTCAGGCTTTTGCAATAAGAAGATCAGAATGTCTTGCAGGGTGGTTTTTGCCTTAGACTTTTTTAGGGAAAGTAGAAAAGTTACAGGTGGGGCTGATTTACAGTTGGAATTATTTTGCAATTAGGTGGAGTCTCAGTTAGATGAACAGGAAGGTTCATCTCTGTGTCTGGCTAGTTTTAGAAGGACAAAGAGTTCTGAGCTCAGCTAATCATTTCATGAAACAAAGAAAGAGAAGTTGAGAGATCAGTGCCTGGTCTTATGAGCAGGTCAAGGCAAAAGGGGAAAAGTTGGTATTTCCGTGGTCACAGATAAACAAGGGAGTGATGTCCAGGTCTTAGGTGAAACCTGAGAAGGCCTGGGTAGCAAATCTTATCTTAAGTGGGGTGGTTCTTTGTGGTACACAAAAGGTGGAGGATTTCAGAAAACAGAGGATAGGGTGATTTCTTAACTCTTGCTATTTTCTGAGATCACAAATCACAGGTAAAATCCAAAACTGTTGGGCCTCAGTTTTGTTCATGACCAAGGAGTGTCATTCACACTTCTTGAACATCACAGAGACAATCATAAACCTTTGAGTGGGTCAAATCTGGGTCTAAGGAATAATCTCCTGAAGACACTTGTTTGGCATTGTTCCTGCAAAATCATTTGAACAATTGTTGAGAAGAAGTGGAAAAGGTGAGCGTTTTAGAGTTCTGGAGATCAGGCGTCTTAAAAGAGGGATTCTAAAAGGAAGAAGAGAAATATTAACCTAAAATATTATAGTAAGTAAAAAGTCTGTACCCTCTCTTTTCCATGTGAAAATCAGAGGCAAAATCATATCAACTTAAAATTATGTTTAGTAACTAATTTTCAGTATTTTATCTTATGTAAAAATGTATAGGTATGTAAAGAATACTATTATTTAACTCAGTTTAGCTTAAGTCTAATGTTTTAAGTTACCTAAAGATCTTGGAAAGTATCTTCATACCACAAGCATAAGCACTGTTAAGATAAGATTAGTTTGAATAATGATTCAATGTTGTGAAAGATAATTTACATTTTTCATAATCTGAAACACCTGGTAGATACAATGCTCGTTTATTCAATCAGAAAAATTTTATAAGTTTAGGAAGAGCATATCCAGGTAGAATAGAAATGTATGATGTTGAAAACATAGCTGTTTTTATTAAACCAATAATATTAAACGAGTCTTTTTTGACAAAGATTTGCCTTAATTATGTAAACTTGAATTTTAAAAACTTTTTAGTTAGTTTCCATAAGAGTACTTTTTAAGCATATGAAAATCTCAGAAGTTCAGTTTCCTTAATTTCTGGTAATTTGAGAACTGTTCCATTTATGTGTGTTTGTTTCTGTTTAAGCTAATCCAAACAGAATTCTCTTTAAGAAATTTCATAGAGCATTTTTGTAATACCATCCAAAGTTAGACACTTACTACACATTCATAGACAAAAATAAATACAGACAGACACAGCTAGAGAGCTTCAAGTCTACAACTTTAGCCATGCGTTGGACAAAAGCACAGAAATACTAATACATGATCCCTGGGCCATATAAAAGAGTTAGCTTTCATCCTTGTCCCACCGATACTTGCAAAAGAGATCTTCATGATTCCCTTCGTCCTGATGTGTAATCTGATGGTTGCTGTGTAGTAAATTTTCGGCAAGTAGCCAAGAAGAGACGAAGTGGCCATCTGGGTGTCTCCAAAATCCATCTGAGTGGCAAAACATCCAGCTTGTTTCCAATGAGATTTTTCAGCCTCAGGTATTAGCAGGCTGTTGTGCTGTAGGTTCCTTAAGTAGAGTTTCCCATGTCTAAAAAAGATTGAGCAAGGGGAAGCATGTAGGTAGCAGAGGACAGATTTTCTTGGGAAGTGGCTCTGTTAACATTTTTTTTTCTTTTTTCTTTTTTTTTCTTTTTTATTTTTATATTTAACAAATTTAATCAGTTATACATATACATATGTTCCCATATCCCCTCCCTTTTGCGTCACCCTCCCGCCCTCCCTATCCCACCCCTCCAGGTGGTCAGAAAGCACCGAGCTGGTCTCCCTGTGCTATGCGGCTGCTTCCCACTAGCTATCTACATTACGTTTGGTAGTGTATATATGTCCATGCCGCTCTTTCGCTTTGTCACAGCTTACCCTTCCCCCTCCCCATATCCTCAAGTCCATTCTCTAGTAGATCTGTGTCTTTATTCCTGTCTTAGCCCTATGTTCTTCATGACATTTTTTTTTCTTAAATTCCATATATATGTGTCAGCATACAGTATTTGTCTTTCTCTTTTTCACTTACTTCACTCTGTATGACAGAGTCTAGGTCCATCCACCTCATTACAAATAGATCAATTTCATTTCCTTTTATGGCTGAGTAATATTCCATTGTATATATGTGCCACATCTTCTTTATCCATTCATCTGATGATGGACACTTAGGTTGTTTGCATCTCCAGGCTATTGTCAATAGGGCTGCTATGAACATTTTGGTACATGACTCTTTTTGAATTATGGTTTTCTCAGGGTATATGCCCAGTAGTGGGATTGCTGTGTCATATGGTAGTTCTATTTGTAGTTTTATAAGGAACCTCCATACCGTTCTCCATAGTGGTTGTACCAATTGACATTCCCACCAGCAGTGCAAGAGTGTTCCCGTTTTTCCACACCCTCTCCAGCATTTATTGTTTCTAGATTTTTTGATGATGGCCATTCTGACTTGTGTGATATGATATCTCACTGTAGTTTTGATTTGCATTTCTCTAATGAGTAAAGATGTTGAGCATCCTTTCATGTGCTTGTTGGCAGTCTGTGTATCTTCTATGGAGAAATGTCTATTCAGGTCTTCTGCCCATTTTTGGATTGGGTTGTTTGTTATTGAGCTGCATGAGCTGCTTATAAATTTTGGAGATTAATCCTTCGTCAGTTGCTTCATTTGCAAATATTTTCTCCCATTCTGAGGGTTGTCTTTTGGTCTTGGTTATGGTTTCCTTTGCTGTGCAAAAGCTTTTAAGTTTCATTAGGTCCCATGTGTTTATTTTTGTCTTTATTTCCATTACTCTAGGAGGTGGGTCAAAAAGGATCTTGCTGTGATTTATGTCATAGAGTGTTCTGCCTATGTTTTCCTCTAAGCGTTTGATAGTGTCTGGCCTTACATTTAGGTCTTTAATCCATTTTGAGCTTATTTTTGTGTATGGTGTTAGGGAGTGATCTAATCTCATACTTTTACATGTCCCTGTCCAGTTTTCCCAGCACCACTTATTGAAGAGGCTGTCCTTTCTCCACTGTACATTCTGGCCTCCTTTATCAAAGATAAGGTGACCATATGTGCGTGGGTTTATCGCTGGGCTTTCTATCCTGTTCCATCGATCTATCTTTCTGTTTTTGTGCCAGTACCACACTGTCTTGATTACTGTAGCTTTGTAGTATAGTCTGAAGTCAGGGAGCCTGATTCCTCCAGCTCCATTTTTCGTTCTCAAGATTGCTTTGGCTATTCGGGGTCTTTTGTGTTTCTATACAAACTGTGAAATTTTTTGTTCTAGTTCTGTGAAAAATGTCAGTGGTAGTTTGATAGGGATTGCATTGAATCGGTAGATTGCTTTGGGTAGTAGAGTCATTTTCACAATGTTGATTCTTCCAATCCAAGAACATGGTACATCTCTCCATCTATTTGTATCATCTTTAATTTCTTTCATCAGTGTCTTATAATTTTCTGAATACAGGTCTTTTGTCTCCTTAGGTAGGTTTGTTCCTAGATATTTTATTCTTTTTGTTGCAATGGTAAATGGGAGTGTTTCCTTGATTTCACTTTCAGATTTTTCATCATTAGTATGTAGGAATGCCAGAGATTTCTGTGCATTCATTTTGTATCCCGCTACTTTACCAAATTCATTGATTAGCTCTAGTAGTTTTCTGGTAGCATCTTTAGGATTCTCTATGTATAGTATCATGTCCTCTGCAAACAGTGACAGCTTTACCTCTTCTTTTCCGAATTGGATTCCTTTTATTTCCTTTTCTTCTCCGATTGCTGTGGTTAAAACTTCCAAAACTATGTTGAATAAGAGTGGTGAGAGTGGGCAACCTTGTCTTGTTCCTGATCTTAGTGGAAATGGTTTCCGTTTTTCACCATTGAGGACGATGCTGCCTGTGGGTTTATCATATATGGCCTTTATTATGTTGAGGAAAGTTCCCTCTATGCCTACTTTCTGCAGGGTATTTTATCATAAATCGGTGTTGAATTTTGTTGAAAGCTTTCTCTGCATCTATTGAGATGACTATATGGCTTTTGTCCTTCAATTTGTTAATATGGTGTATCACGTTGACTGATTTGCGTATATTGAAAAATCCTTGCATTCCTGGAATAAACCCCACTTGATCATGGTGTATGATCCTTTTAATGTGCTGTTGGATTCTGTTTGCTAGTATTTTGTTGAGGATTTTTGCATCTATGTTCATCAGTGATATTGGCCTGTTGTTTTCTTTCTTTGTGACATCCTTGTCTGGTTTTGGTATCAAGGTGATGGTGGCCTTGTAGAATGAGTTTGGGTGTGTTCCACCCTCTGCTATATTTTGGAAGAGTTTGAGAATGATAGGTGTTATATCTGCTTTAAATGCTTGATAGAATTCGCCTGTGAAGCCATCAGGCCCTGGGCTTGTGTTTGTTGGAAGATTTTTTATCACAGTTTCAATTTCAGTGCTTGTGATTGGTCTGTTCATATTTTCTGTTTCTTCCTGATTCAGTCATGGCAGGTTGTGCATTTCTAAGAATTTGTCCATTTCTTCCAGGTTGTCCATTTTATTGGCATAGAGTTGTTTGTAATAATCTCTCATGATCTTTTGTATTTCTGCAGTGTCAGTTGTTACTTCTCCTTTTTCATTTCTAATTCTATTGATTTGAGTCTTCTCCCTTTTTTATCTTGATGAGTCTGGCTAATGGTTTATCAATTTTGTTTATCTTCTCAAAGAACCAGCTTTCAGTTTTATTGATTTTTGCTATCATTTCCTTCATTTCATTTTCATTTTTTCTGATCTGATTTTATGATTTCTTTTCTTCTGCTAACTTTGGGGTTTTTTTGTTCTTCTTTCTCTAATTGCTTTAGATGTAAGGTTAGGTTGTTTATTCGAGATGTTTCCTGTTTCTTAAAGTAGGATTGTATTGCTATAAACTTCCCTCTTAGAACTCTTTGCTTTTGCTGCATTCCATAGGTTTTGGGTCGTCGTGTCTCCATTGTCCTTTGTTTCTAGGTATTTTTTGATTTCCTCTTTGATTTCATCAGTGATCACTTCGTTATTAAGTAGTGTATTGTTTAGCATCCATATGTTTATATTTTTTACAGATCTTTTCCTGTAATTGATATCTAGTCTCATAGTGTTGTGGTCGGAAAAGATACTTGATACGATTTCAATTTTCTTAAATTTACCAAGGCTTGATTTGTGACCCAAGATATGATCTATCCTGGAGGATGTTCCATGAGCACTTGAGAAAAATGTGTATTCTGTTGTTTTTGGATGGAATGTCCTATAAATATCAATTAAGTCCATCTTGTTTAATGTGTCATTTAAAACTTGTGTTTCCTTATTTATTTTCATTTTGGATGATCTGTCCATTGGTGAAAGTGGGGTGTGAAAGTCCCCTACTATGATTGTGTTACTGTCGATTTCCCCTTTTATGGCTGTTAGTATTTGCCTTATGTATTGATGTGCTCCTATGTTGGGTGCATAAATATTTACAATTGTTATATCTTCTTCTTGGATCGATCCGTTGATCATTATGTAGTGTCCTTCTTTGAATCTTGTAATAGTCTTTATTTTAAAGTCTATTTTGTCTGATATATAAATTGCTACTCCTGCTTTCTTCTGATTTCCATTTGCATGGAATATCTTTTTCCATCCCCTCACTTTCAGTCTGTATGTGTCCCTAGGTCTGAAGTGGGTCTCTTGTAGACAGCATATATACGTGTCTTGTTTTTGTATCCATTCAGCCAGTCTGTGTCTTTTGATGGGAGCATTTAATCCATTTACATTTAAGTTAATTATTGATATGTATATTCCTATTCCCATTTTCTTAATTGTCTTGGGTTTGTTATTGTAGGTGTTTTCTTTCTCTTGTGTTTCTTGTCTCGAGAAATTCCTGTAGCATTTATTGTAAAGCTGGTTTTGTGCTGCTGAACTCTCTCAGCTTTTGCTTGTCTGTAAACGTTTTACTTTCTCCATCAAATCTGAATGAGATCCTTGCTGGGTAGAGTAATCTTGGTTGTAGGTTTTTCTCCTTCATCACTTTAAATATGTCCTGCCAATTCCTTCTGGCTTGCAGAGTTTCTGCTGAAAGTTCAGCTGTTAACCTTGTTGGGATTCCCTTTTGTGTTATTTGTTGATTTTCCCTTGCTCCTTTTAATATTTTGTCTGTGCATTTAATTTTTGATAATTTGATTACTATGTGTCTTGGCATGTTTCTTTTTGGATTTATCCTGTGTGGGACTCTCTGTGCTTCCTGGACTTGATTGACGATTTCCTTTCCCATATTAGGGAAATTTTCAACTATAATCTCTTCAAATATTTTCTCAGTCCCTTTCTTTTTCTCTTCTTCTTCTGGGACCCCTATAATTGGAATGTTGGTGCCTTTAATGTTGTCCCAGAGGTCTCTGAAGCTGTCCTCAGTTCTTTTCATTCTTTTTTCTTTATTCTGCTCTGCAGTACTTATTCCCACTATTTTATCTTCTGGGTCACTTATCTGTTCTTCTGCCTCAGTTATTCTGTTATTGATGCCTTCTAGAGTATTTTTAATTTCATTTATTGTGTTGTTCATCATTGGTTGTTTTCTCTTTAGTTCTTCTAGGTCCTTGTTAAATGTTTCTTGCATTTTCTGTATTCTATTTCCAAGATATTTGATCATCTTTACTTTCATTTTTCTGAATTCTTTTTCAGGTAGGTTGCCTATTTCCTCTTCATTTGTTAGGTCTGGTGGGTTTTTACCTTGCTCCTTCATCTGCTGTGTGTTTTTCTGTCTTCTCATTTTGCTTATCTTACTGTGTGTGGGTCTCCTTTCAGCGGGCTGAAAGTTCATAGTTCCTCTTGTTTTTGGTGTCTGTCCCCAGTGGCTAAGCTTGGTTCAGTGGGTTGTGTAGGCTTCCTGTTGGAGGGGACTAGTGCCTGTGTCCTAGCGGATGAGACTGGATCTTGTCTTTCTGGTGGGCAGTTCCACGTCCTGTGGTGTGTTTTTGGGTGTCTGTGGTCTTGTTATGATTTTAGGCAGCCTCTCTTCTAATGGGTGGGGTTGTGCTCCTGTCTTGCTAGTTGTTTGACATAGGGTGTCCAGCAGTGTAGCTTGCTGGTGGATGAGTGAAGATGGGTCTTGGCATTGAGATGGAGATCTCTGGGAGATTTTCGACGTTTGATATTACGTGGAGCTGGGAGGTTTCTTGTGGACCAGTGTCCTGAATTTGGCTCGCCCACCTAAGAGGCACAGCACTGACTCCTGGCTGGAGCACCAAGAGCCTTTCATCTACACAGCTCAGAATAAAATGGAGAAAAGAAAGAAAGAAAGAAAGAGGATAAAATAAAGTAAAGTAAGATAAAATACAATACAGTTATTAAAATAAAAAAAAAAACATTTTTAAGAAAATAATTTTAATAAGTAAAAAAAGAAAAAAACGGACAGAACCCTAGGACAAATGGTGAAAGCAAAGCTCTACAGACGCAATCTCACATAGAAGCATATACATACACACTCACAAAAAGACGAAAAGGGGAAAAAATAATATATCTTGCTCCCAAAGTCCATCTCCTCAATTGAGGATGATTCGTTGTCTATTCAGGTGTTCTACAGATGCAGGGTACATCAAGTTGACTGTGGATATTTAGTCCGCTGATCCTGAGGCTGCTGGGAGAAATTTCCCTTTCCTTTCTTTGTTCGCACAGCTCCCGGGATTAACCTTTGGATTCGGCCCTGCTTGTGCATCTAGGTCGCCTGAGAGCGTCTGTTCTTCACTCAGACAGGACGGGGTTAAAGGAGCAGCTGATTTGGCAGCTCTGGCTCACTCAGGCTGCGGAGAGGGAGGGGTACAGATGTGGAGTGAACCTGCGGTTGCAGAGGCCGGCGTGACGTTGCACCAGACTAAGGCGCGCCGTGCGTTCTCCCCGGAAAATTGTCCCTCGATCATGGGACCCTAGCGGTGGCGGGCTTCACAGGTTCTCGGGAGGGGAGGGGTGGAGAGTGTCCTGTGCTCGAACCTAGGATTCTTGGTGGCTGCAGCATCAGCCTTAGCATCTCATGCCCATCTCTGGTTTCCACACTGATAGATGCGGCTCACGCCCGTCTCTGTAGCTCCTTTAAGCAGTGCTCTTAATCCCCTCTCCTCGCACACCAGGTAACAAAGAGGGAAGAAAAAGTCTCTTGCCTCTTTGGCAGGTGCAGGCTTTTCCCTGGACTCCCTCCTGGCTAGCCGGGGTGCACTAACCCCCTGCAAGCTGTGTTCATGCCGCCAAGCCCAGTCCTCTCCCTGCGCTCTGACCGAAGCCCGAGCCTCAGCTTCCAGCCCCGCCCGCCCCTGCGGGTTAGCAGACAAGCCTCTCGGGTTGGTGAGTGCTGGTCAGCACCGATACTCTGTGCGGGAATCTCTCGCTTTGCCCTCTGCACCCCTGTGGCTGCACTCTTCTCCGCGGCTCCGAAACTCCCCCCCCTCCGCCACCTGCAGTCACCACTCGCGAAGGGGCTTCTAGTGTGTGGAAACCTTTCCTCCTTCACGGCTCCCTCCCACTGGTGCAGGTCCCATCGCTATTCTTTTGTCTCTGTTTATTCTTTTTTCTTTTGCCTTACCCAGGTACGTGGGGAGTTTCTTGCCTTTTGCGAGGTCTGGGGTCTTCTGCCAGCATTCAGTGGGTGTTCTATAGGAGCAATTCCACGTGTAGATGTATTTCTGATGTATCTGTGGGGAGGAAGGTGATCTCCGTGTCTTACTCTTCCGCCATCTTCTCAAATCTCCACAATAGTTCTTGTGTTGTAACAATTAGATCAGTCCAAAAGGGAGATAGTGAATTCCTTATTCTGTGAATTTAAGAAAAGGCTTTTTCTTTTCCTCCAGGAGTCATAGATGTTGTATTGAATATAAGCTTTAGCTGGAACATCAAGCCAATGCTTCTCACGTTTTATTTTAATGTTTGTGTTCGGTGTTTTTAATCGGGATCGGTATGGAGCCTCACTCATGGTAGATCTGCAGTATTTCTTTATTTCTGCTGTGAATTCACGGCATTTATGTTTATCGATGGTTCTTGATTCATGGGATGCTTATTATTTTCACGTAATAAAATCAGATATTAGGCACTTTATGTATGTTGCATCTGGGTAATTCCCACCTGCATTGTTCATCATGAATGCAAGTGTCACATTACCTGAGATACCTTCTCCAGCTCCCTCAGTCAGAGCAACTGGATGCCTTCACTGTTGCCTTTAGAACTTTGGGAAATTCATACATACACAGAGATCTAATAGGCACACACACATCTATACCTATAAACATGCATGTACATGTATATATATCCACACATGTAAATATTTTACTTTTTCTTTCAATAAGTTTTTTCACATTTGTGTGATTTTTAACAACAATAACAGAACCCTATGGGGTTAAGCATACCATAGGCAGACTTTAAAGCAGAGTGTGAATATCTTAAAATTAACACACTATAAAGATGGAAAATATTATATGAAAATTGAACAAAGCAACTTGATCATTCCAGAATAATTGCTTAAGAATTATGTGACTTCCATAATACAACTAAATAACACTTTCATATATGTACAATAACGTTTTCTGTTTCTCTAAAAGAAAAAACAGGATTACATGGCTTCCAACAAATGTGTCCCTTGCCTCTTTTGTTTTTCGAGTTAAGTTTTATTTGGAGCAAAATGAGCACTGCAGACCGAGAGACAGCATTTCAGACAGCTCTGAGAAGCTGCTCCGAGGAGGCAAGCAGGGGAACCAGGTTATACAGAAGTTTTGTAACAAAGGGCAGGTAGTCCAAACATCAAAAGATTATTGTTAATTAAGGAAAACCAGATATCTCAAGTTAAGGAATTCAGTGCTTTTCTGTCTGAATCACGTGACTATACTATGCACACCACAACTTTTGGCTAAGCTATCAAATCCATATTAGGGCTTTGTTTGATTCCTTGATTGTTTATATATCCGTAGCTATTTCCGTGTTCTTGCCAAGTTCCAGCTTGTGTTACACTTACATTTCTTTAAGACTTTGGAATAGTATTACTGTGTCGTTAACAATAACTCAATTTCAGCTTTTCTACCAAAAGCTGAAATTGAGTTATTGTTGATGACAAGGGAATACTATGCTAATAAAAGACTAAGGGCACCCTGCATCCTTGATACAAATTAAAAGATAGATCAAATGTCTTCGAAGAGGAACGTCTACCCTCTTTCCCTGAAATAGATAAGAAGAAATACTATCTACTAAGGAATGTGAAAGAGAGATTTTGTTTTGTAATGAATATATCATTTTGGAAGTGTTCTTTGGTATCATTAAGTATTCATTTATTTTCTTACTGACTTACTCAGCCCCCATTATTTTCTGCCATATGCATTACCCCATGTTAGATGCTGAAGTGGAGAGGGGTGATAGCAAAGACGAATTGGGGAAAATGGAAATTAACAGTGTACCAAAGAAAACTTAAAGGTCTGCAGAAAATCGTAAGGACAGCTGGAAGAGGTGGTCACTTGCTCTGGCTTGAGGGAGCTGGAGAAAGTATTTCAGGTGAGGCCATGCACGTCTTGGTCCAAACATTGCAGTGCGACTTCACCAGGTGAAAAGGATAGGTATTCCTAGAAGACACACTAGAAATCACAGAGTGGGGAGAGGAAATCAACAGCAACAAAAATATAACAGTGCTTTAGGCAATAATAAAAGTTTCCAAAATGACTAGTCATAGGGTTTGGGAAGAATTGCAAGACAAGGTGACTAACAAAAGAGATAGGACCACACTGTATAAGTGTTTGTTGTTGTTTGCTTCATAATTCCTAAAGAAAATGGCAGAGTCAGCCAGTACAGTAAAGTGTAATGTTTACTGTCAAAGAAGTCTCAAAGTAGGGTAAGAAGCAAGAGTAGAGCTCTGGTCTGCAGTGTCATGCATTCCAACTGCCTTTTCTGTGCTTTTTTTCCCTTTTGTGCTCTCTGCAAGTCACTTAGTGTTCTTATGTTATCTTCTGTGTTTCCTCTTCTTAAAAACATCCAGCAAAACAAATTCGGCCTAAGGTGTAGAGCCCCAGAGTGAGGGCCATGCTAAGCCACAAGAAATGACACAGATTATGGAATCAGGATTATTAAAGAAATATCAATGGGGGGAAATAAGGTCGTGTCTATGCTAATTACCGACATCCAAAGGGAGTAAGAACACCTACGTTTTACTCAGTGGCATTACTTAACACACATTTCTACAGTGAGGCAGGAGGAGACGTAATCATCCTCAGAGATGTAGTTGTGAACATATTCTTAGTTCTAACACACCACTCCTACTTGTCCTGCTCTCCCAATTCACTTGGCCACATGACTTGTTTTGACACTACAGGCGATTGGGTATGAAGCATCATGGATTAGTCTGTAAATATGTTTTCTACTTTAGATGCCTAATTTCTCATTCGTTATTTTCTTTGTTCCCTTCTATGTCCAGACACTCTCCTATCTATTTTCTCTAGTCTCTAAAAACTTGACAGCAAATTTATGGTAATTAAAATTTTATTTGATTTTTATTACTTCATAAATTTAACTTACATATCACAACAAAGTACTTTGTGAGCGGAGTGGAAGGTCATTGCAATAAGGAACTTGAGGGGGACTAAAAAGAGATTTTGTGGAAAATGTAATGTTTAACCTGGATATACCTATAGGTAAGATTATAAGGTGGCAGAAGAGGGAGTGTCAGGCAAGAAGTTTGGAAGCCTGTAGGATTAGGGGTATTTAAGAATCTCATAACCAGGTGGATTGAAAGTGTCCTAAAATGCAATAATCAACCGTTGTCACTGGTTGGGTTCTCTGGAAGTAGATGCTGAGGATGGGGTGTGGTGTGTTGAACAGAATATTTAAGAAGAATCAACACCCAATGAAAGACAAAAACAAGGATTGCCTCAGGAATTAAAATGATAAAACTTTTAGAAATTATTAGTGTAAGCCACTGTTAATAGATTAAAAGAGACATTATACTTTTGATTATCACAGTATTTACAGAAAACGGCACATGACACAATTTAACACCTTTTCATAGTAACCAGAACAACAACATAAACCTCAGCAGATGAGAAATGAAAAGATACTTATTTTAACTTGATAAAGACAAAAGTCAAAAAACAAAACAAAATAAACATCGTACTGGAAGGTGAAGGGTTTAAACCATATCTTTTAAAATTGGGAACAGGAAAAGAATGCCCACTGTCACTGCTCTAGTCAGCGTTGTGCTAGGAAGCCTAGCTAAAGTAGTAAGACAGGAAAGGAAACTATCATGTATAAGAAATATAAAGGAGGGAACAAAATCATTATTAGCAGTAGATCAAATAGTTGTCAACATGGAAACAAAACTCTAAACAAAGTTTTGAATTTCAAAGACAGTTTAGCATGTTTGCAGGATTTAAGAATATTACCCTAAAAATCGACTGCAGTTACATATCACAGCAACACATTATTAGGAAGCATGAAGACATCATTTACAGAAATATATAATGCCCAAGAATAAATCTAAACGAATTTGTGTTTATGTCCTTTCTGGAAGAACATTTTCAAATTTTATTGAAAATCATTGGATAAGTCCCAAGACATTATTAACAGAATATCAGTTTTCCTCAAATGTGTCTAAATACAATTCTAATAAAAATCCCAAAGGTGGTACTTACTTAACTGGCAAGAATATTTCAAAATGTATATGGCAGAAATAGGGCCAAAATAGCCTAGAAAACAATATTTTTAAGATGTTAGTTCAAAACACTTGTGATGAATAAGAACAAAGTTGGGAATGTTACCCCAACTGATTTTGACTTAGTATAATCATGTCAGTATGAGACGTGTAAAGATGGATATGTAAATCACTGAAAGAGAATAGAGTCCAGAATTAAATCCACACAAAAAGGGAGGGTCGTTGATTTTCAACAAATGTGCCAAAGTGATTTAAAGGGGAAAGACATATTTTCAATAAATGGTGCTAGAATAATTAGATATACATATGCAATAAAATGATCTTTGACTCTTACTTCAAAGCATATATGAAGATTAACTCAGAATGGATCATAGACCTGAATGGAAGAGCTAAAACTATAAAACTTGTATATAAAAATATTAGAAGATATTTGTAGTTCTGAGTTTTAATATAGATAAATAAAAATTGTTATTGATATATAGGACACAACATATTAATAAACTAGATTTTGTTAAATTTAAAAGCTTTTGCTCTTCAAAATACACTGTTAAGGAATTAAAAAGACAAGTCACAGACTGAAAGCAAATACTTGTAAAACATATATTGGACATAGGATTTATATTCAGGATAGGTAAAGAAGACTTGCAGCTCAGCAATAGAAGAAAAAGTCCAGTAAGGAAATTGGCAAAATATTTGTATAGGAACTTCACCATAGAGGAAATATATAAATAAATGGTAAAATAAGCCTGGTTTTTTGAGCCTGTAAAACACCAAGGGTCATTTTTTTTAATGTCCTATTTTTAAAATTTTTGAAGTGTCAGTGTGGTGTGAAGGTATGTCTGTGTGTGAATCTGCACCTGTGCCCTGCAGTGTGAAATGTGAGGAGAGACATGGAGGGGGAGAAGGAAGCCCAGGGACTAAGGTCCACTGGAAAGACCAGCAGCCTGGTAGAGGCCATGCAATTTAAGATAAACAATAAGGGAGGGGAAATGGTTGATGACAGAAATAAGGAGGGACTGGGAGAAGTCTGAGAATCTTTATAACCTGATCACTCAGAAATAGGAACTACGAAATGTAGGTTATGCAAAAAGGGGAACTCTGAATTACCAACTTCAGCCTTGACCAAGGTCTTATTCCTCCTCCCAGAATTAAAATACAGATTTTCTTTCCCTTTAGAGATACCTGAGTAACGGTGGCCTAGTGACTGTAAATAAATGAAAATTTTTTCTATTTTCCAAAAAGTCATTGACAAACTATAGTGACTTCAATAAAAACTAAAAATATCTAAAATAAAAATGGTACAGACAACAATATTTTGCTTCAAAAATTATACTATATTCTTATTTTTATCATATTTAATTTTCCTTATAAAATTGATTAACCATTTTCAATTTAAAATTTTCTATTATGCATATGTATAAATATATTTTGAATACCATATCCATGCTTAACTTATTTACATAAATCATGAAAAAATAACTTTGTTTGTATAAAGAGATAATTTAATATCTGTTGGGAAGACTAGTTATGTAGCTGAAGATCTTTCTTGTGGGTTACATTATGTATGGTCTCTGGATACGAATGTGATCTCCAGAACTTTTTCTACATTGGATGAATACACCTAAGGACTTGCTCGACCACCTTACATATATGAGTATTTGTAGATACCTAAATGTTTTCTGTTTGAATCAGGATAAATAGAGCTGAATTTGTTTTAGGTTGTAGAATTTCTCCAGCATAAAATGGGGCTAACCTCCTTCAAAACACTTGTTTTTCAACTTCGACATACATGAATAGGCAGCATTATCTATGTATTTCATTTGAAATACACTAAATGCTTCAATCTGATATCAGTGCTTAATTTTCTCTCTGAACATCTTTCTTATTTTGTAGTGAACTGAGGTTAAAAAAGCACAAAAGAGGACTTCTCTGGTGGTGCAGTGGTTAATAATCCGCCTGCCAATGCAGGGGACACGGGTTTGATCCCTGGTCTGGGAAGATCCCAAATGCCACGGAACAACTAAGACCGTGTGCCATAACTGCTGAGCCCACATACCACAATTACTGAAGCCCGCGCACCTAGATTCCATGCTCTGCAACAAGAGGAGACACTACAATGAGAAGCCCGTGCACAGCAACGAAGAGTAGCCGCCCCCCTTGCCTCAACTAGAGAAAGCCCTGCACGCAGCAATGAAGACCCAACACAGCCATAAATCAGTAATTAAGTAAATAAATAAATGAAACAGACAAAATATAAAGCACAAAAGAAGTAATACTTATGAGCAGAAATCCTTTAATGGGTCATGATTTTCCACCAAAGAGACTAAAATATGTCGTCAGTTGAATACACTACTCAGCAGGAGCAGTGTACAGTTATTCCACCTCTTCATCTGGGTACAATTTCTGAGAACATTATTCACTTGTTCTTTGGATGTAGTCAACTTTTACCTCTTGAAAATTTGCTTCACATTCTCCAGGTCTGAGGATGCATGATGATGAAGAAACAAGTAAATATTCATTTACCCATCTCTGTCCAGAGCTGCTGCAATATCGATGCACAGACTGTACAATGAAAAGCATGCACAGCCATACACAGCAGCCCAGCAGTATCACCCTCGTTTTCATCCTTCATCTGTGGAAATCTTCAGGAAGCCAAGTGTTGCCATAACTGTAGCCTGTTGCCTCAGCTTCTTTGCTAATCAGAGACCAGACCACCACCACCAAGCTCTAAAGTGGGTGGGGCTGGGCTGTTCCTTTCTGCTCTGTAACCGAGCTGTGTTATTTGGTTCCAAGGAAAGAGCTCTGTCATGAAAATAAGCTATTCTTCCAATCATTCAAATGGGAATTTCAAAACTTGGACTTGAAAGGACTTCCAACATATTCTAATCAAGATCTCTTCTCTGTCCAGATCCTCTCTTTTCCTATGCAGCAAATAAACATTCTGACCCAAATGTTCTAAATTGCTAAAGAATTCATATGATGGTATGGGACTGACCTCCAAATGAATGTAAGGTGGTGTATTTTCACCACTTGCCATGCTTACTCAATAGAGTATGTACCCAATGAGATTTTTAGTTGTATATGTCTTGGCCTCTACTGGACTAGTTTGAGCCTTAGAATCTTTTAAAATTCAATAAAGTCTAGAATAAGGACACTCAGAGCATCTCTGCTGTTTTCAGTTTTGCCCACTACTTTCTTTGGTGACAACAAGCACTCATAAAGTGTATCTCTCTTTAATATTCATGTGTGTTAGAAATGAAAAAAAGAGATCTGTGTGTAATGTGTGTGATCCTTGTATCTGAAGTAAAAACTCAAATTTATCAGCTAAAGATGCATTTTCCTAGCACCATTTTGCCCATTGAGATGGTATGGATACATTTCTTTAAGCGCACCAGTGATAAATGATGGGCAGTGACAATGACTTGAGATCAACTTGTTAGTTGAAGATCTGCCTAGAATGCCTGGGTCAGAGGGCTCTCAGACTTTCTCTTAGATCTTTCACCTGCTCTCTGGTGCAGTTCAGGGGCCTTTTCGCCAGCTTGTCCAGCACTCTGAGCCTGCATCGACTCTCTGCAGGGTGCCATAGACACAGAGATAAACCCAGTCCAATCCATGATTTCAAGAGAATTTTAGGAGAAGTAAGCATGCCATATAATACATGCCTTGAAAGAGGTATGTCTCCAATGCCAGAGAAGTTAAAAACAAGAATCTCATTTTCAGGTAGGGCAATAAGAGGATAGCTACCTGGAAGAAGTGACATTTAGGCCAACCTTTAAATGTGGGTATGATTTTAATGGGCAGAGAAGCACAGTGGTTCGTGCGACAGAGAGCATGACATTAGCTAATGTGTGGAGGAATGTCTGGGGCTAATGTGAATAGTCCAGTTTGCTTGATGAGTGGAGCAAAATATAAGGCAGGAACCAAGAAAGTTGAGATCTGGAGAACCAAGAAATTTGAGATCTGAATACAAATTATTGGGGAACAGGGATGTGATGTAACTGGGTTTTAGCAAACTCGTGAGAAGATGGTTTTCATATGGGATGAGTAGTAAGAGGCTAGAGGTGAGAAGGCCTGGTAGGAGGTGAAAGGTGAGAAGGGGCTTTATAGGAAGGATGGTGCATAGACAGATGGCTCTAATAGTCTTAACTAATTAATTAATTACTGCTGAGCACTGGGGATATGTGCTGAGCAAAAATTCAGTCTAATACAGTGGGAGAAATTAAATAATCACACATCTGAGCAGAATCACATCTGTGATGAATACTTGACAGAAGCAATTTGACTCTAGGAGGATTTCAGAACTTTGGGGAGTGATTGGCAATATTATATTTTGAGCCCCAGATAATGTCACATTAAGAAATTTGGGTTTTGTCTTTTAGACTGTGAAAAACCACTGAAAATTTTGGATCAGAAACTAAGATTAAGAAAGCAGCCTTTCTCTTGGTCAATGTGGTCTTCTTTCTAGAGTTGGGGTATTACATTATATACACCATGAAATTCTGGAAACAGTCAGAGATGGTAAATCCTGTATATACCTCTTCTACCTTGAGTTGATGTTCAGTGGTCATTCAGTCAAATGCTTTTTAAAAGAATACTTCTGTTAAAACTTCAGTAATTCATTCAGAACAGTATAGCAACTGTACTTACGTTATAGTGCCTTGGATAATTAACGGATTCTGCCGTTCCAGCGTTGTGTTGTTTAAATTTCTGGAGTTACTGTTGGGCATATCTGGTTATGTTTTCTCAGGTTAACATAAAGTCAAAATGAAAATAAGTCAGGAGAAGCATAGTGACCTTAAAAACTGTAACTTTAAAAAGTACTTCTGTGACTCTTATGAAACTTCTATCAATGATTTTTATCTATTATGTTGATCATTTTTTACTGTAGAGGTCCAAGTTAAACACTTCCTTTAAAATTTATTGCCAAAAAAACTTTCTCTCAATTAACATATAGTTGTAGTTTTTGTTTCTAAAAATCAGTATTCTCACTTGTTTATCTTCAAAGAAATTGAGGATCTTTCTTTATAGTGGTAAAATATGCATAACGTAATATTTATCATTTAAACTGTTCCAAAGTGTGTAATTCAGTAGCATCAAATACATTTGCAGTGTTGTGCAATCATCACCACTATATCTGAAACTTTTTTGTCATCCCCAACAAAAACTTTGTATCAATTAAACAATAATTCCTCTTTCCCCTTTAACTCTATTCTACTTTCTGTCTCTGTGAATCACCAAAAGATTGTTGTTTTGTTATCTGGACAATTTCACTTAGCATAACGTTTTCAAGATACATCCATGTTGCAGCATATATAAAAATTTCATTTCTTTTTATGCCTGAATAATATTCCTTTGTAGGTATATATCACAATTTGTTTAGACATTCCTTTGCTCAAGGACACATGTTATTTACACCTTTTGGCTATTGAGAATAACTTGGCTATGAACATTGGTGTACATATATATGTTCAAGTCCCTGCTTTTAATTATTTAGAATGTATACCTAGGAATGAAATTGCGGGTCATATGGTAGTTTCATGTTTAGTCTTTTGAAAAAACAACAAACTGTTTTCAACAGCAGCTGTACCATTTTACATTCCCACCAGCAATGCACAAGAGTTCCAATTTCTCTAAATTCTTCTCATCACTTGTTTCCCTGTTTTTTTTAAACCCATCCTAGTAGGTATAAAATGCTATCTCATTGTAGCTGTGATTTGCATTTCCCTAATGACTAATGATATGGAGCACATTTTCATGTGCTTATTAGCCATTTGCATATCTCCTTTGAGAAATGTCTATTCAAGTCCTTTGCCTGTTTTTGAATTGGGTTATTTGGTTTTATGGCGTTGTGGGAGTTCTTTATATATTCTGGATATTAATCCCCTATCAGATGTTATTTGCAAATATTTTACCCCATTATTTATTTATTATTTATTTATAGATTTTGATAGTATCCTTTGGTGCACAAACATTAATTTGATCAAGTCCAATTTATCATTTTTTTCTTTTGTTACCTGTGCTTTGGTGTCATACTCATTAAGTCATTGCCAAATCCAATGGAATGAAGACTTTAAAATTTTTTTCCCTGATTTTTACACTTTGAGCTCTTAAATTTAGATCTTTGATCCATTTTGAATTGACCTTTGCGTTTAATATGAGGTAAGGGTCCAACTTCTTTTGCATGTGGATATCCAGTTTTCCCAGCATCATTTGTTGAAGAGACTTTCCTTTTCCCATTGAATGGTCTTGGCACCTTTGTCAAAAATCAATTTACCCTAGATGTGAGAGTTTATTTCTGAGCTCTCTATTCTATGCCAGTGGTCTATATGTCGGTCCTTATGCCAATACCACTCTGTATTTGTTACTACAGCTTTGCAGTAAGTTTCAAAGTCAGGAAGTATGAGTCTTCCAGTTTTCTTTCTTTTCTGTAGGACTGTTTTAGCTATTTAAAGCCCCCTAAATTTCCATTTTTGTGAAAAGAACTATTGGTATTTTGATAGGGATTACATTGAATCTGTAGCTTGCTTTGGGTGATATTAACATCATAAAAATATTGTCTTCCTAGCCATGAATATAAATATCTTTCCATTTATTTGTGTATTCTTTAGTTTCTTATTTATTGATTCATTTATTTTTTGGCTGTGTTGGGTCTTCGTTGCTGCGACCAGGCTTTCTCTAGTTGTGGTGAGTGGGGGCTACTCTGTGTTGCAGTGCGCGGGCTTCTCATTGCGGTGGTTTCTCTTGTTGCAGAGCAGGGGCTCTAGGCATGTGGGCTCAGTAGTTGTGGCACTTGGGCTCAGTAGTTGTGGCACGCAGGCTGTAGAGTGCAGGCTCAGTAGTTGTGGTACATGGGCTTAGTTGCTCTGCAGCGTGTGGGATCTTACTGGACCAGGGATCAAACCCCTGTCCCGTGCATTGGCAGGCAGATTCTTAACCACTGCACCACCAGGAAGTCACTTCTTCAGTTTCTTTCAGCAGTATTTTGTAGTTTTCAGTGTACAAATCTTTCACCTGCTTGGTTAGATTTACTACAATGTATTTAATTCTTTTAGGTGCTATTATCAATAGAATTGTTTTCCTAATTTTTTTGCCTTTTTTATTGCTGGTATTTAGAAATGCATCTGATTTTTGCGTGTTGATCTTGTACTCTGCAACTTCGCTGAATTTATTAGTTCTAGTAGCTTTCTACTTGGTGTATTCTATATATTGGATGGTGTCATCTGCAATAGTTTTAGCTCTTACTATTTTGGATGCCTTTTATTCACTTTTCTTTTCTGATAGCTCTGGTTAGAACTTCTAGTAGAATGTTGAATAGCAGCAGTGAAATTAGGTATTCATGTTTTTGTTTCTTATCTTAGGTGGACAGTTTTCAGTCCCTTACCATTGATTATAATGTTAGCTGTGGGTTTTTGTAAATATTTTTTAATATGTTGAGGGATTTTCCCTCTATTTCCAGACCTCTGGAAGTTTTTCTATCATGAAAGTATGTTTGATTTTGTCAGATGCCTTTTCTGCATCAATTGGGATAATCATGCGTTTTTTTTTCCTTGTTCTATTAATGTCACACATTACATTGATTAATATACTTATGTTGAATGACTCTTACATTTCAGGAATAAATGGTATTTGGTCATGGTAAATAATTATTTTAAAATGCTGTTGGATTCAATTTACTAATATATTGTTGAGGACTTTTGCATCTATCTTCATAAGGGCTGTTGATCTGTGATTTACTTTTCTTGTGGTATTTTTTTTTCTGGCTTTGATATAAATTAATGCTGGATTCATAAAATGAGGTAGGAAGTGTGCCCTCCTTGTCCGTGATTTGGAAGAGCTTGAGAAGGATTGATATTACTTCTTCTTTAAATGTTTGGTAGAATTCTTTTGTGAAGCCACCTGGTCCAGGACTTCTCTTTGCTGGTAAGTTTTAGATTAATAATTCAGTCTCATTACCTGTTATAGTTCTGTTGAGATTTTTATTTGTGAGTTGGTTTAGGGCATTTGTGTGTTTCAAGAAGTTTGTCCATTTCTCTTAATGGTTATCTAATTTGTTGGCTTACAGTTGTTCATAGCATTCTTCTAAAATTCCTTTTTGCCTCTATAAGGTTTGTAGTAATACTTCCACTCTTATTCTGATTTTAGTTATTTGTGTCTTCTCTTTTTTATTTTGTCAGTCTAGCTAAAGCTTTGTCAATTTTGTTTATTTTTTCAAAGAACCAAATTTTAGTTGCATTAAATTTTTTCTATTGTTTTATTTCTCCAGTTTGATAACTTTGCTCTAAACTTTATTATTTCTTTCCATCTGCTAGCTTTGAGTTTGGCTTTATTTTCCTTTTCTAGTTCCTTATGGTGTGAAGCTGTTGATTTGAGATCTTACATTTTTTTTACAATGTAAACATTTACACCTATCGATTTCCCTCTGAGCACTACTTCCACTGCATCCCATAAATTTGGTATGTTGTGTTTTTATTTTGATTTGTTTCTAAGTATTTTCTAATTTATTTTGTGATGGCTTCTTTAAGAGTATGTTGTTGAGTTTCCACAAATTTGTGAATTTTCC
The DNA here is from genome assembly GCF_949752795.1 of Hyperoodon ampullatus. Taxonomy (NCBI): domain Eukaryota; kingdom Metazoa; phylum Chordata; class Mammalia; order Artiodactyla; family Ziphiidae; genus Hyperoodon; species Hyperoodon ampullatus. Next base: position 102,088,100 of record NC_136919.1, read on the forward strand.
TGTTTTCTTTGTTACTGATTTTTAACTTCATCCTGTTGTGATTGGAGAAGGTACTTAGTATGATATCTGTCTTTTAATCTATTCAGACTTATTTTGTGGTTTAACATGTGATCTGTCCTGTAGAATGTCCCATGTGCACTTGAAAAAAAACTGTATTCTGATGTTTTGGGGTAGTGTTCTATATAACTTTTATATCTACTTGGTTTGCTGAATGTTTCAAGTCCTCTATTTTCTTACATCGCTTATGTCTGACTGATATATCCATTACTGAAAGCGGGGCATTGATATCACCCCCATTATTATAGAGCTCTCTATTCCTCACCTTCTGTTCTATCAATTTGATCCTTCATATATTTTGAGGTATTTTATTAGGTGCATAAATGTTTGTAATTTCTATTTTCATTGTTATAGCGAACATTTTTTAACTTAATTATTTATTGAAGTATAGTTGATTTACAACATTTTATTAGTTTCAGGTGTACAACATAGTTATTCAATATTTTTACAGGTTATACTCCATTTAAAGTTATTCCAAAATAATAGCTATATTCCCTGTGCTCTACAATATATCCTTCTTGCTTGTGTATTTTAGATATAGTAGTTTCTATCTCTTAATCCCATACCCCTATCTTGCCCTTCTCTCCTTCTCTCTCCCCACTGCTAACCACTAGTTTGTTTTCCATATCTGAGAGTCTGTTTCTAATTTGTTATATACCTTTGTTTTATTTTTTCAGATACCACATATGTGATATCAAAGAGGGTTTGTCTTTTTCTGTCTGACTTATTTCACTAAGCATAGTACTCTCTAGGTCCATTCCGTCTGTTGCAAATGTCAGAATTTTATTCTTTTATATGGCTGAGTAATATTCATAGTATATATATATACACCACATCTTTATCCATTTATCTGTTGATGAATACTTAGATTATTTCTTGAGACTTTTATTAAGATACATCTTCTTTGTATCTTGTAAACTTTTTAGAGTTAAGGTCTATTTTGTTTGATATGAGTATCGCCACTCCAGCCCTATTTTTGTCACCATTTTTATGAAATATGTTTTTGTATCCTTTTACGTTCAACCTATTTGTCTTCAGAAGTAATGTCTCTGATACAGAGCACATAGTTCGATTATGAATTTTTTTCATTTTGCCCATTTCTATATTTTTATTGGGGATTTTAATCAATTTACACTTCAGGTAGTTACTGATAAGGAGGGATTTCTTTCTGCCATTTTTCAGAAAACAAATGTTTTCTCTATGCCTGTAGGTTTTTATGTCCCTCATTTTCTCCATTACTGCTTTATTTTTAGTTAACTTTTGATAGTGAGATATTTCATTTCTCTTCTCAATTCTTTATATGTATATCCTATAGATATTTTCTTGGTGGTTACCATGGGTATTATATTTAATATCCCAAAGTTATAAATATCTAATTTGAATTGATGCCAACTTAACTTCAATAACATAAAAAAGGTCTACTACTATACCACACCACCCTCAGTTTCTGTTGTTAATGTCATAGATTACATCATTACACATTTTCTGTACAATAAACTAGATTAATAAATTTTATGCATTTGTATTTTAAACCCTTTAGAAAATAAAAGTCAGGCTCAACCAAAATTACAGTAATAGTAGCTTTTACAGTTGCCCATACATTTACCTTTACCCTAATTTCTTTATATGGCTTCAAGTACCATCTTCCTTTCATTTCAACCTGAAGCACTTCCTTTAACATTTTTTGGAGGGAAGGTGTGGTGGTAACGACCTCCCTCAGCTTTTTAAAATCTGGGGGTGTCATTTCTCCCTCATGTTTGAAGAGTAACTTTATTGGATATAAAGTTGTCCATCGACAGTTTTGTTTTCCTTTAAGCATATTGGGTATATCAACCCACTGACTCCTGGCCTTCAAGCTTTCTGATGAGAAATTGACAGATAACCTCATTGGGGATCACTTGTATGTGATGAGTCACTTCTCTCTTGCTGCTTTCAAGATTGTCTCTTTGTCTCTTTGAACATTTTGATTATAATGTATCTCAGTGTGAGTATTTTTGTGTAGATTCTAGTTGGAGTTTTTGAGCTTCTTGGATTTGTAGATGCATTTATTGCAATTTCAATCCTTTAAATTTAGGGAGTTTTCAGGCATTATTCATTTCGTTCCTTTCTCTCTCTCTTCTGATGGCATTTCCACAATGCCTATGTTGGTCCACATGATGGAGTTTCACAAGTCTCTTAGGCTCTGATCAATTTTCTTCATTCTTTTTTCTTTCTGTTCCTTAGACTTGATAATTTCACTTGTTCTTTCTTTATGTTCACTGATTCTTCCATTTGCACAAATCTGCTATTTAACCCTTTTGAGGTATTTTTCATTTCAGTTATTATAATTTTCAGCATCAAAATTTCTTTTTGGTTCTATTTGAAAATAATTTAATCTCTTCATTGTTATGTTTTAATATATTATTTTCCTTTGTCCATATCTTCCTTTAGCTCTTTGAGTGTCTTTAAAACAGTTGTTTTAAAATCTTTGTCTAGTAATTTTGACATTTGTGCTTCCTCAGGTACATTTTCTGTTGGTTTATTTTGCTTCTATATATATATATATATATATATATATATATATATATATATATATATATATATATATATATATATATATATATATTTGTGGTACGTTGGCCTCTCACTGTTGTGGCCTCTCCCGTTTCAGACTACAGGCTCCGGACGCACAGGTTTAGTGGCCATGGCTCACAGGCCCAGCCGCTCCATGGCACGTGGGGTCCTCCCAGACCGGGGCACAAACCCATGTCCCCTGCATCAGCAGGCGGACTCTCAATCACTGTGCCACCACGGAAGCCCTATTTTGCTTCTTTGAATCAGTTGTACATTCTTGTTTCTTTGTATGCCTTGTTGTTTTTTTACTGAAAATTGGACTTTTGAATTTGATAACATGGAAACTGGGGAAATCAGATTTTCACTTTTCCCCAGAGTTTGGTACTTCTAAAAGTTGCTATAAGGTGTCTCTGTATTGGAGTAAAAGCTTAAGATCTTCTGCATGTCTTTTCTGAGCTCCATATTTCCCTAGGTATGCATGGTGGCTTTCTAAGTTCCCCCATATACATAGTTGCTTTTGAATATCAAAAACAAACAAACAAAAAAAAAGCAAGCAAACAAAAAAACAGGTGGCTCTTTTAAATCTCCTGGAAATTACTTCAGCTGGTGGAAGTTGGAACATTGGTGGCCAGCCTCGAAATCCACACTTCAGCAGTGAGAGCGGTAATTCACAGTTAGAACCAAGGACCCCTACATGTGGATGACAAGTATCTTATTGGCCACCCTGGCTCCAGAGGAAGCTGCTCCAGATATTTGGGTTACGTTCTTCACAGCTGCCTGATATGGGGCTGGGTTAGGGGGCTGAGTAGCTGCAACCACGCTAATGGCTGAAATAAACCAAAATGAATGAAAATGTCCTAGGCAAGCTATCCCCTTGAAGTTTCAAGTGTTCAAATAAACTCCAAACTTCCAAAATATCCACCTCTGATAGTTTCTCCTAGTACAGTTGCTGTCCAGGTAGAGAGATGAATTCTTGGTGCTTCCAACTTCACTATCTTCCCTCACTTTATTCTCTTGAGGTTTAATCTTAATAGTAATACACGATAACTTTTTAAACCATATTGGTTTCCCTGTATTGGAGATCCTGACTTTCTCTTTTATTAAATTTAGTGTCTATGACCTGTTTATTGGCTACATTAAATACATAACTTTAAGAAACCTAGGTATTTTAATAAATCAGAAAATTACAGTGCACTAACATCCTAGTCAATCAAGTGTCTTCATGGCACTATAGTACCACTTTGTTGGGTAACTGAAATCACTTTTCTTTGCTATTACTAACTATCATGCAGTATGAAATAATTTAAAAAGTATAAAGGTTCTTGAGGAGAGCAATTGACCTCTGTTCTTTTCAAAAAACTTTTATTGGAATATAGTTGATTTACAATGTTGTGTTAGTTTCAGGAGTACAACAAAGGGAATCAGTTTATATATATATATATATATATATATATATATATATATATATATATATATATATATATATATATATATATATATATATATGTATGTATCCACTCTTTTTTTTAAAATATATTTTTACCATGGTAAAAATAGGTGGGTACGCATAGATAGATTTCAGTGTGAAAAATTATCAATTTGCCTTTAATAGCCCTGAGTTTGCTGCTATAAGTGCACTTAAAGGCATGACTTAACATAGAGGGATTTAGAAAGGAACTGCCGTTGACTTTCCAAGCTGTGCACTTCATGGGATACAGTTTTGTAATAAAGACCATAGAAAATTATGAAACTTCTGAAAGAAATTTCCTGTCTGTGTATGTATATGTGTGTGTTCACAGTTTATACTGGATTACAATTATAAACCTTGATAGTGTCTAAAAATACTAAAGGGGAATATGAGGATGTAAGCCAAATAAATGAGGAGTGCTAGAATGCTTAATTGTGTATTAGTCTTTTTTTTTAGCAGTGTATATTCTTCAGGAAGCAGCTGCCTGAGAACCCATCTCCTGATAGAAAACAGTTCTGAGTTTGAAATTCAAGGCTCTCAGAATGAAAAATGGTGACCCTCTAGAATTTTAGTCTTATCACAAAATTTGCAAAGTTGGATTAGACCAAGCCCAGCTCCTTATCAACTGCATTATTACTCTCTCCCTTGGGCCTTGGTTAACTCATCCATGGAATTGCAGAGTCACATTCGATATCCTTAAAGTCCTTTATAAATGCATGTCCTCTGGTCACACACATGTCAATCCTCTAGTTAAACTTTCTGTGCCACAGATGGTGTTTTGTATAGCATCCTGCAAGTGTTTCCCAACACTGCTGAGAGGGCTCCAGGCAGACCAGGAGAGTCTGGGTTCATTACAAACATCCCTCTTTGAAAACTAATGTCCGTGGTATTCACCTATCTTTTCTCAGTTAGTTGGATCTTACTTCCATATGTTACTACTCTTCCTTTAAGTCTTATACTTTCAGCCAGTCTTAGACATGTCCGTTGACTTCTAAGGACAAGTTTTCAGAATGCTCATCTCCTGTTTCTTTTCCTCTAGAGCTACATTTGTTCATTAATATGCCTTTTGTAATGTGGTATTCACCCTGACTGAAGCTACTAAAATTGTAGCTACTAAAATAGTTGCTGTGATCCTTCAGTGGTTAGACGTGTTCTTCATACTTACTGGTCAGTATGAATTTTAAAATTAAAGTGCACATTTAATCTAGTATTTATTTTTCCTCCTTTAGTCCTCTTAAAATATTAATGGTGTCTCTTATAATCAATAATTCTTGTGCTGAAAAAGTAATAAATTGCTCTGATGTTTGCACAAATTTCTAATAATAATGTCCTAAAAGATAAAGTATATAAAGTTCAACTATCTTGCCATAATCAGATCAGTCCTAAGGAATTGGTTTTCATTCTGGAATTACACTTGAATTTCAATTTCTTACTAAACCCAAGCCCATTTTTCTCCCCTGTGATATATATATATATATATATATATATATATATATATATATATAATCATATGGGTATTATTTTAGTTGTTATAGAGCCTGGTAACAGCTATTTGATGTTGACTGTCCACTTCTGTTCAACTGCTAATGATAGCAAGAGCTCTGTGGTCCCATAGGACTCATATTTTATTATATTGCTATTGCTGCCATGCTTGTTATTTCCTCAGCCTCTTCTGCAGAAGGAATTCTGTAGGAATGTTTACGTAATTTCAGTTTTGAATTTTGTTTAACATAACAGCATGCTCACTCTTAAAAATAAAGGAAGGAGACTGATTTCTACTCTTTGCCATCCTATTTATTTATTTATTTGTGGTCTAGTTGATTACAATGTTGTGCCAATCTCTGTTGTACAGCAAAGTGACACAGTTATACACAGAGACATTTTAAAAAATATTATTTTCCATTATGGTTTATCCCAGGAGATTTGGTATATGTCCCTGTGCTGTACAGTAGGACCTTGTTGTTTATCCATCCTGTATATAATAGTTTGCATCTGCTATAAAATAAAATTTGTTTAAAATAAAATTTATTTTCAGCTATAAAATAAATAAGTCATAGGTATGTAATGTACAGCATGGTGACTACAGTTAATAATACTGTACTGCGTATTTGAAAGTTGCTAAGAGAGTAGATCTTGAACGTTCTCATCAGGACTTCCCAGGTGGCACAGTGGTTAAGAATCCGCCTGTCAATGCAGGGGACATGGGTTCAATCCCTGGTCTGGGAAGATCCCACATGCCTTGGAGCAATTAAGCCAGTGAGACACAACTACTGAGCCCGTGTGCCCTAGAGCCCACGGGCTGCAACTGCTGAAGCCCGTGTGCCTAGAGCTCATGCTCCACAACAAGAGAAGCCACCGCAATGAGAAGCCCTTGCCTGCCGCAACTAGAGAAAGCCGACATGAAGCAACAAAGCCCTAGCACAGCCAAAAGAAAATAAATTAAAAAAAAGAAAAGTTCTCATCACAAGAAAAAATTCTTGTGTATGGTGATGGATGCTAACTAGATCTGTTGTGGTGATCATTTTGCAATATATGTAAATATTGAATCATTATGTTGTACACTTGAAATTAATACAGCCTTCTATGTCAATTGTACCCCAATTTAAATAAAGAAAATTTCAAGTGTATATGTAAGTTGGAGAAGAGAAATGGAGGAGAATTTAGAGGTCGATATGGAGGTCAAAAGAGGTATTATGTATGTATGTATGTATTTATTTTTTTTGTGGTACACGGGCCTCTCACGGTCGTGGCCTCTCCCATTACAGAGCACAGGCTCTGGACACTCAGGCTCAGCGGCCATGGCTCACGGACCCAGCTGCTCCGCGACACGTGGGATCTTCCCGGACCGGGGCACGTACCCGTGTCCCCTGCATTGGCAGGTGGACTCTCAACCACTGCGTCACCAGGGAAGCCCTATGTATTTATGTTTTAAGATGCAAAAATTATGGTACAATTGTATGCTGATTGTAATGATTAAATAAAATTTTTATTGTTTATCCATGAGGTGGTGTTGGTGATTATCTGGGCAGTATCCTGCCTTGTATCTTTCTGTTGGGGAGAGTAGATAGATTCTGGTGCAAACTGGAAGGTTTGTTCTCTGCAAGGGGCATGGACAGTGAATCCACTGTGTCAGGAGAGAAGTCAGGGTGCATGGACACAATGGCATGTAGGTGGGCAGATGTGGGGAAAATAGGGAAGTTGCCTTCCGATTGCTTCTGTCTTCTCAGGCCTATGGAAATGTCACATACAAATTGGCACTTGCCATCTACGTCTACAAAAATTAAATTATGAGACGCTGCATCTGCTGACCTTCAACACCCCCTGAAAGGAATTCAGGGTGGACATCAGAAGTGAGGCACTCTGTGCTCTGGAAAAAACTGGCAGAACACGTCCTTAGACAGTTACATATTTTCAGGAGATGATTTTATGAGGCCAATTCTTGCATCTCCTCATATCTAGAAAAGCACTAAAAAATTCTTCATGGTGATGTCTGCTCCTCGTGACTAGCAGTAACCTTCACGAAACTAGCAGAACCTTCTGCAAAAAGTATCTGCTTGATTGCATGTACTCCCCCTTCAACAAAATCACGTATATTCTGACCTTCCCCACTTCCTCTTTGGAGCAGTTTCTCAGAGCTCTTTGATATGCTGTTTCCCAGGCTATAGTCCTCATTTTGCATCAAATAAAACTTAACTCACATCTCTCACGCTGTGCAAATTATTTTAGTCAGCAGAAGCTAGTCATCAGCTGAGAGTGGTCACTGAGGAGGAGAAGACTTGGGAAGTTTTCAGAAAGAGAAGGTGTGAAGTATGAAATAATTGAGGAGCGTGAGAGAGTGAGCAGACAAAGGAATATGTTAGAATTGTCGGGCAACAGTGAGGGCCCTTGTGAAGTTATTGGTCATGAGTTAAATCAAGACCAAAACTTAAACATCTTAGAGGAGGTCTGGTCCGGATCAAACCTGGTTGTTCCTGTTAAGTAGATTCATCACCTGGACCAGGTCCATTAATTGATGCCTGAGCCCCATGGAGGAGAGGACAAAGAGTTAGACGTGAAAACAAAAAAAACTGTCAACAAAAGCTCTGAAATTTTGATACTTCTTTAAATTTTGTAAACCAAAGCAGGAAAGAAGACCATGTCCGCTCTCCTGCCCCTCATCAAGGGGCACCTCAAGGAATCTCCTGCTTTGCCACTGGTGGAATTTTTGGCCACACCAGGTGAGGATGGTAGTGTCTTTGAGGAACTTTATGAAACCTAATGAATGTGGAATAGCTGGAGAACATCGCAGGCCCCAGGAAGATGTAGTGGGTTAATGGGTAAATATCACATGGTAACTAACTAGAATGTTTCATCCTCAACTACAAGACCCCTCTGGGAAATCCCAGAAGGGCTTAAATGCACTTAACTTATTACAGGCTGGAGCAGGAAGATTTCTAAGCCTGGTCTTCCAAGATTCGTGTTCTCTGATTCTTCATTGAAACACTAATCTGGATACTGCTGTGAAGAGAATTTGCAGTTGTAAAACTGAATGGATTGATCTTAATACATAGAGTTTACCCAGGTGGACTGGACCCAATCAGGTAAACACTTTACGTACAGAGTTTGCTCCAGCTGGCAGCAGAAGAGAAGATCAGAGAGATTTGATGTACAAGGTGACTTGATACATCATTGCTGGCCTGAAGGCAGAGGAAAACACATGAAAAGGAATGTGGGTGGTCTTAAGATGCTGAGAGAGGACCCTGGGTGACAGCCAGAGAAGAAGGGACCTAGCACTTCCAACAGCAAGGAACCGTACTCTAACAACCTAAATGAGCCTAGATACAGATGTCTTCCTAGAGCCTCCAGACAAGGAATCTGCCTTGCTAACACCTTCCTCTCAGCCTTATGATACTCTGACCATTGAATCCAGGCTGCTGTAAACTATACCTTAATAAATGGGTGTTATTTGAAGCCACTTAGCTTGTGGTAATCTGTTATGCATCAACAGAAGACTAATCCATAGTCCTTTACATTTCGTTTGCTCAGGAGCGAGATGAGTTTCAGAACTGGGCCATTTGTGCCTATGCAGGTGGCACTCAGCCAAGTAAACTGCAGCCATGTGCTATCAAGTTCTCTCTCAAATTCACCAATAGACCTGGGAGTTGTGCTGGTCTCCATAGCGGTTCAGTTAATGAGGTCATTTTCTCAAACTTGGTGGGTTGATTTTGAGCATGATTCAATTGCAAAATTATTGTTTAACATAACTCTATCCATAAATTTTTATTTGTTTATTAATGGAGAGATAGTAACCTTTTTGACAAAGAAAATAAAAATCTTCACTTTCAGTTTTATGTTTCTTTTATTTTTTTTTCACTTTACTAATTTCGTTCTGAGAGAGGAATCCTAGTCTTTTTAACAAATGATGCTGGAGAAAACGGGTGTCCACAGGCTAAAAAAACTCAACCCAAACTTCACCCCTTTCACACCAATTAACTCCAAATGGATCACAAAATTAAATATAAAATATAATACTATAAAACTTTTAGAAAAAATCCTGGGAGAAAACCTCTGGGATCTAGGGCTAGGCAAGGAGTTCTTTTTTAAGTACATTTTAATGAAATTTTATTTTCAATTGTAGACTGATGTGTACCTTCACTTATTCTGAGAAAAAATAACATGTATTCAATTTGCCCTTCCAGGTTTATAGACAAATCACATGAATTGATCATATTATAAACCCATAGTTGGTCAGCAGTAGAACCATGCAGCGTTCTCCTGAGGAGAAACCTTTCTTTATGTTCATGAGATTTTTGGAGGATTAGGGCTGTAACTAGAGGGTTGGGGTAAGCTGGGGATTCTGCCAGTGGAGGTGAGAGCAGGGAGGGAACTCACCAAACCCAAGGACGGGCAGACCTGTCAGAAACTGCTGGAGAGAGAGGACAGTTTCTTGGGATTCAAATCTGATCAGCCTTGGTGTGCTATGTTTTGTGGAACAATAAAAATAGTATTTTCCCGCAAAAACTGGAGTAGGTAATGCAAATTTAAGGATGCTAAAACGCACACATATGTATGTGCATATATACATACACATAACATATATAGGCATACATGTATATATCTGTATATATACGTCTGTATTTTTTCCAGATTTATTGAAATATGATTGACAAATAAAAATTGTATATGTTTAGGTTGTACAATATAATATTTTGATCTACATACACATTGTGGAAGGATTCCACAATCATTTAGCAAAGTGAAATCAGGAAATCATACCATAATCAAGCTAATTTACATGTTCATCATTTCCCATAGTTATCTTTTGTGTGCGTGTGTGCCTATATGTGTCTGTGTGCGTGGTGAGAACACTTGAGATCTATTCTTCTAGAAAACTTCAAGTATACAGTATTGATTGGTATTCTGTGACACCTTTTGGTATTTATGTCCAGGCTTACCTCTGGATATCATCAGGGCTGTTGTTGTTTTTGCTTTTTTTTCTCTCTCTCTCACAAGACAAATGAAGCATGGGAGAAGCATTTAGCTTCAATTGGAAGGCATCATTCTAGAATTTTAGAAATCAATGGAAAAGTACAGGTCTTCTAGCCAAACCCATACATCTGTCTGTATGAAGGACAAACAGATTAACAGAGTAAGTGCATTGTTAGCTTGAATGTATTTTCTAAGATTTGCTTAGCTCCCCTACTCCCATATTTTATACTTGTTATATTTTGATCTAGTAAAAATTCATAACTGTGAAAACCACCAGTAATATTTCAGTTCATCCATCTTCCCTTAAATACTTTCTCAGCCTGGGAGTGTTGATTCCCTTTGCTTAGGATTTAAATCTCTTATCAGTACACCTCCCCAACTCTATTCAGTAGGAAACTGGTGAAATGATATCAGAGTGGGATGACATAAAACAAAGAAGACATCCACATGTACAAAAAAAAACTGTATATAAAGTCGGCTCATAATTTGATTACAAAGTGTTTCAATAAAAAAGAATTTAACCACTGCTAAATTATCCATATACTGAGTAAAAGGAAAAATGTTACCCTAATAAAAGGAGTGTAGACATGATAGCCCATGAGGCCATGTGGGATGAAATTAAAAATAGAGTATTTTCATCCAGAGATTTGTCTCCAGAGATTATCAGGCAACACTTTTTTCAAGTTTGTAATGTGTAGTATTTTTTTCACCATTCCTTTCTGTGTTGATAAATCAATCATGTCATATTGTATCATATATTGTGTATTATATATCATTTCTTATCATATCATATCAATCAGTATTTTTTACCATTCCTTTATATATTGATACGTTAATCATGTCATGTCATATTATATATCATTTATTATATATCATATCATGAAATGTTTCATTTGATGGTCATCTATCTGAGAGCAAGTTGCGAGATTTTCACACTTTCACTTGAGTCCTTCACTGACATGCAGCTTGACCTTGACAAGTATATCTGACCTCCCCGCTGTGTTAGAGATCAGAGTGTGTGAAATAATGACAACTACTGAAGATTACTGGGTAATGTAGACAGTGTGCAGTGGATCGATCAGTATAGACTCTTAAGTCCATTTCCTACATCTAGTAACGTGTTCAAGTGATTGGTTTTGGCATCAAAACTGAAATACTTCTCTTTCTCAACTTGCTGTTCACACATTATCTTCCCATGGAAAGTGCTGACAACTACAGATGGTACTTTCACTAAAACTTCATTATTGACTAAACTCCCCTCATTTTAGCTTAAAATCCCTGAATTGGGAGAAAGTGTATCCGATCTGCCTGTGCTTAAGCTGGATCACAGCAGTTGCTTGGCCTAATAGCTGAGACCCTTTCTCAATATGCCAGATTGTGGGTGTGATCAGTGGTTGTGCACCCTAGGTATATTGATCTGATGTTTAATTTTGTCTAATAGTTTGACTCTCCTGCTTACTAGTCAATTCACTATGTCCATAAATTTGACTTGATGAGTCCATTTTTCTTTTCTTTCTTCAGAACTGTTTACCTGATCCAAAACACCTTCCAGTGGATTTTCTCTATGTAAAACCTGTTTCGTAGATTAGTAAATAAAACTACTGCCTTCAGAATTTTGCCTCGAAAGCAACAGGATACTTTCAACAATCGAATGTAAATGCAAACCACTGCATTCTTAACTAAAAGCCATTCTCCTGGGTATGGTGTGTGCTGCTATTCACCAATCTCTGCTAGATGTTGCCTGAGGTCCCCCTTGTTTCTACACCCTCACACATTCCCCCTGCAGCTCTGATGCTGCTGGAAGGTCCGGAAGTTCCTTCACTGTATTCTCACTGGATCTGTGCTCTTACTACAGACTTTGGGTCCCTATCAATCCACAGCTGCATGGTGTTTGCAGGCAAGTGGGGGGAGAATGGTTCACTCACCTGTGTAATCTGCCCTCTGCCTACAAGGTGAAACTCAGGGCTGACAGGGTCCCTCTGAATTTCAGAGTTTGGTGAAACCGATATTCTAGAGTTTATTCATGGTTCACCTTCTCCCTGGACAGGCCACACACATGTGCTTTGCCTGACAGAGCCCAGAGCCCATGGCTGTTTTGAATTCTGATTTGATTCCTTAGAAAAGGCCAGGAATCTGGTTCATCTTAGTGTTCTCCAACACTTCTATCCTTCTCCTACTCAGGAAAAAGTTTTCTAAGCATGAAGATCCAGTGTGTATATTTATGCATTTTCAAATTAAATGCGTGGACTATGGTTCCGTAATGTATATGCAAGACAAAAATTATACAGATATAGGAATTTTAAAAGAATGAGATGAGAAAGAATACAAATGGAAGTTCTAATGTTTTCTTCCTGCATCCTAGTATACTGTGTTGTCCACTCTGACTGGCGGGCTTCCCCATCAAGAAGTCTCTTAGTGAGCCTCCATGCCGCTCAGGTGAGTGTGTGTGTGGGTACATGGGGGCAAAGCAGGGATGGTGTTTCCAGGAACTAGATTTTGTGTACTTTTGCCTTCAAATCTCAAAATCTGCATGGATGACCTTGAATTGCAGGTGGATTCAGGATTCAGAGAGTTATGTTGTTCATGATGGAGTTCTGTCCCGAGAAGTGGATGTGACTCACCTGACATTTCATTGTTTGTCCTGGAAGTTTCTTTCTCTTGTTATTCTTTTCATTTTAAACCATGTTATGATGAAAAATCACAGACTGCTATCCAAGAAGGGTAGTATACTCTTAAATACTTTAAGTGGAAAAATGATTTTTTTTTTTTTTTGCTAAACCAATACACTGTGCCATAACCTCATGGTGGTGGAAATAAGTTACACTAGGTTTATCATCTGGATGATCTGTGAAAAGGATTCTTTCACACAGGTTATATGATGTAGCAGAGGAAGCATTTGGTCTGCGTCAGTTGTGGAAAGCGAATAGCTGTATGGTGTGGGGAATCTCTGTCTTTCTCAGGGTCCACATTTGTTCATTAGGTGACCAGACTAGAGAAGAGGCCACAGTCATTTTTTGGTAATGACTTTGCTTCATCATCCTCCTTCTCCTGTTCCCTCCCCACTCCTGCTCTCCTCCTTCTCCTCTTCTTCTTCCTCACCGAATCTCCTTCATCTAAAGTCCCCAGTAAGTCCCCAGACAGACAATGAAGGAGGGCTATAGGGTGTAGGGTGGTGAAAGGCAGTGTCATCTAGGAGTAAATAGAGGGAAGGAGCAGCACCCATCACTTTGGCCAAGTTGTGGTTCCTACTTCAATTATGGACAAATCTTTTAGGTGGTATCCTGGCCGTGGCCAGCAGACCCTAGACCTGCCTGTCCTTCTTGATCTACTCTTAGCAAATACTTTCATCAAGTAGCTTTGGGGGAGTCCTTCCAGTTTTAATAGACTAAAATATATGTACTTATTTGTGGGGCAGATGTATCTCAGCTACCTACCAGAAGTCACCACCTTTTTTCTTCTACTGGGAAAGTTCAAGGAAATGTCATCGTTTTCCAGAAACTCTTTGTGCTGGTTGTTCTGTTTACCCTCATGTTCCATTTCATGAGGGATAAGAATGGCCAAAGAGCCTAATTTATAAACCACATATCCTATGCATCACTTATGTAAAAATATTCTAGCCCACACATCTTAAAAATAGAATATTAATGCATCCAATACAGAGGACCAGCTAAAGCACACACACACACACACACACAAATGTTTAGACCAAAGAGCTGTTTCACTCAAAATTCTTGTTATCAGGATGAGATGAGGCAACTGTGTTTTTCTATGAAAGACGCCAGTATTTCCTTAATCCTCATGTACTTGCTTGGGGATTCCATTATTTTATAATGCCTCTTCCTCGAATTTAGTTGTGTCTCAAACACATGGTTTAGAAATATTGGCTTAAACTTCCAAAAAGAGAGTGTCATTTTCATGAATGTGAAATGTTGTAGGTGTGGGTATCTATAGGAAAACGATGAGCTAGTCTAGTTAGTAAATATTATTGATTGGCTATTAGAGTACATCTGTGGCTACTTGCCAAAGTTCTGTGATTCCATAACATAAGAAAATGTCACAAAGGGAGCACATTCTGAAAAATTAATAGCTATAATTTTTAAAAAGGTTTGACAGCCTGAATATTTGTTTTTCTTAATTAAAAAAGACACACAGGGCCTTCACATCAGCTCACTCCTCTCTTTTGAGAGAAAGGACCATGTCACTCTTACCACACAGAGTGACCTGAGAGACTTAACCAGACATAATATTTGACATCTGTACATTATCCAGACTTTACCATGTAAAGGGCAGCAGAATTTATGACCCATGAGAAATATGTAGTCTCAACGGAGGGCACAATTTGGAAAGTATTAGGCAGACAATGAGACCTCTATTATTATTATTATAACAGAAATGCTGATTAAAGGTATACTTTCTTTAACAGATGTTAAAATGCCAATTCCCAAGCAATATGAGGTAATATATATTTCAAGCACCAATTAAGTGACATATTTTCTAAGATTTCAAAATTCTTTTAAGCAGTGTATCCTTTTTGTAGCCCTATAATAAATAAGTAAAATATAAATATCCTGAGTCTTGGAAAATGCACATTTCTTAGAATTATATAAAACTATGAGTTCTTCTAAATGTTCAAAAGTTTAAGCTATCACAGGTGAGCATTAGGATTTTTTCATGTTCTAAATACATGCATACCATACAACTATCTTGACTGTACTACTATATTTTAAAAGGAGTAAAATAAACAATATCATGTAATATTAGTAAGTTTAGTACAAATATGCCAGATAATGTAATAGAGATATTGCCAAAAATCTGTCACATTTGTGAATAAGCTTCGCGTGTTTGATAAGGTGGCTCACCTCATTGAAAAATGAAGCAAACCTCACAAACCTGACACAAGCTATTGTGTGCGAAATCCCATGCCATTTGCACAGCTAGGAAGTAGGGGTTAGCTGCCTCTTTGCTGATTCATTTCTCCATGGATTCCACTTGCTGTAGGCCTCTCTACATCATGTTTCCAAAGGAAAGAAGTCACTTTGAGTGCAGGAACTTGTCCCCAGCAAAACAAAGCATGTGATCCCCTGATGCCATTTGACCGAACGATAGTTAAAATTGGACACAGATTTTTCCCTCATAAGATGATGGCACAGTTTTGCTCCTTTTCAAAGTCTGTCATTCTTTCAACTGTGAGTCAGAGCTCAAGCTAAGTAAAACCTGTGAAGGAAAGGATTTTGCGGGTTTTCATGGGGAATGTGGAGTTCTTGTTTTTCAGAAGTAATTAAAAACGACCCAAGAATTTTCTCTGTGGGCACTGGTACTGATCTCCTCCCGCACCTTCAGTTTGTTACATGGCTTGGGATGCACTCAGAGCCGGCTGCTGGCTCAGGCTCATTTGAATGGGTGTCAGGCCGCTGTTTCAAGGGTCTCTGTGGTCTCGGTGGGGCACTGGGTCCTGTGTGTGGACTGAATGGAACTGTGTCTCTTGAGGTCTCTTGATATTTCTCTTCTCAGAGAGGGCTGTGTATAAGGCTCCTGTGAGAGGTCTCTGTGAAGTCTGTGTATTAACTCTGAGAGGTCCCTGTGTGGGGTGAGTGTGGGTCCCCGGGTGGGGTAAGTGTGGGTCCCTGTGTGGAATCAGTGTGGGTCCCTGTGTGGGTTGAGTGTGGGCCCCAGGGTGGGGTGAGTATGGGTTCCTGTGCGGAATCAGTGTGGGTCCCCGTGTGGGGTGAGTGTGGGTCCACGGGTGGGGTGAGTGTGGGTCCCTTTGTTGGGTGAGTGTGGGTCCCCGTGTGGGTTGAGTGTGGGTCCCCATGTGGAATGAGTGTGGGTCTAAGAGTGAGGTCACTGTAGTTCCCCGTGTGGAACCAGTGTGGGTCCACGTGTGAGGTCACTGTGAGTCCCCGTGTGGGGTGAGTGTGGGTCCCCGTGTGGAATCAGTGTCAGTCCATGTGTGAGGTCACTGTGGGTCCCCGTGTGGAATCAGTGTGGGTCCACGTGTGAGGTCAATGTGGGTCCCTGAGTGGAATCAGTGTGGGCCCACGTGTGAGGTAACTGTGGGTCCCCGTGTTGAATCAGCTTGGGTCCCTGTGTTGGGTTAGTTTGGGTCCCTGTGTGGAATCAGTGTGCGTCCCTGTGTGGGGTGCGTGGGGGTCCCCGTGTGGGGTGAGTGTGGGTCCCCGTGTGGGGTGAGTGTGGGTCCCTGTGTGGAATCAGTGTGGGTCTACGTGTGAGGTCACTGTGGTTCCCCGTGTGGAATCAGTGTGGGTCCACGTGTGAGGTCACTGTGAGTCCCCGTGTGGCTGAATGTGGGTCCCCGTGTGGAAAAAGTGTGGGTCCACGTGTGAGGTCACTGTGGGTCCCTGTGTGGAATCAGTGTGGGTCCCCGTGTGGGGTGAGTGTGGGTCCCTGAGGTGGGGACTCTTAGTGAGGGGCCATCCATTGCTGGCTTTTCTGCACCTCACAGTAGAAGGGCAAAGGGACTTGCACCTTCTTGTTTCTTGCTGTTGTGTCAGTGTCCCTCTGTGTCACTTCTCCCGACAGGTGCCTTGGGCGTCCAGCACCCTCAAAGCCAGCACTCACCTCTTGGTGCCCCTGAGAGGACCCGGCAGCAGTCAGGCTCAGGGTCTCCGCTCTGTGCCACCGTCTCCTGAGCTCTGGAGGTTGTTCTGTGCTCTGCATCCCAGCCCCTCCCTCAGGCCCTGGCTGTGCCCCCAGTGCTGTGTCCGCCCTGGAGGATGGGGCCCAGAGGTGAGACCTGGCTCCAGGGAGAATGCACAGCACAAGCAGGCCTGTGCCCGCTCCCCCCAAGCAGGTACTGGTCCCGCATGTTGGGTTCCTGACAGGCGTAGGGCAGGGCCATTCAAGCTGTCACCTGGATCAGGGGACCCTCCTGGAGCAGGACACTCCAGCACGGGAGTGACTGTGACACAGCCCCAAATTGCTCTGTAGAATTGCTCCTGTCTCCCTGGTTTCCTGTGTGGACGGGCCAGGGAGGAAAGCTGACAGCACCCTCGTTCTCCATGGGTCACTTCCCGCCCGCTGGGTGACACATCCTTTCTGCTGGCCTCTTGCCCCTCCAGGCTCTGGGGGGAGCAAGGCTGATAGCAGGTGAGACTTGCTACGACCCGAGCACCGTCCCTGAGCTTGTTAAGTCCCACCTGTCCCCTGGGAGCCTCCTAGGGGCACACGTGTAGGTAAAGGTCACAGAGCGCGAGTCTGTCATGAGCTAACAGTCCTGTGAAAGTTGATGGAATACACTGTGGGGAAGTGAACCCTCCCTGCTTGGCAGCTCCTTGGCCTCTGGGAGCATGGCCGTCTGTGGAGGAGCTCCAGGAGCCTTCCCTCTGTCTGGGCTCTGGGAGCCGGAGTCGGGGGAGAATCTGGGCTGGGGCCACCGTGAGCCACTGGCCCCTAACTTCTTTTCTCTGGGCCTGTACACGGTAGTGGGTCGCCAGGGGCTCCTTGGTCACTGTGCCATTTCTGGGCACCTCTGCCACTTGCCTCCATCCCCTGCATCCCACCCTAGGGGCACATGACAGACAGTGAGGTGACTGCACACACAGTCACAGCCCTGCTCGCTCACCGGGGGAGGTGGGCACTGTGAGTAGGGCTGTCCTCTCCTCTGGGGCAGGAGTGGATGGCCCTTGGCGGCCTCCATGGTCTTCACCTCACACCCTCAGAGCTGGGGGTGCATGGTCTTTGTTTTCACCGCTACTCCTGAGTGTGAGAATGGCAGAGGCCGGGTGACGCTCCCGGCCCATCTCAATCCCAGCTCCATGGGGGAGAGAAGGAGCTTCCAGGGCAGGCATCATCTATCCACACCAAGACATGCGGGCAAAGTTTCTGCCACCTCTGGACTCTGGGCTCGCACTGCCCCCAAACTCCCCTCCTTATTCTGACGTGGGAACTTGTCTCTGACACTTTCTGGAGCCTGAGTGGAAATTCAGCCTCTGCAAACCCCTCCCCTACAGTCCCACAAGTTCCAGGTAGAGAGAGAGCAGGAGAGGACTGAGCCGGTTCCTGACAAGGGGGAGGTCTTTAGGTTTAGTTCACCTTGACACGTCCTGAATGCTGCCACTTGTTTCTGTAATGCTGCTATTATGGAAACTTAAGTGCAGTGAGGGAATTAAGGTGAGGATGCGTAGTCCACGCTGGGACCAGCCTCCCTCCATGGACCTCTCCCATGTGGAAGCCAGAGCAGGCACCTGGGAAGAGTGGACCCTGACCCCTTCCCTTCCCCCCAGCAGGGCACAGACAGAGGCCACCACCTCTCATGAGAAAAAACATGTGTCTTGGGAAACAATAAAAATTGTGGTAGGAAGAAGCCATTAGCACATAGACGATTTATTAACATGAGAAGAAGCAGGTTTTCTTTACATGAACTGAACTTCTTTCGGCACTACTTTCGTGCCAGGAAAGGCATGAGAAGCACACTCTGGTTGACCAGAAGGAACACATTTTTGAGGACATGTTGGGGTAATGACACAGGTGGCCTGAGTCACCTCCCACCATTGGTCTATGCTGGCAGGTCAGACCAGGGATGCAGTTCCCTGGGTGGGCAGGCTAACTTGTCGCCGCTGCCTCTGGTATGCCTGCTCTAGTTAACATAGCTGTGATCCTTGGGGCTGGCTGTGTGACTGTAAGCTGTATCTTTCAACACTCTCTGTTCTGAAAAAGAGAGAACCCTGTGTTAGTGGCAATGCCCCTATGCTGGGACCTGGAACTCTCCTGGGTGCTGATTTAACTCTGAGGCACAGAGTCCTTGGCGAGGCCCCACTTTCTCTCCTAGGACCTGTCCAAAAGCTCTTCCAATCACACAAGGATCAATAGTCCTGCTCTCTACACCCAATTTGCCTTTGATTGGTCTCTGGTGGTGAGCAGTGGCTGATGCAGGCTTGCCTTTTTGAAGGGATTCTTCTATTCCTTTGCCTTTTTTATCGTGTCTAATATACTGCAGAAAGTGCCGCAATCTTTCTGGGCTTTCTGGTGAAAGCTCTCTCTTCCCTGGCGAGAGCTGGGGGTGTTTGCTCCCAAGGGACTCTCCTCTTTCCCTGACCTGAGAAGTGTGGCTCATCCCACTTGCTTGAGAAGCCTTTAGTCCTGAAGACCTTTCTTTATACTCTTCCGGTTTGGGCCTCCAGTCGTCCTCCCTCTCATCAGTCGAGGCAAACTGGCCCTTCCACGGGTCCCTGACTTTTGGTTTCCTGGGTTCCTGTTGTCCCTGGTTGCTTCTCGTTTCTTCACGTTCTGCTGGTTGGAGTCTCCTAACGCACCTCCACTCCTCAGCTGGGGCAGGCATCTTGCTCTGGCTTTTTGTTTCTTCATGCTCTCCTGGTTGGGGCTTCGTGAAAACCCTCCACCCCTCAGCAGATTCGAGCATCTCCCTCTGGCTCTTCATTTCTTCATGCTTTCCAGGCTGGAGCTTCTTACAGCCCCTCCACTCGTCAGTTGGGGCAGACATCTCACTCTGGCTCTGAAATGAGTCCTTAAGTATTGATTTTTTGAATTTCTGCTGCCGCTGGATGCTCTGTTCACTCACACTGAGGTCATATGGCACCACCTGGAAAGCTGGTGTGTCCTCACTAACATGTTCCATCTGGGAACTGGAAAGAGACCGGTGAGAAGCCAAGATGTGTGCAAGAAGGAGCACTTCAGTGTGAGAGTCTTGAAGGAGCTCACCAGTGGCACGGCCTTGAGCCACCTGTGTTTTAAGGCATGGCTCCTTTGGATGTTGGGCAACTGACTTTGTTGGTGGTGACAGGGTTTTCCTAGTGGATGGAAACCCCAAGACAGTCCCATTCTCCCAGCGTCTGCCCATGCGGTTGACTGTGGGCATCTGATAAGGCAGTCTGCCCTCGTGTCCAGTCAGAGGGTCCTCTGAGGGCCCATAACTGTCACCAGGTGAAGTCTTTCCTCAGGCCCTCTGGATTTCTTTTTTTTTTTTTTTTCTTTTGGCGGTACGCGGGCCTATCACTGCTGTGGCCTCTCCCGTTTTGGAGCACAGGCTACAGACATGCAGGCTCAGCGGCCATGGCTCACGGGCTCAGCCGCTCCACGGCATGTGGGATCTTCCCGTACTGGGGCACAAACACACGTGCCCTGCATCGGCAGGCGGACTCTCAACCACTGCACCACCAAGGAAGACAGCCCTCTGGATTTCTCTATTCTCAGGTGAGGGAACAGGGTGGGAACTCGCCAGGGTGGGAACTGTTGCTTTGTTATCTATCACTTTCATTCCCTGATGGGGCTGAGGTTTTCCAGAGAACTTATTAGGAAAGTCGGCTTTTGAGTGTGCCCCAGATTGACAGGTGGCAGAGGGGGAAAAGGTGGACCTTGGAGAGGACAAGGGTTGAGCCCCACATGGCTTGAGATTTATGGTTTCAAAGGCCTGGTTCGGTAAGCCCCACCTGTGGCTTACCTGCCACCTTATAACATGTGTTTCCAGCATGTGCCGAATCCTTGGACTGAGGAAGGAAACTCATGGGAGGAGTCTACACAGGGTTTCCAATGCTTCAAGCCTGCTAGATTTCTGAGTTCCTTGTGAGGGTGGGGCTTAGAAAAAGCACATTTGGCAACAAGCCAGGATTGATGCACAATCACAGGTATCGAACCTTGACAAATCTGCCTCAACTTTGTGCTCAAATGGGCTTTCAAGTTTTTTTCTAGATATTTCTCCTCTGGGCTACTGGGTAAATAGTGTCCAGAGTCACTCTTCAAGGGTGTCAAGTATCTTCCTGACTTCTTTTCAGAGTTTCTGTGCAGAAACTTCACTGGGAGCCGGGCCCTGGAGGAAGCTTTTGCAATCCTCCTCAGACATGGCCTTAGACCCCTGCCAAAATCCTTCCCTGGTTGGAATTGCATTTGACCCTTCCTGTGGGATCTCCTAGGGCACCTGGACCTTATCTTCTGTCGGTCCAGTTTCCTTTTGCCTGTAAAAGCAGAGGGCTGCCAGGGTCCCTGCTTGCCCTGTGCCTGATAAGCCCTTTAAAAATGGCACTGAGGGGAGCTCAATTCCAGAGACAGAGACAGGTGGATACTGAGGGCCAGGCCCCTCTTGGTTTCATCTTTGATGAGCCTCTTTTGAAGATGTTGCTTCTGGAGATCAGGGCCAATTAAGTCCTCATGATGAATGGAAACTGACCTTTGGGCCTGAGAGCGCCCCCTCTCTTGGTGAAGGTTGAGAATGAGTTGGCTAAAGGCTTTCTGAGATCTTTTGACCACAGAGGGTGAAGGCGCCCCACTTTTCAGTTGCTTCTGCAACAAGGGGCATTTCAGACATTGAGTTTCAGTTGGGATAAAATTGAGTGGGTTGTTCTGAAATGTAGGACAACCTAGTCCACAGGTACTCATCTGGGGTGGAGAATAAGGTGGTCTGAATGGGAGAGAAGATGGGCGGTAGGGCTGGGCCTGGATCTGAGACAGAGGTGGGGGCTGGCAGTGAGGCAAGTTTTCAGTGAAAGGCTGGGGTGGGACCCCCAGGCAGGGCAAGACTGGGGCCTGGGTAGGACCTAAAGTTATTCTAGGTTGAATTGAAAGTGGAACGCCATTAGAAACTCCACTGAATGAAACAAAGGGTGCCTGCTGTTGAGAGGAGCTCCTAGTAGCCACCAGGGACTCGCTGTGCATAGAGGGGAGACCCCAGTAGAGCTGGCTGTATTTCTGTTCCAAGTGGTCCCTCAAGACCTCGGAGTGTAAGAGCTGCCATGGACCGGATCGCTGCTCTGTTTTGTTTTTCATGTTCCAGAAAAATTGAGGGTTTGTGTTGTCCTGCTTAGAACCCAGTGATTTCCGCATATTCCCTAAAGTGTTCAGGTGGTAGTCTGAGCTCATTTGTTCTGAGAATGACCCATCCTTTTCTTTCTCCTTACAAATGTTTGGTTTTACTTTCTTGGTGATTAGAATCTGCAGCAGCTTCTGGACTTCAGGGTTGACAAATGGGGGGCTACCAGTCTTTTCCTGCTTGTCTGTGGGCCCTACCGAGAATGGGGCCCCTGGTGGCTGGTGGGACAGGTGTTCTTTCCAGGCCTCACTCTCTGATGAGGTGAGGAAGAACAAGGCCTTGGTAGTCTTCCACCAGAAGGACAAGAACAAAATGGGATAGCACGCGAGGCCAAGACTCAAGATGTCTGCAATGGTACATGCGATAAAAGAGTTACCTGGAGATGAACTCTTTGCAACAGTGCCAAGGGTGATTCTGTTCAAGTTGGATGGGTCTTGATGTTCTGTTGACAGGGTGGAGGCCACAGGTAAAGAGCCCTGGCTTGGAGGAGCCAGGGCAGCTGATGGGCAAATGGCAGGAACAGCCTCTTCTGCAGGTTCCCCGCAGGGCTGGTGGGCTCCAGCAGGCTCTGCTTTGCACATCTCACAAAGGGGGTCTTGACAGGAGAGCTGATGGAAGCCGCCGTTGTCACGGAACTTGTCCAGGTAGCTGCAGGAGACATGAGGCACAAGCTGCAGCCAGGAGCCCCCAGGGCCCGGAGGGCTGGGCAGAGCAGGCAGGGGTGGGCACCTGCGGCCCACCGCCCTCCATGGCCCCCATGCTGTCTTCACAGTGCTCCTGCTGTCCCTCACCCCAGGGCTTTAGACATACGCTGTCCTCAGGGCTTCCGCTCGCATTTCAGGCCAAGGCTCCCTGCAGCGCAGGTGTCACACCATAGGCTTAGGGTGGAAGAAGAACCCAGGAGAGAAGGGAAAGATTCTTTACCTTTGCAGAAGTGAAATCAGGTCCCAAGCAACTTCCGCGTCTTCCAGGCAATATGCGAGATCTGGAAATCAGCAGAGTGGGTCATGATGGTGAAGGCAAGGGCCGAGGGGGTCTCACAGGAGCCTGAGTGCAGTGTCCCTTTAAGGGGACACCATTGGGAGATTGGAGCCCAAGCACCAGCGTCCAGGGCCACATGATCCCTGACAGTGATGGCAAAGCTCATGAAAGGATTTATCATTTACAAAGTACTTCCATATCCATTACCCCTTGTTTCCCTCACATCCTCCCTGTGGGGGACAATGAGCAGGAGTCACCTCACAGAGGAATCTGAGCAAAGTTAAACAACTTGTCCACGATTGGACCTGGAAGTCCCACCTCCCATTCCAGGTGCTATTGGTCCACTGTAGCCCACACACCCCTACTGGGCCGCACCCTTTTTCCAGGACCCTTACCGCTTCATTGTACCCATGGAATCTGGGAAGTGTCTGGGTGCTGCTCTCCTTCCCAGGAGCCTCCCTGAGGGTTCTGTTTCTTGAGGGACAGGCCCTGCCACTGGCCTCCTGGGAGCTATGGACCTGGGCCCTCAGGGCTGGGAGAGATGGCGGCTAACACTCGGGGAACATTGGGATGAATGGCACAACTTACCTTCCCAAGCTCCATTTTTCTCGTTATTCTTGCGTCTCATCTTCGGCTCTATTTGATGCTGAGAGACAGAAAAAACGAGGACCTGGGACCCAATTCTAACTCTCCCCTCTCTAGACGAGCCTCAGACACTCAGCGACCATACATAATATGACTTTCTACATTTAACTAACAGAGCTTTGTGGTTTTTCTTTCCTTTCACTCATTTTTAAAGAGGATAAAAATATTTTCTGTTTTCCGTCTCTGAAGAACATAAAGAAGGATTTTCAATGTGAGATTCATCCTGGATTTCTTTCGTCACTGATCCTCTGCTCAGGAAACACTCACATTCTCTGAACTACGGGTTGATCTGAGCCCCAACAGGTGGGTCTCTGCTTCCCGAGGCCAGGGCCATTTCAGCCCCTGCTCTGTGAGGCTGCCAGGGCCTCAGCACTGCCAGCAGATCAGCCCTCATCCGAGACACCTGTTCACAGCTGGTGATCCAGTGGTCATGGGCCTTTTGTCTGGCTGAGATTGAACTCGGTATCCAGTGCTCGCCCTCCGGTCACCGTGTGTGAGACTTGCCCTGGAGCCCTCTACCATACCTGGGCAACTGGTCTGAGATCTTTGGATAGAAAAACTAGTGTTCACTCTATCCCCTGCCAGGGCTGGCTTGTCCTTACAGGGATAATGTTCTATTCTTGGGAGTAGATGTCCTATTCTTTCCCATTTCAGGAGTGTCTGTAGTTGATTCAGAAAAGTGGAAATAAGAGTAGAAAAGAAGAGAGAATCAAGTGCTTGTGTGTCTGGCCCCGGGGTTCCTTACCTTCCTGATGTCTTCATGTTTCCTAGGAGGTGGTGAAGATACATTATTCTCGAGGTAGGGGAGTAACAGGACAAAGAGCCCCAGTCCACACAGAGAGCCGACGATGATGTCAGTCACACAGTGAGTGGGACAGGGGCCCAGAGTAGGATCAAAATGGCTTTTCAGAAAAAAGAGAGGATTCTCCATCATCTGAATCACACTGCTGCCCACAGGCAACTGAGCACAGGGTGTGCACTTGGTGACTAAAATACTAGGCTTAAATGGTAGAGCTGTGGTTTGGTCACAAAGGGCTCCTGAGGGTGTGGGAGGGAGTCATAGAGGAGGAGTCATAGAGGAGTCATGGCCCCTCCCCACGCTTCTGCCCCACAGCTGTATCCCTCCACCCTCATGGGTCTTCTAGACCTTAGTCAATGTTCTATTCATTCCACCTGGAAATCACATTTTTCCTGGTTCCTCAGATCTCTTGGGGATCTCGGCTTGAACCCACCATTTTCATAGCCTTTGAAACTCTGAAATTCCCCCAGGATTTTGGCTGTTTCCCAATGATTTAGACTCTCAGAATCTCCTTTGTTCACAATTCCATGGTTTTTTCATCTCGCATATTTACATTTAAGTTGTATCAATACGATCTCAGCAAATTTCTGTTATACAATACAGTATTATCCACTCTGGTCACCATGTTGTACATTAGACCCTAAGACTTTCATCTCATACAAAGTTTGTACCCTGTTGCCACCCTCTCCTTATTTCCCCCAACCCTAGCCCTTGGCAAACACTCCTCTGTTTCTCTGAGTTTGACTTTTTTCTTTGTAGATTCTGCATATAGTTGATAATAGGCAGTGTTTGCCTGTCTCTGTCTGGCTTTCTCTTAGCATGATGTCCTCTAGATTCATCCACATTGTTGCAAATAGGAACACCACTTTTCCCATATGATAAGTTTTTTACTTTCATCAACCCAGAAATAGAACTTTTTTTATACTTATTTAATTTTGAATATTTCATTGGTTATAGTTTCCATCCACCTTTGCCAACTTCACTCAGAATAGTTAACACAAAAATTCAAACTAATTATTATTATTTCAAATTGACAAAACCAAGTATAATAAAAAGATAAGTAATTAAACTTCTAAATGATATGTTTTGTGTTAGTAACCTTTTGTACTTCTGAAGTTAGAAAAGCTTCACAAAGACTGTACACACACACACACACACACACACTCCAACAGAAGAACGCAGTATATTCAAATCCAAAAATTAAGCATGTCCTCATTTTCTCTAAATCTTTTGTATATTGTCTTGACCACATTTCTTCTAACCATGCCCCAAATAGACAGTCTCCATTCTCCAGAGTTTAGAAACATGTGTGGAACACCCAGAAGTCATAAATGGGTAAGGTGAGCTTAGGTTCTAATCTTTAGAGTAGGCACTGGGACTGGAGGACCAAGGCCTGGGTTAAAGTCATCTCCAGTAGCCTTTTCTGATATCCCTAGTGTGTTCTACACATATTCTCTTTTTCAGAATACACCTTGCCTTCCCCCTCCTACCCTACCCCCTCCAGACCCTGGAGCTTCGAGTCTTGCCTGTACCTTCTAGACAGGGCACTTTGAGTCTTATAGGAAATCCCCTATGACATCATTGGACATCCCTTTTGGCAGGTGGAATTGGGTATTCACTTAGGGATTGTACTTTTGCATCACTACCTGGTTAATTTTTCTTAATATGTGAACTATTTATTTGGCTCTACTGTCATGAATGTACATGTTCAAGAACACGTCTCTAGCATCTACTGTTGCTTTTATTACAGTCTCTTCACCCTTTATGATATTGTCACTGGGGCATGACAGTCCTCAGTGTGAACAGCTAGGGTACCTGAGGATCATGGAGGTCCCTAATTTAGACAAGTAGAATCGATGGAGGTCATGGTGGGTCCTGGTTTCTGCTTCATTTGCACGGGGACTTACAGATGACTAGTTGAGAGGGAGAAAATCCTGGAAGCCAGCGTCTTGGCGGGTGTTCCCTTCAGGAACCCCTGCAGCCTCTCATGGTGAGGATGGAGAGAGGTGCCCTGGTGGCTCTGGAGGGGGTGGGGATGAGGGGGTGGCCATGGAGCTTTGTATGTAGCAGAATCTTACTCTCCAGAGAAAGGACTTGGCCAGAGTGCAATTCTGAAATCTCATCCCAGCTAGAGGAAATAAATTCTCCCCCAATGCAGCCTTCTCCCTCTTTCCTTTTTCATGTGATGCAGTGTGTTGGGGGAACATATCAGCAGGGGATAGGGCTTCAAGGAAATGCTGCAGCCAAGGCAAGGAGTAGGGGCAGGGGAAAGAGCCATATCCCTGGGGAGAGTCAGAAACACTTGTGAAGGCCACACCCTCAAGCAGAGGCCCACTAGAGACTGGGACTTACTGCAAGATTAGAGAATGTCTTCCCTCCCCCACAGTTTACCATCACACCCGCAGGCCTCCAGTACAGTTAAGAGTAGATCACCGCCAAAAGAACTGCAAGACACAGACTCAAGCTGAGCAACAGTACTTAGGGAAGCCCCAACGTCAAGATGAGAGACAAGGGACTTCCTTGGTGGTCCAGTGGTTAAGAATCTGTGCTCCCAATTCAGGGGGCCCAGGTTTGATCCCTGGTCAGGGAACCAGATCCTGAATGATGCAACAAAGACCCGGCTCAGGCAAATAAATAAATATTTTTAAAAAAAGGAGAAACAAAAACAAGGACATTAGAGGAATTTGAAGTCTTTGGCACTTATGTTACACAAACATTAAAAACAGAACAACTGACAAAGATCAGAAAATTATATCTACATAAAGGAGGAACTTCCAAGGAGAAATGAATGCTGGTAAAATGAAATCCTTGAGTTTTCTGCTTCTTAATCAATCTACAAAAGAACTGTTATCAGCCCTGGTGGCCTCATGGATAGCATATAACTGTTTTAAGGGCCAGTAGTAACAATGTGTTAAGGAATTATGGCACATGGATAAGTGATATTAATGACAGCCACGTCACAAGAATGGGAGAAAAGAATTGGGAATACTATGTTATAAAGTTCCTGAACCCATGAAGTGGTGTGGTGGTATTTCAAGGTGGGATTAGATTATTTTAAAAAAATGCATATTGTAAACTCTAAGGAAACCATAAAAATGGAAGAAGTATAACTTACCCTCTTAAATGAGGAGAAAAAATGGAAGCATTAGGGGAAACTGTGAACTGGGTACAAGGAACAGTCTGTACTATTTTTGCAACTTTGCTGTTATTCTAAAATTATTCCCAAAGTAGTAGCTGAATAGGCTCCTTAAGGGTACCTGCTTAATTATGAAACTCTGTCAAATAAATTAATGGTGCATCTCTTGCCCTCAGTTCCGAAATTTAGAAACGTAAAAAATCCTGGAAAAATGAGCACATTTAAGTCAGTTTCTCCACCCCACTCCAGGTGAATCTCTCCACATTGTCCCTCATTTGGCTCTATAGATTATTTAGTTCTTTTTAGG
The DNA here is from genome assembly GCF_949752795.1 of Hyperoodon ampullatus. Taxonomy (NCBI): domain Eukaryota; kingdom Metazoa; phylum Chordata; class Mammalia; order Artiodactyla; family Ziphiidae; genus Hyperoodon; species Hyperoodon ampullatus. The sequence goes on from NC_136919.1 coordinate 102,116,293, forward strand.
ATGCTAACACAGCTGTCACTCTAGCTACATATGCCCCATTAATATATGTAAGAGAATATGCCCACATAGATTGCTGGATATATATGCCCTTATTCATGTTTTCCAAGACAAAAAATAAACAAGTAAGAGGATTGATTTTATTCATGCTTTTGCAATAAGAAGATCAGAATGTCTTGCAGGGTGGTTTTTGCCTTAGACTTTTTTAGGGAAAGTAGACAAATTACAGGTGGGGCTGATTTACAGTTGGAATTATTTTGCAATTAGGTGAAGTCTCAGTTAGATGAACAGGAAGGTTCATCTCTGTGTCTGGCTAGTTTTAGAAGGACAAACAGTTCTGAGCTCAGCTAATCATTTCATGAAACAAAGAAAGGGAAGTTGAGAGATCAGTGCCTGGTCTTATGAGCAGGTCAAGGCAAAAGGGGAAAAGTTGGTATTTCCGTGGTCACAGATAAACAAGGGAGTGATGTCCAGGTCTTAGGGGAAACCTGAGAAGGCCTGGGTAGCAAATCTTATCTTAAGTGGGGTGGTTCTTTGTGGTACACAAAAGGTGGAGGATTTCAGAAAACAGAGGATAGGGTGATTTCTTAACTCTTGTTATTTTCTGAGATCACAAATCACAGGTAAAATTCAAAACTGTTGGGCCTCAGTTTTGTTCATGACCAAGGAGTGTCATTCACACTTCTTGAACATCACAGAGACAATCATAAACCTTTGAGTGGGTCAAATCTGGGTCTAAGGAAAAATCTCCTGAAGACTCTTTTTTGGCGTTGTTCCTGCAAAATCATTTGAACAATTGTTGAGAAGAAGTGGAAAAGGTGAGCGTTTTAGAGTTCTGGAGATCAGGCGTCTTAAAAGAGGGATTCTAAAAGGAAGAAGAGAAATATTAACCTAAAATATTATAGTAAGTAAAAAGTCTGTACCCTCTCTTTTCCATGTGAAAATCAGAGATAAAATCATATCAACTTAAAATTATGTTTAGTAACTAATTTTCAGTATATTATCTTATGTAAAAATGTATAGGTATGTAAAGAATACTATTATTAACTCAGTTTAGCTTAAGTCTAATGTTTTAAGTTACCTAAAGATCTTGGAAAGTATCTTCATACCACAAAGCATAAGCACTGTTAAGATAAGATTGGTTTGAATAATGATTCAATTTGGTTAAAGAAAAATTTACATTTTTCATAATCTGAAACACCTGGTAGATCCAATGCTCGTTTATTCAATCAGAAACATTTTATAAGTTTAGGAACAGCATATCCAGGTAGAATAAAAATGTATGATGTTGAAAACATAGCTGTTTTTATTAAACCAATAATATTAAACGAGTCTTTTTTGACAAAGATTTGCCTTAATTATGTAAACTTGAGTTTTAAAAACTTTTTAGTTAGTTTCCATAAGAATACTTTTTAAGCATATGAAAATCTCAGAAGTTCAGTTTCCTTAATTTCTGGTAATTTGAGAACTGTTCAATGTATGTGTGTTTATTTCTGTTTAAGCTAATCCAAACAGAATTCTCTTTAAGAAATTTCATAGTGCAATTTTGTAATACCATCCAAAGGTAGACACTTACTACACATTCATAGACAAAAATACATACAGACAGACACAGCTAGAGAGCTTCAAGTCTACAACTTTAGCCATGCGTTGGACAAAAGCACAGAAATACTAATACATGATCCCTGGGCCATATAAAAGAGTTAGCTTTCATCCTTGTCCCACCGATACTTGCAAAAGAGATCTTCAAGATTCCCTTCGTCCTCATGTGTAATCTGATGGATGCTGTGTAGTAAATTTTCGGCAAGTAGCCAAGAAGAGACCAAGTGGCCATCTGGGTGTCTCCAAAATCCATCTGAGTGGCAAAACATCCAGCTTGTTTCCAATGAGGTTTTTTCAGCCTCAGGTATTAGCAGGCTGTTGTGCTGTAGGTTCCTTAAGTAGAGTTTCCCATGTCTAAAAAAGATTGAGCAAGGGGAAGCATGTAGGTAGCAGAGGACAGATTTTCTTGGGAAGTGGCTCTGTTAACAATTTTTTTCTTTTTTCTTTTTTTTTTCTTTTTCTTTTAATTTTTTTTATTTAACAAATTTAATCAGTTATACATATACATATGTTTCCATATCCCCTCCCTTTTGCCTCTCCCTCCCGCCCTCCCTATCCCACCCCTCCAGGTGGTCACAAAGCACCGAGCTGGTCTCCCTGTGCTATGCGGCTGCTTCCCACTAGCTATCTACATTACGTTTGGTAGTGTATATATGTCCATGCCGCTCTTTCGCTTTGTCACAGCTTAACCTTTCCCCTCCCCATATCCTCAAGTCCATTCTCTAGTAGATCTGTGTCTTTATTCCTGTCTTAGCCCTATGTTCTTCATGACATTTTTTTTTCTTAAATTCCATATATATGTGTCAGCATACAGTATTTGTCTTTCTCTTTCTCACTTACTTCACTCTGTATGACAGACTCTAGGTCCATCCACCTCATTACAAATAGCTCAATTTCATTTCCTTTTATGGCTGAGTAATATTCCATTGTATATATGTGCCACATCTTCTTTATCCATTCATCCAATAATGGACACTTAGGTTGTTTCCATCTCCGGGCTATTGTCAATAGGGCTGCTATGAACATTTTGGTACATGACTCTTTTTGAATTATGGTTTTCTCAGGGTATATGCCCAGTAGTGGGATTGCTGGGTCATATGGTAGTTCTATTTGTAGTTTTATAAGGAACCTCCATACCGTTCTCCATAGTGGCTGTACCAATTCACATTCCTACCAGCAGTGCAAGAGTGTTCCCTTTTTTCCACACCCTCTCCAGCATTTATTGTTTCTAGATTTTTTAATGATGGCCATTCTGACTGGTGTGATATGATATCTCACTGTAGTTTTGATTTGCATTTCTCTAATGAGTAAAGATGTTGAGCATCCTTTCATGTGTTTGTTGGCAGTCTGTGTATCTTCTGTGGAGAAATGTCTATTTAGGTCTTCTGCCCATTTTTGGATTGGGTTGTTTGTTTTTTTGTTATTGAGCTGCATGAGCTGCTTATAAATTTTGGAGATTAATCCTTCATCAGTTGCTTCATTTGCAAATATTTTCTCCCATTCTGAGGGTTGTCTTTTGGTCTTGGTTATGGTTTCCTTTGCTGTGCAAAAGCTTTTAAGTTTCATTAGGTCCCATGTGTTTATTTTTGTCTTTATTTCCATTACTCTAGGAGGTGGGTCAAAAAGGATCTTGCTGTGATTTATGTCATAGAGTGTTCTGCCTAAGTTTTCCTCTAAGAGTTTGATAGTGTCTGGCCTTACATTTACGTCTTTAATGAATTTTGAGCTTACTTTTGTGTATGTGGTTAGGGAGTGACCTAATCTCAAACTTTTACATGTCCCTGTCCAGTTTTCCCAGCACCACTTATTGAAGAGACTGTCCTTTCTCCACTGTACATTCCGGCCTCCTTTATCAAAGATAAGGTGACCATATGTGCGTGGGTTTATCTCTGGGCTTTCTATCCTGTTCCATCCATCTATCTTTCTGTTTTTGTGCCAGTACCACACTGTCTTGATTACTGTAGCTTTGCAGTATAGTCTGAAGTCAGGGAGCCTGATTCCTCCAGCTCCATTTTTCGTTCTCAAGATTGCTTTGGCTATTCGGGGTCTTTTGTGTTTCCATACAAATTGTGAAATTTTTTGTTCTAGTTCTGTGAAAAATGTCAGTGGTAGTTTGATAGGGATTGCATTGAATCTGTAGATTGCTTTGGGTAGTAGAGTCATTTTCACAATGTTGATTCTTCCAATCCAAGAACATGGTACATCTCTCCATCTATTTGTATCATCTTTAATTTCTTTCATCAGTGTCTTATAATTTTCTGCATACAGGTCTTTTGTCTCCTTAGGTAGGTTTGTTCCTAGATATTTTATTATTTTTGTTGCAATGGTAAATGAGAGTGTTTCCTTGATTTCACTTTCAGATTTTTCATCATTAGTATATAGGAATGCCAGAGATTTCTGTGCATTCATTTTGTATCCTGCTACTTTACCAAATTCATTGATTAGCTCTAGTAGTTTTCTGGTAGCATCTTTAGGATTCTCTATGTATAGTATCATGTCATCTGCAAACAGTGACAGCTTTACCTCTTCTTTTCCGATTTGGATTCCTTTTATTTCCTTTTCTTCTGTGATTGCTGTGGCTAAAACTTCCAAAACTATGTTGAATAAGAGTGGTGAGAGTGGGCAACCTTGTCTTGTTCCTGATCTTAGTGGAAATGGTTTCCGTTTTTCACCATTGAGGATGATGCTGGCTGTGGGTTTATCATGTATGGCCTTTATTATGTTGAGGAAAGTTCCCTCTATGCCTACTTTCTGCAGGGTTTTTTATCATAAATCGGTGTTGAATTTTGTTGAAAGCTTTCTCTGCGTGTATTGAGATGACTATATGGCTTTTGTCCTTCAATTTGTTAATATGGTGTATCACGTTGACTGATTTGCGTATATTGAAAAATCCTTGCATTCCTGGAATAAACCCCACTTGATCATGGTGTATGATCCTTTTAATGTGCTGTTGGATTCTGTTTGCTAGTATTTTGTTGAGGATTTTTGCATCTATGTTCATCAGTGATATTGGCCTGTAGTTTTCTTTCTTTGTGACATCCTTGTCTGATTTTGGTATCAAGGTGATGGTGTCCTTGTAGAATGAGTTTGGGTGTGTTCCACCCTCTGCTATATTTTGGAAGAGTTTGAGAAGGATAGGTGTTATATCTGCTCTAAATGCTTGATAGAATTCGCCTGTGAAGCCATCTGGCCCTGTGCTTTTGTTTGTTGGAAGATTTTTTATCACAGTTTCAATTTCAGTGCTTGTGATTGGTCTGTTCATATTTTCTGTTTCTTCCTGATTCAGTCTTGGCAGGTTGTGCATTTCTAAGAATTTGTCCATTTCTTCCAGGTTGTCCATTTTATTGGCATAGAGTTGTTTGTAATAATCTCTCATGATCTTTTGTATTTCTGCAGTGTCAGTTGTTACTTCTCCTTTTTCATTTCTAATTCTATTGATTTGAGTCTTCTCCCTTTTTTATCTTGATGAGTCTGGCTAATGGTTTATCAATTTTGTTTATCTTCTCAAAGAACCAGCTTTCAGTTTTATTGATTTTTGCTATCATTTCCTTCATTTCATTTTCATTTATTTCTGATCTGATTTTTATGATTTCTTTCCTTCTGCTAACTTTGGGGTTTTTTTGTTCTTCTTTCTCTAATTGCTTTAGATGTAAGGTTAGGTTGTTTATTCGAGATGTTTCCTGTTTCTTAAGGTAGGATTGTATTGTTATAAACTTCCCTCTTAGAACTCTTTGCTTTTGCTGCATTCCATAGGTTTTGGGTCGTCGTGTCTCCATTGTCCTTTGTTTCTAGGTATTTTTTGATTTCCTCTTTTATTTCATCAGTGATCACTTCGTTACTAAGTAGTGTATTCTTAGCATCCATATGTTTATATTTTTTACAGATCTTTTCCTGTAATTGATATCTAGTCTCATAGTGTTCTGGTCGGAAAAGATACTTGATACGATTTCAATTTTCTTAAATTTACCAAGGCTTGATTTGTGACCCAAGATATGATCTATCCTGGAGGAAATTCCATGAGCATTTGAGAAAAATGTGTATTCTGTTGTTTTTGGATGGAATGTCCTATAAATATCAATTAAGTCCATCTTGTTTAATGTATCATTTAAAACTTGTGTTTCCTTATTTATTTTCATTTTGGATGATCTGTCCATTGGTGAAAGTGGGGTGTGAAAGTCCCCTACTATGATTGTGTTTCTGTCGATTTCCCCTTTTATGGCTGTTAGTATTTGCCTTATGTATTGATGTGCTCCTATGTTGGGTGCATAAATATTTACAATTGTTATATCTTCTTCTTGGATCGATCCCTTGATCATTATGTAGTGTCCTTCTTGGTCTCTTGTAATAGTCTTTATTTTAAGGTCTATTTTGTCTGATATGAAAATTGCTACTCCTGCTTTCTTCTGATTTCCATTTGCATGGAATATCTTTTTCCATCCCCTCACTTTCAGTCTGTATGTGTCCCTAGGTCTGAAGTGGGTCTTTTGTAGACAGCATATATATGGGTCTTGTTTTTGTATCCATTCAGCCAGTCTGTGTCTTTTGATGGGAGCATTTAATCCATTTACATTTAAGTTAATTATTGATATGTATATTCCTATTCCCATTTTCTTAATTGTCTTGGGTTTGTTATTGTAAGTGTTTTCTTTCTCTTGTGTTTCTTGCCTCGAGAAATTCCTGTAGCATTTATTGTAAAGCTGGTTTTGTGTTGCTGAACTCTCTCAGCTTTTGCTTGTCTGTAAACGTTTTACTTTCTCCATCAAATCTGAATGAGATCCTTGCTGGGTAGAGTAATCTTGGTTGTAGGTTTTTCTCCTTCATCACTTTAAATATGTCCTGCCAATCCCTTCTGGCTTGAGAGTTTCTGCTGAAAGTTCAGCTGTTAACCTTGTTGGGATTCTCTTTTGTGTTATTTGTTGATTTTCCCTTGCTCCTTTTAATATTTTGTCTGTGCATTTAATTTTTGATAATTTGATTACTATGTGTCTTGGCATGTTTCTTCTTGGATTTATCCTGTGTGGGACTCTCTGTGCTTCCTGGACTTGATTGACGATTTCCTTTCCCATATTAGGGAAATTTTCAACTATAATCTCTTCAAATATTTTCTCAGTCCCTTTCTTTTTCTCTTCTTCTTCTGGGACCCCTATAATTGGAATGTTGGTGCCTTTAATGTTGTCCCAGAGGTCTCTGAAGCTGTCCTCAGTTCTTTTCATTCTTTTTTCTTTATTCTGCTCTGCAGTACTTATTCCCACTATTTTATCTTCTGGGTCACTTATCTGTTCTTCTGCCTCAGTTATTCTGCTATTGATTCCTTCTAGAGTATTTTTAATTTCATTTATTGTGTTGTTCATCATTCGTTGTTTTCTCTTTAGTTCTTCTAGGTCCTTGTTAAATGTTTCTTGCATTTTCTGTATTCTATTTCCAAGATATTTGATCATCTTTACTTTCATTTTTCTGAATTCTTCTTCAGGTAGGTTGCCTATTTCCTCTTCATTTGTTAGGTCTGGTGGGTTTTTACGTTGCTCCTTCATCTGCTGTGTGTTTTTCTGTCTTCTCATTTTGCTTATCTTACTGTGTGTGGGGTCTCCTTTTAGCAGGCTGAAGGTTCATAGTTCCTCTTGTTTTTGGTGTCTGTCCCCAGTGGCTAAGGTTGGTTCAGTGGGTTGTGTAGGCTTCCTAGTGGATGGGACTAGTGCCTGTGTCCTGGCGGATGAGAGTGGATCTTGTCTTTCTGGTGGGCAGTTCCATGTTCTGTGGTGTGTTTTTGGTTGTCTGTGGTCTTGTTATGATTTTAGGCAGCCTCTCTTCTAATGGGTGGCGTTGTGCTCCTGTCTTGCTAGTTGTTTGACATAGGGTGTCCAGCAGTGTAGCTTGCTGGTGGTTGAGTGAAGCTGGGTCTTGGCATTGAGATGGAGATCTCTGGGAGATTTTCGACGTTTGATATTACGTGGAGCTGGGAGGTTTCTTGTGGACCAGTGTCCTGAATTTGGCTCGCCCACCTCAGAGGCACAGCACTGACTCCTGGCTGGAGCACCAAGAGCCTTTCATCTACACGGCTCAGAATAAAATGGAGAAAAAATAGAAAGAAAGAAAGAGGATAAAATAAAGTAAAGTAAGATAAAATACAATACAGTTATTAAAATAAAAAAAAACATTTTTAAGAAAATAATTTTAATAAGTAAAAAAAGAAAAAAAACGGACAGAACCCTAGGACAAATGGTGAAAGCAAAGCTCTACAGACACAATCTCACATAGAAGCATATACATACACACTCACAAGAAGAGGAAAAGGGAAAAAATAATATATCTTGCTCCCAAAGTCCATCTCCTCAATTGAGGATGATTCGTTGTCTATTCAGGTGTTCTACAGATGCAGGGTACATCAAGTTGACTGTGGATATTTAATCCGCTGATCCTGAGGCTGCTGGGAGAAATTTCCCTTTCTCTTATTTGTTCGCACAGCTCCAGGATTCACCTTTGGATTCGGCCCTGCCTCTGCATGTAGGTCGCCTGAGAGCGTCTGTTCTTCGCTCAGACAGGGCGGGGTTAAAGAAGCAGCTCATTTGGCAGCTCTGGCTCACTCAGGCTGCGGAGAGGGAGGGGTACAGATGTGGTGTGAACCTGCAGTGGCAGAGGCCTCGTGACGTTGCACCAGCATAAGGCGCGCCGTGCGTTCTCCCCGGGAAGTTGTCCCTCGATCATGGGACCCTAGCGGTGGCGGGCTGCACAGGTTCCCGGGAGGGGAGGAGTGGAGAGTGTCCTGTGCTCGAACCTAGGATTCTTGGTGGCGGCAGCAGCAGCCTTAGCATCTCATGACCAACTCTGGTTTCCACACTGATAGATGCGGCTCACGCCCGTCTCTGTAGCTCCTTTAAGCAGTGCTCTTAATCCCGTCTCCTCGCACACCAGGTAACAAAGAGGGAAGAAAAAGTCTCTTGCCTCTTTGGCAGGTGCAGACTTTTCCCTGGACTCCCTCCTGGCTAGCCGGGGTGCACTAACCCCTTGCAGGCTGTGTTCACACCACCAAGCCCAGTACTCTCCCTGCGTTCTGACCGAATCCCGAGCCTCAGCTTCCAGCCCCGCCCGTCCCGGCGGGTGAGCAGACAAGCCTCTCGGGTTGGTGAGTGCTGGTAAACACCGATCCTCTGTGCGGGAATCTCTCGCTTTGCCCTCTGCACCCCTGTGGCTGCACACTTCTCCGCGGCTCCGAAACTCCCCCCCCCCTCCGCCACCTGCAGTCACCAGTCGCAAAGGGGCTTCTAGTGTGTGGAAACCTTTCCTCCTTCACGGCTCCCTCCCACTGGTGCAGGTCCCATCGCTATTCTTTTGTCTCTGTTTATTCTTTTTTCTTTTGCCCTACCCAGGTATGTGGGGAGTTTCTTGCCTTTTGCGAGGTCTGAGGTCTTCTGCCAGCATTCAGTGGGTGCTCTATAGGAGCAATTCCACGTGTAGATGTGTTTCTGATGTATCTGTGGGGGGGAAGGTGATCTCCGTGTCTTACTCTTCCACCATCTTCTCACATCTCCACAATAGTTCTTGTGTTGTAACAATTAGATCAGTCCAAAAGGGAGATAGTGAATTCCTTATTCTGTGAATTTAAGAAAAGGCTTTTTCTTTTCCTCCAGGAGTCATAGATGTTGTATTGAATATAAGCTTTAGCTGGAACATCAAGCCAATGCTTTTCACGTTTTCTTTTAATGTTTCTGTTCGGTGTTTTTAATCGGGATCGGTATGGAGCCTCACTCATGGTAGATCTGCAGTATTTCTTTATTTCTGCTGTGAATTCACGGCATTTATGTTTATCGATGGTTCTTGATTCATGGGATGCTTATTATTTTCATGTAATAAAAAACAGATATTAGGCACTTTATGTATGTTGCATCTGGGTAATTCCCACCTGCATTGTTCATCATCAATGCAAGTGTCACATTACCTGAGATACCTTCTCCAGCTCTCTCAGTCAGAGCAACTGGATGCCTTCACTGTGACCTTTAGAACTTTGGGAAATTCATACATACACAGAGATCTAATAGACACACACACATCTATACATATAAACATGCATGTACATGTATATATATCCACCCATGTAAATATTTTACTTTTTCTTTCAATAAGTTTTTTCATATTTGTGTGATTTTTAACAACAATAACAGAACCCTATGGGGTTAAGCATACCATAGGCAGACTTTAAAGCAGAGTGTGAATATCTTAAAATTAACACACTATAAAGATGGAAAATATTATATAAAAATTGAACAAAGCAACTTGATCATTCCAGAATAAATGCTTAAGAATTATGTGACTTCCATAATACAACTAAATAACACTTTCATATATGTACAATAACGTTTTCTGTTTCTCTAAAAGAAAAAACAGGATTACATGGCTTCCAACAAATGTGTCCCTTGGCTTTTTTGTTTTTCGAGTTAAGTTTTATTTGGAGCAAAATGAGCACTGCAGACCGAGAGACAGCATTTCAGACAGCTCTGAGAGGCTCCTCCGAGGAGGCAAGGAGGGGAACCAGGTTATACAGAAGTTTTGTAACAAAGGGCAGGTAGTCCAAACATCAAAAGATTATTGTTAATTAAGGAAAACCAGATATCTCAAGTTAAGGAATTCAGTGCTTTTCTGTCTGAATCACGTGACTATACTATGCACACCACAACTTTTGGCCAAGCTATCAAATCCATATTAGGGCTATGTTTGCTTCCTTGATTGTTTATATATCCATAGCTATTTCCGTGTTCTTGCCATGTTCCAGCTTGTGTTACACTTACATTTCTTTAAGACTTTGGAATAGTATTACTGTGTCGTTAACAATAACTCAATTTCAGCTTTTCTACCAAAAGCTGAAATTGAGTTATTGTTGATGACACGGTAATACTTTAGAATAATATTTCTTATGGAATCAGGAAAGCTGAAATTGAGTTATTGTTGATGACAAGGGAATACTATGCTAATAAAAGTCTAAGGGCACACTGCATCCTTGATACAAATTAAAAGATAGATCAAAAGCCTTCGAAGAGGTACGTCTACCCTCTTTCCCTGAAATAGATAAGAAGAAATACTATCTACTAAGGAATGTGAAAGAGAGATTTTGATTTGTAATGAATATATCATTTTGGAAGTGTTCTTTGGTATCATTAAGTATTAATTTATTTTCTTACTGATTTACTCAGCCCCCATTATTTTCTGCCATATACATTTCCCCATGTTAGATGCTGAAGTGGAGAGGGGTGATAGCAAAGACGAATTGGGGAAAATGGAAATTAACAGTGTACCAAAGAAAACTTAAAGGTCTGCAGAAAATCGTAAGGACATCTGGAAGAGGTGGTCACTAGCTCTGGCTTGAGGGAGCTGGAGAAATTATTTCAGGTGAGGCCATGCACGTCTTGGTCCAAACATTGCAGTGCGACTTCACCAGGTGAAAAGGATAGGTATTCCTAGAAGACACACTAGAAATCACAGAGTGGGGAGAGGAAATCAACAGCAACAAAAATATAACAGTGCATTAGGCAATAATAAAAGTTTTCAAAATGACTAGTCATAGGGTTTGGGAAGAATTGCAAGACAAGGTGACTAACAAAAGAGATAGGACCACACTGTATAAGTGTTTGTTGTTGTTTGCTTCATAATTCCTAAAGAAAATGGCAGAGTCAGCCAGTACAGTAAAGTGTAATGTTTACAGTCAAAGAAGTCTCAAAGTAGGGTAAGAAGCAAGAGTAGAGCTCTGGCCTGCAGTGTCATGCATTCCAACTGCCTTTTCTGTGCTTTTTTTCCCTTTTGTGCTCTCTGCAAGTCACTTAGTGTTCTTATGTTATCTTCTATGTTTCCTCTTGTTAAAAACATCCAGCAAAACCAATTCGGCCTAAGGTGTAGAGCCCCAGAGTGAGGGCCATGCTAAGCGACAAGAAATGACACAGATTATGGAATCAGGATTATTAAAGAAATATCACTGGGGAGAAATAAGGTCGTGTCTCTGCTAATTACCGACATCCAAAGGGAGTATGAACTCCTACGTTTTACTCAGTGGCATTACTTAACACACATTTCTACAGTGAGGCAGAAGGAGACGTAATCATCCTCAGAGATGTAGCTGTGAACATATTCTTAGTTCTAACACACCACTCCTACTTGTCCTGCTCTCCCAATTCACTTTGCCACATGACTTGTTTTGACATTACAGGCCATTGGGTATGAACCATCATGGATTAGTCTGTAAATATGTTTTCTACTTTAGATGCCTAATTTCTCATTCGTTATTTTCTTTGTTCCCTTCTATGTCCAGTCACTCTCCTATCTATTTTCTCTAGTCTCTAAAAACTTGACAGCAAATTTATGGTAATTAAAATTTTATTTGATTTTTATTACTTCGTAAATTTAACTTACATATCACAACAAAGTACTTTGTGAGAAGAATGGAAGGTCATTGCAATAAGGAACTTGAGGGGGACTAAAAAGAGATTTTGTGGAAAATGTAATGTTTAACCTGGATATACCTATAGGTAAGATTATAAGGTGGCAGAAGAGGGAGTGTCAGGCAAGATGTTTGGAAGCCAGTAGTATTAGGGGTATTTAAGAATGTCATAACCAGGTGGATTGAAACTGTCCTAAAATGCAATAATCAACCATTGTCACTGGTTGGGATCTCTGGAAGTAGATGCTGAGGATGGGGTGTGGTTTGTTGTGCAGAATATTTAAGAAGAATGAACACCCAATGAACGAAAAAACAAGGATTGCCTCAGGAATAAAAATGATAAAACTTTTAGAAATTATTAGTGTAAGCCACTGTTCATAGATTAAAAGAGACATGATACTTTTGATTATCCCAGTATTTAAAGAAAACGGCACATGACACAATTTAACACCTTTTCATAGTAACCAGAACAACAACATAAACCTCAGCAACGAGAAATGAAAAGATACTTATTTTAACTTGATAAAGACAAAAGTCAAAAAACAAAACAAAATAAACATCATACTGGACAGTGAAGCGTTTAAACCGTTTCTTTTAAAATTTGGAACAGGAAAAGAATGCCCACTATCACTGCTCTAGTCAGCGTTGTGCTAGGAAGCCTAGCTAAAGTAATAAGACAAGAAAGGAAACTATCATGTATAAGAAATATAAAGGAGGAAACAAAATCATTATTAGCAGTAGATAAAATAGTTGTCAACATGGAAACAAAACTCTAAACAAAGTTTTGTATTTCAAAGACAGTTTAGCATGTTTGCAGGATTTAAGAATATTACCCTAAAAATCGACTGCAGTTACATATCACAGCAACACATTATTAGGAAACATGAAGACATCATTTACAGAAATATATAATGCCCAAGAATAAATCTAAACGAATATATGTTTATGTCCTTTATGGAAGAACATTTTCAAATTTTATTGAAAATCATTGGATAAGTCCCAAGACATTATTAGCAGAATATTAGTTTTCCTCAAATGTGTCTAAATACAATTCTATTAAAAATCCCAAAGGTGGTACTTACTTAACTGGCAAGAATATTTCAAAATGTATATGGCAGAAATAGGGCCAAAATAGCCTAGAAAACAATATTTTTAAGATGTTAGTTCAAAACACTTGTGATGAATAAGAACAAAGTTGAGAATGTTACCCCAACTGATTTTGACTTAGTATAATCATGTCAGTATGAGACGTGTAAAGATGGATATGTAAATCACTGAAAGAAAATAGAGTCCTGAATTAAATCCACACAAAAAAGGAGGGTCGTTGATTTTCATCAAATGTGCCAAAGTGATTCAAAGGGGAAAGACATATTTTCAATAAATGGTGCTAGAATAATTAGATATACATATGAAATAAAATGATCTTTGACTCTTACCTCAAAGCATATATGAAGATTAACTCAGAATGGATCATAGACCTGAATGGAAGAGCTATAACTATAAAACTTGTATAAAAAATATGAGAAGATATTTGTAGTTTTGAGTTTTAATATAGATAAATAAAAATTTTTATTGATATATAGGACAAAACATATTAATAAACTAGATTTTGTTAAATTTAAAAGCTTTTGCTCTTCAAAATACACTGTTAAGGAATTAAAAAGACAAGTCACAGACTGAAAGCAAATACTTGTAAAACATATATTGGACATAGGATTTATATTCAGGATAGGTAAAGAAGACTTGCAGCTCAGCAATAGAAGAAAAAGTCCAGTAAGGAAATTGGAAAAATATTTGTATAGGAACTTCACCATAGAGGAAATATATAAATAAATGGTAAAATAAGCCTGTTTTTTTGAGCCTGTAAAACACCAAAGGTCATTTTTTTTAATGTCCTATTTTTAAAATTTTTGAAGTGTGAGTGTGGTGTGAAGGTATGTCTGGGTGTGAATCTGCACCTGTGCCCTGCAGTGTGAAATGTGAGGAGAGACATGGAGGGGGAGAATGAAGCCCAGGGACTAAGGTCCACTGGAAGGACCAGCAGCCTGGTAGAGGCCATGCAATTTAAGATAAACAATAAGGGAGGGGAAATGGTTGATGACAGAAATAAGGAGGGACTGGGAGAAGTATGAGAATCTTTATAACCTGATCACTCAGAAATAGGAACTACGAAATGTCGGTTATGCAAAAAGGGGAACTCTGAATTACCAACTTCAGCCTTGACCAAGGTCTTATTCCTCATCCCAGAATTAAAATACAGATTTTCTTTCCCTTTAGAGATACCTGAGTAATGGTGGCCTAGTGACTGTAAATAAATGAAAATATTTTCTAATTTCCAAAAAGTCATTGACAAACTGTAGTGACTTCAATAAAAACTAAAAATATCTAAAACAAAAATGGTATAGACAACAATATTTTGCTTCAAATATTATACTATATTCTTATTTTATCATATTTAATTTTCCTTATAAAATTGATTAACCATTTTTAGTTTAAAATTTTCTATTATGCATATGTATAAATATATTTTGAATACTATTTCTATGTTTAACTTATTTACATAAATCATGAAAAAATAACTGTTTGTATAAAGATATAATTTAATATCTGGTGGGAAGACTAGATATGTAGCTGAAGATCTTTCTTGCGGGTTACATTATGTATGGTCTCTGGATACGAATGTGATCTGCAGAACTTTTTCTACATTGGATGAATACACCTAAGGACTTGCTCGACCACCTTACATATATGAGTATTTGTAGATACCTAAATGTTTTCTGTTTGAATCAGGATAAATAGAGCTGAATTTGTTTTAGGTTGTAGAATTTCTCCAGCATAAAATGGGGCTAACCTCCTTCAAATCACTTGTTTTTCAACTTTGACATACATGAATAGGCAGTATTATCTATGTATTTCATTTGAAATACACTAAATGCTTCAATCTGATATCAGTGCTTAATTTTCTCTCTGAACATCTGTCTAATTTTATAGCGAACTGAGGTTAAAAAAGCACAAAAGGGGACTTCTCTGGTGGTGCAGTGGTTAAGAATCCGCCTGCCTATGCAGGGGACACAGGTTTGATCCCTGGTCTGGGAAGATCCCACATGCCACGGAACAACTAAGGCCGTGCGCCATAACTGCTGAGCCCACATACCAAAATTACTGAAGCCCACACACCTAGATTCCATGCTCTGCAACAAGAGGAGACACTACAATGAGAAGCCCGTGCACAGCAAGGAAGAGTAGCCCCCCCTTGCCTCAACTAGAGAAAGCCCTGCACGCAGCAATGAAGACCCAACACAGCCATAAATCAGTAAATGAGTAAATAAATAAATGAAACAGACAAAATATAAAGCACAAAAGAAGTAATACTTATGAGCAGAAATCCTTTAATGGGTCATGATTTTCCACCAAAGAGACTAAAATATGTCGTCAGTTGAATACACTACTCAGTAGGAGCAGTGTACAGTAATTCCACCTCTTCATCTGGGTATAATTTCTGAGAACATTATTCACTTGTTCTTTGGATGTAGTAAACGTTTACCTCTTGAAAATTTTCTTCACATTCTCCAGGTCTGAGGATGCATGATGATGAAGAAACAAGTAAATATTCCTTTACCCAGCTCTGTCCAGAGCTGCTGCAATATCGATGCACAGACTGTACAATGAAAAGCATGCACAGCCATACACAGCAGCCCTGCAGTATCACCCCCGTTTTCATCCTTCATTTGTGGAAATCTTCAGGAAGCCAAGTGTTGCCATAACTGTAGCCTGTTGTCTCAGCTTCTTTGCTAATCAGAGACCAGACCACCACCACCAAGCTCTAAAGTGGGTGGGGCTGGGCTGTTCCTTTCTGCTCTGTATCCGAGCTGTGGAATTTGGTTCCAAGGAAAGAGCTCTGTCATGAAAATAAGCTATTCTTCCAATCATTCAAATGGGAATTTCAAAACTTGGACTTGAAAGGACTTCCAACATATTCTAATCAAGATCTCTTCTCTGTCCAGATCCTCTCTTTTCCTATGCAGCAAATAAACATTCTGACCCAAATGTTCTAAATTGCTAAAGAATTCATATGATGGTATGGGACTGACCTCCAAATGAAAGTAAGGTGGTGTATTTTCACCACTTGCCATGCTTACTCAATAGAGTATGTACCCAATGAGATTTTTAGTTGTATATGTCTTGGCCTCTACTGGACTAGTTTGAGCCTTAGAATCTTTTAAAATTCAATAAAGTCTAGAATAAGGACACTCAGAGCATCTCTGCTGTTTTCAGTTTTGCCCACTACTTTCTTTGGTGACAACAAGCACTCATAAAGTGTATCTCTCTTTAATATTCATGTGCGTTGGAAATGAAAAAAAGAGATCTGTGTGTAATGTGTGTGATCCTTGTATCTGAAGTAGAAACTCAAATTTATCAGCTAAAGATGCATTTTCCTAGCACCATTTTGCCCATTGAGATGGTATGGATACATTTCTTTAAGCGCACCAGTGATAAATGATGGGCAGTGACAATGACTTGAGATCAACTTGTTAGTTGAAGATCTGCCTAGAATGCCTGGGTCAGAGGGCTCTCACACTTTCTCTTAGATCTTTCACCTGCTCTCTGGTGCAGTTCAGGGGCCTTTTCGCCAGCTTGTCCAGCACTCTGAGCCTTCATCGACTCTTTTCAGGGTGCCATAGACACAGAGATAAACCCAGTCCAATCCATGATTTCAAGAGAATTTTAGGAGAAGTAAGCATGCCATATAATACATGCCTTGAAAGAGGTATGTCTCCAATGCCAGAGAAGTTAAAAACAAGAATCTCATTTTCAGGTAGGGCAATAAGAGGATAGCTACCTGGAAGAAGTGACATTTAGGCCAACCTTTAAATGTGGGTATGATTTTAATGGGCAGAGAAGCACAGGGGTTTGTGCGACAGAGAGCATGACATTAGCTAATGTGTGGAGGAATGTCTGGGGCTAATGTGCATAGTCCAGTTTGCTTGATGAGTGGAGCAAAATATAAGGCAGGAAACAAGAAAGTTGAGATCTGGAGAACCAAGAAAGTTGAGATCTGAATACAAATTATTGAGGAACAGGGATGTGATGTAACTGGGTTTTAGCAAACTTGTGAGAAGATGGTTTTCATATGGGATGAGTAGTAAGAGGCTAGAGGTGAGAAGGCCTGGTAGGAGGTGAAAGGTGAGAAGGGGATTTATAGGAAGGATGATGCATAGACAGATGGCTCTAATAGTCTTAACTAATTAATTAATTACTGCTGAGCACTGGGGATATGTGCTGAGCAAAAATTCAGTCTAATACAGTGGGAGAAATTAAATAATCACACATCTGAGCAGAATCACATCTGTGATGAATACTTGACAGAAGCAATTTGACTCTAGGAGGATTTCAGAACTTGGGGGAGTGATTGGCAATATTATATTTTGAGCCCCAGATAATGTCACATTAAGAAATTTGGGTTTTGTCTTTTAGACTGTGAAAAACCACTGAAAATTTTGGATCAGAAACTAAGATTAAGAAAGCAGCCTTTCTCTTGGTCAATGTGGTCTTCTTTCTAGAGTTGGGGTATTACATTATATACACCATGAAATTCTGGAAACAGTCAGAGATGGTAAATCCTGTATATACCTCTTCTACCTTGAGTTGATGTTCAGTGGTCATTCAGTCAAATGCTTTTTAAAAGAATACTTCTGTTAAAACTTCAGTAATTCATTCAGAACAGTATAGCAACTGTACTTACGTTATAGTGCCTTGGATAATTAACGGATTCTGCCGTTCCAGCGTTGTGTTGTTTAAATTTCTGGAGTTACTGTTGGGCATATCTGGTTATGTTTTCTCAGGTTAACATAAAGTCAAAATGAAAATAAGTCAGGAGAAGCATAGTGACCTTAAAAACTGTAACTTTAAAAAGTACTTCTGTGACTCTTATGAAACTTCTATCAAGGATTTTTATCTATTATGTTGATCATTTCTTAGTGTAGAGGTCCAATTTAAACACTTCCTTTAAAATTTATTGCCAAGAAAACTTTCTCTCAATTAACATATATTTGTAGTTTTTGTTTCTAAAAATCAGTATTCTCACTTGTTTATCTTCAAAGAAATTGAGGATCTTTTCTTTATAGTGGTAAAATATGCATAACGTAATATTTATCATTTAAACTGTTCCAAAGTGTGTAATTCAGTAGCATCAAATACATTTGCAGTGTTGTGCAATCATCACCACTATATCTGAAACTTTTTTGTCATCCCCAACAAAAACTTTGTATCAATTAAACAATAATTCCTCTTTCCCCTTTAACTCTATTCTACTTTCTGTCTCTGTAAATCACCAAATGATTGTTGTTTTGTTATCTGGACAATTTCACTTAGCATAACGTTTTCAAGATACATCCATGTTGCAGCATATATAAAAATTTCATTTCTTTTTATGCCTGAATAATATTCCTTTGTAGGTATATATCACAATTTGTTTAGACATTCCTTTGCTCAAGGACACATGTTATTTACACCTTTTGGCTATTGAGAATAACTTGGCTATGAACATTGGTGTACATATATATGTTCAAGTCCCTGCTTTTAATTATTTTGAATGTATACCTAGGAATGAAATTGCGGGTCATATGGTAGTTTCATGTTTAGTCTTTTGAAAAAACAACAAACTGTTTTCAACAGCAGCTGTACCATTTTACATTCCCACCAGCAATGCACAAGAGTTCCAATTTCTCTAAATCTTCTCATCACTTGTTTCCCCCTTTTTTTTAAAACCCATCCTAGTAGGTATAAAATGCTATCTCATTGTAGCTGTGATTTGCATTTCCCTAATGACTAATGATATGGAGCACATTTTCATGTGCTTATTAGCCATTTGCATATCTCCTTTGAGAAATGTCTATTCAAGTCCTTTGCCCATTTTTGAATTGGGTTATTTGGTTTTATGGCGTTGTGGGAGCTCTTTATATATTCTGGATATTAATCCCCTATCAGATGTTATTTGCAAATATTTTACCCCATTATTTATTTATTATTTATTTATAGATTTTGATAGTATCCTTTGGTGCACAAACATTAATTTGATCAAGTCCAATTTATCATTTTTTTCTTTTGTTACCTGTGCTTTGGTGTCATACTCATTAAGTCATTGCCAAATCCAATGGAATGAAGACTTCAAAATTTTTTTCCCTGCGTTTTACAGTTTGAGCTCTTAAATTTAGATCTTTGATCCATTTTGAATTGACCTTTGCGTTTAATATGAGGTAAGGGTCCAACTTCTTTTGCATGTGGATATCCAGTTTTTCAGGCATCATTTGTTGAAGAGACTTTCCTTTTCCCATTGAATGGTCTTGGCACCTTTGTCAAAAATCAATTTACCCTAGATGTGAGTGTTTATTTCTGAGCTCTCTATTCTATGCCAGTGGTCTATATGTCGGTCCTTATGCCAATACCATTCTGTATTAGTTACTACAGCTTTGCAGTAAGTTTCAAAGTCAGGAAGTATGAGTCTTCCAGTTTTCTTTCTTTTCTGTAGGACTGTTTTAGCTATTTAAAGCCCCCTAAAATTCCATTTTTGTGAAAAGAACTATTGGTATTTTGATAGGGATTACATTGAATCTGTAGCTTGCTTTGGGTGGTATTAACATCATAAAAATATTAAGTCTTCCTAGCCATGAATATAAATATCTTTCCATTTATTTGTGTCTTCTTTAGTTTCTTATTTATTGATTCATTTATTTTTTGGCTGTGTTGGGTCTTCGTTGCTGCGAGCCGGCTTTCTCTAGTTGTGGTGAGTGGGGACTACTCTGTGTTGCAGTGCGCGGGCTTCTCATTGCGGTGGTTTCTCTTGTTGCAGAGCAGGGGCTCTAGGCACGTGGGCTCAGTAGTTGTGGCACTTGGGCTCAGTAGTTGTGGCACACGGGCTGTAGAGTGCAGCTTCAGTAGTTGTGGTATATGGGCTTAGTTGCTATGCAGCGTGTGGGATCTTCCCGGACCAGGGATCAAACCCCTGTCCTGTGCATTGGCAGGCAGATTCTTAAACACTTCTCCACCAGGGAAGTCCCTTCTTCAGTTTCTTTCAGCAGTATTTTGTAGTTTTCAGTGTACAAATCTTTCACCTGCTTGGTTAGATTTACTACAATGTATTTAATTCTTTTAGGTGCTATTATCAATAGAATTGTTTTCCTAATTTTTTTTGCCTTTTTTATTGCTGGTATTTAGAAATGCATCTGATTTTTGCGTGTTGATCTTGTACTCTGCAACTTCGCTGAATTTATTAGTTCTAGTAGCTTTCTACTTGGTGTATTCTATATATTGGATGGTGTCATCTGCAATAGTTTTAGCTCTTTCTATTTTGGATGCCTTTTATTCACTTTTCTTTTCTGATAGCTCTGGTTAGAACTTCTAGTAGAATGTTGAATAGCAGCAGTGAAATTGGGTATTCTTGTTTTTGTTTCTTATCTTAGGTGGACAGTTTTCAGTCCCTTACCATTGATTATAATGTTAGCTGTGGGGTTTTGTAAATATTTTTTAATATGTTGAGGGATTTTCCCTCTATTTCCAGATTTCTGGAAGTTTTTTTTTATAATGAAAGTATGTTTGATTTTTTCAGATGCCTTTTCTGCATCAATTGGGATAATCATGTGTTTTTTTTTCCTTATTCTATTAATGTCACACATTACATTGATTAATATTCTTATGTTGAATGGCCCTTACATTTCAGGAATAAATGGTATTTGGTCATAGTAAGTAATTATTTTAAAATGCTGTTGGATTCAATTTACTAATATTTTCTTGAGGACTTTTGCATCTATCTTCATAAGGGCTGTTGATCTGTGATTTACTTTTCTTGTGGTATTTTTTTTTCTGGCTTTGATATAAATTAATGCTGGATTGATAAAATGAGGTAGGAAGTGTTCCCTCCTTGTCAGTGATTTGGAAGAGCTTGAGAAGGATTGATATTACTTCTTCTTTAAATGTTTGGTAGAATTCTTTTGTGAAGCCACCTGGTCCAGGAATTCTCTTTGCTGGTAAGTTTTAGATTAATAATTCAGTCTCTTTACCTGTTATAGTTCTGTTGAGATTTTTATTTGTGAGTTGGTTTAGGGCATTTGTGTGTTTCAAGAAGTTTGTCCATTTCTCTTAATGGTTATCTAATTTGTTGGCTTACAGTTGTTCATAGTATTCTTCTATAATTCCTTTTTGCCTTTATAAGATTTGTAGTAATACTTCCACTGTTATTCTGATTTTAGTTATTTGATTTTTATTTATTTGTGTCTTCTCTTTTTTATTTTGTCAGTCTAGCTAAAGGTTTGTCTGTTTTGTTTATTTTTTCAAAGAACCAAATATTACTTGTATTAATATTTTTCTATAGTTTTATTTCTCCAGTTTGTTAACTTTGCTCTAAACTTTATTATTTCTTTCCATCTGCTAGCTTTGAGTTTGGCTTTATTTTCCTTTTCTAGTTCCTTATGGTGTGAAGCTGTTGATTTGAGATCTTATATTTTTTTACAATGTAAACATTTACACCTATCGATTTCCCTATGAGCACTACTTGCACTGCATCCCATAAACTTGGTATGTTATGTTTTTATTTTGATTTGTTTCTAATTATTTTCTAATTTATCTTGTGATGGCTTCTTTAAGAGTATGTTGTTGAGTTTCCACAAATTTGTGAATTTTCCTGTTTTCTTTGTTACTGATTTTTAACTTCATCCTGTTGTGATTGGAGAAGGTACTTAGTATGATATCTGTCTTTTAATCTATTCAGACCTATTTTGTGGTTTAACATGTGATCTGTCCTGTAGAATGTCCCATGTGCTCTTGAAAGAAATCTGTATTCTGCTCTTTTGGGGTTGTGTTGTATATAACTTTTATATCTAGTTGGTTTGTTGCATTTTTCAAGTCCTCTATTTTCTTACATCTCTTATGTCTGACTGATCTATCCATTACTGAAAGTGGGGCATTGATATCACCACCATTATTATAGAGCTCTCTATTCCTCACCTTCTGTTCTATCAATTTGATGCTTCATATATTTTGAGGTATTTTATTAGGTGCATAAATGTTTGTAATTTCTATTTTCATTGTGATAGCAAACTTTTTTTAATTTAATATTTTATTGAAGTATAGTTGATTTACAACATTTTATTAGTTTCAGGTGTACAACATAGTTATTCAGTATTTTTACAGGTTATACTCCATTTAAAGTTATTACATAATAATGGCTATATTCCCTGTGCTCTACAATATATCTTTGTTGCTTGTATATTTTAGATATAGTAGTTTCTATCTCTTAATCCCATACCCCTATCTTGCCCTTCTCTCCTTCTCTCTCCACACTGCTAACCACTAGTTTGTTTTCCATATCTGAGAGTCTGTTTCTCATTTGTTATATACCTTTGTTTTATTTTTTCAGATACCACATATGTGATAACAAAGAGGGTTTGTCTTTTTCTGTCTGACTTATTTCACTAAGCATAGTACTCTCTAGGTCCATTCCGTCTGTTGCAAATGGCAGAATTTTATTCTTTTATATGGCTGAGTAATATTCATAGTATATATATATACACCACATCTTTATCCATTTATCTGTTGAGGAATACTTAGATTATTTCTTGAGACTTTTATTATGATACATCTACTTTGTATCTTGTAAACTTTTTAGAGTTAAGGTCTATTTTGTTTGATATGAGTATCGCCACTCCAGCCCTATTTTTGTCACCATTTTTAGGAAATATGTTTTTGTATCCTTTTACGTTCAACCTTTTTGTCTTCAGAAGTAATGTCTCTGAGAGGGAGCACATAGTTGGATTATGAATTTTTATTCATTTTGCCCATTTCTATATTTTTATTGGAGAGTTTAATCAATTTACACTTAAGGTAGTTACTGATAAGGAGGGATTTGCTTCTGCCATTTTTCAGAAAACAAATGTTTTCTCTATGCCTGTAGGTTTTTATGTCCCTCATTTTCTCCATTACTGCTTTATTTTTAGTTAACTTTTGATAGTGAAATGTTTCATTTCTCTTCTCAATTCTTTATATGTATATCCTATATATATTTTCTTGGTGGTTACCATGGGTATTATATTTCATATCCCAAAGTTATAATAATCTAATTTGAATTGATGCCAACTTAACTTCAATAACATAAAAAAGCTCTACTACTATACCACACCACCCTCAGTTTCTGTTATTAGTCATAGATTACATCATTACACATTTTCTGTACAATAAACTAGATTAATCATTTTTATGCATTTGTATTTTAAACCATTTAGAAAATAAAAGTCAGGCTCAACCAAAATTACAGTAATAGTAGCTTTTACAGTTGCCCATACATTTACCTTTACCCTAATTTCTTTAAATGGCTTCAAGTACCATCTTCCTTTCATTTCAACCTGAAGCACTTCCTTTAACATTTCTTGGAGGGAAGGTGTGGTGGTAATGACCTCCCTCAGCTTTTTAAAATGTGGGGGTGTCATTTCTCCCTCATTTTTGAAGAGTTGCTTTATTGGATATAAAGATATCCATCGACAGTTTTGTTTTCCTTTAAGCATATTGGGTATATCAACCCACTGACTTCTGGCCTTCAAGCTTTCTCATGAGAAATTGACAGATAACCTCTTTGGGGATCACTTGTATGTGATGAGTCACTTCTCTCTTGCTGCTTTCAAGATCGTCTCTTTCAACATTTTGATTATAATGTATCTCAGTGTGAGTATTTTTGAGTAGATTCTAGTTGGAGTTTTTGAGCTTCTTGGATTTGTAGATGCATTTATTGCAATTTCAATCCTTTAAATTTGGGGAGTTTTCAGACATTATTCATTTCATTCCTTTCTCTCTCTCTTCTGATGGCATTTCCACAATGCCTATGTTGGTCCACTTGATGGTGTTTCACAGGTCTCTTAGGCTCTGTTCAATTTTTTTTTTTTTGTTTTTGTTTTTGTTTTTGTTTTTTTTCGGTACACGGGCCTCTCACTGTTGTGGCCTCTCCCGTTGCGGAGCACAGGCTCCGGACGCGCAGGCTCAGTGGCCATGGCTCAAGGGCCCAGCTGCTCTGCGGCATGTGGGATCTTCCCAGACCGTGGCACGAACCCGTGTCCCCTGCATTGGCAGGCGGACTCTTAACCACTGCGCCACCAGGGAAGCCCCTGTTCAATTTTCTTCATTCTTTTTCCTTTCTGCTCCTTAGACTTGATAATTTCAGCTGTTCTTTCTTTATGTTCACTGATTCTTCCATTTGCACAAATCTGCTTTTTAGCCCTTTCGAGGTATTTTTCATTTCAGTTATTATACTTTTCAGCAACAAAATTTATTTTTTGTTCTATTTGAAAATAATTTAATGTCTTCATTGATATGTTTTAATGTATTATTTTCCTTTGTCCATGTCTTCCTTTAGCTCTTTGAGTGTCTTTAAAACAGTTGTTTTAAAATCTTTGTCTAGTAATTTTGTAATTTGTGGTTCGTCAGGTACATTTTCTGTGGGTTTATTTTGCTTCTTTTTTTTTGTGGTACGTTGGCCTCTCACTGTTGCGGCCTCTCCCGTTGCAGACCACAGGCTCCGGACGCGCAGGTTCAGTGGCCACGGCTCACAGACCCAGCCGCTCCGTGGCACGTGGGGTCCTCCCAGACTGGGGCACGAACACATGTCCCCTGCATCAGCAGGTGGACTTTCAATCACTGTGCCACCAGGGAAGCCCTTTTTTGCTTCTTTGAATGAGCAGTACATTCTTGTTTCTTTGTATGCCTTGTTGTTTTTTTACTGAAAATTGGACTTTTGAATTTGATAACATGGAAACTGGGGAAATCAGATTTTCCCTTTTCCCCAGAGTTTGGTACTTCTAAAAGTTGCTATAAGGTGTCTCTGTATTGGAGTAAAAGCTTAAGATCTTCTGCATGTCTTTTCTGAGCTCCATATTTCCCTAGGTATGCATGGTGGCTTTCTAAGTTCCCCCATATACATAGTTGCTTTTGAATATCAAAAACAAACAAACAAAAAAAAGCAAGCAAACAAAAAAACAGGTGGCTCTTTTAAATCTCCTGGAAATTACTTCAGCTGGTGGAAGTTGGAACATTGGTGGCCAGCCTCGAAATCCACACTTCAGCAGTGAGAGCGGTAATTCACAGTTAGAACCAAGGACCCCTACATGTGGATGACAAGGATCTTATTGGCCACCCTGGCTCCAGAGGAAGCTGCTCCAGATATTTGGGTTACGTTCTTCACAACTGCCTGATATGGGGCTGGGTTAGGGGGCTGAATAGCTGCAACCACGCAAATGGTTGAAATAAACCAAAATGAATGAAAATGTCCTAGGCAAGCTATCCCCTTGAAGTTTCAAGTGTTCAAATAAACTCCAAACTTCCATAATATCCACCTCTGATAGTTTCTCCTAGTAGAGTTGCTGTCCAGGTAGAGAGATGAATTCTTGGTGCTTCCAACTTCACTATCTTCCCTGACTTTCTTCTCTTGAGGTTTAATCTTAATAGTAATACACGACAACTTTTTAAATCATATTGGTTTCCCTGTATTGTAGATCCTGATTTTCTCTTTTATTAAATTTAGTGTCTATGACCTGTTTATTGGCTACATTAAATACATAACTTTAAGAAACTTAGGTATTTTAATAAATCAGAAAATTACAGTGCACTAACATTGTAGTCAATCAAGTGTCTTCATGGCACTATAGTACCACTTTGTGGGGTAACTGAAATCACTTTTCTTTGCTATTACTAACTATCATGCAGTATGAAATAATTTAAAAAATATAAAGGTTCTTGAGGAGAGCAATTTACCTGTGTTCTTTTTAAAAAACTTTTATTGGAATATAGTTCATTTACAATGTTGTGTTAGTTTCAGGTGTACAACAAAGGGAATCAGTTATACATATATATATATATCCACTCTTTTTTTAAAGATATTTTTCCCAATTAGGCCATTACAGAGTATTGAGTAGCATTCTCTGTGCTACACAGCAGGTTCTTATTAGTTATCTATTTTATATATAGTAGTGTGTATATGTCAATACCAATCTCCCAATTGTTCTTCCCCCCACTTATCCCCTGGTAACCACAAGTTTGTTTTCTACATCTCTGATTCTACTTCTATTTTGTAAATAAGCTTATTTGTATCCCTTATTTAGATTCCACATGTAAGTGATATCATATTATATTTGTCTTTCTGTATATGACTTACTTCACTCAGTATGACAATCTCTAGGTCCATCCATGTTGCTGCAAATGACACTATTTTTTCTGTTTATGGCTGAATAATATTCCATTATATATATATATATATATATATATATATATATATATATATATATATATATATATATATATATATATATCTCACATCTCCTTTATCCATTTCTTTGTTGATGGACATTTAGGTTGCTTCCATGACCTGGGTATTGTCAATAGTGCTGCAAAAAACATTGGGGTGCATATATCTTTTGAAATTATGGTTTTCTCTGGGTATATGCCCAGGAGGGGGATTGCTGGATTATATTGTAGTTCTATTTTTAGTTTTTTAAGGAACCTCCATACTGTTTTCTGTAGTGGCTGTACCAGTTTACATCCCCACCAACAGTGCAGGAGGGTTCCGTTTTCTCCGCACCCTCTCCAGCATTTTTGTTTGTAGGTTTTGGATAACAGCCATTCTGGCCAGTGTGAGGTGATACCTCATTGTAGTTGTGATTTGCATTTCTCTAATAATTAGTGATGTTGAGCATCTTTTTAGGTGCTTTTTCGCCATCTGTCTACCTTATTTGGAGAAATGTCTATTTAGGTATTCTGCCCATTTTTTGATTGAATTATTTTTTTTTGATATTGAGCTGCATGAGCTGTTTGTATATTTTGGAGATGAATCCCTTGTCAATTGCTTCATTTGCAAATAATTTCTCCCATTCTAAGGGTTGTCCTTTTGTTTTCTTTATGGTTTCCTTTGCTGTGCAAAAGCTTTTAAGCTTCATTAGGTCCCGTCTGTTTATCTTTGTTTTTATTTTCATAACTCTAGGAGGAGGATCAAAAAAGACCTTTCTGAGATTTATGTCAGAGAGTGTTCTGCTTATGTTTTTCTCTAAGGGTTTTATAGTGTCTGGTTCTACATTTAGGTCTTTAATCCATTTTGAGTTTATTTTTGTGTATGGTGTTAGGAAGTGTTCTAATTTCATTCTTTTACATGTAGTTGTCCCGTTTTCCCAGCACCACTTATTGAAGAGGCTGTCTTTTCTCCATTGTATATTCTTGCCTCCATTATCAAAAATAAGGTGACCATATGTGTGTGGGTTTATCTCTGGACTTTCTATCCTGTACCATTGATCTATATTTCTGTTTTTGTGCCAGTACCATGCTGTCTTGATTGTTGTAGGTTTGTAGTATAGTCTGAAGTCAGGGAGCTTGATTTCTCCAGCTCCATTTTTCTTTCTCAAGATTGCTTTGGCTATTTGGGGTCTTTTGTGTTTCCATACAAATTGTCAACGTTTTTGTTCTAATTCTGTGGAAAATGCCATTGGTAGTTTGATACGGATTCCATTGAACCTGTAGATTGCTTTGGGTAGTATAGTCACTTTCACAATATTGCTTCTTCCAATCCAAGAACATGGTACATCTCTCCATGTGTGTGTGTCATCTTTGATTTATTTCATCTGTATATTACAGTTTCCTGAGTACAGGTCTTTTGCCTCCTTAGGTAGGTTTATTCCTAGGTATTTTATTCTTTTTGTTGTGATTCTCTATATTCTTGGCATTAACATTTACTAATAGAGGCAGTTCCTTCTGGGAAAAATCAGCGTAAGTGAGTTCAAAGTTTTGGAGAGTACCATCATGGTAAAAATAGGTGGGTATGCATAGATAGATTTCAGTGTGAAAAATTATCAATTTGCCTTTAATAGCCCTGAGTTTGGTGCTATAAGTGCACTTAAAGGCATTACTTAAGACAGAGGGATTTAGAAAGGAAATGCCATTGACTTCCCAAGCTGTGCACTTCAAGGGATACAGTTTTGTAATAAAGACCGTAGAAAATTATAAAACTTCTGAAAGAAACTTCCTGCCTGTGTATGTATATGTGTGTGTTTACAGTTTATACTGGATTAGGATTATAAACCTTGATAGTGTCTAAAAATACTAAAGGGGAATATGAGGATGTAAGCCAAATAAATGAGGAGTGCTAGAATGCTTAATTGTGTATTAGTCTTTTTTTTAGCAGTGTATATTCTTCAGGAAGCAGCTGCCTGAGAACCCATCTCCTGATAGAAAACAGTTCTGAGTTTGAAATTCAAGGCTCTCAGAATGAAAAATGGTGACCATCTAAATTTTAGACTTATCACTAAATTTGCAAAGTTGGATTAGACCAAGCCCAGCTCCTTATCAACTGCCTTATTACTCCCTCCTTTGGGCCTTGGTTAACTCATCCATGGAATTGCAGAGTCACACTCGATATCCTTAAAGTCCCTCTTAAATGCATGTCCTCTGGTCACACACATGTCAACCCTCTAGTTAAACTTTCTGTGCCACAGATGGTGTTTTGTATAACATCCTGCAAGTGTTTCCCAACTCTGCTGTGAGGGTTCGAGGCAGACCAGGAGAGTCTGGGTTCATTACAAACATCCCTCATTGAAAACTAATGTCCGTGGTATTCACCTATCTTTCCTTAGCTAGTTGGATCTTACTTCCATATGTTACTACTCCTCCTTTAGGTTTTATACTTTCAGCCAGTCTTAGACATGTCCGTTGAGTTCTAAGGACAAGTTTTCAGAATGCTCATCTCCTGTTTGTTTTCCTCTAGAGCTACATTTGTTCATTAATGTGCCTTTTGTAATGTGGTATTCACCCTGACTGAAGCTACTAAAATTGTAGCTACTAAAATATTTGCTGTGATCCTACAGTGGTTAGACGTGTTCTTCATACTTACTGGTCAGTATGAATTTTAAAATTAAAGTGCACATTTAATCTAGTATTTATTTTTCCTCCTTTAGTCCTCTTAAAATATTAATGGTGTCTCTTATAATCAATAATTCTTCTGCTGAAAAAGTAATAAATTGCTCTGATGTTTGCACAGATTTCTAATAATAATGTACTAAAGATAAAGTATATAAAGTACAACTATCTTGCCATTATCAGTCCTAAGGAATTGGTTTTCATTCTGGAATTACACTTCAATTTCAATTTCTTATTAAACCCACGCCCATTTTTCTCCCCTGTGATATATATATATATATATATTTATTTATTTATTTATATATATATTTATATATATATAATCATATGGGTATTATTTTAGTTGTTATAGAGCCTGGTAACAGCTATTTGATGTTGACTCTCCACTTCTGTTCAACTGCTAATGATAGCAAGAGCTCTGTGGTCCCATAGGACTCATATTTTAAAATATTGCTATTGCTGCCATGCTTGTTATTTCCTCAGCCTCTTCTGCAGAAGGAAT
Source organism: Hyperoodon ampullatus (assembly GCF_949752795.1). NCBI lineage: Eukaryota > Metazoa > Chordata > Mammalia > Artiodactyla > Ziphiidae > Hyperoodon > Hyperoodon ampullatus. Next base: position 102,145,746 of record NC_136919.1, read on the forward strand.
TCTGTAGGAATGTTTACGTAATTTCAGTTTTGAATTTTGTTTAACATAACAGCATGCTCACTTTTAAAAATAAAGGAAGGAGTCTGATTATTACACTTTGCCATCCTATATATTTATTTATTTATTTGTGGTCAAGTTGATTACAATGTTGTTCCTATCTCTGTTGTACAGCAAAGTGACTCAGTTTTACACAGAGACATTTTTTAAATATTATTTTCTATTTTGGTTTATCCCAGGAGATTTGGTATAGGTCCCTGTGCTGTACAGTAGGACCTTGTTGTTTATCCATCCTGTATATAATAGTTTGCATCTGCTAAAAATAAAATTTGTTTAAAATAAAATTTATTTTCAGCTATAAAATAAATGTCATAGGGATGTAATGTACAGCATGGTGACTACAGTTAATGATACTGTACTGCGTATTTGAAAGTTGTTAACAGAGTATATCTTGAAAGTTCTCATCAAGACTTCCCAGGTGGCGCAGTGGTTAAGGATCCACCTGTCAATAGAGGGGACATGGGTTCAATCCCTCTTCTGGGAAGATCCCACATGCCTTGCAGCAATTAAGCCAGTGAGCCACAAACTACTGAGCCTGTGTGCCTTAGAGCCCATGCGCTGCAACTGCTGAAGCGCTTGTGCCTACAACGCATGCTCCACAACAAGAGAAGCCACCGCAATGAGAAGACCCTGCCTGCCGCAACTAGAGAAAGCACATGTGGAAGAACAAAGACCTAGCACAGCCAAAAGAAAATAAATTAAAAAAAAGAAAAGTTCTCATCACAAGAAAAAATTCTTGTGTATGGTGATGGATGCTAACTAGATCTGTTGTGGTGATCATTTTGCAATATATGTAAATATTGAATCATTATGTTGTACACTTGAAACTAATACAATGTTCTATGTCAATTGTACCTCAATTTAAAAAAAGAAAATTTCAAGTGTATATGTAAGTTGGAGAAGAGAAATGGAGGAGTATTTAGAAGTGGATATGGAGATCAAAAGAGGTATTATGTATGTATGTATGTACTTATTTGTTTGCGGTACGCGGGCCTCTCAATGTCGTGACTTCTCCCGCTGTGGAGCACAGGCTCCGGATGCGCAGGCTCAGCGGCCATGGCTAACGGAGCCAGCTGCTCCGCGGCACGTGGGTTCTTCCCGTACTGGGGCACGAACCCGTGTCCCCTGCATTGGCAGGCGGACTCTCAATGACTGCGCCACCAGGGAAGCCCTATGTATTTATTTTTTAAGATGCAAAAATTATGGTGCCATTGTATGCTGATTGTAATGATTAAATAAAATTTTTATTGTTTATCCATGAGGTGGTGTTGGTGATTATCTGGGGCAGTATCCTGCCTTGTATCTTTCTGTTGGGGAGAGTAGATAGATTCTTGTGCAAAGTGGAAGGTTTGATCCCTGCAAGGGTCATGGACAGTGAATCCACTGTGTCGGGAGAGAAGTCAGGGTGCATGGACACAATGGCATGTAGGTGGGCAGATGTGGGGAAAATAGGGAAGTTGCCTTCCGATTGCTTCTGTCTTCTCAGGCCTATGGAAAGGTCAAATACAAATTGGCACTTGCCATCTACCTCTAAAAATATTAAATTATGAGACTCTGCATCTGCTGACCTTCAACATCCCCTGAAAGGAATTCAGGGTGGAGATCAGAAATGAGGCACTCTGTGCTCTGGAAGAAACTGGCAGAACAGGTCCTTAGACAGTTAGATATTTTCAGGAGATGATTTTATGAGCCCAATTCTTGCATCCCCTCATATCTAGAAAAGCACTAAAAATTTCTTCATGGTGATGTCTGCTCCTCGTGACTAGCAGTAACCTTCACAAAACTAGCAGAACCTTCTGCAAAAAGTATCTGCTTGATTGCATGTACTCCCCCTTCAACAAAATCACGTATATACTGACCTTACCCACTTCTTCTTTGGAGCAGTTTCTCAGAGCTCTTTGATATGCTGTTTCACAGGCTATAGTCCTCATTTTGCCCCAAATAAAACTTAACTCACAGCTCTCACGCTGTGCAATTTATTTTAGTCAGCAGAAGCAAGTCATCAGCTGAGAGTGGTCACTGAGGAGGAGAAGACTTGGGAAGTTTTCAGAAAGAGAAGGTGTGAAGTATGAAATAATTGAGGAGCGTGAGAGAGTGAGCAGACGAAGGAATATGTTAGAATTGTTGGGAAACAGTGAGGGCCCTTGTGAAGTTATTGGTCATGAGTTAAAGCGAGACCAAACTTAGACATCTTAGAGGAGGTCTGGTCCGGATCAAACCTGGTTGTTCCTGTTAAGTAGATTCATCACCTGGACCAGGTCCATTAATTGATGCCTGAGCCCCATGGAGGAGAGGACAAAGAGGTAGACATTAAAACAAAAAAACTGTCAACAAAAGCTCTGAAATTTTGATATTTCTTTAAATTTTGTAAACCAAAGCAGGAAAGAAGACCATGTCTGCTCTCCTGCCCCTCATCAAGGGGCACCTCAAGGAATCTCCTGCTTTGCCACTGGTGGAATTTTTGGCCACACCAGGTGAGGATGGTAGTGTCTTTGAGGAACTTTATGAAACCTGATGGATGTGGAAGAGCTGGAGAACATCGCAGGCCCCAGGAAGATTTAGAGGGTTAATGTGTAAATATCATATGGTAACTAACTAGAATGTTTCATCATTAACTACAAGACCCCTCTGGGAAATCCCAGAAGGGCTTAAATGCACTTAACTTATTACAGGCTGGAGCAGGAAGATTTCTAAATGTGGTCTTCCAAGATTCGTGTTCTCTGATTCTTCATTGAAACACTATTCTGGATACTGCTGTGAAGAGAATTTGCAGTTGTAAAACTGAATGGATTGATCTTAATACATAGAGTTTATCCAGGTGGACTGGACCCAATCAGGTAAAGACTTTAGTTACAGAGTTTGCTCCAGCTGGCAGCAGAAGAGAAGATCAGAGAGATTTGATGTACAAGGTGACTTGATACATCATTGCTGGCCTGAAGGCAGAGGAAAACACATGAAAAGGAATGTGGGTGGTCTTAAGATGCTGAGAGAGGACCCTGGGTGACAGCCAGAGAAGAAGGGACCTAGCACTTCCAACAGCAAGGAACCGTACTCTAACAACCTAAATGAGCCTAGAGGCAGATGTCTTCCTAGATCCTCCAGACAAGGAATCTGCCTTGCTAACACCTTCCTCTCAGCCTTATGATACTCTGACCATTGAATCCAGGCTGCTGTAAACTATACGTTAATAAACGGGTGTTATTTGAAGCCACTTAGCTTGTGGTAATCTGTTATGCATCAACAAAAAACTAATACATAGTCCGTGACTCCAGTCATCACAATTCTTCATGACCTTTGTCCTCACAATGGTCCATGCCCTCGTCATCACAAGGCCCTGTGACTTCTGTCACCACAATGCTCCATTAACTTTTCATCACAATACTCTGTGACCCTTGTCATCACTGTGCTCCATGCCTTTGTCAGCACAATGCTCCATGACCCTTTTCATCACAATTCTCCATCCACTTGTCAGCACAATGCTCCATGACCCTTGTCATCACAATTCTCCATCCACTTGTCAGCAAAATGCTCCATGACCCATGTCATCACTATGTGCCATGTGCTTGTCAGCACAATGCTTCACAACCTTGTAATCACAATGCTCCATAAACCTTGTCATCAAAATGCTCCCTGCCTTTCTCATCACAATGCAACACACCCTTGTCATCAAAATGCTCCATGACCTTTGTCATCACAAAGATCCATGACCCATTGCATCACAATGCTCCATGCCATTGTCATCACAATGCTCCATGAAACCTCTCATCACATTGCTCCCTGCCCTCGTCATCACAAAGCTCCATGACACTTGTCATCACAATGCTCCATGCCCTTCTCATCACAATGCTCCATGCCCTTGTCATTAAAATCCACCTTAACCCATGTATCACAGTTTTCCGTTCCCTTGTCATCACAATTCTCCATGCCCACTCTCATCACAATAATCCATGAAACTTTTCAGACCAATGCTCCATGCCCTTGTCATCACAATGCTCCATTACTCCTGTAATAACAATGCTCCATGACCCCTGCCATCACAATAATCCATGAATATTTTCAGCCCAACGCTCCATGACATTCTCATCACACTGCTCCATGACCGCTGTCATCACAATGCTCCATGACCACTGTTATCACACCGCTCCATGACCCCTGACAACACAATGTTCCGGGACTCTTGACATCAAAATGCTCCATGACCCTTGTCATCACATTGATCCATGCCCTTCTCATCCCAATGCTCCATGACCACTGTAATCACAATGCTCTGTGACATTGTCATCACAGTGCTCCATGACACTCGTCATCACAATGCTCCATGCCTTTGTCAGCAAAATGCTACATGCCCTTTTCATCACAATGCTCCATGCTCCTTGAAATCAAAATGATCCATGACCTCTGTCATCACAATGCTCCAAACCCTTGTAATCACAATGTTCCATAACACTTGTCATCACAACACTCCATGATGCCTGACATCACAATACTCCATGAGCTTGTCATCACAATGCTCCATGACCATTGCCATCACAATGCTCAATACACATGTCATCACAATGCTCCCTGACACTTGTCCTCAGAATGCTCGTTGAACCCTGTCATGAAAAGGCTCCATGCCCTTTTCATCACAATGCTCCATGCCATTGTCATCACAATACTCCACAAGCTTGTCATCAGAATGCTCCATGACCCTTGTCATAACATTGCTCCATAACCCCTGTCATCACAATGCTCCATGACCCCTGTCATCACAATGCTCCTTGACACTTCTCATCTCAATGTTACATGCCCTTGTAATCACAATTCTCCATGCAATTGTCAACGCAATGCTCCATGACCCCTATCATAGCAAGCTACATGCACTTGAAATCACAATGCTTCACAACCTTGTCATGAAAATTCTCAATTGCTCTTGTCATCACAATGCTCCATGCCCTTGTCATCAAAAAGCTCCATGAACCTTGTCATCACAATGCTCCATCCCTCGTCATCACAATGCTCCATTACCTTTGTCATCACAATCCTCCCTGACACTTGGCATCACAATGCTCCATGCCATTGTCATCACAATGGACCAGGACATATGTCATCACAATGCCTCCTGATACCTGTCTTCACAATACGCCATGACCTTGTCATCACAATGCTCCATGCCCTTGTCATCACAATGCGCCATACCCACTGTCATCACAATAATCCATGAAACTTGTCAGACCAATGCTCCATGCCCCTGTCATCACAATGCTCCATGCCCTTGTCATCACAATGCGCCATGCCCACTGTCATCACAATAATCCATGAAACTTGTCAGACCAATGCTCCATGATCCTGTCATCTCATTGCTCCATGCACTTGTCATCACAAAGCTCCATGACGCTTTTCCTCACAATGCTCGATGCCCTTGTCATTAGAATCCTCCATGACCCAGTATCACAGTGTTCCATGCCCTTGTCATCACATTGCTCCATGCCCACTCTCATCACAATAATCCATGAAAATTTTCAGACCAATGCTCCATGCCATTGTCATCACAATACTCCATTACCCCTGTCATAACAAAGCTCCATGACCAATGCCATCACAATGTTCCACGGCCTTGTCATCACAATGCTCCATGACACTTGTCATCACAATGTTCCAAGACCCCTTTAATCAAAATTCTCCATTCCCTTTTCATCACAAAGCTCCATGACGCATGTCATCTTAATGCTCCATGAACTTCTCATCACAATGCTCCATGCCCTTGTCACCACAATTCCCCGAGACCCCTGTAATCACAATGTTCCATGCCCCTTTTCATCTAAATGCTCCATGAACCCTGTCATCACAATGCACCATGTCCATCATCATAATGCTTCATGCTATTGTCATCACAATGAAATCAAAATGCTCCTTGACCACTGCCATCACAATGCTCCAGACCCTTGTGATCACAATATTCCATAACACTTGTCATCACAACGCCCCATGAAGCTCGTCATCACAATTATCCATGGTCTTCTCATCACAATGCTCCATGACCTTTGTCATCACAATGCTCAATACACTTGTCATCACAATGCTCCCTGACACTTGTCATCAGTATGCTCCTTGAACCCTGTCATGACAAGGCTCCATGCCTTTTTCATCACAATGATCCATGCACTTTTCATCAAAATGCTCCAAGACCCTTGTAATCACAATGCTCCATGCCCTTGTCATCACAAAGCGCCATGACGCATGTCATCAGAATGCTCCATGGCCTTCTCATCACAATGTTCCATGCCCTTGTTATCACAATGCTCCAAGACCCCTGGAATCACAATGCTCCATGCCCCTTTTCATCAGAATGCTCCATGAGACTTGTCATCACAAGGCTCCATGGTTTTCTCATCACAATGCTCCATGATCTTGTCATCACAATGCTCCATTCCCTTGTCATCACAATGCTCCATGGCCCCTGTCATCACAATACTCCATGAATATTTTCAGCCCAATGATCCATGACCTTCTCATCACAATGCTCCATGACACTTGTCATTACAATGCTCCATGACCACTGTCATCAAAATGCTCCATGAACCCTGACAACAAAATGATCCGGGACTATTGTAATCAAAATGCTCCATGTTACTTGTCATCACAATGATCCATGCCCTTGTCATCCCAATGCTCCATGACCCCTGTAATCACAATGCTCCGTGACGCTTGTCATCACAGTTCTCCATGACACTTGACATTACAATGCTCCATGCCTTTGTCAGCAAAATGCTACAGGACCTTGTCACAACAATGTTCCATGTGCTTGTCATCACAACACTCTAATTCCTTTGTCATCACAAGCCTCCATGACCCTTGGGATGACATTGCTTCATGCCCTTGTCATCACAATGCTCCATGCTCCTTGAAATCAAAATGATCCAGGACCCAGGTCATCACAACGCTCCGTGACTCCAGTCATCACAATACATCATGACCTTTGTCATCACAATGATTCATGCCCTCGTCATCACAAGACTCTGTGACCATTGTCACCACGATGCTCCATGAACTTTTCATCACAATGCTCAGTGACCCTTGTCATCACAATGCTCCATGCCATTGTCAGCACAATGCGCCATGATCCTTGTCATCACAATGCTCCAGGCAATTGTCAAAACAATGCTCCATGACCCATGCCATCACAATGCACCATGCACTTGTCATCACAATGCTCCACAACCTTGTCATCACAATGCCTTAAAAACATTGTCCTCACAATGCTCCATGCACTTCTCATCAAAATGCTCTCACACCACTGATATCACAATGTTCCATCACTAGTCATAACAATACTCCCTCACGCCTGTCATCACAATATTCCATGAAACCTGTCATCACAATGCTACATGCCCTTATCATCACAATGCTCCATGACCCCTGACATCACAGTGTTCCATAACCCCTGTCATCAAAATGCTCCATGACACTTTTCATCACAATGCTCCATGAACCCTGACATCACTTGTTCCATAACCCCTGTCATCAAAATGTTCCATGACATTTTTCATGAAATTGATCCATGACCCTGTCATCACAATGCTCCTTGCCCTTCTCATCCCAATGCTCCATGGCCCCTCTAATCACAATGCTCCGTGACGCTTGTCATCACAGTGTTCCGTTCCCTTGTCACCACAATGCTCCATGCCCACTCTTATCACAATAATCTATGAAATTTTTCAGACCTATGCTCCCTCCACTTGTCATCACACTGCTCCATTACCCCTGTCACAGCAATGCTCCATGACCGCTGCCATCACAATGTTCCTCAGCCTTGTCATCACAAGGCTCCATGACCCCTGTAATCACATTGCTCCTTGACGCTTGTCATCACAGTGCTCCATGACGCTTGTCATCACAATGCTCCATGCCTTTGTCAGCAAAATGCTACATGACCTTGTCATCACAATGCTCCATTCGCTTGTCATCACAATACTCCATTACCATTGTCATCACAATCCTCCATGAACCTTGGGATCACATTGCTTCGTGCCCTTGTCATCACAATGCTCCATGCTCCTTGAAATCAAAATGATCCATGACCTCTGTTATCACAATGCTCCAAACCCTTGTGATCACAATGCTCCATAACACTTGTCATCACAACGCTCCATGATGCCTGTCATCACAATGCTCCACGGTCTTGCCATCACAGTGCTCCATGTCCCTTGTCATCACAATTCTCAACGTCCTTGTCATCACAATTCTCCATGGCACTACTCATCACAATCTTACATGCTCTTGTCATCACAATTCTCCATGCACTTGTCATCGCAATGCTCCATGACCCCTGTCATAGCCAGCTCCATGCGCTTGTCATCACAATGCTTCACGACCTTTTCATCAAAATTCTCAATGGCCCTTGTCATCACAATGCTCCAAGTCCTTGTCATCACAATGCTCCATTACCTTGTTCATCACAATCCTCCATGACATTTGGCATCACAATGGTCCATGCCATTGTCATCACAATGCTCCCTGACACCAGTTTTCACAATACTCCATGACCTTGTCATCACAATGCTCCATGCCCTTGTCATCACATATCGCCATGCCCACTGTCATCACAATAATCCATGAAACTTGTCCGACCAATGCTCCATGCCCCTGTCATCACAATGCTCCATGGCCTTGTCATCGCAGTGCTCCATGACCACTGTCATCACAATGCTCCGTGACTAAAGTCATCACAATGCTTCATGACCTTTATCATCACAATGGTCCAAGCCCTCGTCATCACAATGCTCTGTGACCTTTGTCACCACAATGCTCCATGAACTTTTCATCACAATGCTCCGTGACCCTTGTCATCACAATGCTCCATGCATTTGTCAGCACAATGCTCCATGAACCTTGGCATCACAGTGCTCCATGCACTTGTCAGCACATTGCTCCATGACCCTTGTCATCACAGTGCTTCAAGAGCCCTGTAATCACAATGCTCCATGCCCTTGTCATCACAAAGCTCCATTACGCATGTCATCAGAGTGCTCCATGGCCCTCTTATCACTATGCTCCATGCCCTTGTCATCACAATGCTCCAAGACCCCTCTAATCACAATGCTCCATGCCTCTTTTCATCATGTTTGACCAAATTTCAAAAAAGAAGTGAAGAAAGAACCTACCTGCCAGGAAGGGACATCGTGGGGTGCAGCATCCAGTCGGAACAGTGCTCTGCATATCCTGCTCAGAAACCTTCGCCACCTGGCTCATGGTGATGCTGGCAGCTGAGCAGTCCTGGAGAAGGCGATCCTGTCTCCAGGCCTCGCAGAGAAGCAGGGGAGCTCCCTGGAGGAGGTGGCCCTCACCATGGCAAGCTCTGAGTATCTCCTGCCATCAGCTCTGAGCAGGCTCTGATCTCTGGGCCCCGTGGTGGGGAAGGGATGGCCAATACATACGCACGGCTGTGGGGCCTGCAGAGCCGGTGCCCAGGCAGGGTGAGCTCTGAAGGAGAAGGCTTCCACAGTCCCCAACAGTCTCCGCATGTTGGCCCATCCCGTGCCAAACACCTGCCACCCACAGCGAGAAGACCCAGCCACTAGAAAGTCCAGAAGGGGCCCTGCCCTTTGCCTTTGGGCTGGGGTTTCTCCACCAACTGGGCTTGCATGTGCCCCCTGCCTCACCCACTGCCCCGCCTTCCCTTTCCCTGTGACACGTACAATGGACATGTCACAGAGGCAGGCGGAGCCGTCAGATATAAAAGGAGTGAGAAGCTCTCCCACTGTCACTCTCTGCTCTCAGATCAGGCACGCAGCAGCTCTGATATGGAAGCCATGGACACCACACCTCCTTCCCACGCCATCATCTACCATTCTGCTCCTGTATTCCCCAGCACCACATTTACGGCTTTGGTGGGCATCGGTGCTTCAGCAGGCAGCACGTCTGACCCCGAACCTATGGACACCACACCTCCTTCCCACGCCGTCATCTTCCATTCTGCTCCTGTTTTCTCCAGCATCCAATTTACTGCTTTGCCGGGCATCGGTGCTTCAGCAGGCAGCACCTCAGACCCCGAACCTATGGACACCACACATCCTTCCCACGCCGTCATCTTCCATTCTGCTCCTGCTTTCTCTAGCACCCGTTCACGGCTTTGGCAGTCATGGCGTTGGCGGGCGTCGGTGCTTCGGCAGGCAGCACATCTGGCACCAAAGCTACGGACACCTCACCTCCTTTCCAGGCTGACAAGACCCAACAGATATAAAGCAGAAAAAAAATAAAAAAAAAATAAAAAATACAAAAAACAAACAAACAAAAAAAACAAAACAAAACAAAAAAAATAGACCAACACTTCAATGTTATGACAGAAAGTTGAGTAAGGTATACGTTTGGAATTTCATTTATTAATATTAATAAGCACAACTGTAGTGCTTAGACTATAACAAGTACTATTCTAAGTTCTTACCAAATATTAACCCACATATTCCTCATAATGGCAACCCTATAGGCAGGTAATGTTCATTTTTTGTGGTACACAGGTCTCTCACAGTTCTGGCCTCTCCCATTGAGCAGCACAGGCTCTGGACGCGCAGGCTCAGCGGCCATGGCTCATGGGCCCAGCCGCTCCACGGCATGTGGGATACTCCCGGATATGGGCACGAACCCATGCCCCCTGCATCAGCAGGCGGACTCCCAACCACTGCACCACTATGGAAGCCTGGCAGGTAATATTCATAATATTCACTTTGAGTGGGAAACTGAGGCCCAGAGACGTTGAATAGCTTGCCTAATGCCACACAGCAAGTAGGTGGCAAAAACCCAGGATTAAAACCAGACTCTCTAGACTTTCATCACTTTGCTGTGTCACCTTATTATAAGTTGTGGTTAGGGAAGGGACTAAATTGGCAAGACTCTGAATTCAAAGGAGAAGGGAGAAATGAGAAAATGAGTGATCCTAGAAACTAGAGAAGATTTAGGCTCAGAAATTTCTGGTGATGAGACCCGGAAGATCAAGAACTTGGTTGGAATATTAACTTGGGGTAGTATCTGCATCCATTGAGAAATGGTTTTGTTTTCTGTAAAATTTAGAAAGGCCAGATGGATGAAGAGTAATGAAGAAAAAAGAAGAAAGGAAAAGGAAAAGATGCCTTAAGTGAGACATAACCACTTCACTCTAAGTACTAGGCGTGTGGTCCTGTGGGAAAGGATGGAGCTCTCTCTACCAGGTTTGTCACCAGGATGAACAAGGAGAAACATGGCAACCATTGTGCTGGTTTTGATGATCCCTCAAAATCACAGCTTCAGTTTCCAAGAATGACCTATGGTAGCATAACTACTGTGTGTCAGACATACCACTAAGTGTGTTTCCAGTCACACATTTTAATTGGAGAAAAGGTTCAATAGTCTTATCTACCTAAGATCACACAGAGGGTGGGAGAGCCCGTTTTTAAACCATCTGCCTCCAATTCCATGTGCCAGGAGCCAGACTCAGCCTACAGGTCTCTTCTGCTCGCCTGGAAGTGAAACCATGTGTCATGATTAGTGAAATCCTGTCTTCACTCATCAAGGTACCTTGAACACTTGCACGTCCTCCAAGTAGCATGTAGCAGAAGCAATAAGATGTTTGCCCCGGTATTGTCCAGGAACTTGGAATCAGCTGTGCCTAGTTAGGCGGAGCTGGTTTAGAGTGGAGAGGACCACTGATCTTCCACCTGGGCAAGTGCCTTTCGACCTTCTGCCATCAGAGGGCCAAAAACTCCAACCTGAGAATGTGCTGAGCCCTGTAGCCTATTACACCAGCTCAGAACAATGATGAGCACATCTTTTTCCAATCACCTTTCCTCATGCTCCCCATGACCCATACTGCCCTGCTTCTTTATTCTTTATCCCACAGATACCCCAAGTCCCTTGCCTTCGGGAAGGAGGATTTGACACGTATTCTCACGTCAATTCCTCGCTTGGCTGCACTGTGAATAAACCTCCTCTTTGCTTCAAACCTCAGCCTCTCAGTGTTTTGGCTTGCTGCACCTCAGACACAATGGTTGGGAGCAGTGGTAAAGGTCCCTTGCCTGTAAGGGAAGCTGGTGCCTAGTAGTCACTTTGCGGATGCTTTCCCCTCCCGGGGTGCAGACGTCCTGCTCTTCCAGAAAGGGAGAAATGCAGGAGCTGGACCCTTGCCCTCAGCATCACCATCACCTAGGAGCTTCTTAGAAGCACACATTCCAGGCCCCACCCAGAACTACTGAATACCAGCCTGCATTTAACAAGATCCCCAAGAGAGGCACACCCATATGAAAGTTGGAGAGGCACCAAGCTGTCATCCTCTTCTCCGCAGCTAATGAAAACCAAGCAAAGATTCATCCCGAGCCTACTCTGCCTCAGTCACTTGGATATCACATGAGCTCATTTAATCCTCCCCAGAACCTGCAAATGAGACTGCCCATGCCACGGAGTAATTAAGACCGTGCGCCACAACTACTGAGCCTGCGCTCTAGAGCCTGTGAACCACAAGTACTGAAGCCCACGCATATACACTCCGTGCTCAGCAACAACGGGAAGCCACCCCAATGAGAAGCCTGCACACTGCAACAAAGAGTAGCCCCCGCTCACTGCAACTAGAGAAAGCCTGCACACAGCAATGAAGAGCCTATGCAGCCAAAAATAAATAAATACATAAATCTGTTAAAAAAATAAATAGTGTTTTAGTAACTTACTAAAAGGCACACAATCAGTAAATTTGAGCAAGAATTCAATCCCAAATCTGTCACACTGAAGTTTAAGCTAGTACTTGAGATGAATAAAAACAGCACTAAATTAAAAGTTCAGAGATATATTTTTTTTTTATTTCATACTCTTTCACTAACACTCTTTGGAGATAAATCATTTCATTTATATGGGCCTTAGTTTTTACAACTATAATAGTTGGAAGCTTGACTAGATGATCTGAATGTAGTCTTCCAATTCTAAAATCTTCCACTAATTTGTATTCCTACAATAATTCCTCTTGCAATACATGCATGCTGCCACCAAGTAGCAGTAGAGACTACTAGTTCCTTTTTTATCCCTAGTGGGGAGTGCATTTTGACATCAGACTTATCCGTCTATAGTACAACCTGTTAGCATAACTATAAAATAACAGAATAATCTGGTATTCTTTCCTGCAAAGCAGAAGCTTTACATTGTGTCTGTGAGTCGTATCAGAATCGCTTGTAGGTTTTGAAACATAGAGGAAATCCAGAACCCATTGAATGAGAATCTTCAGAGACAGGACTTGGGCATCTGGATTTTTGGGCTCCCATCATTTGTATATTTTATTTCATTTTATTTTTTTGCCTATGTACAATATTAGTCACATCCTTTTGCATATTTTAAGGTTTCTTTTTGTTTTAAATTTTAGAATATTCCATAATCTTCACCTACTTGTCATAAGGTGTTATCTGATATATGTATTCGATCTTGTGCTTCTCCTGGTTAAGACTTCATTATTTTCTTTTTCTTTTTTTTCGGGGCCCTGCCTCATGTCTTGCAGGATCTTAGTTCCCTGACCTGGGATTGGGCCCCAGGGCCACAGCAGTGAAAGCGCCAAGTTCTAACCACTGGACCACCAGGGAATTCCCAAGGCTTCTGTGTAAATGACTTTTTTTTCCCACTCTAATTCATTCCTGGGAATAATTTCATGTTTGAACATTAAAGCAACCAGGCATTACCAAAATAAAGCTACTTTGATTGGTGATAGATGTCACGGTGGCCGTGCCTACGGTGACAGTGCCCACGCTGACAAAGCCCATGGTGATACTTCCCATTGTGACAGTGCCCACGGTGACAGAGCCCATGGTGATGGTGCCCAAGATTACAGTGCCCATGGTGAGAGTGCTAACAGTGACTGTGCCCATGGTGACAGCGCCCAGTGTGACAACACCCATTGTGACAGTGCTCACAGTGTCCGTGATGATGATGACAGTGCTGCTGGTGATAGTCCCAATAGTGAGAGTGCTCACGGTGAAACTGCCCATGGAGACACTACCAATGGTGATAGTGCTCATCGTGACAACCCCTCGGAGGCAGTGCCAATGGTGAAAGACCCCGTGGTGACCGTTCTCATGGTGAAAGTGACCCTGTTGAATTATCTCATGGTGACAGTGCTCACGGTGAGAGTGCTCAAGGTGATAGTCTCCATGTTGACAGTGCACATGGTGACTGTTCTCATGGTGACAGTGCCTAAGGTGATAATGCTCTTAGTGACAGTGCTCACGGTGACAGTGTCCATGGTGACAGTGACCACGGTTAATGTTCTCACCATGATAGTGTCCATGGTGACAGTGTTCATGGTGACAGACCGCATTGAGGCTGTGCCTGTGGTGACAGTGCTCCAGGTGATAGTTCTCACTGTGATACTACTTACGTTGACAGGGCCAAGGTGACAATACCCACGGTGACAGTAATCATGGTGAAAGTGCCCATGGTGGCAGTTCTCATAGTGACAGTTCTTGTGACAGTGCTCATGGTGGCAGTGCTCGTGGTGAGAGTGCTCTTGGTGGCAGTGCCCATGGTGAGACTACCGATGGTGACATTGCCCATGGTGACAGTGCACATGGTCATGGTGCATCTGGTGGCAGTGCAAAATAGTGACAGTGCCCATGGTGATATTCCTCATGGTGATAGTGCCCATGGTGAGATTGCCCATGGTTACAGTGCTCATTGTGACAGGGCCCATGGTGACAGTGCCCCTGGTGACAGTGCACACCGTGAGAGTGTCCATGGTGGCCATGCCCATGTTGACATTTCTTATCATGATAGTGCTCACGGTAGCAGTGTCCATGGTAATAGTGCTGACGGTGGCAGTGCCCACAATGAAAGTGCCAATGGTGAGAATACTCTGACAGTGTCCATGGTTGGCATTTCTCTCTGTGACAGTGCACTTGGGTCAGTTAGCACGGTGAGATTTATCTCGGAGATAGTGCCCATTGTTTCAGTGCTCAGAGTGACAAGACCCTTGGTGCAAGTGCCCATCATGGCTTTGCTCACAGTGATAGTTCTCACAGTGACAGGGCCCATGGTGATATTACCCATGGTGACAGTACTAAGTGATAAAGTGCTCATGGTGACAGTGGCTAAGGTGATAGCACACATGGTGGCAGTGCATAATAGTGACAGTGCCCATGGTGACATTGCTTAATGTGATAGTCCTTGTGGTGACATTGCGCATGGTGCCACTGCCCACCGTGACAGTGCTCTCATTGACAGTGCTCATGGTGATAGTGCCAATGTTGGAAGTCCCCATCGTAAAAGTGCCCATGGTGACAGTTCTTATGGTAAGAGTGGTCAGAGTGGCAGTGCTCATGGTGAAATTGCCCATGGTGACAGAGCTCACGGTGACAGTGCCCATAGTTATAGTGTCCATGGTGACAGTACTAACAGTGAAATTGTCCATGTGGACACTGCCCATGGTGACAGTGCCAATGGTCACATCCCTCATGGAGATAGTGCTCATGGTGACAGTGCCCATGGTGACAGTGCAGACAGTAACAGTGCTCATGGTGACACTTCTCATGGTGACAGTGCCCATGGGGACAGTTAGCATGGTGAGATTTCTCATGGTGATAGTGCCCGTTGTGACAGTGCTCACAGTGACAATGCCCATGGTGCCAGTGCCCATAGAGACAATTTGCATGGTCATATTTCTCAGGGTGAAAGTGCCTATGGTGATATTACCCATGGTGACACTGCACATGGTGGCAGTGCAAAATGGTGACAGTGCCCATGGTGACATTGCTCATGGTGAATTTGCTTACGGTGATAGTCCACATGGTGACACTGCATACATTGACAGTGTTCATGGTGACAGTGTTCATGGTGATAGTTCCCATGGTGAGAGTGTCCATGGTGACAGTGCCCATAGTCACAATTCTCATGGTGTAGTGCTCCCAGTGACAGTGCCCATGGTGACAATACTCAGGGTGACAGTACTCATGGTGACAGTGCTCATGGTGATAATGCCCATGGAGACAGTGCCCATGTTCACAATTCTCACAGTGATAATGCCTATAATGCGAGTACCTAGGGTGACAATGACCATGATGACAGTGCTCATGTTGGCAGTGCCATAAAAGTGCTCATTGTGGCAGTGCTCATGGTGACCGTGCTCATGGTGACAATGCCCATGTTAACACTGTTTATGGTGATAGATGTCACGTTGTCAGTGCCCACGGTGACAGTGCCCATGCTGACAAAGCCCATGGTGATACTTCCCATTGGGACAGTGCCCATGGTGACAGTGCCCATGATGACAGCGCCCAGTGTGACAAGGCCCATGGTGACACTGCTCACGGTGACGGTGCCCATTGTGACAGTGCCCATGGTGAGAGTGCCAATAGTGACAGTGCTCATGGTGAAACTGCCCATGGAGACATTGCCCATGGTGATAGCGCTCATGGTGACAACCCCACGGTGACAGTGCCAATGGTGATAGTCCCGGTGGTGACAATTCTTACATTGAATGTGACCATGGTGACATTGCTCATGGTGACAGTGCTCATGGTGACAGTGCTCAAGGTGATGGTCTCCATGTTGACAGTGCCCATGGTGACAGTTCTCATGGTGACAGGGCCTATGGTGAAAATTCTCATAGTGACAGTGCTCACGGTGACAGTGCCCATGGTGATATTGCCCACGGTGACAGTACTCATAGTGAAAGTGCCCATGGTGTTACTGCACATGGTGGCAGTGCAAAATGGTGACAGTACCCATGGTGATACTGCTCATGGTGACATTGCTTATGCTGATATTCCTCACGGTGCTAGTGTGTATGGTGAAACTGCCCACAGTGACAGTGCTCATGGTGAAAGTGTTCACGGCGATAGTGCCGATGATGAATGTGCCCATGGTGACAGTGCCCATAGTAACAATTCTCACGGTGTAGTGTTCACGGTCACAGTGCCCATGGTGACAATAAACAGGGTGACAGTATTCATGGTGACATTGCTCATGGTGATAGTAACCATGGTGAGAGTGCCCATGTTCACAACTCTCACGGTGATAGAGCCCGTGGTGACAATACTCAGGGTGACAGAGCTCATGTTAAAAGTGTTCACAATGACAGTGCACATGGTGACAGTACCTAAGGTGACAATTCTCATGGTGAGAGTCCTCATGGTGACAGTGCACATGGTAACAATACCCAGGGTGTCCTGCCCATGGTGACAGTGATCATGGTGACACTGCTCATGTGGACAGTGCCATAAGTGACAGTGCTCATTGTGACAGTGGTCATAGTGACAGTGCCCATGGTTACAGTGCTTATGGTGATAGATATCACGGGAGCTGTGCCCATGGTGACAGTGCCCAAGATCACAGTGCCCATGGTGATACTTCCCATTGTTGCAGTGCCCACGGTTACAGAGCCCATGGTGACAGTGCGCAAGATCATAGTGTCCATGGTGACAGTGCTAACGGTGACTGTGCCCATGGTGACAGCACCCAATGTGACAACGCCCATTGTGACAGTGCTCACGGTGGCCGTGCCGATGCTGACAGTGCTGATGGTGATAGTGCCAATAGTGAGAGTGCTCATGGTGAAACTGCCCATGGAGACACTGCCCATGGTGATAGTGCTCATCGTGACAACCCCTCGGAGGCTGTGCCAATGGTGAGAATCGCCGTGGTGACAGTTCTCATGGTGAAAGTGACCCTGTTGCAATATCTCATGGTGACAATGCTCATGATGACAGTGCTCAAGGTGATAGTCTCCATGTTGACAGTGCCCATGCTGACTGTTCTCACGGTGACAGTGCCTATGGTGATAATGCTCTTAGTGACAGTGCTCACGGTGACAGTGTCCATGGTGACAGTGACCACAGTGAATGTTCTCACTGTGATAGTGCCCATGGTGACAGTGTTCATGGTGACAGTCCGCATTGAGGCTGTGCCCGTGGTGACAGTGCTCAGTGTGATAGTGCTCACGGTGATAGTACTCACGTTGACAGGGCCAAGGTGACAATACCCACGGTGACAGTAATCATGGTGAAAGTGCCCATGGTGGCAGTTCTCATAGTGACAGTTCTTGTGACAGTGCTCATGGCGGCAGTGCTTGTGGTAAGAGTGTTCTTGGTGACAGTGCTCATGGTGGCAGTGCCCATGGTGAGACTATCCATGGTGACACTGCCCATGGTGACAGTGCACATGGTCATGGTGCATCTGGTGGCAGTGCAAAATAGTGACAGTGCCCGTGGTGATATTGCTCATGGTGATAGTGCCCATGGTGAGATTGCCCATGGTTACAATGCTCATGGTGACAGTGCCCATGGTGACAGAGCCCCTGGTGACAGTGCACACCATAAGAGTGCCCATGGTGGCCGTGCCCATGTTGACAGTTTTTATCATGATAGTGCTCACGGTAGCAGTGTTCATGGTAATTGTGCTGATGGTGGCAGTGCCAACAATGAGAGTACCAATGGTGAGAATACTGTGACAGTGCACATGGTGACATTCCTCTCTGTGACAGTGCCCTTGGGGACAGTTAGCATGGTGAGATTTCTCACGGTTTTAGTGCCCATTGTTTCAGTGCTCATAATGACAAGACCCATGGCGCCAGTGCCCATCATGGCATTGCTCACGATGATAGTTCTCTCGGTGACAGTGCCCATGGTGATATTACCCGTGGTGACAGTACTCAGTGATAGAGTGCTCATGGTGACAGTGCCTAAGGTGATAGTGCACATGAAGGCAGTGCAAAATGGTGACAGTGCCCATGGTGACATTGCTTAATGTGATAGTCCTTGTGGTGATAGTGCGCATGGTGACACTGCTCACTGTGACAGTGCTCTCATTGACAGTGCTCAGGGTGATAGTGCCAATGCTGGAAGTGCCCATCGTTAAAATGCCCATGGTGACAATTCTTAAGGTGAGAGTGGTCAGAGTGGTAGTGCTCATGGTGAAAGTGCCCATCGTGACAGAGCTCACGGTGACAGTGCCCATAATTATAGTGTCCATGGTGACAGTACTAACAGTGAAATTGTCCATGGGGTCACTGTCCATGGTGACAGTGCCCATGGTCACAACCCTCATGGTGATAGTGCTCACTGTGACAGTGCCCACGGTGACAGTGACCACGGTGACAGTTCTAACGGTAATAGTGCCCATGATGACAGTGCTCATGGTGACAGTCCACATTGTGGCAGTGCCCAAGGTGACAGTGCTCATGGTGACAGTGCCCAAAGTCACAATACGCATGGTGACAGTGCCCAGACTGACAGATCTCAGGCTGATAGTGCCCATGGTGACAGTGCACGTGGTGATACTGAGACTGGTGACTGTGCTTATGGTGACAGTGGTCATCGTTGCAGTACCCATGGTGATAGTGCAGAAACTGATAGTGCCCTTGGTGATAGTGCCCATGGTGAGTGTGCTCATGTTAATAGTGACCATGGTGGCAGTTCCCATTGTGAAAGTGCTCATGCTGACAGTGCCCATGTTCGTAGTTCCCATGGTGACGGTGCTCACGGTGATAGGGACCATGGTAACAGTGCACATGGAAGCTGTGCCCTTGGTGAGAGTGCCCATGATGACAAATCTCATGGTGACACTGCTCACGGTGATAGTGCCCATGGTGACAGTGCACATGGTGGTAGTGCACATGGTGGCAGTGAAAAATGGTGACAGTTCCCATGCTGACAGTTCTCATGGTGAAAGTGCACACAGTCACAACCCATTCTGACAGTGCTCATGGTAGCAGTACCCGTGGTGACAGTGCTCACAGTGATAGTGCCCATGGTGACAGTGCCCATAGTGCCATTGCCTTTGGTGACAGTGCTGCCAGTGACAGCACACATGGTAACAGTGGCCACGGTGAGAGTGCTCATGGTGGTAGTGTCCATGGTGACAGGGCTCAATGTGACAGTCCCCATAGTGAAAGTGCTCACGGTGAGAGCGCCCATGGTGAGAGGGACCACAGTGACAGTGCTCACGATGGTAGTGCTCACAGTAATAGTGCTCATAATGACAGTGCCGACGTTGAAAGTGCTCATGTTGACAGTGCCCATGGTGATAGTGCCCATGGTGAGAGTCCACACATTGATAGTGCCCATGGTGGCAGTTCCCATTGTGAAAGTGCTCATGATGACATTGCCCATGTTGGTAGTTCCCATCGTGACAGTGCTCACGGTGATAGTGACCATGGTAACAGTGCACATGGTGGCAGTGCCCTTGGTGACAGTGCCCATGATGACAGGACTCATGGTGACAGTTCTCATTGTGATAGTTCCCACGGTGACATTGCATATGGTGGCAGTGAGAAATGGTGACAGTGCCCATGTTGACAGTTCTCATGGTGACAGTGCACAGGGTGACAACCCATGCGGACAGTACTCACGGTGAAAGTTCTCTTTGTTGCAGTACCCATGGTGACAGTGCTCACAGTGATATTGCCCATGGTGGCAGGGCCCATGGTGACAGTTCCCATGGTGACACTGCCCATGATGACAGTGCCCATGGTGACCGTTCCCACGGCGCCATTGCCTATGGTGACAGTGCTCATGGTAACAGTGCCCATGGTGAGAGTGACCACGGTGAGAGTGCTCACAGTGACAGTGCCCATGGTGACAGGTCTCATGGTGCCAGTCGGCATTGTGCCAGTACCCATGGCGACAGTGCTCATGGTGACAGTGACCACAGTGAGAGTGCTCACGGTGATAGTGCTCACAGTAATAGTGCTCATGGTGACAGTGCAAATGGTGACAATACCCATGGTGACAGTACTCATGTTGAAAATACCCATGGTGACAGTTCTCAAATCAACAGTTTTCATGGTGACAGTTCTCATAATAGCAGTGCCCAAGGTGGCAGTGCTCGTGGTGACAGTGTTAATGCTGACAGTGCACTTGGTGGCAGTTCCTATGGGGACAGTACTGATGGTGACACTTTGCATTATTACAGTGCCCATGGTAACTGTGCTCACAGTGATAGTGCACATCGTGACAGTGCCCATGGTGGTAGTTCACCTGGTGACAGTGCTAAATAGTGACAGTGCACATGCTGACAGTGCTCATGGTGACAGTGCCATGGTGACAGTGCACACGGTGATAATGGGCATTGTTACAGTATTCATGGTGACAGAACCCAAGGTGGCAGTGGCCATGGTGACAGTGCCCACAATGAGAGTGCCCATGGTGACAGTGCCAACAGTGACAGTGCCCATGGGGACACTTCTCACGGTGACAGTGCCCATGGGGACAGTTAGCATGGTGAGATTTCTCACGGTGATATTGCCCGTTGTGACGGTGCTCACAGTGTCCTTGCCCTTGGTGCCAGTTCCCATAAAGACATTCTGCAAGGTCACATTTCTCACGGTGAAAATGCCTATGGTGATATTACCCATGGTGACACTGCACATGGTGGCAGTGTAAAATGGTGACAGTGCGCATGGTGACATTGCTCATGGTGACTTTTCTTACGGTGATAGTCCTTATGGTGACAGTGTACATGCTGACACTGCACACAGTGACAGTGTTCATGGAGATAGTGTTCACGGTGATAGTTCCCATAGTGAGAGTGTCCATGGCGACAGTGCCCATAGTAACATTTTTCATGGTGTACTGCCCACAGTGAGTGTGCCCATGGTGAAAATACCCTGGCTGACAGTACTCATGCTGACAGTGCTCATGGTGATAGTGTCCACGGTGACAGTGCCCATGTTCACAATTATAACAGTGACAATGCCCATGGTGACAGTGCCCATGGTGTCATGCCCATGGTGACAGTGTTCATGGTGATAGTGCTCATGTTGGCAGTGCCATAAATAACATTGCTCATTGTGGCAGTACTCATGGTGACTGTGCTCATTGTGACAGTGCCCATATTTACACTGTTTATGGTGATAGATGTCACGGTGTCAGTTCCCACGGGGAAAGTGCCCACGCTTTCAAAGCCTATGCTCATTCTTCCCATTGTGACAGTGCCCACGGTGACATTGTCCACGGTGACAGCGCCCAGTGTGACAAGGCCCATGGTGACAGTCCTCACGGTGACCGTGCCCATGGTGACAGTGTGGATGGTGAGAGTGCAAATAGTGACAGTGCTCATGGTGAAACTGCCCATGGAGATATTGCCCATGGTGATAGTGCTCATGGTGACAACACCATGGTGACAGTGCCAATGGTGATAGTCCCCGTGGTGACAGGTCTTACGTTGAATGTGACCATGGTGACAGTGCTCATGGTGACAGTGCTCAAGGTGATGGTCTCCATGTTGACACTGCCAATGGTGATATTTCTCACGCTGACAGTGCCTATGTTGAAAATTCTCATAGTGAGAGTGCTCATGGTGACAGTGCCCATGGTGATATTACCCATGGTGACAGTACTCATGGTAAAAGTGCCCATGGTGACACTGCACATAGTGGCAGTGCCCATGGTGATATTGCTCGTTGTGACATTGCTTATGGTGATAGTCATTACAGTCATAGTATGTATGGTGAAACTGCACACAATGACAATGCTCATGGTGACAGTGTTCATGGTGATAGTGCCGATGGTGAATGTGCCCATGGTGACAGTGCACATGGTGATACTGAGAATGGTGACAGTGCTTATGGTGACAATGATCATGGTTGCAGTACCCATGGTGATAGTGCTGAAACTGACAGTGCCCTGGGTGATACTGCGTATGGTGACTCTGCTCACATTAATAGTGCCCATGGTGGAAGTTCCCATGGTGAAAGTGCTCATGGTGACCGTGCCCATCTTGATAGTTCCCATGGTGACAGTGCTCACGGTGATAGTGACCATGGTAACAGTGCACTTGGTAGCTGTGCCCTTGGTAACAGTGCCCACGATGACAGTGCTCACGGTGATAGTGCCCATGATGACAGTGCACATGGTGGTAGTGCATATGGTGGCAGTGAAAAATGGTGAAAGTGCCCATGCTAACACTTCTGATGGTGACAGTGCACACGGTGACAACCCATGCTGACAGTGCTCATGGTAGCAGTAAGCGTGGTGACAGTGCTCACAGGGACAGTGCTCATGGTAGCAGTACCCATGGTGATACAGCTCACAGTGATAGTGCCCATGGTTGCAGTGCCCATGGTGACACTGCCCATGGTGACAATGCCCATGATGACAGTACCCATGGTGACCGTGCCCACAGTGCCATTTCCTATGGTGACAGTGATCACAGTGACAGCACCCATGGTAACAGTGACATGGTGAGAGTGTTCATGATGATAGTGTCCATGGTGACAGGCCTCATCGTGACAGTCCTCATTGTGCCAGTACCCATGGTGAAAGTGCTCACGGTGACAGTGCCCATGTTGACAGTGACCATAGTGAGAGTGCTCACGGCGGTAGTACTCACAGTAATAGTGCTCATGGTGACAGTGCCAACGGTGACAGTGCTCACGGTGGCAGTGCTCATGGTGATAGTGCCCATGGTGAGAGACCGCACGATGATAGTGCCCATGGTGGCAGTTCCCATTGTGAAAGTGCTCATGATGACATTGCCCATGTTGGTAGTTCCCATGGTGAGAGTGCTCACGGTGATAGTGACCATGTTAACAGTGCACATGGTGGCCATGCCCTTGGTGAAAGTGCCCGTGATGACAGGACTCATGGTGACAGTTCTCATGGAGATAGTGCCTACGGTGACATTTCACATGGTGGCAGTGAAAAATGGAGACAGTGCCCATGTTGACAGTTCTCATGTTGACAGTGCACATGGTGACAACACATGGAGACAGTACTCACAGTGACAGTTATCTTTGTTGCAGTACCCATGGTGACAGTGCTCACAGTGACATTGCCCATAGTGGAAGTGCCCATGGTTACAGTTCCCATGGTGACACTGCCCATGATGACAGTGCCCATAGTGACCGTTCCCACGGCGCCATTGCCTATGGTGACAGTGCTCATGGTAACAGTGCCCATGGTGAGAGTGACCACGGTGAGAGTGCTCACAGTGATAGTGCCCATGGTGACAGGTCTCATGGTGCCAGTCGGCATTGTGCCAGTACCCATGGCGACAGTGCTCATGGTGACAGTGACCACAGTGAGAGTGCTCACGGTGATAGTGCTCACAGTAATAGTGCTCATGGTGACATTGCAAATGGTGACAATACCCATGGTGACAGTACTCATGTTGAAAATACCCATGGTGACAGTTCTCATATCGACAGTTTTCATGGTGACAGTTCTCAAAATAACAGTGCCTAAGGTGGCAGTGCTCGTGGTGACAGTGTTAATGCTGACAGTGCTGTTGGTGGCAGTTCCTATGGGGACAGTACTGATGGTGACACTTTGCATTGTTACAGTGCCCATGGTAACTGTGCTCACAGTGATAGTGCACATTGTGACAGTGCCCATGGTGGTCGTTCACCTGGTTACAGTTCTAAATAGTGACAGTGCACATGCTTACAGTGTTCATTGGGACAGTTCCCATGGTGACAATGCACACGGTGATAATGGGCATTGTTACAGTGTTCATGGTGACAGAACCCAAGGTGGCAGTGGCCATGGTGACAGTGCCCACAATGAGAGTGCCCATGGTGACAGTGCCAACAGTGACAGTGCCCATGGTGACACTTCTCACAGTGACAGTGCCCATGGGGAGAGTTAGCATGGTGAGATTTCTCACGGTGATAGTGCCCGTTGTGATGGTGCTCACAGTGAACTTGCTCTTGGTTCCAGTTCACATAGAGGCATTCTGCAAGGTCATATTTCTCACGGTGAAAATGCCTATGGTGATATTACCCATGGTGACACTGCACATGGTGGCAGTGCAAAATGGTGACAGTGCGCATGGTGACATTGCTGATGGTGACTTTTCTTACGGTGATATTCCTTATGGTGACAGTGTACATGCTGACACTGCACACAGTGACAGTGTTCACGGTGATAGTTCCCATGGTGAGAGTGTCCATGGCGACAGTGCCCCTAGTAACATTTTTCATGGTGTACTGCCCACAGTGAGAGTGCCCATGGTGAAAATACCCTGGGTGACAGTACTCATGGTGACAGTGCTCATGGTGATAGTGTCCATGGTGACAGTGCCCATGTTCACAATTCTCACAGTGATAATGCCTATGGTGAGAGTACCTAGGGTGACAATGCCCATGGTGACAGTGCCCATGGTGTCATGCCCATGGTGCCAGTGTTCATGGTGATAGTGCTCATGTTGGCAGTGCCATAAATAACAGTGATCATTGTGGCAGTACTCATGGTGACCGTGCTCATTGTGACAGTGCCCATGTTTACAGTGTTTATGGTGATAGATGTCACGGTGTCAGTTCCCACGGGGAAAGTGCCCACGCTGACAAAGCCCATGCTCATTCTTCCCATTGTGACAGTGCCCATGGTGACATTGCCCATGGTGACAGCGCCCAGTGTGACAAGGCCCATGGTGACAGTCCTCACGGTGACCGTGCCCATGGTGACAGTGTTGATGGTGAGAGTGCCAATAGTGACAGTGCTGATGGTGAAACTGCCCAGGGAGATATTGCCCATGGTGATAGTGCTCATGGTGACAACCCCATGGAGACAGTGCCAATGGTGATAGTCCCCGTGGTGACAGGTCTTACGTTGAATGTGACCATGGTGACATTGCTCACGATGACAGTGCCTATGTTGAAAATTCTCATAGTGAGAGTGCTCATGGTGACAGTGCCCATGGTTATATTACCCATGGTGACAGTACTCATGGTAAAAGTGCCCATGGTGACACTGCACATGGTGGCAGTGCAAAATGGTGGCAGTGCCCATGGTGATATTGCTCATTGTGACATTGCTTATGGTGATAGTCATTACAGTCATAGTATGTATGGTGAAACTGCACACAATGACAACGCTCATGGTGACAGTGTTCATGGTGATAGTGCCGATGGTGAATGTGCCCATGGTGACAGTGCACATGGTGATACTGAGAATGGTGACAGTGCTTATGATGACAATGATCATGTTTGCAGTACCCATGGTGTTAGTGCTGAAACTGACAGTGCCCTTGGTGATACTGCCTATGGTGACTGTGCTCACGTTAATAGTTCACATGGTGGAAGTTCCCATTGTGAAAGTGCTCATGGTGACCGTGCCCATGTTGATAGTTCCCATGGTGACAGTGCTCACGGTGATAGTGACCATGGTAACAGTGCACATGGTAGCTGTGCCCTTGGTGACAGTGCCCACGATGACAGTACTCATGGTGACAGTGCTCACGGTGATAGTGCCCATGATGACAGTGCACATGGTGGTAGTGTATATGGTCGCAGTGAAAA
Source organism: Hyperoodon ampullatus (assembly GCF_949752795.1). Taxonomy (NCBI): domain Eukaryota; kingdom Metazoa; phylum Chordata; class Mammalia; order Artiodactyla; family Ziphiidae; genus Hyperoodon; species Hyperoodon ampullatus. The sequence continues at coordinate 102,172,015 of NC_136919.1, forward strand.
ATGGTGAAAGTGCCCATGCTAACACTTCTCATAGTGACAGTGAACACGGTGACATCCCATGCGGACAGTTCTCATGGTAGCAGTAAGCGTGGTGACAGTGCTCACAGGGACAGTGCTCATGGTAGCTGTACCCATGGTGATACAGCTTACAGTGATAGTGCCCATGGTTGCAGTGCCCATGGTGACACTGCCCATGGTGACAATGCCCATGATGACAGTACCCATGGTGACCGTGCCCAGAGTGCCATTTCCTATGGTGACAGTGCTCACAGTGACAGCACCCATGTTAACAGTGACATGGTGAGAGTGCCCATGATGATAGTGTCCATGGTGACATTCCTCATCGTGACAGCCCTCATTGTGCCAGTACCCATAGTGAAAGTGATCATGGTGACAGTGCCCATGTTGACAGTGGCCATGGGGAGAGTGCTCACGGCTGTAGTACTCACAGTTATGGTGCTCATGGTGACAGTGCCAACGGTGACAGTGCTCACGGTGGCAGTGCTCATGGTGATAGTGCCCATGGTGACAGTGACCACGGTGACAGTGCTCACAGTGATAGTGCCCATGGTGACAGGTCTCATGGTGCCAGTCGTCTTGTGCCAGTACCCCTGGCGACAGTGCTCTTGGTGACAGTGACCATGGTGAGAGTGCTTACGGCGGAGGTACTCACAGTAATAGTGCTCATGGTGACAGTGCCAAAGGTGGCCGTGCTCACTGTGGCAGTGGTCATGGTGATAGGGCCCATGGTGAGAGACCGCACGATGATAGTGCCCATGGTGGCAGTTCCCATTGTGAAAGTGCTCATGATGACATTGCCCATGTTGGTAGTTCCCATGGTAGGAGTGCTCACGGTGATAGTGACCATGGTAACAGTGCACATGGTGGCCATGCCCTTGGTGGCAGTGCCTGTTATGACAGGACTCATGGTGACAGTTCTCATGGTGATAGTGCCTACGGTGACATTTCTCATGGAGGCAGTGAAAAATGGAGACAGTGCCCATGTTGACAGTTCTCATGCTGACAGTGCACACAGTGACAACCCATGCAGTCAGTACTCACGGTGACAGTTATCTTTGTTGCAGTACCCATGGTGACAGTGTTCACAGAGATATTGCCCATGGAGGAAGTGTCCATGGTTACAGTTCCCATGGTGACACTGCCCATGATGACAGTGCCCCTGGTGAACGTTCACACGGCGCAATTGCCTATGGTGACAGTGCTCATGGTAACAGTGCACATGCTGAGAGTGACCACGGTGACAGTGCTCACAGTGATAGTGCACATGGTGGCAGGTCTCATGGTGCCAGTCGGCATTGTGCCAGTACCCATGGCGACAGTGCTCATGGTGACAGTGACCACAGTGAGAGTGCTCACGGTGATAGTGCTCACAGTAATAGTGCTCATGGTGACAGTGCAAATGGTGACAATACTCATGGTGACAGTACTCATGTTGAAAATACCCATGGTGACAGTTCTCATATCGACAGTTTTCATGGTGACAGTTCTCATAATAGCAGTGCTCAAGGTGGCAGTGCTCGTGGTGACAGTGTTAATGATGACAGTGCACTTAGTGACAGTTCCTATGGGGACATTACTGATGGTGACACTTTGCATTGTTACAGTGCCCATGGTAACTGTGCTCACAGTGATAGTGCACATCGTGACAGTGCCCATGGTGGGAGTTCACGTGGTGACAGTGCTAAATAGTGACAGTGCACATGCTGACAGTGCTCATGGTGATAGTGCCCATGGTGACAGTGCACACGGTGATAATGGGCATTGTTACAGTGTTCATGGTGACAGAACCCAAGGTGGCAGTGGCCATGGTGACAGTGCGCACAATGAGAGTGCCCATGGTGACAGTGCCAACAGTGACAGTGCCCATGGGGACACTTCTCACGGTGACAGTGCCCATGGGGACAGTTAGCATGGTGAGATTTCTCACGGTGATACTGTCCATTGTGACAGTGCTCACAGTGACCTTGCCCTAGGTGCCAGTTCCCATAGAGACATTCTGCAAGGTCACATTTCTCACGGTGAAAATGCCTATGGTGATATTACCCATGGTGACACTGCACATGGTGGCTGTGCAAAATGGTGACAGTGCGCATGGTGACATTGCTCATGGTGACTTTTCTTATGGTGATAGTCCTTATGGTGACAGTGTACATGCTGACACTGCACACAGTGACAGTGTCCATGGCGACAGTGCCCATAGTAACATTTTTCATGGTGTACTGCCCACAGTGAGAGTGCCCATGGTGAAAATACCCTGGGTGACAGTACTCATGGTGACAGTGCTCATGGTGATAGTGTCCATAGTGACAGTGCCCATGTTCACAATACTCACAGTGATAATGCCTATGGTGAGAGTACCTAGGGCGACAATGCCCTTGGTGACAGTGCCCATGGTGTCATGCCCATGGTGACAGTGTTCATGGTGATAGTGCTCATGTTGGCAGTGCCATAAATAACAGTGCTCATTGTGGCAGTACTCATGGTGACCGTGCTCATTGTGACAGTGCCCATGTTTACAGTGTTTATGGTGATAGATGTCACGGTGTCAGTTCCCACGGGGAAAGTGCCCACACTGACAAAGCCCATGCTCATTCTTCCCATTGTGACAGTGCCCACGGTGACATTGCCCATGGTGACAGCGTCCAGTGTGACAAGGCCCATGGCGCCAGTCCTCACGGTGAACGTGCCCATGGTGACAGTGTTGATGGTGAGAGTGCCAATAGTGACAGTGCTCATGGTGAAACTGCCCATGTAGATATTGCCCAAGGTGATAGTGCTCATGGTGACAACCCCATGGTGACAGTGCCAATGGTGATAATCCCCGTGGTGACAGGTCTTACGTTGAATGGAACCATGGTGACATTGCTCATGGTGACAGTGCTATTGGTGACAGTGCTCAAGGTGATGGTCTCCATGTTGACACTGCCCATGGTGACATTTCTCACGGTGACAGTGCCTATGTTGAAAATTCTCATAGTGAGAGTGCTCATGGTGACAGTGCCCATGGTGATATTACCCATGGTGACAGTACTCATGGTAAAAGTGCCCATGGTGACACGGCACAAGGTGGCAGTGCAAAATGGTGGCAGTGCCCATGGTGATATTGCTCATTGTGACATTGCTTATGGTGATAGTCATTACAGTCAGAGTATGTATGGTGAAACTGCACACAATGACAATGCTCATGGTGACAGTGTTCATGGTGATAGTGCCGATGGTGAATGTGCCCATGGTGACAGTGCTCATGGTGATACTGAGAATGGTGACAGTGCATATGGTGACAATGATCATGGTTGCAGTACCCATGGTGATATTGCTGAAAGTGACAGTGCCCTTGGTGATACTGCCTATGGTGACTGTGCTCACGTTAATAGTGCCCATGGTGGAAGTTCCCATTGTGAAAGTGCTCATGGTGACCGTTCCCATGGTGACAGTGCTCACGGTGATAGTGACCATGGTAACAGTGCACATGGTAGCTGTGCCCTTGGTGACAGTGCCCACGATGACAGTACTCATGGTGACAGTGCTCACGGCGATAGTGCCCTGATGACAGTGCACATGGTGGTAGTGCATATGGTGGCAGTGATAAATGGTGAAAGTGCCCATGCAAACACTTCTGATGGTGACAGTGCACACGGTGACAACCCATGCTGACAGTACTCATGGTAGCAGTAAGCGTGGTGACAGTGCTCACAGGGACAGTGCTCATGGTAGCAGTACCCATGGTGATACAGCTCACAGTGATAGTGCCCATGGTTGCAGTGCCCATGGTGACACTGCCCATGGTGACAATGCCCATGATGACAGTACCCATGGTTACCGTGCCCACAGTGTCATTTCCTATGGTGACAGTGCTCACAGTGACAGCACCCATGGTAACAGTGACATGGTGAGAGTGCTCATGATGATAGTGTCCATGGTGACAGGCCTCATCGTGACAGTCCTCATTGTGCCAGTACCCATAGTCAAAGTGCTCATGGTGACAGTGCCCATGTTGACAGTGACCATGGTGAGAGTGCTCACGGTGGTAGTACTCACAGTAATACTGCCCATGGTGATAGTGCCAATGGTGACAGTGCTCAGGGTGACAGTACTCATGGTAAAAGTGCCCATGGTGACACTGCACATGGTGGCAGTGCCCATGGTGATATTGCTCATTGTTACATTGCTTATGGTGATAGTCATTACAGTCATAGTATGTATGGTGAAACTGCACACAATGACAATGCTCATGGTGACAGTGTTCATGGTGATAGTGCCGATGGTGAATGTGCCCATGGTGACAGTGCACATGGTGATACTGAGAATGGTGACAGTGCTTATGGTGACAATGATCATGGTTGCAGTACCCATGGTGATATTGCTGAAACTGAGAGTGCCCTTGGTGATACTGCCTATGGTGAGTGTGCTCACGTTAATAGTGCCCATGGTGGAAGTTCCCATTGTGAAAGTGCTCATGGTGACCGGGCCCACGATGATAGTTCCCATGGTGACAGTGCTCACGGTGATAGTGACCATGGTAACAGTGCACATGGTAGCTGTGCCCTTGGTGACAGTGCCCACGATGACAGTACTCATGGTGACAGTGCTCACAGTGATAGTGCCCATGATGACAGTGCACATGGTGTTAGTGCGTATGGTGGCAGTGAAAAATGGTGATAGTCCCCATGCTAACACTTCTCATGGTGACAGTGCACACGGTGACAACCCATGCTGACAGTGCTCATGGTAACAGTAAGCGTTGTTGCAGTGCTCACAGTGACAGTGCTCATGGTAGCAGTACCCATGGTGATACAGTTCACAGTGATAGTGCCCATGGTTGCAGTGCCCATGGTGACACTGCCCATGGTGACAATGCCCATGATGACAGTACCCATGGTGACCGTGCCCACAGTGCCATTTCCTATGGTGACAGTGCTCACAGTGACATTATCCGTAGTAACAGTGACATGGTGAGAGTGCTCATGATGATAGTGTCCATGGTGACAGGCCTCATCGTGACAGTCCTCACTGTGCCAGTACCCAAAGTGAAAGTACTCACGGTGACAGTGCCCATGTTGACAGTGACCATGGTGAGAGTGCTCACGGCGGTAGAACTCACAGTAATAGTGCTCATGGTAACAGTGACAACGGTGACAGTGCTCATGGTGATAGTGCCCATGGTGAGAGTCTGCACGATGATAGGGCCCATGGTGGCATTTCCCATTGTGAAAGAGCTCATGATGACATTGCCCATGTTTGTAGTTCCCATGGTGAGAGTGCTCGCGGTGATAGTGACCATGTTAACAGTGCATATGGTGGCCATGCCCTTGGTGACAGTGCTCGTGATGACAGAACTCATGGTGACAGTTCTCATGGTGATAGTGCCTACGGTGACATTTCACATGGTGTCAGTGAAAAATGGAGACAGTGCCCATGTTGACAGTTCTCATGGTGACAGTGCACACGGTGACAACCCATGCAAACAGTACTCACGGTGACAGTTATCTTGGTTTCAGTACCCTTGGTGACAGTGCTCACAGTGATATTGCCCCTGGTGGAAGTGCCCATGGTTACAGTTCCCATGGTGACACTGCCCATGATGACAGTGCCCATGGTGACTGTTCCCACGGCACCATTGCCTATGGTGACAGTGCTCATGGTGACAGTGCCCATGGTGAGAGTGACCAGGGTGACAGTGCTCACAGTGATAGTGCCCATGGTGACAGGTCTCATGGTGCCAGTCGGCATTGTGCCAGTACCCATGGCGACAGTGCTCATGGTGACAGTGACCACAGTGAGAGTGCTCACGGTGATAGTGCTCACAGTAATAGTGCTCATGGTGACAGTGCAAATGGTGACAATACCCATGGTGACAGTACTCATGTTGAAAATACCCATGGTGACAGTTCTCATATCGACAGTTTTCATGGTGACAGTTCTCATAATAGCAGTGCCCAAGGTGGCAGTGCTCGTGGTGACATTGTTAATGCTGACAGTGCTCTTGGTGGCAGTTCCTATGGGGACATTACTGATGGTGACACTTTGCATTGTTACAGAGCCCACGGTAACTGTGCTCACAGTGATATTTCACATCGTGACAGTGTCCATGGTGGTAGTTCACCTGGTGACAGTTCTAAGTAGTGACAGTGCACATGCTGACATTGCTCATGGTGACAGTGCACACGGTGATAATGGGCGTTGTTACAGTGTTCATGGTGACAGAACCCAAGGTGGCAATGGCCATAGTGACAGTGCCAACAGTGACAGTGCCCATGGGGACACTTCTCATGGTGACAGTGGCCATGGGGACAGTCAGCATGGTGAGATTTCTCACGGTGATAGTGCCCGTTGTGACGGTGCTCAGAGTGACCTTGCCCTTGGTGCCAGTTCCCATAGAGACATTCTGCAAGGTCACATTTCTCACGGTGAAAATACCTATTGTGATATTACACATGGTGATACTGCACATGGTGGCAGTGCAAAATGGTGACAGTGCGCATGGTGACATTGCTCATGGTGACTTTTCTTACGCTGATAGTCCTTATGGTGACAGTGTACATGCTGACACTGCACACAGTGACAGTGTTCATAGTGACAGTGTTCACGGTGATAGTTCCCATGGTGAGAGTGTCCATGGTGACAGTGCCCATAGTAACATTTTTCATGGTGTACTGCCCTCAGTGAGAGTGCCCATGGTGAAAATACCCTGGGTGACAGTACTCATGGTGACAGTGCTCATGGTGATAGTGTCCATGGTGACAGTGCCCATGTTCACAATTCTCACAGTGATAATGCCTATGGTGAGAGTACCTAGGGTGACAATGCCCATGGTGACAGTGCCCATGGTGTCATGCCCATGGTGACAGTGATCATGATGATAGTGCTCATGTTGGCAGTGCCATAAATAACAGTGCTCATTGTGGCAGTACTCATGGTGACCGTGCTCATTGTGACAGTGCCCATGTTTACAGTGTTTATGGTGATAGATGTCACGGTGTCAGTTCGCACGGGGAAAATGCCGACTCTGACAAAGCCCATGTTCATTCTTCCCATTGTGACAGTGCCCACGGTGACATTGCCCATGGTGACAGAGCCCAGTGTGACAAGGCCCATGATGACAGTCCTCACGGTGACCGTGCCCATGGTGACAGTGTTGATGGTGAGAGTGCCAATAGTGACAGTGCTCATGATGAAACTGCCCATGGAGATATTGCCCATGGTGATAGTGCTCATGGTGACAACCCCGTGGTGACAGTGCCAATGGTGATAGTCCCCGTGGTGACAGGTCTTACGTTGAATGTGACCATGGTGACATTGCTCATGGTGACAGTGTTAATGGTGACAGTGCTCAAGGTGATGGTCTCCATGTTGACACTGCCCATGGTGACATTTCTCACGGTGACAGTGCCTATGTTAAAAATTCTCATAGTGAGAGTGCTCATGGTGACAGTGCCCATGGTGATATTACCCATGGTGACAGTACTCATGGTAAATATGCCCATGGTGACACTGCACATGGTGGCAGTGCAAAATGGTGGCAGTGCCCATGGTGATATTGCTCATTGTGACATTGCTTATGGTGATAGTCATTACAGTCATAGTATGTATGGTGAAACTGCACACAATGACAATGCTCATGGTGACAGTGTTCATGGTGATAGTGCCGATGGTGAATGTGCCCATGGTGACAGTGCACATGGTGATACTGAGAATGGTGACAGTGCTTATGGTGACAATGATCATGGTTGCAGTACCCATGGTGATATTGCTGAAACTGACAGTGTCCTTGGTGATACTGCCTATGGTGAGTGTGCTCACGTTAATAGTGCCCATGGTGGAAGTTCCCATTGTGAAAGTGCTCATGGTGACCGTGCCCATGTTGATAGTTCCCATGCTGACAGTGCTCACGGTGATAGTGACCATGGTAACAGTGCACATGGTAGCTGTGCCCTTGGTGACAGTGCCCACGATGACAGTACTCATGGTGACAGTGCTCACGGTGATAGTGCCCATGATGACAGTGCACATGGTGGTAGTGCATATGGTGGCAGTGAAAAATGGTGAAAGTGCCCATGCTAACACTTCTCATGGTGACAGTGCACACGGTGACAACCCATGCTGACAGTGCTCATGGTAGCAGTAAGCGTGGTGACAGTGCTCACAGGGACAGTGCTCATGGTAGCAGTACCCATGATGATACAGCTCACAGTGATAGTGCCCATGGTTGCAGTGCCCATGGTGACACTGCCCATGGTGACAATGCCCATGATGACAGTACCCATGGTTACCGTGCCCACAGTGTCATTTCCTATGGTGACAGTGCTCACAGTGACAGCACCCATGGTAACAGTGACATGGTGAGAGTGCTCATGATGATAGTGTCCATGGTGACAGGCCTCATCGTGACAGTCCTCATTGTGCCAGTACCCATAGTCAAAGTGCTCATGGTGACAGTGCCCATGTTGACAGTGACCATGGTGAGAGTGCTCACGGTGGTAGTACTCACAGTAATACTGCCCATGGTGATAGTGCCAATGGTGACAGTGCTCAGGGTGACAGTGCTCATGGTGATAGTGCCCATGGTGAGAGTCTGCATGATGATAGTGCCCATGGTGGCAGTTCCCATAGTGAAAGTGCTCACGGTGACAGTGCCCATGTTGACAGTGACCATGGTGAGAGTGCTCACGGTGGTAGTACTCACAGTAATAGTGCTCATGGTGACAGTGCCCATGGTGATATTACCCATGGTGACAGTAATCATGGTAAAAGTGCCCATGGTGACACTGCACATGGTGGCAGTGCAAAATGGTGGCAGTGCACATGGTGATATTGCTCATTGTGAGATTCCTTATGGTGATAGTCCTTACAGTCATAGTGTGTATGGTGAAACTGCACACAATGAGAATGCTCATGGTGACAGTGTTCACGGTGATAGTGCCGATGGTGAATGTACCGATGGTGACAGTGCCCATAGTCACAGTTCTCACGGTGTAGTGCTCACGGTGACAGTGCCCATGGTGACAATACACAGGTTGACAGTATTCATGGTGACATTGCTCATGGTGATAGTGTCCACGGTGAGAGTGCGCATGTTCACAACTCTCAAGGTGATAGTGCCCATGGTGAAAATACCCAGGGTGACAGAGCTCATGGTAAAAGTGCTCAAGGTGACAGTGCCCATGGTGACAGTACCTAAGGTGAGAATTACCATGGTGAGAGTGCTCATGGTGATATTGCCCATGGTGACAATTCCCAGTGTGCCCTGCCCAAGGTGACAGTGATCATGGTGACACTGCTCATGTGGACAGTGCCATAAGTGACAGTGCTCATTGTGGCAGTGCTCATGGTGACTGTGCTCATGGTGACAGTGCCCATTTTTACAGTGCTTATGGTGATAGATGTCACGGTGGCCGTGCCCACTGTGAAAGTGCCCATGCTGACAAAGCCCATGGTGATACTTCCCATTGTGACAGTGCCACGGTGCCAGAGCCCATGGTGACAGTGCCCAAGATCACAGTGCCCATGGTGACAGTGCTAATATTGACTGTGCCCACGGTGACAGCGCCCAGTGTGACAATGCCCATTGTGACAGTGCTCACGGTGACCGTGCCAATGCTGACAGTGCCAATGGTGATAGTGCCAATAGTGAGTGCTCAAGGTGAAACTGCCCATGGAGACACACTGCCCATGGTGATAGTGCTCATCGTGACAACCCTTCGGAGGCAGTGCCAATGGTGAGAGTGCCCGTGGTTAAAGTTCTCAAAGTGAAATTGACCCTGTTGAAATTGCTCATGGTGACCGTGCTCATGGTGACAGCGCTCAAGGTGGTAGTCTCCATGTTGACAGTGCCCATGGTGACTGTTCTAACGGTGACAGTGCATATGGTGATAATGCTCTTAGTGACAGTGCTCACGGTGATAGTACCCATGGTGAGAGTGACCACGGTGACTGTCCTCACCATGATAGTTTCCATGGTGATACTCTTCATGGTGACAGTCCACATTGAGGCTGTGCCCGTGGTGACAGTGCTCAGGGTGATAGTGCTCACGGTGATAATACTCACGTTGACTGTGCCCAAGGTGACAATAACCATGGTGACATTAATCATGGTGAAAGTGCCCATGGTGGCAGTTCTCATAGTGACAGTTCTTGTGACAGTGCTCATGGTGGCCGCGCTCGTGGTGAGAGTGCTCTTGGTGACAGTGCTCATGGGGGCAGTGCTCGTGGTGAAAGTGCTCTTGGTGACAGTGCTCATGGTGGCAGTGCTCATGGTGAGACTACCGATGGTGACACTGCCCCTGGTGACACTGAACATGGTCATGGTGCATCTGGTGGCAGTGCAAAATAGTGAAAGTGCCCATGGTGATATTGCTCATGGTGATAGTGCCCATGGTGAGATTGCCCATGATTTCAGTGCTCATGGTGACAGTGCCCATGGTGACATTGCTTAATGTGATAGTCCTTGCGGTGACATTGCACATGGTGACACTGCCCACCATGACAGTGCTCTTCTTGACAGTGCTCACGGTGATAGTGCCATTGTTGGAAGGGCCCATCGTGAAAGTGCCCATGGTGACATTTCTTATGTTGAGAATGGTCACAGTGGCAGTGCTCATGATGAAAGTGCCCATTGTGACACAGCTCACGGTGACAGTGCCAATAGTTATAGTGTCCATGGTGACAGACCTAACAGTGAAATGTTCCATGGGGACACTGCCCTGGTGACAGTGCCCATGGTCACTACCCTCATGGTGATAGTGCTCACGGTGACAGTTCCCATGGTGACAGTGACCACGGTGACAGTTCTAATGGTAATAGTGCCCATGATGAGAGTGCTCATGGTGACAGTCCACATTGGGCCTGTCCCCAAGGTGACAGTGCTCACAGTGACAGTGCCCTATGTCACAATACCCATTGTGACAGTGCCAAGGCTGACAGTTCTCATGGTGATAGTGCCCATGGTGACAGTGCACATGGTGATACTGAGAATGGTGACAGTGCTTATGGTGACAATGATCATGGCTGCAGTACCCATGGTTATAGTGCTGAAACTGTCAGTGCCCTTGGTGATACTGCCTATGGTGACTGTGCTCACGTTAATAGTGCCCATGTTGGAAGTTCCCATTGTGAAAGTGCTCATGGTGAACGTACCCACGTTGATAGTTCCCATGGTGACATTGCTCACGGTGATAGTGACCATGGTAAGAGTGCACATGGTAGCTGTGCCCTTGGTGACAGTGCCCACGATGACAGTACTCATGGTGACAGTGCTCATGCTGATAGTGCCCATGATGACAGTGCACATGGTGGTAGTGCATATGGTGGCAGTGTAAAATGGTGAAAGTGCCCATGCTAACACTTCTCATGGTGACAGTGCACACGGTGACAACCCATGCTGACAGTGCTCATGGTAGCAGTAAGTGTGGTGACAGTGTTCACAGGGACAGTGCTCATGGTAGCAGTACCCATGGTGATACAGCTCACAGTGATAGTGCCCATTGTTGCAGTGCCTATGGTGACACTGCCCATGGTGACAATGCCCATGATGACAGTACCCATGGTGACCGTGCCCACAGTGCCATTTCCTATGGTGACAGTGCTCACAGTGACAGCACCCATGGTAACTGTGACATGGTGAGAGTGCTCATGATGATAGTGTCCATGGTGACAGGCCTCATCGTGACAGTCCTCATTGTGCCAGTACCCATAGTGAAAGTGCTCACGGTGACAGTGCCCATGTTGACACTGACCATGGTGAGAGTGCTCACGGTGTTAGTACTCACAATAATAGTGCTCATGGTGACTGTGCCCATGGTGATATTACCCATGGTGACAGTACTCATGGTAAAAGTGCCCATGGTGACACTGCACATGATGGCAGTGCAAAATGGTAGCAGTGCCCATGGTGATATTGCTCATTGTGACATTGCTTATGGTGATAATCCTTACAGTCATAGTGTGTATGGTGAAACTGCACACAATGACAATGCTCATGGTGACAGTGTTCACGGTGATAGTGCCGATGGTGAATGTGCCGATGGTGACAGTGCCCATAGTCACAGCTCTCACGGTGTAGTGCTCACGGTGACAGTGCCCATGGTGACAATACACAGGTTGACATTATTCATGGTGACATTGCTCATGGTGATAGTGTCCACGGTGAGAGTGCGCATGTTCACAACTCTCAAGGTGATAGTGCCCATGGTGACAATACGCAGGGTGACAGAGCTCATGGTAAAAGTTCTCTAGGTGACAGTGCCCATGGTGACAGTACCTAAGGTGAGAATTACCATGGTGAGAGTGCTCATGGTGATATTGCCCATGGTGACAATACCCAGTGTGCCCTGCCCAAAGTGACAGTGATCATGGTGACACTGCTCATGTGGACAGTGCCATAAATGACAGTGCTCATTGTGGCAGTGCTCATGGTGACCGTGCTCATGGTGACAGTGCCCATGTTTACAGTGCTTATGGTGATAGATGTCACGGTGGCCGTGCCCACGGTGAAAGTGCCCATGCTGACAAAGCCCACGGTGATACTTCCCATTGTGACAGTGCCACGGTGATAGAGCCCATGGTGACAGTGCCCAAGATCACAGTGCCCATGGTGACAGTGCTAATGATGACTGTGCCCACGGTGACAGCGCCCAGTGTGACAAGGCCCATTGTGACAGTGCTCACGGTGACCGTGCCGATGCTGACAGTGCCAATGGTGATAGTGCCAATAGTGAGAGCTCACGGTGAAACTGCCCATGGAGACACACTGCCCATGGTGATGGTGCTCATCGAGACAACCCTTCGGAGGCAGTGCCAATGGTGAGAGTCCCCGTGGTGAAAGTTTTCACAGTGAAAGTGACCCTGTTGAAATTGCTCATGGTGACAGTGCTCATGGTGTCAGTGATCAAGGTGATAGTCTCCATGTTGACAGTGCCCATGGTGACTATTCTAACGGTGACAGTGCATATGGTGATAATGCTCTTAGTGACAGTGCTCACGGTGATAGTACCCATGGTGAGAGTGACCACGGTGACTGTTCTCACCATGATAGTTTCTATGGTGATATTCTTCATGGTGACAGTCCGCATTGAGGCTTTGCCCGTGGTGACAGTGCTCAGGGTGATAGTGCTCACGGTGATAATACTCACGTTGACCGTGCCCAAGGTGACAATAACCACGGTGACATTAATCATGGTGAAAGTGCCCATGGTGGCAGTTCTCATAGTGACAGTTCTTGTGACAGTGCTCATGGGGTCAGTGCTCATGGTGGCAGTGCTCACGGTGAGACTACCGATGGTGACACTGCCCCTGGTGACACTGAACATGGTCATGGTGCATCTGGTGGCAGTGCAAAATAGTGAAAGTGCCCGTGGTGATATTGCTCATGGTGATAGTGCCCATGGTGAGATTGCCCTTGGTTACAGTGCTCATGGTGACATTGCCCATGGTGACATTGCTTAATGTGATAGTCCTTGCGGTGACATTGCACATGGTGACACTGCCCACCCTGACAGTGCTCTTGTTGACAGTGCTCAGGGTGATAGTGCCATTGTTGGAAGGGCCCATGGTGAAATTGCCCATGGTGACATTTCTTATGTTGAGAATGGTCACAGTGGCAGTGCTCATGATGAAAGTGCCCATTGTGACACAGCTCACGGTGACAGTGCCCATAGTTATACTGTCCATGGTGACAATACTAACAGTGAAATGTTCCATGGGGACACTGCCCTGGTGACAGTGCCCATGGTCACTACCCTCATGGTGATAGTGCTCATGTTGGCAGTGCCATAAATAACAGTGCTCATTGTGGCAGTACTCATGGTGACCGTGCTCATTGTGACAGTGCCCATGTTTACAGTGTTTATGGTGATAGATGTCACGGTGTCAGTTCCCACGGGGAAAGTGCCCACGCTGACAAAGCCCATGCTCATTCTTCCCATTGTGACTGTGCCCAAGGTGACATTACCCATGGTGACAGCGCCCAGTGTGACAAGGCACATGGTGACAGTCCTCACGGTGACCGTGCCCATGGTGACAGTGTTGATGGTGAGAGTGCCAATAGTGACAGTTCTCATGGTGAAATTGCCCATGGAGATATTGCCCATGATGATAGTGCTCATGGTGACAACCCCATGGTGACAGTGCCAATGGTGATAGTCCCCGTGGTGACAGGTCTTACGTTAAATGTGACCATGGTGACATTGCTCATGCTGACAGTGCTCATGGTGACAGTGTTCAAGGTGATGGTCTCCATGTTGACACTGCCCATGGTGACATTTCTCACGGTGACAGAGCCTATGTTGAAAATTCTCATAGTGAGAGTGCTCATGGTGACAGTGCCCATGGTGATATTACCCATGGTGACAGTACTCATGGTAAAAGTGCCCATGGTGACACTGCACATGGTGGCAGTGCAAAATGGTGGCAGTGCCCATGGTGATATTGCTCATTGTGACATTGCTTATGGTGATAGTCATTACAGTCATAGTATGTATGGTGAAACTGCACACAATGACAATGCTCATGGTGACAGTGTTCATGGTGATAGTGCCGATGGTGAATGTGCCCATGGTGACAGTGCACATGGTGATACTGAGAATGGTGACAGTGCTTATGGTGACAATGATCATGGTTGCAGTACCCATGGTGATATTCCTGAAACTGACAGTGCCCTTGGTGATACTGCCTATGGTGACTGTGCTCACGTTAATAGTGCACATGGTGGAAGTTCCCATTGTGAAAGTGCTCATGGTGACCGTGACTATGTTGATAGTTCCCATGGTGGCAGTGCTCACGGTGATAGTGACCGTGGTAACAGTTCACATGGTAGCTGTGCCCTTGGTGACAGTGCCCACGATGACAGTACTCATGGTGACAGTGCTCACGGTGATAGTGCCCATGATGACAGTGCACATGGTGGTAGTGTATATGGTGGCAGTGAAAAATGGTGAAAGTGCCCATGCTAACACTTCTCATAGTGACAGTGAACATGGTGACATCCCATGCTGACAGTTCTCATGGTAGCAGTAAGCGTGGTGACAGTGCTCACAGGGACAGTGCTCATGGTAGCTGTACCCATGGTGATACAGCTCACAGTGATAGTGCCCATGGTTGCAGTGCCCATGGTGACAATGCCCATGATGACAGTACCCATGGTGACCGTGCCCACAGTGACATTTCCCATGGTGACAGTGCTCACAGTGACAGCACCCATGGTAACAGTGACATGGTGAGAGTGCCCATGATGATAGTGTCCATGGTGACATTCCTCATCGTGATAGTCCTCATTGTGCCAGTACCCATAGTGAAAGTGATCACGATGACAGTGCCCATGTTGAGAGTGACCATGGTGAGAGTGCTCACGGCGGTAGTACTCACAGTAATAGTGCTCATGGTGACAGTGCCAACAGTGACAGTGCTCACGGTGGCAGTGCTCAAGGTGATAGTGCCCATGGTGAGAGTGACCACGGTGACAGTGCTCACAGTGATAGTGCCCATGGTGACAGGTCTCATGTTGCCAGTCGTCATTGTGCCAGTACCCATGGCGACAGTGCTCTTGGTGACAGTGACCACAGTGAGAGTGCTCACAGTGATAGTGCTCACAGTAATAGTGCTCATGGTGACAGTGCAAATGGTGACAATACCCATGGTGACAGTACTCATGTTGAAAATACCCATGGTGACAGTTCTCATATCGACAGTTTTCTTGGTGACAGTTCTCATAATAGCAGTGCCCAAGGTGGCAGTGCTCGTGGTGAGAATGTTTATCCTGACAGTGCACTTGGTGGCAGTTCCTATGGGGACAGTACTGATGGTGACACTTTGCATTGTTACAGTGCCCATGGTAACTGTGCTCACAGTGATAGTGCACATCGTGACAGTGTCCATGATGGTAGTTCACCAGGTGACAGTGCTAAATAGTGACAGTGCACATGCTGACAGTGCTCATGGTGACAGTGCACACAGTGATAATGGGCACTGTTACAGTGTTCATGGTGACTGAACCCAAGGTGGCAGTGGCCATGGTGACAGTGCCCACAATGAGAGTGCCCAAGGTGACTTTGCCAACAGTGACAGTGCCCATGGTGACACTTCTCACGGTGACAGTGCCCATGGGGACAATTAGCATGGTGAGATTTCTCACGGTGATAGTGCCCGTTGTGACGGTACTCACAGTGACCTTGCCCTTGGTGCCAGTTCCCATAGAGACATTCTGCAAGGTCACATTTCTCACGGTGAAAATGCCTATGGTGATGTTACCCATGGTGACACTGCACATGGTGGCAGTGCAAAATGGTGACAGTGCGCATGGTGACATTGCTCATGGTGACTTTTCTTACCGTGATATTCCTTATGGTGACAGTGTACATGCTGACACTGCACACAGTGACAGTGTTCACAGTGATAGTTCCCATGGTGAGAGTGTCCATGGCGACAGTGCCCATAGTAACATTTTTCATGGTGTACTGCCCACAGTGAGAGTGCCCATGGTGAAAATACCCTGGGTGAGAGTACTCATGGTGACAGTGCTCATGGTGATAGTGTCCATGGTGACAGTGCCCATGTTCACAATTCTCACAGTGATAATGCCTATGGTGAGAGTACCTAGGGTGACAATGCCCATGGTGACAGTGCCCATGGTGTCATGCCCCTGGTGATAGTGTTCATGGTGATAGTGCTCATGTTGGCAGTGCCATAAATAACAGTGCTCATTGTGGCAGTACTCATGGTGACCGTGCTCATTGTGACAGTGCCCATGTTTACAGTGTTTATGGTGATAGATGTCACGGTGTCAGTTCCCACGGGGAAAGTGCCCACGCTGACAAAGCCCATGCTCATTCTTCCCATTGTGACAATGCCCACGGTGACATTGCCCATGGTGACAGCGCCCAGTGTGACAAGGCCCATGGCGACAGTCCTCACGGTGACCGTGCCCATGGTGACAGTGTTGATGTTGAGAGTGCCAATAGTGACAGTGCTCATGGTGAAACTGCCCATGGAGATATTGCCCATGATGATAGTGCTCATGGTGACAACCTCATGGTGACAGTGACAATGGTGATAGTCCCCGTGGTGACAGGTGTTATGTTGAATGTGACCATGGTGACATTGCTCATGGTGACAGTGCTCATGGTGACAGTGCTCAAGGTGATGGTCTCCATGTTGACACTTCCCATGGTGACATTTCTCACGGTGATAGTGCCTATGTTGAAAATTCTCATAGTGAGAGTGCTCATGGTGACACTGCCCATGGTGACAATGCCCATGATGACAGTACCCATGGTGACCGTGCCCACAGTGCCATTTCCTATGGTGACAGTGCTCACAGTGACAGCACCCATGGTAACTGTGACATGGTGAGAGTGCTCATGATGATACTGTCCATGGTGACAGGCCTCATCGTGACAGTCCTCATTGTGCCAGTACCCATAGTGAAAGTGCTCACAGTGACAGTGCCCATGTTGACACTGACCATGGTGAGAGTGCTCACGGTGTTAGTACTCACAGTAATAGTGCTCATGGTGACTGTGCCCATGGTGATATTACCCATGGTGACAGTACTCATGGTAAAAGTGCCCATGGTGACACTGCACATGATGGCAGTGCAAAATGGTGGCAGTGCCCATGGTGATATTGCTCATTGTGACATTGCTTATGGTGATAATCCTTACAGTCATAGTGTGTATGGTGAAACTGCACACAATGACAATGCTCATGGTGACAGTGTTCACGGTGATAGTGCCGATGGTGAATGTGCCGATGGTGACAGTGCCCATAGTCACAGCTCTCACGGTGTAGTGCTCACGGTGACAGTGCCCATGGTGACAATACACAGGTTGACAGTATTCATGGTGACATTGCTCATGGTGATAGTGTCCACGGTGAGAGTGCGCATGTTCACAACTCTCAAGGTGATAGTGCCCATGGTGACAATACGCAGGGTGACAGAGCTCATGGTAAAAGTTCTCTAGGTGACAGTGCCCATAGTGACAGTACCTAAGGTGAGAATTACCATGGTGAGAGTGCTCATGGTGATATTGCCCATGGTGACAATACCCAGTGTGCCCTGCCCAAGGTGACAGTGATCATGGTGACACTGCTCATGTGGACAGTGCCATAAATGACAGTGCTCATTGTGGCAGTGCTCATGGTGACCGTGCTCATGGTGACAGTGCCCATGTTTACAGTGCTTATGGTGATAGATGTCACGGTGGCCGTGACCACGGTGGAAGTGCCCATGCTGACAAAGCCCATGGTGATACTTCCCATTGTGACAGTGCCACGGTGATAGAGCCCATGGTGACAGTGCCCAAGATCACAGTGCCCATGGTGACAGTGCTAATGATGACTGTGCCCACGGTGACAGCGCCCAGTGTGACAAGGCCCATTGTGACAGTGCTCACGGTGACCGTGCCGATGCTGACAGTGCCAATGGTGATAGTGCCAATAGTGAGTGCTCACGGTGAAACTGCCCATGGAGACACACTGCCCATGGTGATGGTGCTCATCGAGACAACCCTTCGGAGGCAGTGCCAATGGTGAGAGTCCCCGTGGTGAAAGTTTTCACAGTGAAAGTGACCCTGTTGAAATTGCTCATGGTGACAGTGCACATGGTGACAGTGATCAAGGTGATAGTCTCCATGTTGACAGTGCCCATGGTGACTATTCTAACGGTGACAGTGCATATGGTGATAATGCTCTTAGTGACAGTGCTCACGGTGATAGTACCCATGGTGAGAGTGACCACGGTGACTTTTCTCACCATGATAGTTTCTATGGTGATATTCTTCATGGTGACAGTCCGCATTGAGGCTTTGCCCGTGGTGACAGTGCTCAGGGTGATAGTGCTCACGGTGATAATACTCACGTTGACCGTGCCCAAGGTGACAATAACCACGGTGACATTAATCATGGTGAAAGTGCCCATGGTGGCAGTTCTCATAGTGACAGTTCTTGTGACAGTGCTCATGGGGTTAATGCTCATGGTGGCAGTGCTCACGGTGAGACTACCGATGGTGACACTGCCCCTGGTGACACTGAACATGGTCATGGTGCATCTGGTGGCAGTGCAAAATAGTGAAAGTGCCCGTGGTGATATTGCTCATGGTGATAGTGCCCATGGTGAGATTGCCCTTGGTTACAGTGCTCATGGTGACATTGCCCATGGTGACATTGCTTAATGTGATAGTCCTTGCGGTGACATTGCACATGGTGACACTGCCCACCCTGACAGTGCTCTTGTTGACAGTGCTCAGGGTGATAGTGCCATTGTTGGAAGGGCCCATGGTGAAATTGCCCATGGTGACATTTCTTATGTTGAGAATGGTCACAGTGGCAGTGCTCATGATGAAAGTGCCCATTGTGACACAGCTCACGGTGACAGTGCCCATAGTTATACTGTCCATGGTGACAATACTAACAGTGAAATGTTCCATGGGGACACTGCCCTGGTGACAGTGCCCATGGTCACTACCCTCATGGTGATAGTGCTCATGTTGGCAGTGCCATAAATAACAGTGCTCATTGTGGCAGTACTCATGGTGACCGTGCTCATTGTGACAGTGCCCATGTTTACAGTGTTTATGGTGATAGATGTCACGGTGTCAGTTCCCACGGGGAAAGTGCCCACGCTGACAAAGCCCATGCTCATTCTTCCCATTGTGACTGTGCCCAAGGTGACATTACCCATGGTGACAGCGCCCAGTGTGACAAGGCACATGGTGACAGTCCTCACGGTGACCGTGCCCATGGTGACAGTGTTGATGGTGAGAGTGCCAATAGTGACAGTTCTCATGGTGAAATTGCCCATGGAGATATTGCCCATGATGATAGTGCTCATGGTGACAACCCCATGGTGACAGTGCCAATGGTGATAGTCCCCGTGGTGACAGGTCTTACGTTAAATGTGACCATGGTGACATTGCTCATGCTGACAGTGCTCATGGTGACAGTGTTCACGGTGATGGTCTCCATGTTGACACTGCCCATGGTGACATTTCTCACGGTGACAGAGCCTATGTTGAAAATTCTCATAGTGAGAGTGCTCATGGTGACAGTGCCCATGGTGATATTACCCATGGTGACAGTACTCATGGTAAAAGTGCCCATGGTGACACTGCACATGGTGGCAGTGCAAAATGGTGGCAGTGCCCATGGTGATATTGCTCATTGTGACATTGCTTATGGTGATAGTCATTACAGTCATAGTATGTATGGTGAAACTGCACACAATGACAATGCTCATGGTGACAGTGTTCATGGTGATAGTGCCGATGGTGAATGTGCCCATGGTGACAGTGCACATGGTGATACTGAGAATGGTGACAGTGCTTATGGTGACAATGATCATGGTTGCAGTACCCATGGTGTTAGTGCTGAAACTGACAGTGCCCTTGGTGATACTGCCTATGGTGACTGTGCTCACGTTAATAGTGCACATGGTGGAAGTTCCCATTGTGAAAGTGCTCATGGTGACCGTGACTATGTTGATAGTTCCCATGGTGGCAGTGCTCACGGTGATAGTGACCATGGTAACAGTGCACATGGTAGCTGTGCCCTTGGTGACAGTGCCCACGATGACAGTACTCATGGTGACAGTGCTCACGGTGATAGTGCCCATGATGACAGTGCACATGGTGGTAGTGTATATGGTGGCAGTGAAAAATGGTGAAAGTGCCCATGCTAACACTTCTCATAGTGACAGTGAACACGGTGACATCCCATGCTGACAGTTCTCATGGTAGCAGTAAGCGTGGTGACAGTGCTCACAGGGACAGTGCTCATGGTAGCTGTACCCATGGTGATACAGCTCACAGTGATAGTGCCCATGGTTGCAGTGCCCATGGTGACAATGCCCATGATGACAGTACCCATGGTGACCGTGCCCACAGTGACATTTCCCATGGTGACAGTGCTCACAGTGACAGCACCCATGGTAACAGTGACATGGTGAGAGTGCCCATGATGATAGTGTCCATGGTGACATTCCTCATCGTGATAGTCCTCATTGTGCCAGTACCCATAGTGAAAGTGATCACGATGACAGTGCCCATGTTGACAGTGACCATGGTGAGAGTGCTCACGGCGGTAGTACTCACAGTAATAGTGCTCATGGTGACAGTGCCAACAGTGACAGTGCTCACGGTGGCAGTGCTCATGGTGATAGTGCCCATGGTGAGAGTGACCACGGTGACAGTGCTCACAGTGACAGTGCCCATGGTGACAGGTCTCATGTTGCCAGTCGTCATTGTGACAGTACCCATGGTGACAGTGCTCTTGGTGACAGTGACCACAGTGAGAGTGCTCACAGTGATAGTGCTCACAGTAATAGTGCTCATGGTGACAGTGCAAATGGTGACAATACCCATGGTGACAGTACTCATGTTGAAAATACCCATGGTGACAGTTCTCATATCGACAGTTTTCTTGGTGACAGTTCTCATAATAGCAGTGCCCAAGGTGGCAGTGCTCGTGGTGAGAATGTTTATGCTGACAGTGCACTTGGTGGCAGTTCCTATGGGGACAGTACTGATGGTGACACTTTGCATTGTTACAGTGCCCATGGTAACTGTGCTCACAGTGATAGTGCACATCGTGACAGTGTCCATGATGGTAGTTCACCAGGTGACAATGCTAAATAGTGACAGTGCACATGCTGACAGTGCTCATGGTGACAGTGCACACGGTGATAATGGGCATTGTTACAGTGTTCATGGTGACTGAACCCAAGGTGGCAGTGGCCATGGTGACAGTGCCCACAATGAGAGTGCCCAAGGTGACATTGCCAACAGTGACAGTGCCCATAGTGACACTTCTCACGGTGACAGTGCCCATGGGGACAATTAGCATGGTGAGATTTCTCACGGTGATAGTGCCCGTTGTGACGGTACTCACAGTGACCTTGCCCTTGGTGCCAGTTCCCATAGAGACATTCTGCAAGGTCACATTTCTCACGGTGAAAATGCCTATGGTGATATTACCCATGGTGACACTGCACATGGTGACATTGCTCATGGTGACTTTTCTTACAGTGGTAGTCCTTATGGTGACTGTGTACATTCTGACCCTGCACACAGTGACAGTGTTCACGGTGATAGTTCCCATGGTGAGAGTGTCCATGGCGACAGTGCCCATAGTAACATTTTTCATGGTGTACTGCCCAGAGTGTGAGTGCCCATGGTGAAAATACCCTGGGTGACAGTACTCATGGTGACAGTGCTCATGGTGATAGTGTCCATGGTGACAGTGCCCATGTTCACAATTCTCACAGTGATAATGCCTATGGTGAGAGTACCTAGGGTGACAATGCCCTCGGTGACAGTGCCCATGGTGTCATGCCCATGGTGACAGTGTTCATGGTGATAGTGCTCATGTTGGAAGTGCCATAAATAACAGTGCTCATTGTGGCAGTACTCATGGTGACCGTGCTCATTGTGACAGTGCCCATGTTTAGAGTGTTTATGGTGATAGATGTCACGGTGTCGGTTCCCAAGGGGAAAGTGCCCACGCTGACAAAGCCCATGCTCATTCTTCCCATTGTGACAGTGCCCACGGTGACATTGCCCATGGTGACAGCGCCCAGTGTGACAAGGCCCATGGTGACAGTCCTCACGGTGACCGTGCCCATGGTGACAGTGTTGATGGTGAGAGTGCCAATAGTGACAGTGCTCATGGTGAAACTGCCAACGGAGTTATTGCCCATGGTGATAGTGCTCATGGTGACAACCCCATGGTGACAGTTCCAATGGTGATAGTCCCCGTGGTGACAGGTCTTACGTTAAATGTGACCATGGTGACATTGCTTATGGTGACAGTGCTCATGGTGACAGTGCTCAAGGTGATGGTCTCCATGTTAACACTGCACATGGTGACATTTCTCACGGTGACAGTGCCTATGTTGAAAATTCTCATAGTGAGAGTTCTCATGGTGACAGTGCCCATGGTGATATTACCCATGGTGACAGTACTCATGGTAAAAGTGCCCATGGTGACACTGCACATGGTGGCAGTGCAAAATGATGGCAGTGCCCATGGTGATATTGCTCATTGTGACATTGCTTATGGTGATAGTCATTACAGTCATAGTATGTATGGTGAAACTGCACACAATGACAATGCTCATGGTGACAGTGTTCATGGTGATAGTGCCGATGGTGAATGTGCCCATGGTGAGAGTGCACATGGTGATACTGAGAATGGTGACAGTGCTTATGGTGACAATGATCATGGTTGCAGTACCCATGGTGATATTGCTGAAACTGACAGTGCCCTTGGTGATACTGCCTATGGTGTCTGTGCTCACGTTAATAGTGCCCATGGTGGAAGTTCCCATTGTGAATGTGCTCATGGTGACCGTGCCCATGTTGATAGTTCCCATGGTGACAGTGCTCACGGTGATAGTGACCATGGTAACAGTGCACATGGTAGCTGTGCCCTTGGTGACAGTGCCCACGATGACAGTACTCATGGTGACAGTGCTCACGGTGATATTGCCCATGATGACAGTGCACATGGTGGTAGTGCATATGGTGGCAGTGAAAAATGGTGAAAGTGCCCATGCTAACACTTCTCATGGTGACAGTGCACACGGTGACAACCCATGCTGACAGTGCTCATTGTAGCAGGAAGCGTGGTGACAGTGCTCACAGGGACAGTGCTCATGGTAGCAGTACCCATGGTGATACAGCTCACAGTGATAGTGCCCATGGTTGCAGTGCCCATGGTGACAATGCCCATGATGACAGTACCCATGGTGACCGTGCCCACATTGCCAATTCCTATGGTGACAGTGCTCACAGTGACAGCACCCATGGTAACAGTGACATGGTGTGAGTGCTCATGATGATAGTGTCCATGGTGACACGCCTCTTCGTGACAGTCCTCATTGTGCAGGTACCCATAGTGAAAGTATTCATGGTGACAGTGCCCAAGTTGACAGTGACCATGGTGAGAGTGCTCACGGTGGTAGTACTCACCGTAATAGTGCTCATGGTGACAGTGCCAATGGTGACAGTGATCACGGTGGCAGTGCTCATGGTGATAGTGCCTATGGTGACAGTCCGCACGATGATAGTGCCCATGGTGGCAGTTCCCATTGTGAAAGTGCTCATGATGACATTGCCCATGTTGGTAGTTCCCATGGTGAGATTGCTCACGGTGATAGTGACCATGGTAACAGTGCACATGTTGGCCATGCCCTTGGTGACAGTGCCTGTTATGACAGGACTCATGGTGACAGTTCTCATGGTGATAGTGCCAACGGTGAAATTTCACATGGTGGCAGTGAAAAATGAAGACAGTGACCATGTTGACAATTCTCATGGTGACAGTGCACACAGTGACAACCCATGCAGACAGTACTCACGTTGACAGTTATCTTTGTTGCAGTACCCATGGTGACAGTGCTCACAGTGATATTGCCCATGGTGGAAGTGCCCATGGTTACATTTCCCATAGTGACACTGCCCATGATGACAGTGCCCATGGTGACCGTTCCCACGGCGCCATTGCCTATGGTGACAGTGCTCATGGTAACAGTGCACATGGTGAGAGTGACCACGGTGAGAGTGCTCACAGTGATAGTGCCCATGGTGACAGGTCTCATGGTGCCAGTCGGCATTGTGCCAGTACCCATGGCGACAGTGCTCATGGTGACAGTGACCACAGTGAGAGTGCTCACGGTGATAGTGCTCACAGTAATAGTGCTCATGGTGACAGTGCAAATGGTGACAATACCCATGGTGACAGTACTCATGTTGAAAATAGCCATGGTGACAGTTCTCATATCGACAGTTTTCATGGTGACAGCTCTCATAATAGCAGTGCCCAAGGTGGCAGTGCTCGTGGTGACAGTGTTAATGCTGACAGTGCACTTGGTGGCAGTTCCTATGGGGACAGTACTGATGGTGACACTTTGCATTGTTACAGTGCCCATGGTAACTGTGCTCACAGTGATAGTGCACATCGTGACAGTGCCCATGGTGGTAGTTCAGCTGGTGACAGTGCTTAATAGTGACAGTGCACATGCTGACAGTGCTCATGCTGACAGTGCCCATGGTGACAGTGCACACGGTGATAATGGGCATTGTTACAGTGTTCATGGTGACAGAACCCAAGGTGGCAGTGGCCATGCTGACAGTACCCACAATGAGAGTGCCCATGGTGACAGTGCCAACAGTGACAGAGCCCATCGTGACACTTCTCACGGTGACAGTGCCCATGGGGACAGTTAGCATTGTAAGATTTCTCACGGTGATAGTGCCCGTTGTGTCGGTGCTCACGGTGACCTTGCCCTTGGTGCCAGTTCCCATAGAGACATTTTGAAAGGTCACATTTCTCATGGTGAAAATGCCTATGGTGATATTACCCATGCTGACACTGCACATGGTGGCAGTGCGCATGGTGACTTTGCTCATGGTGACTTTTCTTACGGTGATAGTCCTTAGGGTGACAGTGTACATTCTGACACTGCACACAGTGACAAGTTTCATGGTGACAGTGTTCACGGTGATAGTTCCCATGGTGAGAGTGTCCATGGCGACAGTGCCCATAGTAACATTTTTCATGGTGTACTGCCCACAGTGAGAGTGCCCATGGGGAAAATACCCTGGGTGACAGTACTCATGGTGACAGTGCTCATGGTGATAGTGTCCATGGTGACAGTGCCCATGTTCCCAATTCTCACAGTGATAATGCATTTGGTGAGAGTACCTAGGGTGACAATGCCCATGTTGACAGTGCCCATGGTGTCATGCCCATGGTGACAGTGATCATGGTGATAGTGCTCATGTCGGCAGTGCCATAAATAACAGTGCTCATTGTGGCAGTACTCATGGTGACCGTGCTCATTGTGACAGTGCCCATGTTTACAGTGTTTATGGTGATAGATGTTATGGTGTCAGTTCCCCTGGGGAAAATGCCCACGCTGACAAAGCCCATGCTCATTCTTCCCATTGTGACAGTGCCCAGAGTGACATTGCCCATGGTGTCAGCACCCAGTGTGACAAGGCCCATGGCGACAGTCCTCACGGTGACCGTGCCCATGGTGACAGTGTTGATGGTGAGAGTGCCAATAGTGACAGTTCTCATGGTGAAACTGCTCATGGAGATATTGACAGTGGTGATAGCGCTCATGGTGACAACCCCATGGTGACAGTGCCAATGGTGATAGTCCCCATGGTGACAGGTCTTACGTTGAATGTGACCATGGTGACATTGCTCATGGTGACAGTGCTCATGGTGACAGTGCTCAAGGTGATGGTCTCCATGTTGACACTGCCCACGGTGACATTTCTCACGGTGACAGTGCCTTTGTTGAAAATTCTCATAGTGAGAGTGCTCATGGTGACAGTGCCCATGGTGATATTACCCATGGTGACAGTACTCATGGTAAAAGTGCCCATGGTGACACTGCACATGGTGGCAGTGCAAAATGGTGGCAGTGCCCATGGTGATATTGCTCATTGTGACATTGCTTATGGTGATAGTCATTACAGTCACAGTATGTATGGTGAAACTGCACACAATGACAATGCTCATGGTGACAGTGTTCATGGTGATAGTGCCGATAGTGAATGTGCCCATGGTGACAGTGCACATGGTGATACTGAGAATGGTGACAGTGCTTATGGTGACAATGATCATGGTTGCCGTACCCATGGTGATATTGCTGAAACTGACAGTGCCCTTATTGATACTACCTATGGTGACTGTGCTCACATTAATACTGCCCATGGTGGAAGTTCCCATTGTGAAAGTGCTCATGGTGACCATGCCCATGTTGATAGTTCCCATGGTGACAGTGCTCACGGTGATAGTGACCATGGTAACAGTGCACATGGTAGCTGTGCCCCTGGTGACAGTGCCCACGATGACAGTACTCATGGTGACAGTGCTCACGGTGATAGTGCCCATGATGACAGTGCACATGGTGGTAGTGCATATGGTGGCAGTGAAAAATGGTGAAAGTGCCCATGCTAAAACTTCTCATGTTGAGAGTGAACACGGTGACAACCCATGCTGACAGTGCTCATGGTAGCAGTAAGCGTGGTGACAGTGCTCACAGGGACAGTGCTCATAGTATCAGTACCCATGGTGATACAGCTCACAGTGATAGGGCCCATGGTTGCAGTGCCCATGGTGGCACTGCCCATGGTGACAATGCCCATGATGACACTACCCATGGT
Source organism: Hyperoodon ampullatus (assembly GCF_949752795.1). Lineage (NCBI taxonomy): Eukaryota > Metazoa > Chordata > Mammalia > Artiodactyla > Ziphiidae > Hyperoodon > Hyperoodon ampullatus. Next base: position 102,199,200 of record NC_136919.1, read on the forward strand.
GACCGTCCCCACAGTGCCATTTCCTATGGTGACAGTGCTCACAGTAACAGCACCCATGGTAACAATGATATGGTGAGAGTGCTCATCATGATAGTGTCCATGGTGACAGGCCTCATCGTGACAGTCCTCATTGTGCCAGTACCCATAGTGAAAGTGCTCACGGTGACAGTGCCCAAGTTGACAGTGACCATGGTGAGAGTGCTCACGGCGGTAGTACTCACAGTAATAGTGCTCATGGTGACAGTGCCAATGGTGACAGTGCTCACGGTGGCAGTGCTCATGGTGATAGTGCCCATGGTGAGAGTCCGCACGATGATAGTGCCCATGGTGGCAGTTGCCATTGTGAAAGTGCTCATGATGACATTGCCCATGTTGGTAGTTCCCATGGTGAGATTGCTCACGGTGATAGTGACCATGGTAACACTGTACATGGTGGCCATGCCCTTGGTGACAGTGCCTGTGATGACAGGACTCATGGAGACATTTCTCATGGTGATAGTGCCTACGGTGACATTTCACATGGTGGCAGTGTAAAATGGAGACAGTGCCCATGCTGACAGTTCTCAACGTGACAGTGCACACAGTGACAACCCTTGCAGACAGTACTCACATTGACAGTTATCTTTGTTGCAGTACCCATGGTGACAGTGCTCACAGTGATATTGCCCATGGTGGAAGTGCCCATGTTTGCAGTTCCCATGGTGACACTGTCCATGATGACAGTGCCCATGGTGACCGTTCCCACGGCGCCATTGCCTATGGTGACAGAGCTCATGGTAACAGTGCCCATGGTGAGAGTGACCACGGTGAGAATGCTCACAGTGATAGTGCCCATTGTGACAGGTCTCATGGTGCCAGTCGGCATTGTGCCAGTACCCATGGCGACAGTGCTCATGGTGACAGTGACCACAGTGAGAGTGCTCACGGTGATAGTCCTCACAGTAATAGTGCTCATGGTGACAGTGCAAATGGTGACAATACCCATGGTGACAGTACTCATGTTGAAAATACCCATGGTGACAGTTCTCATATCGACAGTTTTCATGATGACAGTTCTCATAATAGCAGTGCCCAAGGTGGCAGTGCTCGTGGTGACAGTGTTAATGCTGACAGTGCACTTGGTGGCAGTTCCTATGGGGACAGTACTGATGGTGACACTTTGCATTGTTACAGTGCCCATGGTAACTGTGCTCACAGTGATAGTGCCCATCGTGACAGTGCCCATGGTGGTAGTTCACCTTGTGACAGTGCTAAATAGTGACAGTGCACATGCTGACAGTGCTCATGATGACAGTGCCCATGGGGACAGTGCACACGGTGATAATGGGCATTGTTACAGTGTTCATGGTGACAGAACCCAAGGTGGCAGTGGCCATGCTGACAGTGCCCACAATGAGAGTGCCCATGGTGACAGTGCCAACAGTGACAGAGCCCTTCGTGACACTTCTCACGGTGACAGTGCCCATGGGGACAGTTAGCATGGTGAGATTTCTCATGGTGATAGTGCCCGTTGTGACGGTGCTCACAGTGACCTTGCGCTTGGTGCCAGTTCCCATAGAGACATTCTGAAAGATCACATTTTTCTCGGTGAAAATGCCTATGGTGATATTACCAATGGTGACACTGCACATGGTGGCAGTGCAAAATTGTGACAGTGCGCATGTTGACATTGCTCATGGTGACTTTTCTTGCGGTGATAGTCCTTATGGTGACAGTGTACATGCTGACACTGCACACAGTGACAGTGCTCACGGTGGCAGTGCTCATGGTGATAGTTCCCATGGTGAGTCCGCACGATGATAGTGCCCATGGTGGAAGTTCCCATTGTGAAAGTGCTCATGATGACATTGCCCATGTTGGTAGTTCCCATGGAGAGAGTGCTCACGGTGATAGTGACCATGGTAAAAGTGCACATGGTGGCCATGCCCTTGGTGGCAGTGCCTGTGATGACAGGTCTCATGGTGACAGTTCTCATGGTGATAGTGCCTACGGTGACATTTCACATGGTGGCAGAGAAAAATGGAGACAGTGCCCATGTTGACAGTTCCCATGGTGAAAGTGCACACAGTGACGACCCATGCAGACAGTACTCACGGTGATAGTTATCTTTGTTGCAGTACCCATGGTGACAGTGCTCACAGTGATATTGCCCATGGTGGAAGTGCCCATGGTTACAGTTCCCTTGGTGACACTGCCCATGATGACAGTGCCCATGGTGACCGTTCCCACAGCGCCATTGCCTCTGGTGACAGTGCTCAGGGTAACAGAGCCCATGGTGAGAGTGACCACGGTGAGAGTGCTCACAGTGATAGTGCCCATGGTGACAGGACTCATGGTGACAGTGACAACAGTGAGAGAGCTCACGGTGATAGTGCTCACAGTAATAGTGCTCATGATGACAGTGCAAATGGTGACAATACCCATGGTGACAGTACTCATGTAGAAAATACCCATGGTGACAGTTCTCATATCGACAGTTTTCATGATGACACTTCTCATAATAGCAGTGCCCAAGGTGGCAGTGCTCGTGGTGACAGTGTTAATGCTGACAGTGCACTTGGTGGCAGTTCCTATGGGGACATTACTGATGGTGACAATTTGCATTGTTAAAGTGCCCATGTTAAATGTGCTCAGAGTAATAGTGCCCATGATGACAGTGCACATGGTGGTAGTGCATATGGTGGCAGTGAAAAATGGTGAAAGTGCCCATGATAACACTTCTCATGGTGACAGTGCACACGGTGACAACCCATGCTGACAGTGCTCATTGTAGCAGTAAGCGTGGTGACAGTGCTCACAGGGACAGTAATCATGGTAGCAGTACCCATGGTGATACAGCTCACAGTGATAGTGCCCATGGTTGCAGTGGCCATGGTGACACTGCCCATGGTGACAATGCCCATGATGACAGTACCCATGGTGACCATGCCCACAGTGCCATTTCCTATGGTGACAGTGCTCACAGTGACAGCACCCATGGTAACAGTGACATGGTGAGAATGCTCATGATGATAGTGTCCATGGTGAAAGGCCTCATTGTGACAGTCCTCATTGTGCCAGTACCCATAGTGAAAGTGCTCACGATGACAGTGCCCATGTTGAAAGTGACCATGGTGAGAGTGCTCACGGTGGTAGTACTCACAGTAATAGTGCTCATGGTGACAGTGCGAATGGTGAGAGTGCTCACGGTGGCAGTGCTCATGGTGATAGTGCCCATGGTGAGTGTCCGCACAATGATAGTGCCCATGGTGGCATTTCCCATTGTGAAAGTGCTCATGATGATATTGCCCATGTTGGTAGTTCCTATGGTGAGAGTGCTCACGGTGATAGTGACCATGGTAACAGTGCACATGGTGGCCATGCCCTTGGTAGCAGTGCCAGTGATGGCAGGGCTCATGGTGACAGTTCTCATGGTGATAGTGCCTACGGTGACATTTCACATGGTGGCAGGGAAAAACGGAGAGAGTGCCCATGTTGACAGTTCTCATGGTGACAGTGCACACAGTGACAACCCATGCAGACAGTACTCACGGTGACAGTTATCTTTGTTGCAGTACCCATGGTGACAGTGCTCACAGTGATATTGCCCATGGTGGAAGTGCCCATGGTTACAGTTCCCATGGTGACACTGCCCATGATGACAGTGCCCATGGTGACCGTTCCCACGGCGAAATTGCCTATGGTGACAGTGCTCATGGTAACACTGCCGATGGTGAGAGTGACCACGGTGAGAGTTCTCACAGTGATAGTGCCCATGGTGACAGGTCTAAAGGTACCAGTCGGCATTGTGCCAATACCCATGGCCACAGTGCTCATGGTGACAGTGACCGCAGTGAGAGTGCTCACGGTGATAATGCTCAGAGTAATAGTGCTCATGGTGACAGTGCAAATGGTGACAATACCCATGGTGACAGTACTCATGTTGAAAATACCCATGGTGACAGTTCTCATATCGACAGTTTTCATGGTGACAGTTCTCATAATAGCAGTGCCCATGGTGGCAGTGCTCGTGGTGACAGTGTTAATGCTGACAGTGCACTTGGTGGCAGTACCTATGGGGACAGTACTGATGGTGACACTTTGCATGGTTACAGTGCCCATGGTAACTGTGCTCACAGTCATAGTGCACATTGTGACAGTGCCCATGGTGGTAGTTCACCTGGTGACAGTGCTAAATAGTGACAGTGCACATGCTGACAGTGCTCATGGTGATAGTGCCCATGGTGACAGTGCACACGGTGATAATGGGCATTGTTACAGTGTTCATGGTGACAGAACCCAAGGTGGCAGTGGCCATGGTGACAGTGCCCACAATGAGAGTGCCCATGGTGACAGTGTCAACAGTGACAGTGCCCATGGGGACACTTCTCACAGTGACAGTGCCCATGGTGACAGTTAGCATGGTGAGATTTCTCACGGTGATAGTGCCCGTTGTGACGGTGCTCACAGTGGCCTTGCCTTTGGTGCCAGTCCCCATAGAGACATTCTGAAAGGTCACATTTCTCACGGTGAAAATGCCTATGGTGATATTACCCATGGTGACACTATACATGGTGGCAGTGCAAAATGGTGACAGTGCGCATGGTGACATTGCTCATGGTGAATTTTCTTACTGTTATAGTCCTTATGCTGACAGTGTACATGCTGACACTGAACACACTGACATTGTTCATGGTGATAGTTCCCATGGTGAGAGTGTCCATTGCGACAGTGCCCATAGTAACATTTTTCATGTTGTACTGCCCTCAGTGAGAGTGCCCATGGTGAAAATACTCTGGGTGACAGTACTCATGGTGACAGTGCTCATGGTGATAGTGTCCATGGTGACAGTGCCCATGTTCACAATTCTCACAGTGATAATGCCTATGGTGAGAGTACCTAGGGTGACAATGCCCATGGTGACAGTGCCCATGGTGTCATGCCCATGGTGACAGTGTTCATGGTGATAGTGCTCATGTTGGCAGTACACATGGTGACCGTGCTCATTGTGACAGTGCCCATGTTTACAGTGTTTATGCTGATAGATGTCACGGTGTCACTTTTCACGGGGAAAGTGCCCATGCTGACAAAGCCCATGCTCATTCTTCCCATGGTGACAGTCCTCACGGTGACCGTGCCCATGGTAACAGTGTTGATGGTGAGAGTGCCAATAGTGACAGTGCTCACGGTGAAACTGCCCATGGAGATATTGCCCATGGTGATAGTGCTCATGGTGACAACCCAATGGTGACAGTTTTATGGTGATAGTGCCTACGGTGACAATTCACATGGTGGCAGTGAAAAATGGAGACAGTGCCCATGTTGACAGTTCTCATGGTGACAGTGCACACAGTGACAACCCATGCAGACAGTACTCACCTTGACAGTTATCTTTGTTGCAGTACCCATGGTGACAGTCCCCACAGGGATATTGCCCATGGTGGACGTGCCCATGGTTACAGTTGCCAGGGAGACACTGCCCATGATGACAGTGCCCATGGTGACCGTTCCCACGCCGCCTTTGCCTATGGTGACAGTGCTCATGGTAACAGTGCCATTGGTGAGAGTGACCACGGTGAGAGTGCTCACAGTGATAGTGCCCGTGGTGACAGGTCTCATGGTGCTAGTCGCCATTGTGCCAGTACCCATGGCGACAGTGCTCATGGTGACAGTGACCACAGTGAGAGTGCTCACGGTGATAGTGCTCACAGTAATAGTGCTCATGGTGACAGTGCAAATGGTGACAATACCCATGGTGACAGTACTCATGTTGAAAATACCCATGGTGACAGTTCTCATATCGACACTTTTCATGGTGACAGTTCTCATAATAGCAGTGCCCAAGGTGGCAGTGCTCGTGGTGACAGTGTTAATGCTGACAGTGCACTTGATGGCAGTTCCTATGTGGACAGTACTGATGGTGACACATTGCATTGTTACAGTGCCCATGGTAACTGTGCACACAGTCATAGTGCACATTGTGACAGTGCCCATGGTGGTAGTTCACCTGGTGACAGTGCTAAATAGTGACAGTGCACATGCTGACAGTGCTCATGGTGATAGTGCCCATGGTGACACTGCACATGGTGACATTGCTCATGGTGACTTTTCTTACAGTGGTAGTCCTTATGGTGACTGTGTACATTCTGACCCTGCACACAGTGACAGTGTTCACGGTGATAGTTCCCATGGTGAGAGTGTCCATGGCGACAGTGCCCATAGTAACATTTTTCATGGTGTACTGCCCAGAGTGTGAGTGCCCATGGTGAAAATACCCTGGGTGACAGTACTCATGGTGACAGTGCTCATGGTGATAGTGTCCATGGTGACAGTGCCCATGTTCACAATTCTCACAGTGATAATGCCTATGGTGAGAGTACCTAGGGTGACAATGCCCATGGTGACAGTGCCCATGGTTTCATGCCCATGGTGACAGTGTTCATGGTGATAGTGCTCATGTTGGCAGTGCCATAAATAACAGTGCTCATTGTGGCAGTACTCATGGTGACCGTGCTCATTGTGACAGTGCCCATGTTTACAGTGTTTATGGCGATAGATGTCACGGTGTCAGTTCCCACGGGGAAAGTGCCCACGCTGACAAAGCCCATGCTCATTCTTCCCATTGTGACAGTGCCCACGGTGACATTGCCCATGGTGACAGCGCCCAGTGTCACAAGGCCCATGGTGACAGTCCTCACGGTGACCGTGCCCATGGTGACAGTGTTGATGGTGAGAGTGCCAATAGTGACAGTGCTCATGGTGAAACTGCCAACGGAGTTATTGCCCATGGTGATAGTGCTCATGGTGACAACCCCATGGTGACAGTTCCAATGGTGATAGTCCCCGTGGTGACAGGTCTTACGTTAAATGTGACCATGGTGACATTGCTTATGGTGACAGTGCTCATGGTGACAGTGCTCAAGGTGATGGTCTCCATGTTAACACTGCCCATGGTGACATTTCTCACGGTGACAGTGCCTATGTTGAAAATTCTCATAGTGAGAGTTCTCATGGTGACAGTGCCCATGGTGATATTACCCATGGTGACAGTACTCATGGTAAAAGTGCCCATGGTGACACTGCACATGGTGGCAGTGCAAAATGATGGCAGTGCCCATGGTGATATTGCTCATTGTGACATTGCTTATGGTGATAGTCATTACAGTCATAGTATGTATGGTGAAACTGCACACAATGACAATGCTCATGGTGACAGTGTTCATGGTGATAGTGCCGATGGTGAATGTGCCCATGGTGAGAGTGCACATGGTGATACTGAGAATGGTGACAGTGCTTATGGTGACAATGATCATGGTTGCAGTACCCATGGTGATATTGCTGAAACTGACAGTGCCTTTGGTGATACTGCCTATGGTGTCTGTGCTCACGTTAATAGTGCCCATGGTGGAAGTTCCCATTGTGAATGTGCTCATGGTGACCGTGCCCATGTTGATAGTTCCCATGGTGACAGTGCTCACGGTGATAGTGACCATGGTAACAGTGCACATGGTAGCTGTGCCCTTGGTGACAGTGCCCACGATGACAGTACTCATGGTGACAGTGCTCACGGTGATATTGCCCATGATGACAGTGCACATGGTGGTAGTGCATATGGTGGCAGTGAAAAATGGTGAAAGTGCCCATGCTAACACTTCTCATGGTGACAGTGCACACGGTGACAACCCATGCTGACAGTGCTCATTGTAGCAGGAAGCGTGGTGACAGTGCTCACAGGGACAGTGCTCATGGTAGCAGTACCCATGGTGATACAGCTCACAGTGATAGTGCCCATGGTTGCAGTGCCCATGGTGACAATGCCCATGATGACAGTACCCATGGTGACCGTGCCCACATTGCCAATTCCTATGGTGACAGTGCTCACAGTGACAGCACCCATGGTAACAGTGACATGGTGTGAGTGCTCATGATGATAGTGTCCATGGTGACACGCCTCTTCGTGACAGTCCTCATTGTGCAGGTACCCATAGTGAAAGTATTCATGGTGACAGTGCCCAAGTTGACAGTGACCATGGTGAGAGTGCTCACGGTGGTAGTACTCACCGTAATAGTGCTCATGGTGACAGTGCCAATGGTGACAGTGATCACGGTGGCAGTGCTCATGGTGATAGTGCCTATGGTGACAGTCCGCACGATGATAGTGCCCATGGTGGCAGTTCCCATTGTGAAAGTGCTCATGATGACATTGCCCATGTTGGTAGTTCCCATGGTGAGAGTGCTCACGGTGATAGTGACCATGGTAACAGTGCACATGGTGGCCATGCCCTTGGTGACAGTGCCTGTGATGACAGGACTCATGGTGACAGTTCTCACGGTGATAGTGCCAACGGTGAAATTTCACATGGTGGCAGTGAAAAATGAAGACAGTGCCCATGTTGACAATTCTCATGGTGACAGTGCACACAGTGACAACCCATGCAGACAGTACTCACGTTGACAGTTATCTTTGTTGCAGTACCCATGGTGACAGTGCTCACAGTGATATTGCCCATGGTGGAAGTGCCCATGGTTACATTCCCCATAGTGACACTGCCCATGATGACAGTGCCCATGGTGACCGTTCCCACGGCGCCATTGCCTATGGTGACAGTGCTCATGGTAACAGTGCACATGGTGAGAGTGACCATGGTGAGAGTGCTCACAGTGATAGTGCCCATGGTGACAGGTCTCATGGTGCCAGTCGGCATTGTGCCAGTACCCATGGCGACAGTGCTCATGGTGACAGTGACCACAGTGAGAGCGCTCACGGTGATAGTGCTCACAGTAATAGTGCTCATGGTGACAGTGCAAATGGTGACAATACCCATGGTGACAGTACTCATGTTGAAAATACCCATGGTGACAGTTCTCATATCGACAGTTTTCATGGTGACAGTTCTCATAATAGCATTGCCCAAGGTGGCAGTGCTCGTGGTGACAGTGTTAATGCTGACAGTGCACTTGGTGGCAGTTCCTATGGGGACAGTACTGATGGTGACACTTTGCATTGTTACAGTGCCCATGGTAACTGTGCTCACAGTGATAGTGCACATCGTGACAGTGCCCATGGTGTTAGTTCACTTGGTGACAGTGCTAAATAGTGACAGTGCACATGGTGACAGTGGCCATGGTGACAGTGCACACGGTGATAATGGACATTGTTACAGTGTTCATGGTGACAGAACCCAAGGTGGCAGGGGCCATGGTGACAGTGCCCACAATGAGAGTGCCCATGGTGACAGTGCCAACAGTGACAGTGCCCATGGTGACACTTCTCACGGTTACAGTGCCCATGGGGAGAGTTAGCATGGTGAGATTTCTCACGGTGATAGTGCCCGTTGTGACGGTGCTCACAGTGACCTTGCCCTTTGTGCCAGTTCCCATAGAGACATTCTGCAATGTCACATTTCTCATGGTGAAAATGACTATGGTGATATTACCCATGGTGACACTGCACATGGTGGCAGTGCAAAATGGTGACAGTGCACATGGTGACATTGCTCATGGTGACTTTTCTTATGGTGATAGTCCTTATGGTGACAGTGTACATGCTGACACTCCACACAGTGACAGTGTTCATGGTGACAGTGTTCACGGTGATAGTTCCCATGGTGAGAGTGTCCATGGCGACAGTGTCCATAGTAATATTTTTTATGGTGTACTGCCCACAGTGAGAGTGCCCATGGTGAATATACCCTGGGTGACAGTACTCATGGTGACAGTGCTCATGGTGATAGTGTCCATGGTGACAGTGCCCATGTTCACAATTCTCACAGTGATAATACCTATGGTGAGAGTACCTAGCGTGACAATGCCCATGGTGACAGTGCCCATGGTGTCATGCCCATGGTGACAGTGTTCTTGGTGATAGTGCTCATGTTGGCAGTGCCATAAATAACAGTTCTCATTGTGGCAGTACTCATGGTGACCGTGCTCATTGTGACAGTGCCCATATTTACAGTGTTTATAGTGATAGATGTCTCGGTGTCAGTTCCCACGAGGAAAGTGCCCATGCTGACAAAGCCCATGCTCAATCTTCCCATTGTGACAGTGCCCACGGTGACATTGCCCATGGTGACAGTCCCCAGTGTGACAAGGCCCATGGTGACAGTCCTCACGGTGACCGTGCCCATGGTGACAGTGTTGATGGTGAGAGTGCCAATAGTGACAGTGCTCATGGTGAATCTGCCCATGGAGATATTGCCCATGGTGATAGTGCTCATGGTGACAACCCTATGGGGACAGTGCCAAAGGTGATAGTCCCCGGGGCGACAGGTCTTACATTGAATGTGACCATGGTGACATTGCTCATGGTGACAGTGCTCATGGTGACAGTGCTCAAGGTGATGGTCTCCATGTTGACACTGCCCATGGTGACATTTCTCAAGCTGACAGTGCCTATGTTGAAAATTCTCATGGTGAGAGTGCTCATGGTGACAGTGCCCATGGTGATATTAACGATGGTGACAGTACTCATGGTAAAAGTGCCCATGGTGACACTGCGCATGGTGGCAGTGCAAAATGGTGGCAGTGCCCATGGTGATATTGCTCATTGTGACATTGCTTATGGTGATAGTCATTACAGTCATAGTATGTATGGTGAAACTGCACACAATGACAATGCTCATGGTGACAGTGTTCATGGTGATAGTGCCGATGGTGAATGTGCCCATGGTGACAGTGCACATGGTGATACTGAGAATGGTGACAGTGCTTATGGTGACAATGATCATGGTGGCAGTACCCATGGTGATATTGCTGAAACTGAGAGTGCCCTTGGTGATACTGCCTATGGTGACTGTGCTCACGTTAATAGTGAAAATGGTGGAAGTTCCCATTGTGAAAGTGCTCATGGTGACAATGCCCACGATGATAGTTCCCATGGTGAGAGTGCTCACGTTGATAGTGACCATAGTAATAGTGCACATGGTAGCTGTGCCCTTGGTGGCAGTGTCCACGATGACAGTACTCATGGTGAGAGTGCTCAGGGTGATAGTGCCCATGATGACAGTGCACATGGTGGTAGTGCATATGGTGGCAGTGAAAAATGGTGAAAGTGCCCATGCTAACACTTCTGATGGTGACAGTGCACACGGTGACAACCCATGCTGACAGTGCTCATGGTAGCAGTAAGCGTGGTGACAGTGCTCATAGGGATAGTTCTCATGGTACCAGTACCCATGGTGATACAGCTCACAGTGGTATTGCCCATGGTTGCATTGCCCATGGTGACTCTGCCCATGGTGACAATGCCCATGATGACAGTACCCATGGTGACCGTGCCCACAGTGCCATTTCCTATGGTGACAGTGCTCACAGTGACAGCACCCATGGTAAGAGTGATATTGTGAGAGTGCTTATGATGATAGTGTCCATGGTGACAGGCCTCATCCTGACAGTCCTCATTGTGCCAGTACCCATAGTGAAAGTGCTCATGGTGACAGTGCCCATGTTGACAGTGACCATGGTGAGAGTGCTCACGGTGGTAGTACTCACAGTAATAGTGCTCATGGTGACAGTGTGAACGGTGACAGTGCTCACGGTGGCAGTGCTCATGTTGATAGTTCCCATGGTGAGAGTCCGCACGATGATAATGCCCATGGTGGCTCTTCCCATTGTGAAAGTGCTCATGATGACATTGCCCATGTTCGTAGTTCCCATGGTGAGAGTGCTCACGGTGATAGTGACCATGGTAACAGTGCACATGGTGGCCATGCCCTTGGTGTCAGTGCCCGTGATGACAGGACTCATGGTGAGAGTTCTCATGGTGATAGTGCCTACGGTGACATTTCACATGGTGGCAGTGAAAAATGGAGACAGTGCCCATGTTGACAGTTCTCATGGTGACAGTGCACACGGTGACAACACATGCAGACAATACTCACGGTGACAGTTATCTTGGTTGCAGTACCCATGGTGACAGTGCTCACAGTGATATTGCCCATGGTGGTAGTGCCCATGGTTACAGTTCCCATGGTGACACTGCCCATGATGACAGTGCCCATGGTGAATGTTCCCACGGCGCCATTGCCTATGGTGACAGTGCTAATTGTAATAGTGCCCATGGTGAGAGTGACCACGGTGAGAGTGCTCACAGTGATAGTGCCCATGGTGACAGGTCTCATGGTGCCAGTCAGCCTTGTGCCAGTACCCATGGCGACAGTGCTCATGGTGACAGTGACCACAGTGAGAGTGTTGACGGTGATAGTGCTCACAGTAATAGTGCTCATGGTGACAGTGCAAATGGTGACAATACCCATGGTGACAGTACTCATGTTGAAAATACCCATGGTGACTGTTCTCATATCGACAGTTTTCAGGGTGACAGTTCTCATAATAGCAGTGCCCAAGGTTCCAGTGCTCGTGGTGACAGTGTTAATGCTGACAGTGCACTTGGTGGGAGTTCCTATGGGGACAGTACTGATGGTGATATTTTGCATTGTTACAGTGCCCATGGTAACTGTGCTCACAGTGATAGTGCACATCGTGACAGTGCCCATGGTGGTAGTTTCCCTGGTGATAGTGCTAAATAGTGACAGTGCACATGCTGACAGTGCTCATGGTGACAGTGCCCATGGTGACAGTGCACACGGTGATAATGGGCATTGTTACAGTGTTCATGGTGACAGAACCCAAGGTGGCAGTGGCAATGGTGACAGTGCCCACAATGAGAGTGCCCATGGTGACAGTGCCAACAGTGAAAGTGCCCATGGGGACACTTCTCACGGTGACAGTGCCCATGGGGACAGTTAGCATGGTGAGATTTCTCACGGTGATAGTGCCCGTTGTGACGGTGCTCACAGCAACCTTGCCCTTGGTGGCAGTTCCCATAGAGACATTCTGCAAGGTCACATTTCTCACGGTGAAAATGCCTATGGTGATATTACCCATGGTGACACTGCACATGGTGGCAGTGCAAAATGGTGACAGTGCGAATGGTGACATTGCTCATGGTGATTTTTCTTACGGTGATAGTCCTTATGGTGACAGTGTACATGCTGACACTGCACACAGTGACAGTGTTCATGGTGACAGTGTTCACGGTGATAGTTCCCATGGTGAGAGTGTCCATGGCGACAGTGCCCATTGTAACATTTTTCATGGTGTACTGCCCACAGTGAGAGTGCCCATGGTGAAAATACCCTCGGTGACAGTACTCAATGTGACAGTGCTCATAGTGATAGTGTCCATGATGACAGTGCCCATGTTCACAATTCTCACAGTGATAATGCCTATGGTGAGAGTACCTAGGCTGACAATGCCCATGGTGACAGTGCCCATGGTGTCATGCCCATGGTGACATTGTTCATGGTGATAGTGCTCATGTTGGCAGTGCCATAAATAACAGTGCTCATTGTGGCAGTACTCATGGTGACCGTGCTCATTGTGACAGTGACCATGTTTACAGTGTTTATGGTGATAGATGTCACGGTGTCAGTTCCCACGGGGAAAGTGCCCACGCTGACAAAGCCCATGCTCATTCTTCCCATTGTGACAGTGCCCACGGTGACATTGCCCATGGTGACAGCACCCAGTGTGACAAGGCCCATGGCGACAGTCCTCACGGTGACCGTTCCCATGGTGACAGTGTTGATGGTGAGAGTGCCAATAGTGACAGTGCTCATGGTGAAACTGCCCATGGAGATATTGCCCATGGTGATAGTGCTCATGGTGACAACCCCATGGTGACAGTGCCAATGGTGATAGTCCCCGTGGTGACAGGTCTTACGTTGAAGGTGACCATGCTGACATTGCTCATGGTGACAGTGCTCATGGTGACAGTGCTCAAGGTGATGGTCTCCATGTTGACACTGCCCATGGTGACATTTCTCACGGTGACAGTGCATATGGTGATAATGCTCTTAGTGACAGTGCTCACGGTGATAGTACCCATGGTGAGAGTGACCACGGTGACTGTTCTCACCATGATAGTTTCCATGGTCACACTGTTCATGGTGACAGTCCGAATTGAGGCTGTGCCCGTGGTGACAGTGCTCAGGGTGATAGTACTCACGGTGATAATACTCACGTTGAAACTGCCCAAGGTGACAATAACCACGGTGACATTAATCATGGTGAAAGTGCCCATGGTGGCAGTTCTCATAGTGACAGTTCTTGTGACAGTGCTCATGGGGGCAGTGCTCGTGGTGAAAGTGCTCTTGTTGACAGTGCTCATGGTGGCAGTGTTCACAGTGAGACTACCGACGGTGACACTGCCCCTGGTGACACTGAACATGGTCATGGTGCATCTGGTGGCAGTGCAAAATAGTGAAAGTGCCCGTGGTGGTATTGCTCATGGTGATAGTGCCCATGGTGAGATTGCCCATGGTTAAAGTGCTCATGGTGACAGTGCCCATGGTGACATTGCTTAATGTGCTAGTCCTTGCGGTGACATTGCACATGGTGACACTGCCCACCATGACAGTGCTCTTGTTGATAGTGCTCATGGTGATAGTGCCATTGTTGGAAGGGCCCTTCGTGAAAGTGCCCATGGTGACATTTTTTATGTTGAGGATGGTCAGAGTGGCAGTGTTCATGATGAAAGTACCCATTGTGACAGAGCTCACGGTGACAGTGACCATAGTTATAGTGTCCATGGTGACAGTACTAACAGTGAAATGTTCCATGGGGACACTGCCATGGTGACAGTGCACATGGTCACTACCCTCATGGTGATAGTGCTCACGGTGACAGTGCCCATGGCGACAGTGACCACAGTGACAGTTCTAACGGTAATAGTGCCCATGATGACAGTGCTCATGGTGACAGTCCACATTGTGCAACTGCCCAAGGTGACAGTGCTCACTGTGACAATGCTCTAAGTCACAATACCCATGGTGACAGTGCCCAGGCTGACAGTTCTCATGGTGATAGTGTCCATGGTGACAGTGCACATGGTGATACTGAGAATGGTGACAGTGCTTATGGTGACAATGATCATGGCTGCAGTACCCATGGTGATAGTGCTGAAACTGACAGTGCCCTTGGTGATACTGCCTATGGTGACTGTGCTCACTTTAATAGTGCCCATGGTGGAAGTTCCCATTGTGAAAATGCTCATGGTGACCGTGCCGACGATGATAGTTCCCATGGTTACAGTGCTCACGGTGATAGTGACCATGGTAACAGTGCACATTGTAGCTGTGCCCTTGGTGACACTGCCCACGATGACAGTACTCATGGTGACAGTGCTCACGGTGATTGTGCCCATGATGACAGTGCACATGGTGGTAGTGCATATGGTGGCAGTGTAAAATGGTGAAAGTGCCCATGCTAACACTTCTCATGGTGACAGTGCATACGGTGACAACCCATGCTGACATTGCTCATCGTAGCAGTAAGCGTGGTGACAGTGCGCACAGGGACAGTGCTCATGGTAGCAGTACCCATGGTGATACAGCTCACAGTGATAGTGCCCATGGTTGCAGTGCCCATGGTGACACTGCCCATGGTGACAATGCCCATGATGACAGTACCCATGGTGACCGTGCCCACAGTGCCATTTCCTATGGTGACAGTGCTCACAGTGACAGTACCCATGGTAACAGTGACATGGTGAGAGTGCTCATGATGATAGTGTCCATGGTGACAGGCCTCATCTTGACTGTCCTCACTGAGCCAGTACCCATAGTGAAAGTGCTCACGGTGACAGTGCCATGTTGAGAGTGACCATGGTGAGAGTGCTCACGGCAGTAGTACTCACAGTAATAGTGCTCATGGTGAGAGTGCCAACGGTGACAGTGCTCACGGTGACACTGCTCATGGTGATAGTGCCCATGGTGAGAGTCCGCGCGATGATAGTACCCATTGTGGCATTTCCCATTGTGAAAGTGCTCATGATGACATTGCCATTGTTGGTAGTTCCCATGGTGACAGTGTTCAAGGTGATAGTGACCATGGTAACAGTGCACATGGTGGCCATGCCCTTGGTGACAGTGCCCGTGATGACAGTACTCATGTTGACAGTTCTCATGGTGATAATGCCTACGGTGACATTTCACATGGTGGCAGTGAAAAATGGAGACAGTGCCCATGTTGAGAGTTCTCATGGTGACAGTGCACACGGTGACAACCCATGAAGACAGTACTCATGGTGACAGTTAACTTTGTTGCAGTACCCATGGTGACAGTGCTCACAGTGATATTGCCCATGGTGGAACTGCCCATGGTTACAGTTCCCATGGTGACACTGCCCATGAAGACAGTGCCCATGGTGACCGTTCCCACAGCGCCATTGCCTATGGTGACAGTGCTCATGGTAACAGTGCCCATGGTGAGAGTGACCACGGTGAGAGTGCTCACAGTGATAGTGCCCATGGTGACAGGTCTCATGGTGCCAGTCGGCATTGTGCCAGTACGCATGGCGACAGTGCTCATGGTAACAGTGACCACAGTGAGAGTGCTCACGGTGATAGTGCTCATAGTAATAGTGCTCATGGTGACAGTGCAAATGGTGACAATACCCATGGTGACTGCACTCATGTGGAAAATACCCATGGTGACAGTTCTCTTATCGACAGTTTTCATGGTGACAGTTCTCATAATAGCAGTGCCCAAGGTGGCAGTGCTCGTGGTGACAGTGTTAATGCTGACAGGGCACTTGGTGGCAGTTCCTATGGGGACAGTACTGATGGTGGCACTTTGCATTGTTACAGAGCCCATGGTAACTGTGCTCACAGTGATAGTGCACATCGTGACAGTGCCCATGGTGGTAGTTCACCTGGTGACAGTGCTAAATAGTGACAGTGCACATGCTGACAGTGCTCATGGTGACAGTGCCCATGGTGACAGTGCACACGGTGATAATGGGCATTGGTTCAGTGTTCATGGTGACAGAACCCAAGGTGGCAGTGGCCATGATGACAGTGCCCACAATGAGAGTGCCCATGGTGACAGTGCCAACAGTGACAGTGCCCATGGTGACACTTCTCACAGTGACAGTGCCCATGGGGACAGTTAGCATGGTGAGATTTCTCACGGTGATAGTGCCCGTTGTGACGGTGCTCACAGTGATCTTGCCCTTGGTGCCAGTTCCCATAGAGGCAGTCTGCAAGGTCACATTTCTCACGGTGAAAATACCTATGGTGATATTACCCATGGTGATACTGCACATGGTGGCAGTGCAAAATGGTGACAGTGCGCATGGTGACATTGCTCATGGTGACTTTTCTCACGGTGATAGTCCTTATGGTGACAGTGTACATGCTGACACTGCACACAGTGACAGTGTTCATGGTGACAGTGTTCACGGTGATAGTTCCCATGGTGAGAGTGTCCATGGCGACAGTGCCCATAGTAACATTTTTCATGGTGTACTGCCCAGAGTGAGAGTGCCCATGGTGAAAATACCCTGGGTGACAGTACTCATGGTGACAGTGTTCATTGTCATAGTGTCCATCGTGACAGTGCCCATGTTCACAATTCTCACAGTGATAATGCCTAAGGTGAGAATACCTAGGGTGACAATGCCCATGGTGACAGTGCCCATGGTGTCATGCCCATGGTGACAGTGTTCATGGTGATAGTGCTCATGTTGGCAGTGCCATAAATAACAGTGCTCATTGTGGCAGTACTCATGGTGACCGTGCTCATTGTGACAGTGCCCATGTTTACAGTGTTTATGGTGATAGATGTCACGGTGTCAGTTCCCACGGGGAAAGTGCCCACGCTGACAAAGCCCATGCTCATTCTTCCCATTGTGACAGTGCCCACGGTGACATTGCCCATGGTGACAGCGCCCAGTGTGACAAGGCCCATGGTGACAGTCCTCACGGTGACCATGCCCATGGTGACAGTGTTGATGGTGAGAGTGCCAATAGTGACAGTGCTCATGGTGAAACTGCCCATGGAGATATTGCCCATGGTGATAGTGCTCATGGTGACAACCCCATGGTGACAGTGCCAATGGTGATAGTCCCCGTGGTGACAGGTCTTACGTTGAATGTGACCATGGTGACATTGCTCATGGTGACAGTGCTCAAGGTGATGGTCTCCATGTTGACACTTCCCATGGTGACATTTCTCACGGTGACAGTGCCTATGTTGAAAATTCTCATAGTGAGAGTGCTCATGGTGACAGTGCCCATGGTGATATTAACCATGGTGACAGTACTCATGGTAAAAGTGCCCATGGTGACACTGCACATGGTGGCAGTGC
Source organism: Hyperoodon ampullatus (assembly GCF_949752795.1). Classification (NCBI taxonomy): domain Eukaryota; kingdom Metazoa; phylum Chordata; class Mammalia; order Artiodactyla; family Ziphiidae; genus Hyperoodon; species Hyperoodon ampullatus. Next base: position 102,217,333 of record NC_136919.1, read on the forward strand.
AAAATGGTGGCAGTGCCCATGGTGATATTGCTCATTGTGACATGGCTTATGGGGATAGTCCTTACAGTCATAGTGTGTATGGTGAAACTGCACACAATGTCAATGCTCATGGTGACAGTGTTCACGGTGATGGTGCCGATGGTGAATGTGCCGATGGTGACAGTGCCCATAGTCACAGTTCTCACTGTGTAGTGCTCACGGTGACAGTGCCCATGGTGACAATACACAGGTTGACAATATTCATGGTGACATTGCTCATGGTGATAGTGTCCACGGTGAGAGTGCACATGTTCACAACTCTCAAGGTCATAGTGCCCATGGTGACAATACCCAGGGTGACAGAGCTCATGGTAAAAGTGCTCAAGGTGACAGTGCCCATGGTGACAGTACCTAAGGTGAGAATTCCCATGTTAAGAGTGCTCATGGTGATATTGTCCATGGTGAAAATACCCAGTGTGCCCTGCCCAAGGTGACAGTGATCATGGTGACACTGCTCATGTGGACAGTGCCGTAAGTGTCAGTGCTCATTGTGGCAGTGCTCATGGTGACCGTGCTCATGGTGACAGTGATTATGTTTACAGTGCTAATGGTGATAGATGTCACGGTGGCCGTGCCCACGGTGGAAGTGCCCATGCTGACAAAGCCCATGGTGATACTTCCCATTGTGACAGTGCCACGGTGACAGAGCCCATGGTGACAGTGCCCAAGATAACAGTGCCCATGGTGACAGTGCTAATGGTGACTGTGCCCACGGTGACAGTGCCCAGTGTGACAATGCCCATTGTGACAGTGCTCACGGTGTCCGTGCCGATGCTGACGGTGCCAATGGTGATAGTGCCAATAGTGAGTGCTCACGGTGAAACTGCCCATGGGGTCATACTGCCCATGGTGATAGTGCTCATCGTGACAACCCTTCGGAGGCAGTGCCAATGGTGAGAGTCCCCGTTGTGAAAGTTCTCACAGTGATAGTGACCCTGTTGAAATTGCTCATGGTGACAGTGCTCATGGTGACAGTGCTCAAGGTGATAGTCTCCATGTTGACAGTTCCCAAAGTGACTGTTCTAACGGTGACAGTGCATAATGTGATAATGCTCTTAGTGACAGTGCTCACGGTGATAGTACCCATGGTGAGAGTGACCACGGTGACTGTTCTCACCATGATAGTTTCCATGCTGATACTGTTCATGGTGACAGTCCGCATTGAGGCTGTGCCCGTGGTGACAGTGCTCAGGGTGATAGTGCTCACGGTGATAATACTCACGTTGACAGTGCCCAAGGTGACAATAACCACGGTGACATTAATCATGGTGAAAGTGCCCATGGTGGCAGTTCTCATAGTGACAGTTCTTGTGACAGTGCTCATGGGGGAAGTGCTCGTGGTGAAAGTGCTCTTGGTGACAGTGCTCATGGTGGCAGTGCTCACGGTGAGACTACCGATGGTGACACTGCCCCTGGTGACACTGAACATGGTCATGGTGCATCTGGTGGCAGTGCAAAATAGTGAAAGTGCCCGTGGTGGTATTGCTCATGGTGATAGTGCCCATGGTGAGATTGCCCATGGTTACAGTGCTCATGGTGACAGTGCCCATGGTGACATTGCTTAATGTGATAGTCCTTACAGTGACATTGCACATGGTGACACTGCCCAACATGACAGTGCTCTTGTTGACAGTGCTCAAGGTGATAGTGCCATTGTCGGAAGGGCCCAGCGTGCAAGTGCCCATGGTGACATTTCTTATGTTGAGAATGGTCACAGTGGCAGTGCTCATGATGAAAGTGCCCATTGTGACAGAGCTCACGGTGACAGTGCCCATAGTTATTGTGTCCATGGTGACAGTACTAACAGTGAAATGTTCCATGGGGACACTGTCATGGTGACAGTGCCCATGGTCACTACCCTCATGGTGATAGTGCTCAGGGTGACAGTGCCCATGGCGACAGTGACCACAGTGACAGTTCTAACGGTAATAGTGCCCATGATGACAGTGCTCATGGTGACAGTCCACATTGTGCCAGTGCCCAAGGTGACAGTGCTCACGGTGACAATGCCCTAAGTCACAATACCCTTGGTGACAGTGCGCAGGCTGACAGTTCTCATGGTGAGAGTGCCCATGGTGACAGCGCACATGGTGATACTGAGAATGGTGACAGTGCTTATGGTGACAATGATCATGGCTGCAGTACCCATGGTGATAGTGCTGAAACTGACAGTGCCCTTGGTGATATTGCCTATGGTGACTGTGCTCACGTTAATAGTGCCCATGGTGGAAGATCCCATTGTGAAAGTGCTAATGGTGAACGTGCCGACGATGATAGTTCCCATGGTGACAGTGCTCACAGTGATAGTGACCATGGTAACAGTGCACATGGTAGCTGTGCCCTTGGAGACAGTGCCCACGATGAAAGTACTCATGGTGACAGTGCTCACGGTGATAGTGCCCATGATGACAGTGCACATGGTGGTAGTGCATATGGTGGTAGTGAAAAATGGTGAAAGTGCCCATGCTAACACTTCTCATGGTGACAGTGCACACGGTGACAACCCATGCTGACAGTGCTCATGGTAGCAGTAAGCATGGTGACAGTGCTCACAGGGACAGTGCTCATGGTAGCAGTACCCATGGTGATACAGCTCACAGTGATAGTGCCCATGGTTGCAGTGCCCATGGTGACACTGCCCATGGTGACAATGCCCATGATGACAGTACCCATGGTGACCGTGCCCACAGTGCCATTTCCTATGGTGACAGTGCTCACAGTGACAGTACCCATGGTAACAGTGACATGGTGAGAGTGCTCATGATGATAGTGTCCATGGTGACAGGCCTCATCGTGACAGTCCTCACTGTGCCAGTACCCAAAGTGAAAATGCTCACGGTGACAGTGCCATGTTGACAGTGACCATGGTGAGAGTGCTCACGGCGGTAGTACTCACAGTAATAGTGCTCATGGTGACAGTGCCAACGGTGACAGTGCTCACGGTGACAGTGCTCATGGTGATAGTGCCCATGGTGAGAGTTCGTGCGATGATAGTGCCCATGGTGGCATTTCCCATTGTGAAAGTGCTCATGATGACATTGCCCATGTTGGTAGTTCCCATGGTGACAGTGTTCACGGTGATAGTGACCATGGTAACAGTGCACATGGTGGCCATGCCCTTGGTGACAGTGCCCGTGATGACAGGACTCATGGTGACAGTTCTCATGGTGATAGTGCCGACGGTGACATTTGACATGGTGGCAGTGAAAAATGGAGACAGTGCCCATGTTGACAATTCTCATGGTGACAGTGCACATGTTGACAACCCATGCAGACAGTACTCACGGTGACTGTTATCTTTGTTGCAGTACCCATGGTGACAGTACTCATGTTGAAAATACCCATGGTGACAGTTCTCATATCGACAGTTTTCATGGTGACAGTTCTCATAATAGCAGTGCCCTAGGTGGCAGTGCTCGTGGTGACAGTGTTAATGCTGACAGTGCACTTGGTGGCAGTTCCTATGGGGACAGTACTAATGGTGACACTTTGCATTGTTACAGTGCCCATAGTAACTGTGCTCACAGTGATAGTGCACATCGTGACGGTCCCCATGGTGGTAGTTCACCTGGAGACAGTGCTAAATAGTGACAGTGCACATGCTGACAGTGTTCATGGTGACAGTGCCCATGGTGACAGTGCACACGGTGATAATGGGCATTGTTACAGTGTTCATGGTGACACAACCAAAGGTGGCAGTGGCCATGGTGACAGTGCCCACAATGAGAGTGCCAATGGTGACAGTGCCAACAGTGACAGTGCCCATGGTGACACTTCTCACGGTGACAGTGCCCATGGGGACAGTTAGCATGTTGAGATTTCTCATGGTGATAGTGCCCGTTGTGACAGTGCTCACAGTGACCTTGCCCTTGGTTCCAGTTCCCATAGAGACATTCTGCAAGGTCACATTTCTCACGGTGAAAATGTCTATGGTGATATTACCCATGGTGACACTGCACATGGTGGCAGTGCACATGGTGATACTGAGAATGGTGACAGTGCTTATGGTGACAATGATCCTGGTTGCAGTACCCATGGTGATATTGCTGAAACTGACAGTGCCCTTGGTGATACTGCCTATGGTGTCTGTGCTCACGTTAATAGTGCCCGTGGTGGAAGTTCCCATGAAGAAAGTGCTCATGGTGACCATGCCCATGTTGATAGTTCCCATGGTGACAGTGCTCACGGTGATAGTGACCATGGTAACAGTGCACATGGTAGCTGTGCCCTTGGTGACAGTGCCCACGATGACAGTACTCATGGTGACAGTGCTCACGGTGATAGTGCCCATGATGACAGTGCACATGGTGGTAGTGCATATGGTGGCAGTGAAAAATGGTTAAAGTGCCGATGCTAACACTTCTCATGTTGACAGTGCACACGGTGACAACCCATGCTGACAGTGCTCATTGTAGCAGGAAGCGTGGTGACAGTGCTCACAGGGACAGTGCTCATGGTAGCAGTACCCATGGTGATACAGCTCACAGTGATAGTGCCCATGGTTGCAGTGCCCATGGTGACACTGCCCATGGTGACAATGCCCATGATGACAGTACCTATGGTGACCGTGCCCACAGTGCCATTTCCTATGGTGACAGTGCTCACAGTGACAGCAACCATGGTAACAGTGCCATGGTGAGAGTGCTCATGATGATAGTGTCCATGGTGACAGGCCTCATCGTGACAGTCCTCATTGTGCCATTACCCATAGTGAAAGTGCTCACGGTTACAGTGCCCATGTTGACAGTGACAATGGTGAGAGTGCTCACGGCGGTAGTACTCACAGTAATAGTGCTCATGGTGACAGTGCCAACGGTGACAGTGCTAACGGTGGCAGTGCTCATGGTGATAGTGCCCATGGTGAGAGACCGCACGATGATACTGCCCATGGTGGCAGTTCCCATTGTGAAAGTGCTCATGATGACATTGCCCATGTTGGTAGTTCCCATGGTGAGAGTGCTCACGGTGATAGTGACCATGGTAACAGTGCACATGTTGGCTATGCCCTTGGTGACAGTGCCCGTGATGACAGGACTCATGGTGACAGTTCTCATGGTGATAGTGCCTACGGTGACATTTCACATGGTGGCAGTGAAAAATGGAGACAGTGCCGATGTTGACGGTTCTCATGGTGACAGTGCACACAGTGACAACCCATGCAGACAGTACTCACGGTGACAGTTATCTTTGTTGCGGTACCCATTTTGACACTGCTCACAGTGATATTGCCCATAGTGGAAGTGCCCATGGTTACCGTTCCCATGGTGACACTGCTCGTGATGACAGTGCCCATGGTGACCGTTCCCACGGCGCCATTGCCTATGGTGACAGTGCTCATGGTAACAGTGAACATGGTGAGAGTGACCACGGTGAGAGTGCTCACAGTGATAGTGCCCATGGTGACAGGTCTCATGGTGCCAGTCGGCATTGTGCCAGTACCCATGGCGACAGTGCTCATGGTGACAGTGACCACAGTGAGAGTGCTCATGGTGACAGTGCAAATGGTGACAATACCCATGGTGACAGTACTCATGTTGAAAATACCCATGGTGACAGTTCTCATATCGACAGTTTTCATGGTGACAGTTCTCATAATAGCAGTGCCCAAGGTGGCAGTGCTCGTGGTGACAGTGTTAATGCTGACAGTGCACTTGGTGGCAGTTCGAAGTGGTACAGTACTGATGGTGACAATTTGCTTTGTTACAGTGCCCATGGTAACTGTGCTCACAGTCATAGTGCACATCATGACAGTGCCCATGGTGGTAGTTCACGTGGTGACAGTGCTAAATAGTGACAGTGCACATGCTGACAGTGCTCATGGTGATAGTGCCCATGGTGACAGTGCACACGGTGATAATGGGCATTGTTACAGTGTTCATGGTGACAGAACCCAAGGTGGCAGTGGCCATGGTGACAGTGCCCACAATGAGAGTGCCCATGGTGACAGTGCCAACAGTGACAGTGCCCATGGTGACACTTCTCACGGTGACAGTGCCCATGGGGACAGTTAGCATGGTGAGATTTCTCACGGTGATAGTGCCCGTTGTGACGGTGCTCACAGTGTCCTTGCCCTTGGTGCCAGTTCCCATAGAGACATTCTGCAAGGTCACATTTCTCACGGTGAAAATGCCTATGGTGATATTACCCATGGTGACACTGCACATGGTGGCAGTGCAAAATGGTGACAGTGCGCATAGTGACATTGCTCATGGTGACTTTTCTTACGCTGATAGTCCTTATGGTGACAGTGTACATGCTGACACTGCACACAGTGACAGTGTTCATGGTGACAGTGTTCACGGCGATAGTTCCCGTGGTGAGAGTGTCCATGGCGACAGTGCCCATAGAAACATTTTTCATGGTGTACTGCCCACAGTGAGAGTGCCCATGGTGACAATACCCTGGGTGACAGTACTCATGGTGACAGTGTTCATGGTGATACAGTCCATGGTGACAGTGCCCATGTTCACAATTCTCACAGTGATAATGCCTATGGTGAGAGTACCTAGGGTGACAATGCCCTCGGTGACAGTGCCCATGGTGTCATGCCCATGGTGACAGTGTTCATGGTGATAGTGCTCATGTTGGAAGTGCCATAAATAACAGTGCTCATTGTGGCAGTACTCATGGTGACCGTGCTCATTGTGACAGTGCCCATGTTTAGAGTGTTTATGGTGATAGATGTCACGGTGTCGGTTCCCAAGGGGAAAGTGCCCACGCTGACAAAGCCCATGCTCATTCTTCCCATTGTGACAGTGCCCACGGTGACATTGCCCATGGTGACAGCGCCCAGTGTGACAAGGCCCATGGTGACAGTCCTCACGGTGACCGTGCCCATGGTGACAGTGTTGATGGTGAGAGTGCCAATAGTGACAGTGCTCATGGTGAAACTGCCCATGGAGATATTGCCCATGGTGATAGTGCTCATGGTGACAACCCCATGGTGACAGTGCCAATGGTGATAGTCCCCGTGGTGACAGGTGTTATGTTGAATGTGACCATGGTGACATTGCTCATGGTGACAGTGCTCATGGTGACAGTGCTCAAGGTGATGGTCTCCATGTTGACAGTGCCCATGGTGACATTTCTCACGGTGACAGTGCCTATGTTGAAAATTCTCATAGTGAGAGTGCTCATGGTGACAGTGCCCATGGTGATATTACCCATGGTGACAGTACTCATGGTAAAAGTGCCCATGGTGACACTGCACATGGTGGCAGTGCAAAATGGTGGCAGTGCCCATGGTGATATTGCTCATTGTGACATTGCTTATGGTGATAGTCCTTACAGTTATAGTGTGTATGGTGAAACTGCACACAATGACAATGTTCATGGTGACAGTGTTCACGGTGATGGTGCCGATGGTGAATGTGCCGATGGTGACAGTGCCCATAGTCACAGTTCTCACTGTGTAGTGCTCACGGTGTCAGTGCCCATGGTGACAATACACAGGTTGACATTATTCATGGTGACATTGCTCATGGTGATAGTGTCCACGGTGAGAGTGCGCATGTTCACAACTCTCAAGGTGATAGTGCCCATGGTGACAATACCCAGGGTGACAGAGCTCATGGTAAAAGTGCTCAAGGTGACAGTGCCCATGGTGACAGTACCTAAGGTGAGAATTCCCATGGTGAGAGTGCTCATGGTGATATTGCCCATGGTGACAATACCCAGTGTGCCCTGCCCAAGGTGACAGTGATCATGGTGACACTGCTCATGTGGACAGTGCCATAAGTGACAGTGCTCATTGTGGCAGTGCTCATGGTGACCGTGCTCATGGTGACAGTGCCCATGTTTACAGTGCTTATGGTGATAGATGTCACGGTGGCCGTGCCCACGGTGAAAGTGCCCATGTTGACAAAGCCCATGGTGATACTTCCCATTGTGACAGTGACACGGTGACAGAGCCCATGGTGACAGTGCCCAAAATCACAGTGCCCATGGTGACAGTGCTAATGGTGACTGTGCCCACGGTGACAGCGCCAAGTGTGACAATGCCCATTGTGACAGTGCTCACGGTGACCGTGCCGATGCTGACGGTGCCAATGGTGATAGTGCCAGTATTGAGTGCTCACGGTGAAACTGCCCATGGTGACACACTGCCCATGGTGATAGTGCTCATCGTGACAACCCTTTGGAGGCAGTGCCAATGGTGAGAGTGTCCGTGGTGAAAGTTCTCATAGTGAAAGTGACCCTGTTGAAATTGCTCATGGTGACTGTGCTCATGGTGACAGTGCTCACGGTGATAGTCTCCATGTTGACAGTTCCCAAAGTGATTGTTCTAACGGTGACAGTGCATATGGTGATAATGCTCTTAGTGACAGTGCTCACGGGGATAGTACCCATGGTGAGAGTGACCACGGTGACTGTTCTCACCATGATAGTTTCCATGGTGATACTGTTCATGGTGACAGTCCGCATTGAGGCTGTGCCCGTGGTGACAGTGCTCAGGTTGATAGTGCTCACGGTGATAATACTCACGTTGACAGTGCCCAAGGTGACAATAACCACGGTGACATTAATCATGGTGAAAGTGCCCATGGTGGCAGTTCTCATAGTGACAGTTCTTGTGACAGTGCTCATGGGGGCAGTGCTCGTGGTGAAAGTGCTCTTGGTGACCGTGCTCATGGTGGCAGTGCTCACGGTGATACTACCGATGCTGACACTGCCCCTGGTGACACTGAACATGGTCATGGTGCATCTGCTGGCAGTGCAAAATAGTGAAAGTGCCCGTGGTGATATTGCTCATGGTGATAGTGCCCATGGTGAGATTGCCCATGGTTACAGTGCTCATGGTGACAGTGCCCATGGTGACATTGCTTAATGTGCTAGTCCTTGCGGTGACATTGCACATGGTGACACTGCCCACCATGACAGTGCTCTTGTTGACAGTGCTCACGGTGATACTGCCATTGTTGGAAGGGCCCATCGTGAAATTGCCCATGGTGACATTTCTTATGTTGAGAATGGTCACAGTGGCAGTGCTCATGATGAAAGTGCCCATTGTGACAGAGCTCACGGTGACAGTGCCCATAGTTATAGTGTCCATGGTGACAGTACTAACAGTGAAATGTTCCATGGGGACACTGCCATGGTGACAGTGCCCATGGTCACTACCCTCATGGTGATAGTGCTCACGGTGACAGTGCCCATGGTGACAGTGACCACGGTGACAGTTCTAACGGTAATAGTGCCCATGATGACAGTGCTCATGGTGGAAGTCCACATTGTGCCAGTGCCCAAGGTGTCAGGGCTCACGGTGACAGTGCCATATATCACAATACCCATGGTGACAGTGCCCAGGCTGACTGTTCTCATGGTGATAGTGCCCATGGTGACAGTGCACATGATGATACTGAGAATGGTGACAGTGCTTATGGTGACAATGATCATGGCTGCAGTACCCATGGTGATAGTGCTGAAACTGACAGTGCCCTTGGTGATACTGCCTATGGTGACTCTGCTCACGTTAATAGTGCCCATGGTGGAAGTTCCCATTGTGAAACAGCTCATGGTGACCATGCCCACGTTGATAGTTCCCATGGTGACAGTTCTCATGGTAGCAGTAAGCGTGGTGACAGTGCTCACAGGGACAGTGCTCATGGTAGCAGTACCCATGGTGATACAGCTCACAGTGATAGTGCCCATGGTTGCAGTGCCCATGGTGACACTGCCCATGGTGACAATGCCCATGATGACAGTACCCATGGTGACCGTGCCCACAGTGCCATTTCCTAAGGTGACAGTGCTCACAGTGACAGCACCCATGGTAACAGTGACATGGTGAGAGTGCTCATGATGATAGTGTCCATGGTGACAGGCCTCATCATTACAGTCCTCACTGTGCCAGTACCCAAAGTGAAAGTGCTCACGGGGACACTGCCCATGTTGACAGTGACCATGGTGAGAGTGCTCACAGTGGTAGTACTCACAGTAAGAATGCTCATAGTGACACTGCCAATGGTGACAGTGCTCACGGTGACAGTGCTCATGGTAACAGTGCCCATGGTGAGAGTGACCACGGTGAGAGTGCTCACAGTGATAGTGCACATGGTGACAGGTCTCATGGTGCCAGTTGGCATTGTGCTGGGAACACATGGCGACAGTGCTCATGGTGACAGTGACCACAGTGAGAGTGCTCAGGGTGATAGTGCTCACAGTAATAGTGCTCATTGTGACAGTGCAAATGGTGACAATACCCATGGTGTCAGTAATCATGTTGAAAATACCCATGGTGACAGTTATCATATCGACAGTTTTCATGGTGTCGGTTCTCATAATAGCAGTGCCCAAGGTGGCAGTGCTCGTGGTGACAGTGTTAATGCTGACAGGGCACTTGGTGGCAGTTCCTATTGGGACAGTACTGATGGTGACACTTTGCATTGTTACAGTGCCCATGGTAAGTGTGCTCACAGTGATAGTGCACATCGTGACAGTGCCCATGGTGGTAGTTCACCTGGTGACAGTGCTAAATAGTGAGAGTGCACATGCTGAGAGTGCTCATGGTGACAGTGCCCATGGTGACAGTGCACACGGTGATAATGGGCATTGTTACAGTGTTGATGGTGACAGAACCCAACGTGGCAGTGGCCATGGTGACAGTGCCCACAATGAGAGTGCCCATGGTGACAGTGCCAACAGTGACAGTGCCCATGGTGACACTTCTCACGGTGACAGTACCCATGGGGAGAGTTAGCATGGTGAGATTTCTCACGGTGATAGTGCCCGTTGTGACGGTGCTCACAGTGACCTTGCCCTTGGTGCCAGTTCCCATAGAGACATTCTGCAAGGTCACATTTCTCACGGTGAAAATGCCTATGGTGATATTACACATGGTGACACTGCACATGGTGGCAGTGCAAAATGGTGACAGTGCGCATGGTGACATTGCTCATGGTGACTTTTCTTACGGTGATAGTCCTTATGGTGACAGTGTACATGCTGACACTGAACACAGTGACAGTGTTCATGGTGACAGTGTTCACGGTGATAGTTCCCATGGTGAGAGTGTCCATGGCGACAGTGCCCATAGTAATATTTTTCATGGTGTACTGCCCACAGTGAGAGTGCCCATGGTGAAAATACCCTGGGTGACAGTACTCATGGTGACAGTGCTCATGGTGATAGTGTCCATGGTGACAGTGCCCATATTCACAATTCTCACAGTGATGATGCCTATGGTGAGAGTACCTAGGGTGACAATGCCCATGGTGACAGTGCCCATGGTGTCATGCCCATGGTGACAGTGTTCATGGTGATAGTGCTCATGTTGGCAGTGCCATAAATAACAGTGCTCATTGTGGCAGTACTCATGGTGACGGTGCCCATTGTGACAGTGCCCATGTTTACAGTGTTTATGGTGATAGATGTCACGGTGTCAGTTCCCATGGGGAAAGTGCCCATGCTGACAAAGCCCATGCTCATTCTTCCCATTGTGACAGTGCCCACGGTGACTTTGCCCATGGTGACAGCGCCCAGTGTGACAAGGCCCATGGTGACAGTCCTCACGGTGACCGTGCCCATGGTGACAGTGTTGATGGTGAGAGTGCCAATAGTGACAGTGCTCATGGTGAAACAGCCCATGGAGATATTGCCCATGCTGATAGTGCTCATGGTGACAACCCCATGGTGACAGTGCCAATGGTGATAGTCCCCGTGGTGACAGGTCTTACGTTAAATGTGACCATGGTGACATTGCTAATGGTGACAGTGCTCAAGGTGATGGTCTCCATGTTGACACGGCCCATGGTGACATTTCTCATGGTGACAGTGCCTATGTTGAAAATTCTCATAGTGAGAGTGCTCATGGTGACATTGCCCATGGTGATATTACCCATGGTGACAGTACTCATGGTAAAAGTGCCCATGGTGACACTGCACATGGTGGCAGTGCAAAATGGTGGGAGTGCCCATGGTGATATTGCTCATTGTGACATTGCTTATGGTGATAGTCCTTACAGTCATAGTATGTATGGTGAAACTGCACACAATGACAATGCTCATGGTGACAGTGTTCATGGTGATAGTGCCGATGTTGAATGTGCCCATGGTGACAGTGCACATGGGGATACTGAGAATGGTGACAGTGCTTATGGTGACAATGATCATGGTTGCAGTACCCATGGTGATATTGCTGAAACTGACAGTGCCCTTGGTGATACTGACTATGGTGACTGTGCTCACGTTAATAGTGCCCATGGTGGAATTTCCCATTGTGAAAGTACTCATGGTGACAGTGCCCATGTTGATAGTTCCCATGATGACAGTACTCATGGTGACAGTGTTCACGATGATAGTGCCCATGATGACAGTGCACATGGTGGTAGTGCATATGGTGGCAGTGAAAAATGGTGAAAGTGCCAATGCTAACACTTCTCATGGTGACAGTGCACACAGTGACAACCCATGCTGACAGTGCTCATGGTAGCAGTAAGCGTGGTGACAGTGCTCACAGGGACAGTGCTCATGGTAGCAGTACCCATGGTGATACAGCTCACAGTGATAGTGTCCATGGTTGCAGTGCCCATGGTGGCACTGCCCATGGTGACAATGCCCATGATGACAGTACCCATGGTGACTGTGCCCACAGTGCCATTTCCTATGGTGACAGTGCTCACAGTGACAGCACCCATGGTAACAGTGACATGGTGAGAGTGCTCATGATGATAGTGTCCATGGTGACAGGCCTCATCGTGACAGTCCTCATTGTGCCAGTACCCATAGTGAAAGTGCTCACGGTGACAGTGCCCATGTTGACAGTGACCATGGTGAGAGTGCTCACGGCGGTAGTACTCACAGTAATAGTGCTCATGGTGACAGTGCCAACGGTGACAGTGCTCACGGTGGCAGTGCTCATGGTGAGAGTCCGCACGATGATAGTGCACATGGTGGCAGTTCCCATTGTGAAAGTGCTCATGATGACATTGCCCATGATGGTAGTTCCCATGGTGAGAGTGCTCACGGTGATAGTGACCATGGTAACAGTGCACATGGTGGCCATGCCCTTTTTGACAGTGCCCGTGATGACAGGACTCGTGGTGACAGTTCTCATGGTGATAGTGCCTAAGGTGACATTTCACATGGTGGCAGTGAAAAATGGAGACAGTGCCCATGTTGACAGTTCTCATGGTGACAGTGCACACGGTAACAACCCATGCAGAGAGTACTCACGGTGACAGTTATCGTTGTTGCAGTACCCATGGTGACAGTGCTCACAGTGATATTGCCCATGGTGTCAGTGCCCATGGATACAGTTCCCCTGGTGACACTGCCCATGATGACAGTGCCCATGGTGACTGCTCCCACCGCGCCATTGCGATGGTGACAGTGCTCATGGTGACAGTGTCCATGGTGAGAGTGACTATGGTGAGATTGCTCACAGTGATAGTGCCCATGGTGACAAGTCTCATGGTGCCAGTCGGCATTGTGCCAGTACCCATGGCGACAGTGCTCATGGTGACAGTGACCACAGTGAGAGTGCTCACTGTGATACTGCTCACAGTAATAGTGCACATGGTGACAGTGCAAATGGTGACAATACCCATGGTGACAGTATTCATGTTGAAAATACCCATGGTGACAGTTCTCATATCGACAGTTTTCATGTTCACAGTTCTAATAATAGCAGTGCCCAAGGTGGCAATGCTCGTGGTGCCAGTGTTAATGCTGACAGTGCACTTGGTGGCAGTGCGCACGGTGATAATGGGCATTGTTAGAGTGTTCATAGTGACTGAACCCAAGGTGGCAGTGGCCATGGTGACAGTGCCCACAATGAGAGTGCCCATGGTGACAGTGCCAACAGTGACAGTGCCCATGGGGACAGTTAGCATGGTGAGATTTCTCACGGTGATAGTGCCCGTCGTGACGGTGCTCACAGTGACCTTGCCCTTGGTGCCAGTTCCCATAGAGACATTCTGCAAGGTCACATTTCTCACGGTGAAAATGCCTATGGTGATATTACCCATGGTGACACTGCACATGGTGGCAGTGCAAAATGGTGACAGTGTGCATGGTGACATTGCTCATGGTGACTTTTCTTACGGTGATAGTCCTTATGCTGACAGTGTACATGCTGACACTGCACACAGTGACAGTGTTCACGGTGATAGTTCCCATGGTGAGAGTGTCCATGGCGACAGTGCCCATAGTAACATTTTTCATGGTGTACTGCCCACAGTGAGAGTGCCCATGGTGAAAATACCCTGGGTGACAGTACTCATGGTGACAGTGCTCATGGTGATAGTGTCCATGGTGACAGTGCCCATGTTCACAATTCTCACAGTGATAATGCCTATGGTGAGAGTACCTAGGGTGACAATGCCCATGGTGACAGTGCCCATGGTGTCATGCCCATGGTGACAGTGTTCATGGTGATAGTGCTCATGTTGGCAGTGCCATAAATAACAGTGCTCATTGTGGCAGTACTCATGGTGACCGTGCTCATTGTGACAGTGCCCATGTTTACAGTGTTTATGGTGATAGATGTCACGGTGTCAGTTCCCATGGGGAAAGTGCCCATGCTGACAAAGCCCATGCTCATTCTTCCCATTGTGACAGTGCCCACTGTGACATTGCCCATGGTGACAGCGCCCAGTATGACAAGGCCCATGGTGACAGTTCTCACGGTGACCGTGCCCATGGTGACAGTGTTGATGGTGAGAGTGCCAATAGTGACAGTGCTCATGGTGAAACTGCCCATGGAGATATTGCCCATGGTGATAGTGCTCATGGTGACAACCCCATGTTGACAGTGCCAATGGTGATAGTCCCCGTGGTGACAGGTCTTACATTGAATGTGACGATGGTGACATTGCTCATGGTGACAGTGCTCATGGTGACAGTGCTCAAGGTGATGGTCTCCATGTTGACACTGCCCATGGTGACATTTCTCACGGTGACAGTGCCTATGTTGAAAATTCTCATAGTGAGAGTGCTCATGGTGACAGTGCCCATGGTGATATTACCCATGGGGATAGTACTCATGGTAAAAGTGCCCATGGTGACACTGCACATGGTGGCAGTGCAAAATGGTGGCAGTGCCCATGGTGAAATTGCTCATTGTGACATTGCTTATGGTGATAGTCCTTACAGTCATAGTATGTATGGTGAAACTGCACACAATGACAATGCTCATGGTGACAGTGTTCATGGTGATAGTGTCGATGGTGAATGTGCCCATGGTGCCAGTGCACATGGTGATACTGAGAATGGTGACAGTGCTTATGGTGACAATGATCATGGTTGCAGTACCCATGGTGATATTGCTGAAACTGACAGTGCCCTTGGTGATACTGCCTATGGTGACTGTGCTCACGTTAATAGTGCCCATGGTGGAAGTTCCCATTGTGATAGTGCTCATGGTGACCGTGCCCATGTTGATAGTTCCCATGGTGACAGTGCTCACGGTGATAGTGACCATGGTAACAGTGCACATGGTAGCTGTGCCCTTGGTGACAGTGCCCACGATGACAGTACTCATGGTGACAGTGCTCTCGGTGATAGTACCCATGATGAGAGTGCACATGGTGGTAGTGCATATGATGGCAGTGAAAAATGGTGAAAGTGCCCATGCTAACACTTCTCATGGTGACAGTGCACACGGTGAAAACCCATGCTGACAATGCTCATGGTAGCAGTAAGCGTGGTGACAGTGCTCACCGGGACAGTGCTCATGGTTGCAGTAACCATGGTGATACAGCTCACAGTGATAGTGCCCATGGTTGCAGTGCCCATGGTGACACTGCCCATGGTGACAATTCCCATGATGACAGTACCCATGGTGACCGTGCCCACAGTGCCATTTCCTATGGTGACAGTGCTCACAGTGACAGCACCCATGGTAACAGTGACATGGTGAGAGTGCTCATGATGATAGTGTCCATGGTGACAGGCCTCATCGTGACAGTCCTCATTGTGCCAGTACCCATAGTGAAAGTGCTCATTGTGACAGTGCCCATGTTGACAGTGACCATGGTGAGAGTGCTCACGGCGGTAGTACTCACAGTAAGAGTGCTCATGGTCAGATTGCCAACGGTGACAGTGCTCACGGTCGCAGTGCTCATGGTGATAGTTCCCATGGTGAGAGTCCGCACGATGATAGTGCCCATGGTGGCTGTTCCCATTGTGAAAGTGCTCATGATGACATTGCCCAAGTTGGTAGTTCCCATGGTGAGAGTGCTCACGGTGATACTGACCATAGTAACAGTGCACATGGTGGCCATGCCCTTGGTAGCAGTGCCAGTGATGGCAGGGCTCATGGTGACAGTGCCTACGGTGATATTTCACATGGTGGCAGTGAAAAATGGAGACAGTGCCCATGTTGACAGTTCTCATGGTGACAGTGCACACGGTGACAACCGATGCAGACAGTACTCACGGTGACAGTTATCTTTGTTGCAGTACCCATGGTGACAGTGCTCACAGTGATATTGCCCATGGTGGAAGTGCCCATGGTTACCCTTCCCATGGTGACACTGCCCATGATGACAGTGCCCATGGTGACCGTTCTCACTGCGCCATTGCCTATGGTGACAGTGTTCATGGTGACAGTGCCCATGGTGAGAGTGACCACGGTGAGAGTGCTCACAGTGATAGTGCCCATGGTGACAGGTCTCATGGTGCCAGTCGGCATTGTGCCAGTACCCATGGTGACAGTGCTCATGGTGACAGTGACCACAGTGAGAGTGCGCACGGTGATAGTGCTCACAGTAATAGTGCTCATGGTGACAGTGCAAATGGTGACAATACCCATGGTGACAGTACTCATGTTGAAAATACCCATGGTGACAGTTCTCATATCGACAGTTTTCATGGTGACAGTTCTCATAATAGCATTGCCCAAGGTGGCACTGCTCGTGGTGACAGTGTTAATGCTGACAGTGCACTTGGTGGCAGTTCCTATGGGGACATTACTGATGGTGACACTTTGCAATGTTACAGTGCCCATGGTAACAGTGCTCACAGTCATAGTGCACATTGTGACAGTGCCCATGGTGGTAGTTCACCTGGTGACAGTGCTATATAGTGACAGTGCTCATGCTGACAGTGCTCATGTGATAGTGCCCATGGTGACAGTGCACACGGTGATAATGGGCATTGTTACAGTGTTCATGGTGACAGAACCCGTGGTGGCAGTGGCCATGGTGACAGTGCCCACAATGAGAGTGCCCATGGTGACAGTGCCAACAGTGACAGTGCCCATGGTGACACTTCTCACGGTGACAGTGCCCATGGGGACAGTTAGCATGGTGAGATTTCTCACGGTGATAGTGCCCGTTGTGACGGTGCTCACAGTGACCTTGCCCTTGGTGCCAGTTCCCATAGAGACATTCTGCAAGGTCACATTTCTCACGGTGAAAATGCCTATGGTGATATTACCCATGGTGACACTGCACATGGTGGCAGTGCAAAATGGTGACAGTGCGCATGGTGACATTGCTCATGGTGACTTTTCTTACGGTGATAGTACTTATGGTGACAGTGTACATGCTGACACTGCACACAGTGACAGTGTTCATGGTGACAGTGTTCACGGTGATAGTTCCCATGGTGAGAGTGTCCATGGCGACAGTGCCCATAGTAACATTTTTCATGGTGTACTGCCCACAGTGAGAGTGCCCATGGTGAAAATACCCTGGGTGACAGTACTCATGGTGACAGTGCTCATGGTGATAGTGTCCATGGTGACAGTGCCCATGTTCACAATTCCCCGTGTGGGGTGAGTGTGGGTCCCCGTGTGGGGTGAGTGTGGGTCCCTGTTGGAATCAATGTGGGTCCCCGTGTGGGTAGAGTGTGGGTCCCCTTGTGGAATCAGTGTGGGTCCACGTGTGAGGTCACTGTGGTTCCCCGTGTGGAATCAGTGTGGGTCCACATGTGAGGTCACTGTGAGTACCCGTGTGGGGTGAATGTGGGACCCCGTGTGGAATCAGTGTCAGTCCATGTGTGAGGTCACTGTGGGTCCCCGTGTGGAATCAGTGTGGGTCCATGTGTGAGGTCACTCTGGGTCCCCGTGTGGAAGCATTGTGGGTCCACGTGTGAGGTCACTGTTGGTCGCTGTGTGGAATCAGCGTGGGTCCCCGTGTGGGTTGAGTGTGGGTCCCTGAGTTGGGGACTCTTAGTGAGGGGCCATCCATTGCTGGCTTTTCTGCACCTCACAGCAGAAGGGCAAAGGGACTTGCACCTTCTTGTTTCTTGCTGTTGTGTCAGTGTCCCTCTGTGTCACTTCTCCCGACAGGTGCCTTGGGTGTCCAGCACCAACAAAGCCAGCACTCACATCTTTGTGCCCCTGAGAGGACCCAGCAGCAGTCAGGCTCAGCGTCTCCGCTCTGTGCCACCGTCTCCTGAGCTCTGGAGGTTGTTCTGTGCTCTGCATCCCAGCCCCTCCCTCAGACCCTGGCTGTGCCCCCTGTGCTGTGTCCGCCCTGGAGGATGGGGCTCAGAGGTGAGACCTGGCTCCAGGGAGAAAGCACAGCACATGCATGCCTGTTCCCGCTCCCCCCAAGCAGGTACTGGTCGCACATTGTGGGGTCCTGACAGGCGTAGGGCAGGGCCATTCAAGCTGTCACCTGGATCAGGGGACCCTCCTGGAGCAGGACACTCCAGCACGGGAGTGACTGTGACACAGCCCCAAATTGCTCTGTAGAATTGCTCCTGTCTCCCTGGTTTCCTGTGTGGATGGGCCAGGGAGCAAAGCTGACAGCACCCTCGTTCTCCACGGGTCAATTCCCGCCCGCTGGGTGACACATCCTTTCTGCTGGCCTCTTGCCCCTCCAGGTTCTGGGGTGAGCAAGGCTGATAGCAGGTGAGACTTGCTATGACCCCAGCACAGTCCCTGAGCCCGTTAGGTCCCACCTGTCAACTGGGAGCCTCCTTGGGGCACACGTGTAGGTAAAGTTCACAGAGCGCGAGTCTGTCATGAGCTCCCAGTCCTGTGAAAGTTGATGGAATACACTGTGGGGAAGTGAACCCTCCCTGCTTGGCAGCTCCTTGGCCTCTGGGAGCATGGCCCTCTGTGGAGGAGCTCCAGGCGCCTTCCCTCTGTCTGGGCTCTGGGAGCCGGAGTCGGGTGAGAATCTGGGCTGGGGCCACCGTGAGCCACTGGCCCCTAACTTCTTTTCTCTGGGCCTGTACACGGTGGTGGGTCGCCAGGGGCTCCTTGGTCACTGTGTCATTTCTGGGCACCTCTGCCACTTGCCTCCATCCCCTGCATCCCACCCTAGTGTCACATGACAGACAGTGAGGTGACTGCACACACAGTCACACACCTACTCGCTCCCCGGGGGAGGTGGCCACTGTGAGTAGAGCTGTCCTCTCCTCTGGGGCAGGAGTGGATGGCCCTTGGCGGCCTCCATGGTCCTCACCTCACACCCTCAGAGCTGGGGGTGCATGGTCTTTGTTTTCACTGCTGCTCCAGAGTGTGAGAAAGGCAGAGGCCGGGTGACGCTCCCGGCCCATCTCAATCCCAGCTCCATGGGGGAGAGAAGGAGCTTCCAGGGCAGGCATCATCTATCCACACCAAGACATGCGGGCAAAGTTTCTGCCACCTCTGGACTCTGCGCTCGCACTGCCCCCAAACTCCCCTCCTTCTTCTGACGTGGGAACTTGTCTCTGACACTTTCTGGAGCCTGAGTGGAAATTCAGCCTCTGCAAACTCCTCCCCTACAGTCCCACAAGTTCCAGGTAGAGAGAGAGCAGGAGAGGACTGAGCCAGATCCTGACAAGGGGGAGGTCTTTAGGTTTAGTTCACCTTGACACATCCTGAATGCTGCCTCTTGTTTCTGTAATGCTGCTATTATGGAAACTTAAGTGCAGTGAGAGAATTGAGGTGAGGATGCGTAGTCCACGCTGGGACCAGCCTACCTCCATGGCCCTCTCCCATGTGGAAGCCAGAGCAGGCACCTGGGAAGAGTGGACCCTGACCCCTTCCCTTCCCCCCAGCAGGGCACAGACAGAGGCCACCACCTCTCATGAGAAAAAACATGTGTCTTGGGAAACAATAAAAATTGTGGTAGGAAGAAGCCATTAGCACATAGACGATTTATTAACATGAGAAGAAGCAGGTTTTCTTTACATGAACTGAACTTCTTTCGGCACTACTTTCGTGCCAGGAAAGGCATGAGAAGCACACTCTGGTTGGCCAGAAGGAACACATTTTTGAGGACATGTTGGGGTAATGACACAGGTGGCCTGAGTCACCTGCTACCCTTGGTCTATGCTGGCAAGTCAGACTAGGGACTGCAGTTCCCTGGGTGGGCAGGCTAACTTGTCGCCGCTGCCTCTGGTATGCCTGCTCTTCTTAACGTAGCTGTGGTCCCTGGGGCTGGCTGGGTGACTGTAAGCTGTATCTTTCAACACTCTCTGTTCTGAAAAAGAGAGAACCCTGTGTTAGTGGGAATGCCCCTATGCTGGGACCTGGAACTGTCCTGGGTGCTGATTTAACTCTGAGGCACAGAGTACTTGGCGAGGCCCCAGTTTCTCTCCTAGGACCTCTCCAACAGCTCTTCCAATCACACAAGGATCAATAGCCCTGCTCTCTACACCCAATTTGCCTTTGATTGGCTTCTGGTGGTGAGCAGTGGCTGATGCAGGCTTGCCTTTTTGAAGGGATTCTTCTATTCCTTTGCCTTTTTTTATCATGTCTAATATACTGCAGAAAGTGGCGCAATCTTTTTGGGCTTTCTGGTGAAAGCTCTCCCTTCCCTGGCGAGAGCTGGGGGTGTTTGCTCCCAAGGGACTCTCCTCTTTCCCTGAACTGAGAAGTGTGGCTCATCCCACTTGCTTGAGAAGCCTTTAGTCCTGAAGACCTTTCTTTATACTCTTCCGGTTTGGGCCTCCAGTCGTCCTCCCTCTCATCAGTCGAGGCAAACTGGCCCTTCCACGGGTCCCTGACTTTTGGTTTCCTGGGTTCCTGTTGTCCCTGGTTGCTTCTCGTTTCTTCACGTTCTCCTGGTTGGAGTCTCCTAACGCACCTCCACTCCTCAGCTGGGGCAGGCATCTTGCTCTGGCTTTTTGTTTCTTCATGCTCTCCTGGTTGTGGTTTCGTGAAAACCCTCCACCCCTCAGCAGATGCGAGCATCTCCCTCTGGCTCTTCATTTCTTCATGCTTTCCAGGCTGGAGCTTCTTACAGCCCCTCCACTCGTCAGTTGGGGCAGACATCTCACTCTGGCTCTGAAATGAGTCCTTAAGTATTGATTTTTTGAATTTCTGCTGCCGCTGGCTGCTCTGTTCACTCACGCTGAGGTCATATGGCACCACCTGGAAAGCTGGCGCGTCCTCACTAACATGTTCCCTCTGGGAACTGGAAAGAGAGCGGTGAGAAGCCAAGATGTGTGCAAGAAGGAGCACTTCAGTGTGAGAGTCTTGAAGGAGCTCACCAGTGGCACGGCCTTGAGCCACCTGTGTTTTAAGGCATGGCTCCTTTGGATGTTGGGCAACTGACTTTGTTGGTGGTGATAGGATTTTCCTAATGGATGGAAACCCCAAGACAGTCCCATTCTCCCAGCGTCTGCCCATGCGGTTGACTGTGGGCATCTGATAAGGCAGTTTGCCCTCGTGTCCAGTCAGAGGGGCCTCTGAGGGCGCATAACTCTCACAAGGTGAAGGCTTTCCTCAGGCCCTCTGGATTTCTTTTCTTTTTTTTTTTTTTTTCTTTTGGTGGTACGCGGGCCTCTCACTGCTGTGGGCTCTCCCGTTTTGGAGCACAGGCTACAGACACGCAGGCTCAGCGGCCACGGCTCATGGGCTCAGCCGCTCCATGGCATGTGGGAACTTCCAGGACTGGGGCACGAACCCACGTGCCCTGCATCGGCAGGCGGACTCTCAACCACTGCACCACCGAGGAAGCCTGCCCTCTGGATTTCTCTATGCTCAGGTGAGGGAACAGGGTGGGAACTCGCCAGGGTGGGAACTGTTGCTTTTGTTATCTATCACTTTCATTCCCTGATGGGGCTGAGGTTTTCCAGAGAACTTATTAGCAAAGTCGCCTTTTGAGTGTGCCACACATTGACAGGTGGCAGAGGGGGGAAATGTGGACCTTGGAGAGGACAAGGGTTGAGCCCCACATGGCTTGAGATTTATGGGCTCAAAGGCCTGGTTGGGTAAGCCCCACCTGTGGCTTACCTGCCACCTTATAACATGTGTTTCCAGCATGTGCTGAATCCTTGGACTGAGGAAGGAAAGCTCATGGGAGGAGTCTACACAGGGTTTCCAATGCTTCAAGCCTGCTAGATTTCTGAGTTCCTTGTGAGGGTGGGGCTTAGAAAAAGCACATTTGGCAACAAGCCAGGATTGATGCACAATCACAGGTATCGAACCTTGACTAATCTGCCTCAAGTTTGGGCTCAAATGGGCTTTCAAGTTTTTTTTCTAGATGTTTCTCCTCTGGGCTACTGGGTAAATAGTGTCCAGAGTCACTCTTCAAGGGTGTCATCAAGTATCTTTCTGACTTCTTTTCAGAGTTTCTGTGCAGAAACTTCACTGGGAGCCGGGCCCTGGAGGAAGCTTTTGAGATCCTCCTCAGACATGGCCTTAGACCCTTGCCAAAATCCTTCCCTGGTTGGAATTGCCTTTGACCCTTCCTGTGGGATCTCCTAGGGCACCTGGACCTTATCTTCTGTCGGTCCAGTTTCCTTTTGCCTGTAAAAGCAGAGGGCTGCCAGGGTCCCTGCTTGCCCTGTGCCTGATAAGTCCTTAAAAACTGGCACTGAGGGGAGCTCAATTCCAGAGACAGAGACAGGTGGATACTGAGGGCCAGGCCCCTCTTGGTTTCATCTTTGATGAGCCTCTTTTGAAGATGTTGCTTCTGGAGATCAGGGCCAATTAAGTCCTCATGATGAATGGAAACTGACCTTTGGGCCTGAGAGTGCCCCCTCTCTTGGGGAAGGTTGAGAATGAGTTGGCTAAAGGCTTTCTGAGATCTTTTGACCACAGAGAGTGAAGGCGCCCCACTTTTCAGTTGCTTCTGCAACAAGGGGCATTTCAGACATTGAGTTTCAGTTGGGATAAAATTGAGTGGGTTGTTCTGAAATGTAGGACAACCTAGTCCACAGGTACTCATCTGGGGTGGAGAATAAGGTGGTCTGAATGGGAGAGAAGATGGGCGGTAGGGCTGGGCCTGGATCTGAGACAGAGGTGGTGGCTGGCAGGG
Organism: Hyperoodon ampullatus; assembly: GCF_949752795.1. Taxonomy (NCBI): domain Eukaryota; kingdom Metazoa; phylum Chordata; class Mammalia; order Artiodactyla; family Ziphiidae; genus Hyperoodon; species Hyperoodon ampullatus. The sequence continues at coordinate 102,240,519 of NC_136919.1, forward strand.
AGGCAAGTTTTGAGTGAAAGGCTGGGGTGGGACCCCCAGGCAGGGCAAGACTGGGGCCTGGGTAGGACCTAAAGTTACTATAGGTTGAATTGAAAGTGGAACGCCATTAGAAACTCCACTGAATGAGACAAAGAGTGCCTGCTGTTGAGAGGAGTTCCTAGTAGCCACCAGGGACTCGCTGTGCATAGAGTGTAGACCCCAGTAGAGCTGGCTGTATTTCTGTTCCAAGTGGTCCCTCAAGACCTCGGAGTGTAAGAGATGCCATGGACCGCGTCGCTGCTCTGTTTTGTCTTTCATGTTCCAGAAGAATTTAGGGTTTGTGTTGTCCTGCTCAGCACCCAGTGATTTCCGCATATTCCCTAAAGTGTTCAGGTGGTAGTCTGAGCTCATTTGTTCTGAGAATGACCCATCCTTTTCTTTCTCCTTACAAATGTTTGGTTTTACTTTCTTGGTGACTAGAATCTGCAGCAGCTTCTGGACTTCAGGGTTGACAAATAGGGGGCTACCAGTCTTTTCCTGCTTGTCTATGGGCCCTACCGAGAATGGGGCCTCTGGTGGCTGGTGGGACAGGTGTTCTTGCCAAGCCTCACTCTCTGATGAGGTGAGGAAGAACAAGGCCTTGGTAGTCTTCCACCAGAAAGACAAGAACAAAATGGGATAGCACGTGAGGCCAAAACTCAAGATGTCTGCAATGGTAGATGCGAAAAAAGAGTTACCTGGAGATGAACTCTTTGCAACAGTGCCAAGGGTGATTCTGTTCAAGTTGGATGGGTCTTGATGTTCTGTTGACAGGGTGGAGGCCACAGGTAAAGAGCCCTGGGTTGGAGGAGCCAGGGCAGCTGATGGGCAAATGGCAGGAACAGCCTCTTCTGCAGGTTCCCCGCAGGGCTGGTGGGCTCCAGCAGGCTCTGCTTTGCACATCTCACAAAGGGGGTCTTGACAGGAGAGCTGATGGAAGCCGCCATTGTCACGGAACTTCTCCAGGTAGCTGCAGGACACATGAGGCACAAGCTGCAGCCAGGAGCCCCTAGGGCCTGGAGGGCGGGGCAGGGCAGGCAGATTTGGGCACCTGTGGCCCCCCGCCCTCCACGGCCCCCATGCTGTCTTCACAGTGCTCCTGCTGTCCCTCACCCCAGGGCTTTAGACATACGCTGTCCTCAGGGCTTCCCCTTGCATTTCTGGCCCAGGATCCCTGCAGAGCAGGTGTCACACCATAGGCTTGGGGTGGAAGAAGAACCCAGGAGAGAAGGGAAAGATTCTTTACGTATGCAGAAGTGAAATCAGGTCCCAAGCCACTTCCGCGTCTTCCAGGCAATATGCGAGATCTGGAAATCAGCAGAGTGGGTCATGATGGTGAAGGCAAGGGCCGAGGGGGTCTCACAGGAGCCTGAGTGCAGTGTCCCTTTAAGGGGACACCATTGGGAGATTGGAGCCCAAGCACCAGCGTCCAGGGCCACATGATCCCTGACAGTGATGGCAAAGCTCATGAAAGGATTTATCATTTACAAAGTACTTCCATATCCATTACCCCTTGCTTCCCTCACATCCTCCCTGTGGGGGACAATGGGCAGGGGTCACCTCACAGAGGAATCTGAGCAAAGTTAAACAACTTGTCCACGGTTGGACCTGTAGGTCCCACCTGCCAATCTAGGTGCTATTGGTCCACTGTAGCCCACACACCCCTGCTGGGCCGCACCCTTTTTCCAGGCCCCTTACCGCTTCATTGTACCCATGGAATCTGGGAAGTATCTGGATTCTGCTCTCCTTCCCAGGAGCCTCCCTGAGGGTTCTGTTTCTTGAGGGACAGGCCCTGCCACTGGCCTCCTGGCAGCCTATGGAGCTGGGCCCTCCGGGCTGGGAGAGATGGGGGCTAACACTCGGGGCACATGGGGATGAATGGCACAACTTACCTTCCCAAGCTCTGTTTTTCTTGTTATTCTTGCGTCTCTTCTTTGGCTCTGTTTGATGCTGAGAGACAGAAAAAACGAGGACCTGGGACCCAATTCTAACTCTCCCCTCTCTAGACGAGCCTCAGACACTCAGCGACCATACATAATATGACTTTCTACACTTAACTAACAGAGCTTTGTGGTTTTTCTTTCCTTTCACTCATTTTGAAAGAGGATAAAAATATTTTCTGTTTTCCGTCTCTGAAGAACATAAAGAAGGATTTTCAATGTGAGATTCACCCTGGATTTCTTTCGTCACTGATCCTCTGCTCAGGAAACACTCACATTCTCTGAACTACGGGTTGATCTGAGCTCCAACAGGTGGGTCTCTGCTTCCCGAGGCCAGGGCCACTTCAGCCCCTGCTCTGTGAGGCTGCAAGGCCTCAGCACTGCCAGCAGATCAGCCCTCATCCGAGAGACCTGTTCACAGCTGGTGATCCAGTGCTCATGGGCCTGTTGTCTGGCTGAGATTGAACTCGGTATCCAGTCCTCGCCCTCCGGTCACCGTGTGTGAGACTTGCCCTGGAGCCCTCTACCATACCTGGGCAACTGGTCTGAGATCTTTGGATAGAAATCCTAGTGTTCACTCTATCCCCTGCCCGGGCAGGCTTGTCCTTACAGGGATGATTTTCTATTCTTGGGAGTAGATGTCCTATTCTTTCCCATTTCAGGAGTGTCTGTAGTTGATTCAGAAAAGTGGAAATAAGAGTAGAAAAGAAGAGAGAATCAAGTGCTTGTGTGTCTGCCCCGGGATTCCTTACCTTCCTGATGTCTTCATGTTTCCTCGGAGGTGGTGAAGATACATTATTCTCGAGGTAGGGGAGTAACAGGACAAAGAGCCCCAGTCCACACAGAGAGCCGACGATGATGTCAGTCACACAGTGAGTGGGACAGGGGCCCAGAGTAGGATCAAAATGGCTTTTCAGAAAAAAGAGAGGATTCTCCATCATCTGAATCACACTGCTGCCCACAGGCAACTGAGCACAGGGTGTGCACTTGGTGACTAAAATACTAGGCTTAAATGGTAGAGCTGTGGTTTGGTCACAAAGGGCTCCTGAGGGTGTGGGAGGGAGTCATAGAGGAGGAGTCATAGAGGAGTCATGGCCCCTCCCCACGCATCCCCCCACAGCTGTATCCCTCCACCCTCATGGGTCTTCTAGACCTTAGTCAATGTTCTATTCATTCCACCTGGAAATCACATTTTTCCTGGTTCCTCAGATCTCTTGGGGATCTCGGCTTGAACCCACCATTTTCATAGCCTTTGAAACTCTGAAATTCCCCCAGGATTTTGGCTGTTTCCCAATGATTTAGACTCTCAGAATCTCCTTTGTTCACAATTCCATGGTTTTTTCATCTCGCATATTTACATTTAAGTTGTATCAATACGTTCTCAGCAAATTTCAGTTATACAATACAGTATTATCAACTCTGGTCACCATGTTGTACATTAGACCCTAAGACTTTCATCTCATACAAAGTTTGTACCCTGTTGCCACCCTCTCCTTATTTCCCCCAACCCTAGCCCTTGGCAAACACTCCTCTGTTTCTCTGAGTTTGACTTTTTTCTTTGTAGATTCTGCATATAGTTGATAATAGGCAGTGTTTGCCTATCTCTGTCTGGCTTTCTCTTAGCATGATGTCCTCTAGATTCATCCACATTGTTGCAAATAGGAACACCACTTTTCCCATATAATAAGTTTTTTTTTTTTTTTTTTTTTTTTTTTTTTTTTTTGCGTTATGTGGGCCTCTCACTGTTGTGGCCTCTCCCGTTGCGGAGCACAGGCTCCGGACGCACAGGCCCAGCGGCCATGGCTCACGGGCCCAGCCGCTCCGCGGCATGTGGGATCTTCCCAGACCGGGGCACGAACCCGTGTCCCCTGCATCGGCAGGCGGACTCTCAACCACTGCGCCACCAGGGAAGCCCCATAATAAGTTTTTTACTTTCATCAACCGAGAAATAGAACTTTTTTTATACTTATTTAATTTTGAATATTTAATTGGTTATAGTTTCCATCGACCTTTGCCAACTTCACTCAGAATAATTAACACAAAAATTCAAACTAATTATTATTATTTCAAATTGACAAAACCAAGTATAATAAAAAGATAAGTAATTAAACTTCTAAATGATATGTTTTGTGTTAGTAACCTTTTATACTTCTGAAGTTAGAAAAGCTTCACAAAGACTGTACACACACACACACACACACACACACACTCCGACAGATGAACGCAGTATATTCAAATCCAAAAATTAAGCATGTCCTCATTTTCTCTAAATCTTTTGTATATTGTCTTGACCACATTTCTTCTCACTCTGCCCCAAATAGACAGTCTCCATTCTCCAGAGTTTATAAACATGTGTGGAACATCCAGAAGTCAGAAATGGGTCAGGTGAGCTTAGGTTCTAATCTTTAGAGTAGGCACTGGGACTGGAGGACCAAGGCCTGGGTTAAAGTCATCTCCAGTAGCCTTTTCTGATATCCCTAGTGTGTTCTACACATATTCTCTTTTTCAGAATACACCTTGCCTTCCCCCTCCTACCCTACCCCCTCCAGACCCTGGAGCTTCGAGTCTTGCCTGTACCTTCTAGACAGGGCACTTTGAGTCTTATAGGAAATCCCCTATGACATCATTGGACATCCCTTTTGGCAGGTGGAATTGGGTATTCACTTAGGGATTGTACTTTTTCATCACTACCTGGTTAATTTTTCTTAATATGTGAACTATTTATTTGGCTCTACTGTCATGAATGTACATGTTCAAGAACACGTCTCTAGCATCTACTGTTTCTTTTATTACAGTCTCTTAACCCTTTATGATATTGTCACTGGGGCATGACAGTCCTCAGTGTGAACAGCTAGGGTACCTGAGGATCATGGAGGTCCTTAATTTAGACAAGTAGAATCGATGGAGATCATGGTGGGTCCTGGTTTCTGCTTCATTTGCACGGGGATTTACGGATGACTACTTGAGAGGGAGAAAATCCTGGAAGCCAGCGTCTTGGCGGGTGTTCTCTTCAGGAAACCCTGCAGCCTCTCATGGTGAGGATGGAGAGAGGTGCCCTGGTGGCTCTGGAGGGGGTGGGGACGAGGGGGTGTCCATGGAGCTTTGTATGTAGCAGAATCTTACTCTCCAGAGAATGGACTTGGCCAGAGTGCAATTCTGAAATCTCATCCCAGCTAGAGGAAATAAATTCTCCCCCAATGCAGCCTTCTCCCTCTTTCCTTTCTCATGTGATGCAGTGTGTTGGGGGAACGTATCAGCAGTGGATAGGGCTTCAAGGAAATGCTGCAGCCAAGGCAAGGAGTAGGGGCAGGGGAAAGAGCCATATCCCTGGGGAGAGTCAGAAACACTTGTGAAGGCCACACCCTCAAACAGAGGCCCACTAGAGACTGGGATTTACTGCAAGATTAGAGAATGTCTTCCCTACCCCACAGTTAACCATCACACCCGCTGACCTCCAGGACAGTTAAGAGTAGATCACCGCCAAAAGAACTGAAAGACACAGACTCAAGCTGAGCAACAGTACTTAGGGAAGCCCCAATGTCAAGATGAGAGACAAGGGACTTCCTTGGTGGTCCAGTGGTTAAGAATCTGTGCTCCCAATTCAGGGGGCCCAGGTTAGATCCCTGGTCTGCTAACCAGATCCTGAATGACGCAACTAAGACCAGGCTCAGCCAAATAAATAAATATTTTTTAAAAAAAGGAGAAACAAAAACAAGGACATTAGAGGAATTTGAAGTCTTTGGCACTTATGTTACCACAAACATTATAAACAGAACAACTGACAAAGATCAGAAAATTATATCTACATAAAGGAGGAACTTCCCAGGAGAAATGAATGCTGGTAAAATGAAATCCTTGAGTTTTCTGCTTCTTAATCAATCTACAAAGGAACAGTTATCAGCCCTGGTGGTCTAATGGATAGCATATAAGTCTTTTAAGGGCCAGTAGTAACAATGTGTTAAGGAATTATGGCACATGGATAAGTGAAATTAATGACAGCCACGTCACAAGAATGGGAGAAAAGAATTGGGAATACTATGTTATAAAGTTCCTGAACACATGAAGTGGTGTGGTGGTATTTCAAGGTGGGATTAGATTATTTAAAAAAATGCATATTGTAAACTCTAAGGAAACCATAAAAAATGTAAGAAGTATAACTTACACTCTTAAATGAGGAGATAAAATGGAAGCATTAGGGGAAACTGGGAACTGGGTACAAGGAACAGTCTGTACTATTTTTGCAACTTTGCTGTTATTCTAAAATTATTCCCAAAGTAGTAGCTGAATAGGCTCCTTAAGGGTACCTGCTTAATTATGAAACTCTGTCAAATAAATTAATGGTGCATCTCTTGCCCTCAGTTCCGAATTTTAGAAAGGTAAAAAATCCTGGAAAAATGAGCACATTTAAGTCAGTTTCTCCACCCCACTCCAGGTGATTCTCTCCACATTGTCCCTCATTTGGCTCTATAGATTATTTAGTTCTTTTTAGGATGCTAATACAGCTGTCACTCTAGCTACATATGCCCCATTAATGTATGTAAGAGAATATGCCCACATAGATTGCTGGATATATATGCCCTTATTCATGTTTTCCAAGACAAAAAATAAAAAAGTAAGAGGATTGATTTTATTCAGGCTTTTGCAATAAGAAGATCAGAATGTCTTGCAGGGTGGTTTTTGCCTTAGACTTTTTTAGGGAAAGTAGAAAAGTTACAGGTGGGGCTGATTTACAGTTGGAATTATTTTGCAATTAGGTGAAGTCTCAGTTAGATGAACAGGAAGGTTCATCTCTGTGTCTGGCTAGTTTTAGAAGGACAAACAGTTCTGAGCTCAGCTAATCATTTCACGAAACAAAGAAAGGGAAGTTGAGAGATCAGTGCCTGGTCTTATGAGCAGGTCAAGGCAAAAGGGGAAAAGTTGGTATTTCCGTGGTCACAGATAAACAAGGGAGTGATGTCCAGGTCTTAGGGGAATCCTGAGAAGGCCTGGGTAGCAAATCTTATCTTAAGTGGGGTGGTTCTTTGTGGTACACAAAAGCTGGAGGATTTCAGAAAACACAGGATAGGGTGATTTCTTAACTCTTGTTATTTTCTGAGATCAAAAATCACAGGTAAAATTCAAAACTGTTGGGCCTCAGTTTTGTTCATGACCAAGGAGTGTCATTCACACTTCTTGAACATCACAGAGAGAATCATAAACCTTTGAGTGGGTCAAATCTCGGTCTGAGGAATGATCTCCTGAAGACTCTTGTTTGGCGTTGTTCCTGCAAAATCATTTGAACAATTGTTGAGAAGAAGTGGAAAAGGTGAGCGTTTTAGAGTTCTGGAGATCAGGCGTCTTAAAAGAGGGATTCTAAAATGAAGAAGAGAAATATTAACCTAAAATATTATAGTAAGTTAACAGTCTGTACCCTCTCTTTTCCATGTGAAAATCAGAGGCAAAATCATGTCAACTTAAAATTATGTTTAGTAACTAATTTTCAGTATTTTATCTTATGTAAAAATGTATAGGTATCTAAAGAATACTATTATTTAACTCAGTTTAGCATAAGTCTAATGTTTTAAGTTACCTAAAGATCTTGGAAAGTATCTTCATACCACAAAGCATAAGCACTGTTAAGATAAGATTGGTTTGAATAATGATTCAATTTGGTTAAAGAAAAATTTACATATTTCATAATCTGAAACACCTGGTAGATACAATGCTCATTTATTCATTCAGAAAAATTTTATAAGTTTAGGAAGAGCATATCCAGGTAGAATAAAACTGTATGATGTTGAAAACATAGCTGTTTTTATTAAACCAATAATATTAAATGAGTCTTTTTTGACAAAGATTTGCCTTAATTATGTAAACTTGAATTTTAAAAACTTTTTAGTTAGTTTCCATAAGAATACTTTTTAAGCATATGAAAATCTCAGAAGTTCAGTTTCCTTAATTTCTGGTAATTTGAGAACTGTTCAATGTATGTGTGTTTATTTCTGTTTAAGCTAATCCAAACAGAATTCTCTTTAAGAAATTTCATAGTGCAATTTTGTAATACCATCCAAAGGTAGACACTTACTACACATTCATAGACAAAAATACATACAGACAGACACAGCTAGAGAGCTTCAAGTCTACAACTTTAGCCATGCGTTGGACAAAAGCACAGAAATACTAATACATGATCCCTGGGCCATATAAAAGAGTTAGCTTTCATCCTTGTCCCACCAATACTTGCAAAAGAGATCTTCAAGATTCCCTTCGTCCTGATGTGTAATCTGATGGATGCTGTGTAGTAAATTTTCAGCAAGTAACCAAGAAGAGACCAAGTGGCCATCTGGGTGTCTCCAAAATCCATCTGAGTGGCAAAACATCCAGCTTGTTTCCAATGAGATTTTTCAGCCTCAGGTATTAGCAGGCTGTTGTGCTGTAGGTTCCTTAAGTAGAGTTTCCCATGTCTAAAATAGATTGAGCAAGGGGAAGCATGTAGGTAGCAGAGGACAGATTTTCTTGGGTAGTGGCTCTGTTAACATATTATTTTCTTTTTTCTTTTTTTTTTCTTTTTCTTTTTTATTTTTTTATTTAAAAAATTTAATCAGTTATTCATATACATATGTTCCCATATCCCCTCCCTTTTGCGTCTCCCTCCCGCCCTCCCTATCCCACCCCTCCAGGTGGTCACAAAGCACCGAGCTGGACTCCCTGTGCTATGCAGCTGCTTCCCACTAGCTATCTACATTACGTTTGGTAGTGTATATATGTCCATGCCGCTCTTTCGCTTTGTCACAGCTTACCCTTCCCCCTCCCCATATCCTCAAGTCCATTCTCTAGTAGATCTGTGTCTTTATTCCTGTCTTACCCCTATGTTCTTCATGACATTTTTTTTTCTTAAATTCCATATATATGTGTCAGCATACAGTATTTGTCTTTCTCTTTCTCACTTACTTCACTCTGTATGACAGACTCTAGGTCCATCCACCTCATTACAAATAGCTCAATTTCATTTCCTTTTATGGCTGAGTAATATTCCATTGTATATATGTGCCACATCTTCTTTATCCATTCATCCGATGATGGACACTTAGGTTGTTTCCATCGCCGGGCTATTGTCAATAGGGCTGCTATGAACATTTTGGTACATGACTCTTTTTGAATTATGGTTTTCTCAGGGTATATGCCCAGTAGTGGGATTGCTGGGTCATATGGTAGTTCTATTTGTAGTTTTATAAGGAACCTCCATACCATTCTCCATAGTGGTTGTACCAATTCACATTCCCACCAGCAGTGCAAGAGTGTTCCCTTTTTTCCACACCCTCTCCAGGATTTATTTTTTCTAGATTTTTTGATGATGGCCATTCTGACTGGTGTGATATGATATCTCACTGTAGTTTTGATTTGCATTTCTCTAATGAGTAAAGATGTTGAGCATCCTTTCATGTGTTTGTTGGCAGTCTGTGTATCTTCTGTGGAGAAATGTCTATTTAGGTCTTCTGCCCATTTTTGGATTGGGTTGTTTGTTTTTTTGTTATTGAGCTGCATGAGCTGCTTATAAAATTTGGAGATTAATCCTTCGTCAGTTGCTTCATTTCCAAATATTTTCTCCCATTCTGAGGGTTGTCTTTTGGTCTTGGTTATGGTTTCCTTTGCTGTGCAAAAGCTTTTAAGTTTCATTAGGTCCCATGTGTTTATTTTTGTCTTTATTTCCATTACTCTAGGAGGTGGGTCAAAAAGGATCTTGCTGTGATTTATGTCATAGAGTGTTCTGCCTATGTTTTCCTCTAAGAGTTTGATAGTGTCTGGCCTTACATTTAGGTCTTTAATCCATTTTGAGCTTATTTTTGTGTATGGTGTTAGGGAGTGACCTAATCTCATACTTTAACATGTCCCTGTCCAGTTTTCCCAGCACCACTTATTGAAGAGACTGTCCTTTCTCCACTGTACATTGCGGCCTCCTTTATCAAAGATAAGGTGACCATATGTGCGTGGGTTAATCTCTGGGCTTTCTATCCTGTTCCATCGATCTATCTTTCTGTTTTTGTGCCAGTACCACACTTTCTTGATTACTGTAGCTTTGTAGTATAATCTGAAGTCAGGGAGCCTGATTCCTCCAGCTCCATTTTTCCTTCTCAAGATTGCTTTGTCTATTCGGGGTCTTTTGTGGTTCCATACAAATTGTGAAATTTTTTGTTCTAGTTCTGTGAAAAATGTCAGTGGTAGTTTGATAGGGATTGCATTGAATCGGTAGATTGCTTTGGGTAGTAGAGTCATTTTCACAATGTTGATTCTTCCAATCCAAGAACATGGTACGTCTCTCCATCTATTTGTATCATCTTTAAATTCTTTCAACACTGTCTTATAATTTTCTGCATACAGGTCTTTTGTCTCCTTAGGTAGGTTTGTTCCTAGATATTTTATTCTTTTTGTTGCAATGGTAAATGGGAGTGTTTCCTTGATTTCACTTTCAGATTTTTCATCATTAGTATATAGGAATGCCAGAGATTTCTGTGCGTTCATTTTGTATCCTGCTACTTTACCAAATTCATTGCTTAGCTCTAGTAGTTTTCTGGTAGCATCTTTAGGATTCTCTATGTATAGTATCATGTCATCTGCAAACAGTGACAGCTTTACTTCTTCTTTTCCGATTTGGATTCTTTTTATTTCCTTTTCTTCTGTGATTGCTGCGGCTAAAACTTCCAAAACTATGTTGAATAAGAGTGGTGAGAGTGGGCAACCTTGTCTTGCTCCTGATCTTAGTGGAAATGGTTTCCATTTTTCACCATTGAGGACGATGCTGACTGTGGGTTTGTCATATATGGCCTTTATTATGTTGAGGAAAGTTCCCTCTATGCCTACTTTCTGCAGGATTTTTATCATAAATGGGTGTTGAATTTTGTTGAAAACTTTCTCTGCATGTATTGAGATGACTATATGGTTTTTCTCTTTCAATTTGTTAGTATGGTGTATCACGTTGATTGATTTGTGTATATTGAAGAATCATTACATTCCTGGAATAAACCCCACTTGATCATGGTGTATGATCCTTTTAATGTGCTGTTGGATTCTGTTTGCTAGTATTTTGTTGAGGATTTTTGCATCTATGTTCATCAGTGATATTGGCCTGTAGATTTCTTCTTTGTGACATCCTTGTCTGATTTTGGTATCAAGGTGATGGTGGCCTCGTAGAATGAGTTTGGGTGTGTTCCTCCCTCTGCTATATTTTGGAAGAGTTTGAGAAGGATACGGGTTAGCTCTGCACTAAATGCTTGATAGAATTCGCCTGTGAAGCCATCTGGCCCTGGGCTTTTGTTTGTTGGAAGATTTTTTATCACAGTTTCAATTTCAGTGCTTGTGATTGGTCTGTTCATATTTTCTGTTTCTTCCTGATCCAGTCTTGGCAGGTTGTGAATTTCTATGGATTTGTCCATTTCTTCCAGGTTGTCCATTCTATTGGCATAGAGTTGCTTGTAATAATCTCTCATGATCTTTTGTATTTCTGCAGTGTCAGTTGTTACTTCTCCTTTTTCATTTCTAATTCTATTGATTTGAGTCTTCTCCCTTTTTTATCTTGATGAGTCTGGCTAAAGGTTTATCAATTTTGTTTATCTTCTCAAAGAACCAGCTTTCAGTTTTATTGATTTTTGCTATCATTTCCTTCATTTCATTTTTATTTATTTCTGATCTGATTTTTATGATTTCTTTCCTTCTGCTAACTTTGGGGCTTTTTTGTTCTTCTTTCTCTAATTGCTTTAGATGCAAGGTTAGGTTGTTTATTCGAGATGTTTCCTGTTTCTTAAGGTAGGATTGTATTGCTATAAACTTCCCTCTTAGAACTCTTTGCTTTTGCTGCATTCCATAGGTTTTGGGTCGTCGTGTCTCCATTGTCCTTTGTTTCTAGGTATTTTTTGATTTCCTGTTTGATTTCATCAGTGATCACTTCGTTATTAAGTAGTGTATTGTTTAGCCTCCATATGTTTATATTTTTTACAGATCTTTTCCTGTAATTGATATCTAGTCTCATAGTGTTGTGGTCGGAAAAGATACTTGATACGATTTCAATTTTCTTAAATTTACCAAGGCTTGATTTGTGACCCAAGATATGATCTATCCTGGAGGATGTTCCATGATCACTTGAGAAAAATGTATATTCTGTTGTTTTTCGATGGAATGTCCTATAAATATCAATTAAGTCCATCTTGTTTAATGTATCCTTTAAAACTTGTGTTTCCTTATTTATTTTCATTTTGGATGATCTGTCCATTGGTGAAAGTGGGGTGTGAAAGTGACCTTCTATGATTGTGTTACTGTCGATTTCCCCTTTTATGGCTGTTAATATTTGCCTTATGTATTGATGTGCTCCTATGTTGGGTGCATAAATATTTACAATTGTTATATCTTCTTCTTGGATCGATCCATTGATCATTATGTAGTGTCCTTCTTTGACTCTTGTATTAGTCTTTATTTTAAAGTCTATTTTGTCTGATATGAAAATTGCTACTCCTGCTTTCTTCTGATTTCCATTTGCATGGAATATCTTTTTCCATCCCCTCAGTTTCAGTCTGTATGTGTCCCTAGGTCTGAAGTGGGTCTCTTGTAGACAGCATATATACGGGTCTTGTTTTGTATCCATTCAGCCAGTCTGTGTCTTTTGATGGGAGCATTTAATCCATTTACATTTAAGTTAATTATTGATATGTATATTCCTATTCCCATTTTCTTAATTGTTTTGGGTTTGTTATTGTAGGTGTTTTCTTTCTCTTGTGTTTCTTGCCTCGAGAAATTCCTGTAGCATTTATTGTAAAGCTGGTTTGGTGTTGCTGAACTCTCTCAGCTTTTGCTTGTCTGTAAACATTTTAATTTCTCCATCAAATCTGAATGAGATCCTTGCTGGGTAGAGTAATCTTGGTTGTAGGTTTTTCTCCTTCATCACTTTAAATATGTCCTGCCAATCCCTTCTGGCTTGCAGAGTTTCTGCTGAAAGTTCAGCTGTTAACCTTGTTGGGATTCCCTTTTGTGTTATTTGTTGATTTTCCCTTGCTCCTTTTAATATTTTGTCTGTGCATTTAATTTTTGATAATTTGATTAATATGTGTCTTGGCATGTTTCTTCTTGGATTTATCCTGTGTGGGACTCTCTGTGCTTCCTGGACTTGATTGACTATTTCCTTTCCCATATTAGGGAAATTTTCAACTATAATCTCTTCAAATATTTTCTCAGTCCCTTTCTTTTTCTCTTCTTCTTCTGGGACCCCTATAATTGGAATGTTGGTGCCTTTAATGTTGTCCCAGAGGTCTCTGAAGCTGTCCTCAGTTCTTTTCATTCTTTTTTCTTTATTCTGCTCTGCAGTACTTATTCCCACTATTTTATCTTCTGGGTCACTTATCTGTTCTTCTGCCTCAGTTATTCTGCTATTGATTCCTTCTAGAGTATTTTTAATTTCATTTATTGTGTTGTTCATCATTGGTTGTTTTCTCTTTAGTTCTTCTAGGTCCTTGTTAAATGTTTCTTGCATTTTCTGTATTCTATTGCCAAGATATTTGATCATCTTTACTTTCATTTTTCTGAATTCTTTTTCAGGTAGGTTGCCTATTTCCTCTTCATTTGTTAGGTCTAGTGGGTTTTTACCTTGCTCCTTCATCTGCTGTGTGTTTTTCTGTCTTCTCATTTTGCTTATCTTACTGTGTGTGGGGTCTCCTTTTAGCGGGCTGAAGATTCATAGTTCCTCTTGTTTTTGGTGTCTGTCCCCAGTGGCTAAGCTTGGTTCAGTGGGTTGTGTAGGCTTCCTGGTGGAGGGGACTAGTGCCTGTGTCCTGGTGGATGAGACTGGATTTTGTCTTTCTGGTGGGCAGTTCCACGTCCTGTGGTGTGTTTTTGGGTGTCTGTGGTCTTGTTACGATTTTAGGCAGCCTCTCTTCTAATGGGTGGTGTTGTGCTCCTGTCTTGCTAGTTGTTTGACATAGGGTGTCCAGCAGTGTAGCTTGCTGGTGGTTGAGTGAAGCTGGGTCTTGGCACTGAGATGGAGATCTCTGGGAGATTTTCACCGTTTGATATTATGTGGATCTGGGAGGTCTCTTGTGGACCAGTGTCCTGAATTTGGCTGTCACACCTCAGAGGCACAGCACTGATTCCTGGCTGGAGCACCAAGAGCCTTTCATCTACACGGCCCAGAATAAAATGGAGAAAAAATAGAAAGAAAGAAAGAGGATAACATAAAATAAAGGAACATAAAATACAATACAGTTATTAAAATAAAATAATTATTAAGAAAATAATTTTAATAAGTAAAAAAAAAGAAAAAAGATGGACAGAATCCTAGGACAAATGCTGAAAGCAAAGCTCTACAGACACAATCTCACTTAGAAGCATATACATACACACTCACAAAAAGAGGAAAAGGGTAAAAAATAATATATCTTGCTCCCAAAGTCAACCTCCTCAATTGAGGATGATTCGTTGTCTATTCAGGTATTCTACAGATGCAGGGTACATCAAGTTGACTGTGAATATTTAATCCACTGCTCCTGAGGCTGCTGGGAAAAATTTCCCTTTCTCTTCTTTGTTTGCACAGCTCCCAGGGTTCACCTTTGGATTTGGCCTCGCCTCTGCATGTAGGCCGCCTGAGAGCATCTGTTCTTCGCTCAGACAGGACGGGGTTAAAGGAGCAGCTGATTTGGCAGCTCAGGCTCACTCAGGCTGTGTGGAGGGAGGGGTACAGATGTGGAGTGAACCTGCGGTGGTAGAAGCCGGCGTGACTTTGCACCAGCCTAAGGCGTGCTGTGTGTTCTCCCCTGGAAGTTGTCCCTCGATCACGGGACCTAGCGGTTGCGGGCTGCACAGGACCCCGAGAGGGGAGGTGTGGAGAGTGTCCTGTGCTTGAACGTAGGCTTCTTGGTGGCCGCAGCAGCAGCCTTAGCATCTCATGCCCATATCTGGTTTCCACACTGATAGCTGCGGCTCACGCCCGTCTATGGAGCTCGTTTAAACTGTGCTCCTAATCCCCTCTCCTCGTGCACCAGGTAACAGAGATGGAAGAAAAAGTCTCTTGCCTCTTCGGCAGGTGCAGACATTTCCCCGGACTCCTTCCCGGCTAGCCGGGGTGCACTAACCCCCGGCAGGCTGTGTTCACGACGCCAACCCCAGTCTTCTCCCTGCGCTCTGACTGAAGCCCGAGCCTCAGCTCCCAGCCCCGCCCGCCGCGGCGGGTGAGCAGACAAGCCTCTCGGGCTGGTGAGTGCTGGTCGGCACCGACCTCTGTGCGGGAATCTCTTTGCTTTGCCCTCTGCACCCCTGTGGCTGCATCCTTCTCCGCGGCTCCGAAGCTCCCACCCCGCCGCCACCTGCAGTCACCGCCCGCGTAGGGGCTTCTAGTGGGTGGAAACCTTTCCTCCTTCACGGCTCCCTCCCACTGGTGCAGGTCCCATCGCTATTCTTTTGTCTCTGTTTATTCTTTTTTCTTTTGCCCTACCCAGGTACGTGGGGAGTTTCTTGCCTTTTGGGAGGTCTGGGGTCTTCTGCCAGCATTCAGTGGGTGTTCTATAGGAGCAGTTCCACGTGTAGATGTATTTCTGATGTATCTGTGGGGAGGAAGGTGATCTCCGTGTCTGACTCTTCTGCCATCTTCTCAAATCTCCACAATAGTTCTTGTGTTGTAACAATTAGATCAGTCCAAAAGGGAGATAGTGAATTCCTTATTCTGTGAATTTAAGAAAAGGCTTTTTCTTTTCCTCCAGGAGTCATAGATGTTGTATTGAATATAAGCTTTAGCTGGAACATCAAGCCAATGCTT
The DNA here is from genome assembly GCF_949752795.1 of Hyperoodon ampullatus. NCBI lineage: Eukaryota > Metazoa > Chordata > Mammalia > Artiodactyla > Ziphiidae > Hyperoodon > Hyperoodon ampullatus. The sequence continues at coordinate 102,256,245 of NC_136919.1, forward strand.
TTCACATTTTCTTTTAATGTTTGTGTTCAGTGTTTTTAATCGGGATCGGTATGGAGCTTCACTCATGGTAGATCTGCAGTATTTCTTTATTTCTGCTGTGAATTCACAGCATTTATGTTTATCGATGGTTCTTGATTCATGGGATGCTTATTATTTTCATGTAATAAAAAACAGATATTAGGCACTTTATGTATGTTGCATCTGGGTAATTCCCACCTGCATTGTTCATCATCAATGCAAGTGTCACATTACCTGAGATACCTTCTCCAGCTCTCTCAGTCAGAGCAACTGGATGCCTTCTCTGTTGCCTTTAGAACTTTGGGAAATTCATACATACACAGAGATCTAATAGGCACACACACATCTATACATATAAACATGCATGTATATGAATATATATCGACCCATGTAAATATTTTACTTAATCTTTCTTTCAATAAGTTTATTCATGTTTGTGTGAATTTTAACAACAATAACAGAACCCTACGGGGTTAAGCATACCATAGGCAGACTTTAAACAGAGTGTGAATATCTTAAAATTAACATACTATAAAGATGGAAAATATTATATGAAAATTGAACAAAGCAACTTGATCATTCCAGAATAAATGCTTAAGAATTATGTGACTTCCATAATACAACTAAATAACACTTTCATATATGTACAATAACGTTTTCTGTTTCTCTAAAAGAAAAAAACAGGATTACATGGCTTCCAATAAATGTGTCCCTTGGCTCTTTTGTTTTTCGAGTTAAGTTTTATTTGGAGCAAAATGAGCACTTCAGACCGAGAGACTGCATTTCAGACAGCTCTGAGCAACTGCTCTGAGGAGGTAAGCAGGGAAACCAGGTTATATAGAAGTTTTGTAACAAAGGGCAGGTAGTCCGAACATCAAAAGATTATTGTTAATTAAGGAAAACCAGATATCTCAAGTTAAGGAATTCAGTGCTTTTCTGTCTGAATCACGTGACTATACTATGCACACCACAACTTTTAGCCAAGCTATCAAATCCATATTAGGGCTTTGTTTGCTTCCTTGATTGTTTATATATCCATAGCTATTTCCGTGTTCTTGCCAAATTCCAGCTTGTGTTACACTTACATTTCTTTCAGACTTTTGATTAGTATTACTGTGTCGTTAAAAATAACTCAATTTCAGCTTTTCTACCAAAAGCTGAAATTGAGTTATTGTTGACGGCACGGTCAACAATTTTGCTCCACTCATCAAGCAAACTGGACTATTCACATTTTACTCCACTCATCAAGCAAACTGGACTATTCACATTAGCCCCAGAATTTCCTCCACACATTAGCTAATGTCATGCTCTCTGTCGCACGAACCCCTGTGCTTCTCTGCCCATTAAAATCATACCCACATTTAAAGGTTGGCCTAAATGTCACTTCTTCCAGGTAGCTATCCTCTTATTGCCCTACCTGAAAATGAGATTCTTGTTTTTAACTTCTCTGGCATTGGAGACATACCTCTTTCAAGGCATGTATTATATGGCATGCTTACTTCTCCTAAAATTCTCTTGAAATCATGGATTGGACTGGGTTTATCTCTGTGCCTATGGCACCCTGCAGAGAGTCGATGCAGGCTCAGAGTGCTGGACAAGCTGGAGAAAAGGCCCCTGAACTGCACCAGAGAGCAGGTGAAAGATCTAAGAGAAAGTGTGAGAACCCTCTGACCCAGGCATTCTAGGCAGATCTTCAACTAACAAGTTGATCTCAAGTCATTGTCACTGCCCATCATTTATCACTGGTGCACTTAAAGAAATGTATCCATACCATCTCAACGGGCAAAATGGTGCTAGGAAAATGCATCTTTAGCTGATAAATTTGAGTTTTTACTTCAGATACAAGGATCACACACATTACACACAGATCTATTTTTTTTCATTTCTAACACACATGAATATTAAAGAGAGATACACTTTATGAGTGCTTGTTGTCACCAAAGAAATTAGTGGGCAAAACTGAAAACAGCAGAGATGCTCTGAGTGTCCTTATTCTAGACTTTATTGAATTTTAAAAGATTCTAAGGCTCAAACTAGTCCAGTAGAGGCCAAGACATATACAACTAAAAATCTCATTGGGTACATACTCTATTGAGTAAGCATGGCAAGTGGTGAAAATACACCACCTTACATTCATTTGGAGGTCAGTCCCATACCATCATATGAATTCTTTAGCAATTTAGAACATTTGGGTCAGATTGTTTATTTGCTGCATAGGAAAAGAGAGGATCTGGACAGAGAAGAGATCTTGATTAGAATATGTTGGAAGTCCTTTCAAGTCCAAGTTTTGAAATTCCCATTTGAATGATTGGAAGAATAGCTTATTTTCATGACAGAGCTCTTTCCTTGGAACCAAATTCCACAGCTCGGATACAGAGCAGAAAGGAACAGCCCAGGCCCACCCACTTTAGAACCTGGTGGTGGTGATCTGGTCTCTGATTAGCAAAGTAGCTGAGGCAACAGGCTACAGTTATGGCAACTCTTGGCTTCCTGAAGATTTCCACAAATGAAGGATGAAAACGGGGGTGATACTGCAGGGCTGCTGTGTATGGCAGTGCATGCTTTTCATTGTACAGTCTGTGCATCGATATTGCAGCAGCTCTGGACAGAGCTGGGTAAAGGAATATTTACTTGTTTCTTCATCATCATGCATCCTCAGACCTGGAGAATGTGAAGCAAATTTTCAAGAGGTAAAGTTTACTACATCCAAAGAACAAGTGAATAATGTTCTCAGAAATTGTACCCAGATGAAGAGGTGGAATTACTGTACACTGCTCCTACTGAGTAGTGTATTAAACTGACGACATATTTTAGTCTCTTTGGTGGAAAATCATGACCCATTAAAGGATTTCTGCCCATAAGTATTACTTCTTTTGTGCTTTATATTTTGTCTGTTTCATTTATTTATTTACTTATTTACTGATTTATGGCTGTGTTGGGTCTTCATTGCTGCATGCAGGGCTTTCTCTAGTTAAGGCAAGGGTGGGGCTACTCTTCTTTGCTGTGCACGGGCTTCTCATTGTAGTGTCTCCTCTTGTTGCAGAGCATGGAATATAGGTGTGTAGGCTTCAGTAATTGTGGTATGTGTGGTCAGCAGTTATGGCCCATGGTCTTAGTAGTTCCGTGGCATGTGGGATCTTCCCAGACCAGGGATCAAACCCGTGTACCCTGCATTGGCATGTAGATTCTTAACCCCTGCACCACCAGAGAAGTCCCCTTTTGTGCTTTCTTAACCTCAGTTCACTATAAAATTAGACAGATGTTCAGAGAGAAAATTAAGCACTGATATCAGATTGAAGCATTTAGTGTATTTCAAATGAAATACATAGATAATGCTGCCTATTCATGTATGTCCAAGTTGAAAAACAAGTGATTTGAAGGAGGTTAGCCCCATTTTATGCTGGAGAAATTCTACACCTAAAACAAATTCAGCTCTATTTATCCTGATTCAAACAGAAAACATTTAGTTATATACAAATACTCATATATGTAAGGTTGTCGAGAAAATCCTTAGGTGTATTCATCCAATGTAGAAAAAGCTCTGGAGATCACATACGTATCCAGAGACCATACATAATGTAACCCACAAGAAAGATCTTCAGCTACATATCTAGTCTTCCCATGAGATATTAAATTATCTCTTTATACAAACAAAGTTAGTTTTTCATGATTTATGTAAATAAGTTAAGCATGCAAATGGTATTCAAAATACGTTTATACATATGCATAATAGAAAATTTTAAATTGAAAATGGTTAATCAATTTTATAAGGAAAATTAAATATGATAAAAATAAGAATATAGTATAATTTTTGAAGCAAAATATTGTTGTCTGTACCATTTTTATTTTAGATATTTTTAGTTTTTAGTGAAGTCACTATAGTTTGTCAATGACTTTTTGGAAATTAGAAAATATTTTCATTTATTTACAGTCACTAGGCCACCGTTACTCAGGTATCTCTAAAGGGAAAGAAAATCTTTATTTTAATTCTGGGAGGAGGAATAAGACCTTGGTCAAGGCTGAAGTTGGTAATTCAGAGTTCCCCTTTTTGCATAACCGACATTTCGTAGTTCCTATTTCTGAGTGATCAGGTTATAAAGATTCTCAGACTTCTCCCTGTCCCTCCTTATTTCTGTCATCAACCATTTCCCCTCCCTTATTGTTTATCTTAAATTGCATGGCCTCTACCAGGCTGCTGGTCTTTCCAGTGGACCTTAGTCCCTGGGCTTCCTTCTCCCCCTCCATGTCTCTCCTCACATTTCACACTGCAGGGCACAGGTGCAGATTCACACCCAGACATACCTTCACACCACACTAACACTTCAAAAATTTTAAAAATAGGATATTAAAAAAAATGACCCTTGGTGTTTTACAGGCTCAAAAAACCAGGCTTATTTTACCATTTATTTATATATTTCCTCTATGGTGGAGTTCCTATACAAATATTTTGCCAATTTCCTTACTGGACTTTTTCTTCTATTGCTGAGCTGCAAGTCTTCTTTACCTATCCTGAATATAAACCCTATGTACAATATATGTTTTACAAGTATTTGCTTTCAGTCTGTGACTTGTCTTTTTAATTCCTTAACTGTGTATTTTGAAGAGCAAAAGCTTTTAAATTTAAAAAAATCTAGTTTATTAATATGTTGTGTCCTATATATCAATAAAAATTTTATGAGTCTATATTAAAACTCAGAACTACAAATATCTTCTCATATTTTTTATACAAGTTTTATAGTTTTAGCTCTTCCATTCAGGTCTATAATCCATTCTGATTTAATCTTCATATATGCTTTGAGGTAAGAGTCAAAGATCATTTTATTTCATATGTATATCTAATTATTCTAGCACCATTTATTGAAAATATGTCTTTCCCCTTTGAATCCCTTTGGCACATTTTTTGAAAATCAACGACCCTCCCTTTATGTAAGGATTTAATTCTGGACTCTATTTTCTTTCAGTGAGTTACATATCCTTCTTTACACGTCTCATACTGACATGATTATACTAAGTCAAAATCAGTTGGGGTAACATCCCCAACTTTGTTCTTATTCATCACAATTGTTTTGAACTAACATCTTAAAAATATTGTTTTCTAGGCTATTTTGGCCCTATTTCTGCCATATACATTTTGAAATATTCTTGCCAGTTAAGTAAGTACCACCTTTGGGATTTTTATTAGAATTGTATTTAGACACATTTGAGGAAAACTGATATTCTGTTAATAATGTCTTGGGGCTTATCCAATGATTTTCAATAAAATTTGAAAATGTTCTTCCATAAAGGACATAAACACATATTCGTTTAGATTTATTCTTGGGCATTATATATTTCTGTAAATGATGTCTTCATGTTTCCTAATAATGTGTTGCTGTGATATGTAACTGCAGTCGATTTTTAGGGTAATATTCTTAAATCCTGCAAACATGCTAAACTGTCTTTGAAATTCAAAACTTTGTTTAGAGTTTTGTTTCCATGTTGACAACTATTTGATCTACTGCTAATAATGATTTTGTTTCCTCCTTGATATTTCTTATACATGATAGTTTCCTTTCTTGTCTTACTACTTTAGCTAGGCTTCCTAGCACAACGCTGACCTGAGCAGTGACAGTGGGCATTCTTTTCCTGTTCCCAATTTTAAAAGAAATGGTTTAAACCCTTCACCTTCCAATATGATGTTTATTTTGCTTTGTTTTTTGACTTTTTTCTTTATCAAGTTAAAATAAGTATCTTTTCATTTCTCGTCTGCTGAGGTTTATGTTGTTGTTCTGTTTACTATGAAAAGGTGTTAAATGGTGTCATGTGCCGTTTTCTGTAAATACTGGGATAATCAAAAGTATCATGTCTCTTTTAATCTATGAACAGTGGCTTACACTAATAATTTCTAAAAGTTTTATCATTTTTATTCCTGAGGCAATCCTTGTTTTTGTCTTTCATTGGGTGTTGATTCTTCTTAAATATTCTGCACACCACACCACACCCCATCCTCAGCATCCACTTCCAGAGAACCCAACCAGTGACAATGGTTGATTATTGCTTTTTAGGACAGTTTCAAGCCACCTGGTTATGACATTCTTAAATACCCCTAATCCTACTGGGTTCCAAACTTCTTGCCTGACACTCCCTCTTCTGCCACCTTATAATCTTACCTATAGGTATATCCAGGTTAAACATTACATTTTCCACAAAATCTCTTTTTAGTCCCCCTCAAGTTCCTTATTGCAATGACCTTCCACTCTGCTCACAAAGTTCTTTGTTGTGATATGTAAGTTAAATTTATTAAGTAATAAAAATCAAATAAAATTTTAATTAGCATAAATTTGCTGTCAAGTTTTTAGAGACTAGAGAAAATAGATAGCAGAGTGTCTGGACATAGAAGGGAACAAAGCAAATAACGAATGAGAAATTAGGCATCTAAAGTAGAAAACATATTTACAGACTAATCCATGATGGTTCATACCCAATGGCCTGTAGTGTCAAAACAAGTCATGTGGCCAAGTTAATTGGGATAGCAGGACAAGTAGGAGTGGTGTGTTAGAACTAAGAATATGTTCACAACTACATCTCTGAGGATGATTACGTCTCCTTCCGCCTCACTGTAAAAATGTGTGTTAAGTAATTCCACTGAGTAAAACGTAGGATTTCATACTCCATTGGGATGTCAGTAATTAGCATAGACACGACCTAATTTCTCCCCAGTGATATTTCTTTAATAATCCTGATTCCATAATCTGTGTCATTTCTTGTGGCTTAGCATGGCCCTCACTCTGGGGCTCTACACCTTAGGCCGAATTGGTTTTGCTGGATGTTTTTAAGAAGAGGAAACACAGAAGATAACATAAGAACACTAAGTGACTTGCAGAGAGCACAAAAGGGAAAAAAAGCACAGGAAAGGCAGTTGGAATGCATGACACTGCAGACCAGAGCTCTACTGTTGCTTCTTACCCTACTTTGAGACTTCTTTGACTGTAAACATTACACTTTACTCTACTGGCTGACTCTGCCATTTTCTTTAGGAATTATGAAGCAAAGAAAAACAAATACTTATACAGTGTGGTCCTATCTCTTTTGTTAGTCACCTTGTCTTGCAATTCTTCCCAAACCCTATGACTAGTCATTTTGAAAACTTTTATTATTGCCTAATGCACTGTTATATTTTTGTTGCTGTTGATTTCCTCTCCCCACTCTGTGATTTCTAGTGTGTCTTCTAGGAATACCTATTCTTTTCAACTGGTGAAGTTGCACTGCAATGTTTGGACCAAGACGTGCATGGCCTCACCTGAAATACTTTCTCCAACTCCCTCAAGCCAGAGCAAGTGACCACCTCTTCCAGCTGCCCTTACGATTTTCTGCAGACATTTAAGTTTTCTTTGGTACACTGTTAATTTCCATTTTCCCCAATTCGTCTTTGCTATCACCCCTCTCCACTTCAGCATCTAACATGGGGTAATGCATATGGCCGAAAATAATGGGGGCTGAGTAAATCAGTAAGAAAATAAATGAATACTTAATGATACCAAAGCACACTTCCAAAATGATATATTCATTACAAATCAAAATCTCTCTTTCACATTCCTTAGTAGATAGTATTTCTTCTTATTTATTTCAAGGAAAGAGTGAAGACGTTACTCTTCGAAGGCTTTTGATCTATCTTTTAATTTGTATCAAGGATGCAGGGTGCCCTTAGACTTTTATAAGCATAGTATTCCCTTGTCATCAACAATAACTCAATTTCAGCTTTCCTGATTCCATAAGAAATATTATTCTAAAGTATTACTGTGTCATCAACAATAACTCAATTTCAGCTTTTGGTAGAAAAGCTGAAATTGAGTTATTGTTAACGACACAGTAATACTATTCAAAAGTCTTAAAGAAATGTAAGTGTAACACAAGCTGGAACTTGGCAAGAACATGGAAATAGCTATGGATATATAAACAATCAAGGAAGCAAACAAAGCCCTAATATGGATTTGATAGCTTGGTCAAAAGTTGTGGTGTGCATAGTATAGTCACGTGATTCAGACAGAAAAGCACTGAATTCCTTAACTTGAGATATCTGGTTTTCCTTAATTAACAATAATCTTTTGATGTTTGGACTACCTGCCCTTTGTCACAAAACTTCTTTATAACCTGGTTCCCCTCCTTGCCTCCTCGGAGCAGCTTCTCAGAGCTGTCTGAAATACTGTCTCTCGGTCTGCAGTGCTCATTTTGCTCCAAATAAAACTTAACTCGAAAAACAGAAGAGCAAAGGGACACATTTATTGGAAGCCATGTAATCCTGTTTTTTCTTGTAGAGAAACAGAAAACGTTATTGTACATATATGAAAGTGTTATTTAGTTGTATTATGGAAGTCACATAATTCTTAAGCATTTATTCTGGAATGATCAAATTGCTTTGTTCAATTTTCATATAATATTTTCCATCTTTATAGTGTGTTAATTTTAAGATATTCACACTCTGCTTTAAAGTCTGCCTATGGTATGCTTAACCCCATAGGGTTCTGTTATTGTTGTTAAAAATCACACAAATATGAAAAAACTTATTGAAAGAAAAGTAAAACATTTACATAGGTGGATATATATACATGTACATGCAAGTGTATATGTATAGATGTGTGTGTGCCTATTAGATCTCTGTGTATGTATGAATTTCCCAAAGTTCTAAAGGCAACAGAGAAGGCATCCAGTTGCTCTGACTGAGAGAGCTGGAGAAGGTATTTCAGGTAATGTGACACTTGCATTGATGATAAACAATGCAGGTGGGAATTACCCAGATGCAATATACATAAAGTGCCTAATATCTGATTTTTATTACGTGAAAATAATAAGCATCCCATGAATCAAGAAACATCGATAAACATAAATGCCGTAAATTCACAGCAGAAATAAAGAAATACTGCAGATCTACCATGAGTGAGGCTCCATACCGATCCCGATTAAAAACACCGAACACAAACATTAAAAGAAAATGTGAAAAGCATTGGCTTGATGTTCCAGCTAAAGCTTATATTCAATACAACATCTATGACTCCTGGAGGAAAAGAAAAAGCCTTTTCTTAAATTCACAGAATAAGGAATTCACTATCTCCGTTTTGGACTGATCTAATTGTTACAACACAAGAACTATTGTGGAGATGTGAGAAGATGGCGGAAGAATAAGACACGGAGATCACCTTCCTCCCCACAGATACATCAGAAATACATCTACACGTGGAATTGCTCCTATAGAACACCCACTGAATGCTGGCAGAAGACCTCAGACCTCCCAAAAGGCAAGAAACTCCCCACGTACCTGGGTAGGGCAAAAGAAAAAAGAATAAACAGAGACAAAAGAATAGCGATGGGACCTGCACCAGTGGGAGGGAGCCGTGAAGGAGGAAAGGTTTCCACACGCTAGAAGCCCCTTAGTGAGTGGTGACTGCAGGTGGCGGAGGGGGGGAGTTTCGGAGCCGTGGAGAAGAGTGCAGCCACAGGGGTGCAGAGGGCAAAGCAAGAGATTCCCGCACAGAGGATTGGTGCTGACCAGAACTCACCAAACCGAGAGGCTTGTCTGCTCACCCGCCGGGGCGGGCGGGGCTGGAAGCTGAGGCTCGGGCTTCGGTCAGAGCGCAGGGAGAGGACTGGGCTTGGCGGCGTGAACACAGCCTGCAGGGGGTTAGTGCACCCTGGCTAGCCAGGAGGGAGTCCAGGGAAAAGTCTCCACCTGCCAAAGAGGCAAGAGACTTTTTCTTCCCTCTTTGTTACCTGGTGTGCGAGGAGAGGGGATTAAGAGCACTGCTTAAAGGAGCTACAGAGACGGGCGTGAGCCGCATCTATCAGTGTGGAAACCAGAGATGGGCATGAGACACTAAGGCTGCTTCTGCGGCCACCAAGAATCCTAGGTTCGAGCACAGGACACTCTCCACCCCTCCCCTCCCGGGAACCTGTGCAGCCTGCCACCGCTAGGGTCCCATGATCGAGGGACAACTTCCCGGGGAGAACGCACGGCGCGCCTTAGGCTGGTGCAACGTCACGCCGGCCTCGGCCGCCGCAGGCTCACTCCGCATCTGTACCGCTCCCTCTCTGCAGCCTGAGTGAGCCAGAGCTGCCAAATCAGCTGCTCCTTTAACCCCGTCCTGTCTGAGCGAAGAACAGACGCTCTCAGGCGACCTACATGCAGAGGCAGGGCCGAATCCAAAGGTGAATCCCGGGAGCTGTGCGAACAAAGAAGAGAAAGGGAAATTTCTCCCAGCAGCCTCAGGAGCAGCGGATTAAATATCCACAGTCAACTTGATGTACCGTGCATCTTTAGAACACCTGAATAGACAACGAATCATCCTCAATTGAGGAGATGGACATTGGGAGCAAGATGTATTATTTCTTCCCCTTTTCCTCTTTTTGTGAGTGTGTATGTATATGCTTCTATGTGAGATTGTGTCTGTAGAGATTTGCTTTCACCATTTGTCCTAGGGTTCTGTCCTTTTTTTTCTTTTTTTACTTATTAAAATTATTTTCTTAATAATGTTTTTTTATTTTAATAACTGTATTGTATTTTAACTTACTTTACTTTATTTTATCCTCTTTCTTTCTTTCTATTTTTTCTCCATTTTATTCTGAGCCGTGTAGATGAAAGGCTCTTGGTGCTCCAGCCAGGAGTCAGTGCTGTGCCTCTGAGGTGGGAGAGCCAAATTCAGGACACTGGTCCACAAGAGACCTCCCAGCTCCATGTAATATCAAATGTCGAAAATCTCCCAGAGATCTCCATCTCAATGCCAAGACCCAGCTTCACTCACCCACCAGCAAGCTACACTGCTGGACACCCTATTTCAAACAACTAGCAAGACAGGAGCACAACCCCACCCATTAGAAGAGAGACTGCCTAAAATCATAGCAAGACCACAGACACCCAAAAACACACCACAGGACGTGGAACTGCCCACCAGAAAGACAAGATCCAGTCTCATCCGCCAGGACACAGGCACTAGTCCGCTCCACCAGGAAGCCTACACAACCCACTGAACCAAGCTTAGCCACTGGGGACAGACACCAAAAACAAGAGGAACTATGCACCTTCAGCCCGCTAAACGGAGACCCCACACACAGTAAGATAAGCAAAATGAGAAGACAGAAAAACACACAGCAGATGAAGGAGCAAGGTGAAAACCCACCAGACCTAACAAATGAAGAGGAAATAGGCAACCTACCTGTAAAAGAATTCAGAAAAATGAAAGTAAAGATGATCAAATATCTTGGCAATAGAATACAGAAAATACAAGAAACATTTAACAAGGACCTAGAAGAACTAAAGAGAACACAACCAATGATGAACAACAAAATAAATGAAATTAAAAATAATCTAGAAGGAATCAATAGCAGAATAACTGAGGCAGAAGAACAGATAAGTGACCCAGAAGATAAAATAGTGGGAATAAGTACTGCAGAGCAGAATAAAGAAAAAAGAATGAAAAGAACTGAGGACAGCTTCAGAGACCTCTGGGACAACATTAAAGGCACCAACATTCCAATTATAGGGGTCCCAGAAGAAGAAGAGAAAAAGAAAGGGACTGAGAAAATATTTGAAGAGATTATAGTTGAAAATTTCCCTAATATGGGAAAGGAAATAGTCAATCAAGTCCAGGAAGCACAGAGAGTCCCACACAGGATAAATCCAAGAAGAAACATGCCAAGACACATATTAATCAAATTATCAAAAATTAAATGCACAGACAAAATATTAAAAGGAGCAAGGGAAAATCAACAAATAACACAAAAGGGAATCCCAACAAGGTTAACAGCTGAACTTTCAGCAGAAACTCTGCAAGCCAGAAGGGATTGGCAGGACATATTTAAAGTGATGAAGGAGAAAAACCTACAACCAAGATTACTCTACCCAGCAAGGATCTCATTCAGATTTGATGGAGAAATTAAAATGTTTACAGACAAGCAAAAGCTGAGAGAGGTCAGCAACACCAAACCAGCTTTACAATAAATGCTACAGGAATTTCTCGAGGCAAGAAACACAAGAGAAAGAAAACACCTACAATAACAAACCCAAAACAATTAAGAAAATGGGAGTAGGTATGTACATATCAATAATTAACTTAAATGTAAATGGATTAAATGCTCCCATCAAAAGACACAGACTGGCTGAATGGATACAAAAACAAGACCCGTATATATGCTGTCTACAAGAGACCCACTTCAGACCTAGGGACACATACAGACTGAAAGTGAGGGGATGGAAAAACATATTCCATGCAAATGGAAATCAGAAGAAAGCTGGAGTAGCAATTTTCATATCAGACAAAATAGACTTTAAAATAAAGACTATTACAAGAGTCAAAGAAGGACACTACATAATGATCAATGGATCGATCCAAGAAGAAGATATAACAATTGTAAATATTTATGCACCGAACATAGGAGCACATCAATACATAAGGCAAATACTAACAGCCATAAAAGGGGAAATCGACAGGAACACAATCATAGTAGGGGACTTTCACACCCCACTTTCACCAGTGGACAGATCATCCAAAATGAAAAGAAATAAGGAAACACAAGTTTTAAATGATACATTAAACAAGATGGACTTAATTGATATTTATACGACATTCCATCCAAAAACAACAGAATACACATTTTTCTCAAGTGCTCATGGAACATCCTCCAGGATAGATCATATCTTGGGTCACAAATCAAGCCTTGGTAAATTTAAGAAAATTGAAATTGTATCAAGTATCTTTTCCGACCACAACACTATGAGACTAGATATCAATTACAGGAAAAGATCTGTAAAAAATATAAACATATGGAGGCTAAACAATACACTACTTAATAACGAAGTGATCACTGATGAAATCAAACAGGAAATCAAAAAATACCTAGAAACAAAGGACAATGGAGACACGACGACCCAAAACCTATGGAATGCAGCAAAAGCAAAGAGTTCTAAGAGGGAAATTTATAGCAATACAATCCTACCTTAAGAAACAGGAAACATCTCGAATAAACAACCTAACCTTGCATCTAAAGCAATTAGAGAAAGAAGAACAAAAAAACCCCAAAGTTAGCAGAAAGAAAGAAATCATAAAAATCAGATCAGAAATAAATAAAAATGAAATGAAGGAAATGATAGCAAAAATCAATAAAACTGAAAGCTGGTTCTTTGAGAAGATAAACAAAATTGATAAACCATTAGCCAGACTCATCAAGATAAAAAAGGGAGAAGTCTCTAATCAATAGAATTAGAAATGAAAAAGGAGAAGTAACAACTGACACTGCAGAAATACAAAAGATCATGAGAGATTATTACAAGCAACTCTATGCCAATAGAATGGACAACCTGGAAGAAATGGACAAATCCATAGAAATGCATAACCTGCCAAGACTGGATCAGGAAGAAACAGAAAATATGAACAGACCAATCACAAGCACTGAAATTGAAACTGTGATAAAAAATCTTCCAACAAACAAAAGCCCAGGGCCAGATGGCTTCACAGGCGAATTCTATCAAGCATTTAGAGCAGAGCTAACACCTATCCTGCTCAAACTCTTCCAAAATATAGCAGAGGGAGGAACACACCCAAACTCATTCTACGAGGCCACCATCACCTTGATACCAAAATCAGACAAGGATGTCACAAAGAAAGAAAACTACAGGCCAATATCACTGATGAACATAGATGCAAAAATCCTCAACAAAATACTAGCAAACAGAATCCAACAGCACATTAAAAGGATCATACACCATGATCAAGTGGGGTTTATTCCAGGAATGTAATGATTCTTCAATATACACAAATCAATCAACGTGATACACCATACTAACAAATTGAAAGAGAAAAACCATATAGTCCTCTCAATAGATGCAGAGAAAGCTCTCGACAAAATTCAAGACCCATTTATGATAAAAAACCCTGCAGAAAGTAGGCATAGAGGGAACTTTCCTCAACATAATAAAGGCCATATATGATAAACCCACAGCCAGCATCGTCCTCAAAGGTGAAAAACGGAAACCATTTCCACTAAGATCAGGAACAAGACAAGGTTGCCCACTCTCACCACTCTTATTCAACATAGTTTTGGAAGATTTAGCCACAGCAATCAGAGAAGAAAAGGAAATAAAAGGAATCCAAATTGAAAAAGAAGAGGTAAAGCTGTCACTGTTTGCAGATGACATGATACTATACATAGAGAATCCTAAAGATGCTACCAGAAAACTACTAGAGCTAATCAATGAATTTGGTAAAGTAGCAGGATACAAAATGAACGCACAGAAATCTCTGGCATTCCTATATACTAATGATGAAAAATCTGAAAGTGAAATCAAGGAAACACTCCCATTTACCATTGCAACAAAAAGAATAAAATATCTAGGAACAAACCTACCTATGGAGACAAAAGAACTGTATGCAGAAAATTATAAGACACTGATGAAAGAAATTAAAGATGATACAAATAGATGGAGAGACGTACCATGTTCTTGGATTGGAAGAATCAACATTGTGAAAATGACTCTACTACCCAAAGCAATCTACTGATTCAATGCAATCCCTATCAAACTACCACTGACATTTTTCACAGAACTAGAGCAAAAAATTTCACAATTTGTATGGAAACACAAAAGACCCCGAATAGCCAAAGCAATCTTGAGAACGAAAAATGGAGCTGGAGGAATCAGGCTCCCTGAATTCAGACAATACGACAAAGCTACAGTAATCAAGATAGTGTGGTACTGGCACCAAAACAGAAAGATAGATCGATGGAACAGGATAGAAAGCCCAGAGATTAACCCACGCACATATGGTCACCTTATCTTTGATAAAGGAGGCTGGAATGTACAGTGGAGAAAGGACAGTCTCTTCAATAAGTGGTGCTGGGGAAACTGGACAGGGACATGTAAAAGTATGAGATTAGGTCACTCCCTAACACCATACACAAAAATATGCTCAAAATGGATTAAAGACCTAAATGTAAGGCCAGACGCTATCAAACTCTTAGAGGAAAACATAGGCAGAACACTCTATGACATAAATCACAGCAAGATCCTTTTTGACCCACCTCCTAGAGTAATGGAAATAAAGACAAAAATAAACACATGGGACCTAATGAAACTTAAAAGCTTTTGCACAGCAAAGGAAACCATAACCAAGACCAAAAGACAACCCTCAGAATGGGAGAAAATATTTGCAAATGAAGCAACTGACGAAGGATTAATCTCCAAAATTTATAAGCAGCTCATGCAGCTCAATAACAAAAAAAAACAAACAACCCAATCCAAAAATGGGCAGAAGACCTAAATAGACATTTCTCCACAGAAGATACACAGACTGCCAACAAACACATGAAAGGATGCTCAACATCTTTACTCATTAGAGAAATGCAAATCAAAACTACAGTGAGATATCATATCACACCAATCAGAATGGCCATCATCAAAAAATCTAGAAACAATAAATGTTGGAGAGGGTGTGGAAAAAAGGGAACACTCTTGCACTGCTGGTGGGAATGTGAATTGGTACAGCCACTATGGAGAACGGTATGGAGGTTCCTTATATAACTACAAATAGAACTACCATATGACCCAGCAATCCCACTACTGGGCATATACCCTGAGAAAACCATAATTCAAAAAGAATCATGTACCAAAATGTTCATAGCAGCCCTATTTACAATAGCCCGGAGATGGAAACAACCTAAGTGTCCATCATCGGATGAATGGATAAAGAAGATGTGGCACATATATACAATGGAATATTACTCAGCCATAAAAGGAAATGAAATTGAGCTATTTGTAATGAGGTGGATGGACCTAGAGTCTGTCATACAGAGTGAAGTAAGTGAGAAAGAGAAAGACAAATACTGTATGCTGATACATATATATGGAATTTAAAAAAAAAATGTCATGAAGAACATAGGGGTAAGACAGGAATAAAGACACAGATCTACTAGAGAATGGACTTGAGGATATGGGGAGGGGGAAGGGTAAGCTGTGACAAAGCGAAAGAGCGGCATGGACATATATATACTATGAAACGTAATGTAGATAACTAGTGGGAAGCAGCCGCATAGCACAGGGAGACCAGCTCGGTGCTTTGTGACCACCTGGAGAGTTGGGATAGGGAGGGCGGGAGGGAGACGCAAAAGGGAGGGGATATGGGAACATATGTATATGTATAACTGATTAAATTTTTTAAATAAAAAAATAAAAAAGAAAAAGAAAAAAAAAAGAAAAAAGAAAAAAAAATGTTAACAGAGCCACTTCCCAAGAAAATCTGTCCTCTGCTACCTACATGCTTCCCCTTGCTCAATCTTTTTTAGACATGGGAAACTCTACTTAAGGAACCTACAGCACAGCAGCCTGCTAATACCTGAGGCTGAAAAAATCTCATTGGAATCAAGCTGGATGTTTTGCCACTCAGATGGATTTTGGAGACACCCAGATGGCCACTTGGTGTCTTCTTGGCTACTTGATGAAAATTTACTACACAGCATCCATCAGATTACACATCAGGACGAAGGGAATCTTGAAGATCTCTTTTGCAAGTATCGGTGGGACAAGGATGAAAGCTAACTCTTTTATATGGCCCAGGGATCATGTATTAGTATTTCTGTGCTTTTGTCCAACGCATGGCTAAAGTTGTAGACTTGAAGTTCTCTAGCTGTGTCTGTCTGTATGTATTTTTGTCTATGAATGCGTAGTAAGTGTCTACCTTTGGATGGTATTACAAAATTGCACTATGAAATTTCTTAAAGAGAATTCTGTTTGGATTAGCTTAAACAGAAACAAACACACATAAATTGAAGAGTTCTCAAATTACCAGAAATTAAGGAAACTGAACTTCTGAGATTTTCATATGCTTAAAAAGTATTCTTATGGAAACTAACTAAAAAGTTTTTAAAATTCAAGTTTACATAATTAAGGCAAATCTTTGTCAAAAAAGACTCGTTTAATATTATTGGTTTAATAAAAACAGCTATGTTTTCAACATCATACATTTTTATTCTACCTGGATATGCTCTTCCTAAACTTATAAAATTTTTCTGCTTGAATAAACGAGCATTGTATCTACCAGGTGTTTCAGATTATGAAAAATGTAAATTTTTCTTTAACCAAATTGAATCATTATTCAAACCAATCCTATCTTAACAGTACTTATGCTTTGTGGTATGAAGATACTTTCCAAGATCTTTAGGTAACTTAAAACATTAGACTTATGCGAAACTGAGTTAAATAATAGTATTCTTTACATACCTATACATTTTTACATAAGATAAAATACTGAAAATTAGTTACTAAACATAATTTTAAGTTGACATGATTTTGCCTCTGATTTTCACATGGAAAAGAGAGGGTACAGACTTTTTACTTACTATAATATTTTAGGTTAATATTTCTCTTCTTCATTTTAGAATCCCTCTTTTAAGACGCCTGATCTCCAGAACTGTAAAACGCTCACCTTTTCCACTTCTTCTCAACAATTGTTCAAATGATTTTGCAGGAACAACGCCAAAAAAGAGTCTTCAGGAGATTATTCCTTAGACCCAGATTTGACCCACTCAAAGGTTTATGACTGTCTCTGTGATGTTCAAGAAGTGTGAATGACACTCCTTGGTCAAGAACAAAACTGAGGCCCAACAGTTTTGAATTTTACCTGTGATTTGTGATCTCAGAAAATAGCAAGAGTTAAGAAATCACCCTATCCTCTGTTTCCTGAAATCCTCCACCTTTTGTGTACCACAAAGAACCACCCCACTTAAGATAAGATTTGCTACCCAGGCCTTCTCAGGATTCCCCTAAGACCTGGACATCACTCCCTTGTTTATCTGTGACCACGGAAATACCAACTTTTCCCCTTTTGCCTTGACCTGCTCATAAGACCAGGCACTGATCTCTCAACTTCCCTTTCTTTGTTTCGTGAAATGATTAGCTGAGCTCAGAACTGTTTGTCCTTCTAAAACTAGCCAGACACAGAGATGAACCTTCCTGTTCATCTAACTGAGACTTCACCTAATTGCAAAATAATTCCAACTGTAAATCAGCCCCACCTGTAACTTTTCTACTTTCCCTAAAAAAGTCTAAGGCAAAAACCACCCTGCAAGACATTCTGATCTTCTTATTGCAAAAGCCTGAATAAAATCAATCCTCTTACTTTTTTATTTTTTGTCTTGGAAAACATGAATAAGGGCATATATATCCAGCAATCTATGTGGGCATATTCTCTTACATACATTAATGGGGCATATGTAGCTAGAGTGACAGCTGTATTAGCATCCTAAAAAGAACTAAATAATCTATAGAGCCAAATGAGGGACAATGTGGAGAGAATCACCTGGAGTGGGGTGGAGAAACTGACTTAAATGTGCTCATTTTTCCAGGATTTTTTACCTTTCTAAAATTCGGAACTGAGGGCAAGAGATGCACCATTAATTTATTTGACAGAGTTTCATAATTAAGCAGGTACCCTTAAGGAGCCTATTCAGCTACTACTTTGGGAATAATTTTAGAATAACAGCAAAGTTGCAAAAATAGTACAGACTGTTCCTTGTACCCAGTTCCCAGTTTCCCCTAATGCTTCCATTTTATCTCCTCATTTAAGAGTGTAAGTTATACTTCTTACATTTTTTATGGTTTCCTTAGAGTTTACAATATGCATTTTTTAAAATAATCTAATCCCACCTTGAAATACCACCACACCACTTCATGGGTTCAGGAACTTTATAACATAGTATTCCCAATTCTTTTCTCCCATTCTTGTGACGTGGCTGTCATTAATTTCACTTATCCATGTGCCATAATTCCTTAACACATTGTTACTACTGGCCCTTAAAACACTTATATGCTATCCATTAGGCCACCAGGGCTGATAACAGTTCTTTTGTAGATTGATTAAGAAGCAGAAAACTCAAGGATTTCATTTTACCAGCATTCATTTCTCCTGGGAAGTTCCTCCTTTATGTAGATATAATTTTCTGATCTTTGTCAGTTGTTCTGTTTTTAATGTTTGTGGTAACATAAGTGCCAAAGACTTCAAATTCCTCTAATGTCCTTGTTTTTGTTTCTCCTTTTATTTAAAAAAAAATATTTATTTATTTGTCTGAGCCAGGTCTTAGTTGCATCATTCAGGATCTGGTTCCCTGACCAGGGATCAAACCTGCGCCCCCTGAATTGGGAGCACAGATTCTTAACCACTGGACCACCAAGGAAGTCCCTTGTCTCTCATCTTGACGTTGGGGCTTCCCTAAGTACTGTTGCTCAGCTTGAGTCTGTGTCTTTCAGTTCTTTTGGCGGTGATCTACTCTTAACTGTCCTGGAGGCCTGCGGGTGTGATGGTAAACTGTGGGGGAGAGAAGACATTCTCTAATCTTGCAGTAAATCCCAGTCTCTAGTGGGCCTCTGTTTGAGGGTGTGGCCTTCACAAGTGTTTCTGACTCTCCCCAGGGATATGGCTCTTTCCCCTGCCCCT
Source organism: Hyperoodon ampullatus (assembly GCF_949752795.1). Taxonomy (NCBI): domain Eukaryota; kingdom Metazoa; phylum Chordata; class Mammalia; order Artiodactyla; family Ziphiidae; genus Hyperoodon; species Hyperoodon ampullatus. The sequence goes on from NC_136919.1 coordinate 102,275,711, forward strand.
ACTCCTTGCCTTGGCTGCAGCATTTCCTTGAAGCCCTATCCCCTGCTGATATGTTCCCCCAACACACTGCATCACATGAAAAAGGAAAGAGGGAGAAGGCTGCATTGGGGGAGAATTTATTTCCTCTAGCTGGGATGAGATTTCAGAATTGCACTCTGGCCAAGTCCATTCTCTGGAGAGTAAGATTCTGCTACATACAAAGCTCCATGGACACCCCCTCGTCCCCACCCCCTCCAGAGCCACCCGGGCACCTCTCTCCATCCTCACCATGAGAGGCTGCAGGGGTTCCTGAAGGGAACACCCGCCAAGACGCTGGCTTCCAGGATTTTCTCCCTCTCAACTAGTCATCCGTAAGTCCCCGTGCAAATGAAGCAGAAACCAGGACCCACCATGATCTCAATCGATTCTACTTGTCTAAATTAGGGACCTCCATGCTCCTCAGGTACCCTAGCTGTTCACACTGAGGACTGTCATGCCCCAGTGACAATATCATAAAGGGTGAAGAGACTGTAATAAAAGCAACAGTAGATGCTAGAGACGTGTTCTTGAACATGTACATTCATGACAATAGAGCCAAATAAATAGTTCACATATTAAGAAAAATTAACCAGGTAGTGATGAAAAAGTACAATGCCTAAGTGAATACCCAATTCCACCTGCCAAAAGGGATGTCCAATGATGTCATAGGGGATTTCCTATAAGACTCAAAGTGCCCTGTCTAGAAGGTACAGGCAAGACTCGAAGCTCCAGGGTCTGGAGGGGGTAGGGTAGGAGGGGGAAGGCAAGGTGTATTCTGAAAAAGAGAATATGTGTAGAACACACTAGGGATATCAGAAAAGGCTACTGTAGATGACTTTAACCCAGGCCTTGGTCCTCCAGTCCCAGTGCCTACTCTAAAGATTAGAACCTAAGCACACCTGACCCATTTCTGACTTCTGGGTGTTCCACACATGTTTCTAAACTCTGGAGAATGGAGACTGTCTATTTGGGACAGAGTGAGAAGAAATGTGGTCAAGACAATATACAAAAGATTTAGAGAAAATGAGGAGATGCTTAATTTTTGGATTTGAATATACTGCGTTCGTCTGTCGGAGTGTGTGTGTGTGTGTGTCTGTGTGTACAGTCTTTGTGAAGCTTTTCTAACTTCAAAAGTATAAAAGTTTACTAACACAAAACATATCATTTAGAAGTTTAATTACTTATCTTTTTATTATACTTGGTTTTGTCAATTTGAAATAATAATAATTAGTTTGAATTTTTGTGTTAATTATTCTGAGTGAAGTTGGCAAAGGTGGATGGAAACTATAACCAATTAAATATTCAAAATTAAATAAGTATAAAAAAAGTTCTATTTCTCGGTTGATGAAAGTAAAAACTTATTATATGGGAAAAGTGGTGTTCCTATTTGCAACAATGTGGATGAATCTAGAGGACATCATGCTAAGAGAAAGCCAGACAGAGACAGGCAAACACTGCCTATTATCAACTATATGCAGAATCTACAAAGAAAAAAGTCAAACTCAGAGAAACAGAGGAGTGTTTGCCAAGGGCTAGGGTTGGGGGAAATAAGGAGAGGGTGGCAACAGGGTACAAACTTTGTATGAGATGAAAGTCTTAGGGTCTAATGTACAACATGGTGACCAGAGTTGATAATACTGTATTGTATAACTGAAATTTGCTGAGAACGTATTGATACAACTTAAATGTAAATATGCGAGATGAAAAAACCATGGAATTGTGAACAAAGGAGATTCTGAGAGTCTAAATCATTGGGAAACAGCCAAAATCCTGGGGGAATTTCAGAGTTTCAAAGGCTATGAAAATGGTGGGTTCAAGCCGAGATCCCCAAGAGATCTGAGGAACCAGGAAAAATGTGATTTCCAGGTGGAATGAATAGAACATTGACTAAGGTCTAGAAGACCCATGAGGGTGGAGGGATACAGCTGTGGGGGGATGCGTGGGGAGGGGCCATGACTCCTCTATGACTCCTCCTCTATGACTCCCTCCCACACCCTCAGGAGCCCTTTGTGACCAAACCACAGCTCTACCATTTAAGCCTAGTATTTTAGTCACCAAGTGCACACCCTGTGCTCAGTTGCCTGTGGGCAGCAGTGTGATTCAGATGATGGAGAATCCTCTCTTTTTTCTGAAAAGCCATTTTGATCCTACTCTGGGCCCCTGTCCCACTCACTGTGTGACTGACATCATCGTCGGCTCTCTGTGTGGACTGGGGCTCTTTGTCCTGTTACTCCCCTACCTCGAGAATAATGTATCTTCACCACCTCCTAGGAAACATGAAGACATCAGGAAGATAAGGAACCCCGGGGCCAGACACACAAGCACTTGATTCTCTCTTCTTTTCTACTCTTATTTCCACTTTTCTGAATCAACTACAGACACTCCTGAAATGGGAAAGAATAGGACATCTACTCCCAAGAATAGAACATCATCCCTGTAAGGACAAGCCAGCCCTGGCAGGGGATAGAGTGAACACTAGGATTTCTATCCAAAGAGCTCAGACGAGTTGCCCAGGTATGGTAGAGGGCTCCAGGGCAAGTCTCACACACGGTGACCGGAGGGCGAGGACTGGATACCGAGTTCAATCTCAGCCAGACAACAGGGCCATGAGCACTGGATCACCAGCTGTGAACAGGTGTCTCGGATGAGGGCTGATCTGCTGGCAGTGCTGAGGCCCTGGCATCCTCACAGAGCAGGGGCTGAAGTGGCCCTTGCTTCAGGAAGAAGAGACCCACCTGTTGGAGCTCAGATCAACCCGTAGTTCAGAGAATGTGAGTGTTTCCTGAGCAGAGGATCAGTGACGAAAGAAATCCATGGAGAATCTCACATTGAAAATCCTTCTTTATGTTCTTCAGAGACGGAAAACAGAAAATATTTTTATCCTCTTTCAAAATGAGTGAAAGGAAAGAAAAACCACAAAGCTCTGTTAGTTAAATGTAGAAAGTCATATTATGTATGGTCGCTGAGTGTCTGAGGCTCGTCTAGAGAGGGGAGAGTTAGAATTGGGTCCCAGGTCCTCGTTTTTTCTGTCTCTCAGCATCAAATAGAGCCGAAGATGAGACGCAAGAATAACGAGAAAAACGGAGCTTGGGAAGGTAAGTTGTGCCATTCATCCCCATGTGCCCCGAGTGTTAGCCCCCATCTCTCCCAGCCCTGAGGGCCCAGCTCCATAGGCTCCTAGGAGGCCAGTGGCAGGGCCTGTCCCTCAAGTATCAGAGCCCTCAGTGAGGCTCCTGGGAAGGAGAGCAGAACCCAGATACTTCCCAGATTCCATGGGCACAATGAAGCGTTATGGGGCCTGGAAAAAGGGTGCGGCCCAGCAGGGGTTTGTGGGCTACAGTGGACCAATAGCACCTAGATTGGCAGGTGGGACTTACAGGTCCAACCGTGGTCAAGTTGTTTAACTTTGCTCAGATTCCTCTGTGGGCTGACCCCTGCCCATTGTCCCCCACAGGGAGGATGTGAGGGAAGCAAGGGGTAATGGATATGGAAGTACTTTGTAAATGATAAATCCTTTCATGAGCTTTGCCATCACTGTCAGGGATCATGTGGCCCTGGACGCTGGTGCTTGGGCTCCAATCTCCCAATGGTGTCCTCTTAAAGGGACACTGCACTCAGGCTCCTGTGAGACCCCCTCGGCCCTTGCCTTCACCATCATGACCCACTCTGCTGATTTCCAGATCTTGAATATTGCCTGGAAGATGCGGAAGTGGCTTGGGACCTGATTTCACTTCTGCATAGGTAAAGAATCTTTCCCTTCTCTCCTGGGTTCTTCTTCCACCCCAAGCCTATGGTGTGACACCTGGGCTGCAGGGAACCTGGGCCTGAAATGCGAGGGGAAGCCCTGAGGACAGCGTATGTCTAAAGCCCTGGGGTGTGGTACAGCAGGAGCACTGTCAAGACAGCATGGGGTCCGTGGAGGGCGGTGGGCCACAGGGCCCACCCCTGCATGCCCTGCCCAGCCCTCCGGGCCCTGGGGGCTCCTGGCTGCATCTTGTGCCTCATGTCTCCTGCAGCTACCTGGAGAAGTTCCGTGACAACGGCGGCTTCCATCAGCTCTCCTGTCAAGACCCCCTTTGTGAGATGTGCAAAGCAGAGCCTGCTGGCGCCCAACAGCCCTGCGGGGAACCTGCAGAAAAGGCTGTTCCTGCCATTTGCCCATCAGCTTCCCTGGCTCCTCCAACCCAGGGCTCTTTACCTGTGGCCTCCACCCTGTCAACAGAACATCAAGACCCATCCAACTTGAACAGAACCACCCTTGGCACTGTTGCAAATTGTTCATCTCCAGGTAACTCTTCTTTCGCATCCACCATTGCCGACATCTTGAGTCTTGGCCTCGCATGCTATCCCATTTTGTTCTTCTCCTTCTGGTGGAAGACTACCAAGGCCTTCTTCTTCCTCACCTCATCAGAGAGTGAGGCCTGGCAAGAACACCTGTCCCAACAGCCACCAGGGGCCCCATTCTCGGTAGGGCCCCCAGACAAGCAGGCAAAGACTGGTAGCCCCCCATTTGTCAACCGTGAAGTCCAGAAGCTGCTGCAGATTCTAATCACCAAGAAAGTAAAACCAAACATTTGTAAGGAGAAAGAAAAGGATGGGTCATTCTCAGAACAAATGAGCTCAGACGACCACCTGAACACTTTAGGGAATATGCGGAAATCACTGGGTGCTGAGCAGGACAACACAAACCCTCAATTTTTCTGGAACATGAAAGACAAAACAGAGCAGCGACCCGGTCCATGGCAGCTCTTACACTCCGAGGTCTTGAGGGACCACTTGGAACAGAAATACAGCCAGCTCTACTGGGGTCTCCCCTCTATGCACAGCGAATCCCTGGTGGCTACTAGGAGTTCCTCTCAACAGCAGGCACCCTTTGTTTCATTCAGTGGAGTTTCTAATGGCATTCCACTTTCAATTCAACCTAGAATAACTTTAGGTCCTACCCAGGCCCCAGTCTTGCCCTGCCTGGGTGTCCCACTCCAGCCTTGCGCTCAAAACTTGCCTCCCTGCCAGCCCACACCTCTGTCTCAGATCCAGGCCCAACCCTACCGCCCATCTTCTCTCCCATTCAGACCACCTTATTCTCCACCCCAGATGAGTACCTGTGGACTAGGTTGTCCTACATTTCAGAAAAACCCACTAAATTTTATCCCAACTGAAACTCAATGTCTAAAATGCCCCTTGTTGCAGAAGCAACTGAAAAGTGGGGCGCCTTCACCCTCTGTGGTCAAAAGATCTCAGAAAGCCTTTAGCCAACTCATTCTCAACCTTCCCCAAGAGAGGGGGCACTCTCAGGCCCAAAGGTCAGTTTCCATTCATCATGAGGACTTAATTGGCCCTGATCTGCAGAAGCAACATCTTCAAAAGAGGCTCATCAAAGATGAAACCAAGAGGGGCCTGGCCCTCAGTATCCACCTGTCTCTGTTTCTGGAATTGAGCTCCCCTCAGTGCCATTTTTTAAGGGCTTATCAGGCACAGGGCAAGCAGGGACCCTGGCAGCCCTCTGCTTTTACAGGCAAAAGGAGACTGGACCGACAGAAGATAAGGTCCAGATGCCCTAGGAGATCCCACAGGAAAGGTCAAATGCATTTCCAACCAGGGAAGGATTTTGTCAAGGGTCTAAGGCCTTGTCTGAGGAGGATCGCAAAAGTTTCCTCCAGGGCCCGGCTCCCAGTGAAGTTTCTGCACAGAAACTCTGAAAAGAAGTCAGAAAGATACTTGATGACACCCTTGAAGAGTGACTCTGGACACTATTTACCCAGTAGCCCAGAGGAGAATCATCTAGAAAAAAAACTTGAAAGGACATTTGAGCACAATGTTAAAGCATATTAGTAAGGTTCGATACCTGTGATTGTGCATCAATCCTGGCTTGTTGCCAAATGTGCTTTTTCTAAGCCCCACCCTCACAAGGAACTCAGAAATCTAGCAGACTTGAAGCATTGGAAACCCTGTGTAGACTCCTCCCATGAGCTTTCCTTCCTCAGTCCAAGGATTCGGCACATGCTGGAAACACATGTTATAAGGTGGCAGGTAAGCCACAGGTGGGGCTTACCCAACCAGGCCTTTGAGCCCATAAATCTCAAGCCATGTGGGGCTCAACCCTTGTCCTCTCCAAGGTCCACCTTTCCCCCTCTGCCACCTGTCAATCTGGGGCACACTCAAAAGCCGACTTTCCTAATAAGTTCTCTGGAAAACCTCAGCCCCATCAGGGAATGAAAGTGATAGATAACAAAAGCAACAGTTCCCACCCTGGCGAGTTCCCACCCTGTTCCCTCACCTGAGCATAGAGAAATCCAGAGGGCTGGCTTCCTTGGTGGTGCAGTGGTTGAGAGTCCGCCTGCCGATGCAGGGCACGGGGGTTCGTGCCCCAGTCCGGGAAGATCCCACATGCCGTGGAGCGGCAGAGCCCATGAGCCGTGGCCGCTGAGCCTGTGTGTCGGTAGCCTGTGCTCCAAAACGGGAGAGGCCACAGCAGTGAGAGGCCCGCGTACCGCCAAAAGAAAAAAAAAAAAAAAAAGAAATCCAGAGGGCCTGAGGAAAGACTTCACCTGGTGACAGTTATGGGCCCTCAGAGGCCCCTCTGACTGGACACGAGGGCAAACTGCCTTATCAGATGCCCACAGTCAACCGCATGGGCAGAGGCTGGGAGAATGGGACTGTCTGGGGTTTCCATCCACTAGGAAAACCCTGTCACCACCAACAAAGTCAGTTGCCCAACATCCAAAGGAGCCATGCCTTAAAACACAGGTGGCTCAAGGCCGTGCCACTGGTGAGCTCCTTCAAGACTCTCACACTGAAGTGCTCCTTCTTGCACACATCTTGGCTTCTCACCAGTCTCTTTCCAGTTCCCAGAGGGAACATGTTATTGAGGATGCGCCAGCTTTCCAGGTGGTGCCATATGACCTCAGCGTGAGTGAACAGAGCAGCCAGCGGCAGCAGAAATTCAAAAAATCAATACTTAAGGATTCATTTCAAAGCCAGAGTGAGATGTCTGCCCCAAGTGACGAGTGGAGGGGCTGTAAGAAGCTCCAACCTGGAAAGCATGAAGAAATGAAGAGCCAGAGGGAGATGCTCGCATCTGCTGAGGGGTGGAGGGTTTTCACGAAGCCCCAACCAGGAGAGCATGAAGACACAAAAAGCCAGAGCAAGATGCCTGCCCCAGCTGAGGAGTGGAGGTGCGTTAGGAGACTCCAACCAGGAGAACGTGAAGAAACGAGAAACAACCAGGGACAACAGGAACCCAGGAAACCAAAAGTCAGGGACCCGTGGAAGGGCCAGTTTGCCTCGACTGATGAGAGGGAGGACAACTGAAGGCCCAAACCGGAAGAGTATAAAGAAAGGTCTTCAGGACTAAAGGCTTCTCAAGCAAGTGGGATGAGCCAAACTTCTCAGGTCAGGGAAAGAGGAGAGTCCCTTGGGAGCAAACACCCCCAGCTCTCGCCAGGGAAGAGAGAGCTTTCACCAGAAAGCCCAAAAAGATTGCGGCACTTTCTGCAGTATATTAGACACGATAAAAAAGGCAAAGGAATAGAAGAATCCCTTCAAAAAGGCAAGCCTGCATCAGCCACTGCTCACCACCAGAAACCAATCAAAGGCAAATTGGGTGTAGAGAGCAGGGCTATTGATCCTTGTGTGATTGGAAGAGCTGTTGGACAGGTCCTAGGAGAGAAACTGGGGCCTCGCCAAGGACTCTGTGCCTCAGAGCTAAATCAGCACCCAGGACAGTTCCAGGTCCCAGCATAGGGGCATTCCCACTAACACAGGGTTCTCTCTTTTTCAGAACAGAGAGTGTTGAAAGATACAGCTTACAGTCACCCAGCCAGCCCCAGGGACCACAGCTACGTTAAGAAGAGCAGGCATACCAGAGGCAGCGGCGACAAGTTAGCCTGCCCACCCAGGGAACTGCAGTCCCTAGTCTGACTTGCCAGCATAGACCAAGGGTAGCAGGTGACTCAGGCCACCTGTGTCATTACCCCAACATGTCCTCAAAAATGTGTTCCTTCTGGCCAACCAGAGTGTGCTTCTCATGCCTTTCCTGGCACGAAAGTAGTGCCGAAAGAAGTTCAGTTCATGTAAAGAAAACCTGCTTCTTCTCATGTTAATAAATCGTCTATGTGCTAATGGCTTCTTCCTACCACAATTTTTATTGTTTCCCAAGACACATGTTTTTTCTCATGAGAGGTGGTGGCCTCTGTCTGTGCCCTGCTGGGGGGAAGGGAAGGGGTCAGGGTCCACTCTTCCCAGGTGCCTGCTCTGGCTTCCACATGGGAGAGGGCCATGGAGGTAGGCTGGTCCCAGCGTGGACTACGCATCCTCACCTCAATTCTCTCACTGCACTTAAGTTTCCATAATAGCAGCATTACAGAAACAAGAGGCAGCATTCAGGATGTGTCAAGGTGAACTAAACCTAAAGACCTCCCCCTTGTCAGGATCTGGCTCAGTCCTCTCCTGCTCTCTCTCTACCTGGAACTTGTGGGACTGTAGGGGAGGAGTTTGCAGAGGCTGAATTTCCACTCAGGCTCCAGAAAGTGTCAGAGACAAGTTCCCACGTCAGAAGAAGGAGGGGAGTTTGGGGGCAGTGCGAGCGCAGAGTCCAGAGGTGGCAGAAACTTTGCCCGCATGTCTTGGTGTGGATAGATGATGCCTGCCCTGGAAGCTCCTTCTCTCCCCCATGGAGCTGGGATTGAGATGGGCCGGGAGCGTCACCCGGCCTCTGCCTTTCTCACACTCTGGAGCAGCAGTGAACACAAAGACCATGCACCCCCAGCTCTGAGGGTGTGAGGTGAGGACCATGGAGGCCGCCAAGGGCCATCCACTCCTGCCCCAGAGGAGAGGACAGCCCTACTCACAGTGCCCACCTCCTCCGGGGAGCGAGCAGGGGTGTGACTGTGTGTGCAGTCACCTCACTGTCTGTCATGTGCCCCTAGGGTGGGATGCAGGGGATGGAGACAAGTGGCAGAGGTGTCCAGAAATGGCACAGTGAACAAGGAGACCCTGGCGACCCACCACCGTGTACAGGCCCAGAGAAAAGAAGTTAGGGGCCAGTGGCTCACGGTGGCCCCAGCCCAGATTCTCCCCCGACTCTGGCTCCCAGAGCCCAGACAGAGGGAAGGCGCCTGGAGCTCCTCAACAGAGGGTCATGCTCCCAGAGGCCAAGGAGCTGCCAAGCAGGGAGGGTTCACTTCCCCACAGTGTATTCCATCAACTTTCACAGGACTGGGGGCTCATGACAGACTCGCGCTCTGTGACCTTTAACCACACGTGTGCCCCAAGGAGGCTCCCAGAGGCATGTGGGACTTAACAGGCTCAGGGACGGTGCTGGGGTCGTAGCAAGTCTCACCTGCTATCAGCCTTGCTCACCCCAGAGCCTGGAGGGGCAAAAGGCCAGCAGAAAGGATGTGTCACCCAGCGGGCGGGAAGTGACCCGTGGAGAACGAGGGTGCTGTCAGCTTTCCTCCCTTGCCCGTCCACACAGGAAACCAGGGAGACAGGAGCAATTCTACAGAGCAATTTGGGGCTGTGTCACAGTCACTCCCGTGCTGGAGTGTCCTGCTCCAGAAGGGTCCCCTGATCCAGGTGACAGCTTGAATGGCCCTGCCCTACGCCTGTCAGGACCCCAAATGTGGGACCACTACCTGCTTGGGGGGTGTGGGCACAGGCCTGCTTGTGCTGTGCTTTCTCCCTGGAGCCAGGTCTCACGTCTGGGCCCCATCCTCCAGGGCGGACACAGAACAGGGGGCACAGCCAGGGTCTGAGGGAAGGGCTGGGATGCAGAGCACAGAACAACCTCCAGAGCTCAGGAGACAGTGGCACAGAGCGGAGACCCTGAGCCTGACTGCTGCCGGGTCCTCTCAGGGGCACCAAGAGGTGAGTGCTGGCTTTGAGGGTGCTGGACACCCAAGGCACCTGTCGGGAGAAGTGACACAGAGGTACACTGACACAACAGCAAGAAACAAGAAGGTGCAAGTCCCTTTGCCCTTCTACTGTGAGGTGCAGAAAAGCCAGCAATGGATGGCCCCTCACTAAGAGTCCCCACGTCAGGGACCCACACTCACCCCACATGGGGACCCACGCTGATTCCACACAGGGACCAACAGTGACCTCACACGTGGACCCACACTGCTTCCACACGGGGACCCACAGTGACCTCACACATGGACTGACACTGATTCCACACGGGGTCCCACATTCACCCCACACGGGGACTCACAGTGACCTCACATGTGGACCCACACTGATTCAACACTGGGAACCACAGTGACCTCACACAGGAACCCACACTGATTCCACACGGGGACCACACTCTAACCACACGGGGACCCAAAATGATTCCACACAGGGACTCACACTCAACCTACACGGGGACCCACACACACCCCACACGGTGAATTGTGAACATAGGCACTGTCACCATGGACACTATCACCATGAGCACTGTCACCATGAGAACTCTCACCCAGGGTATTTTCACCATGGGCACTCACTGTGGGCAGTACACCATGAAAAATGTTACTATGGGCACTGTCGCCATGGACACTCTCACCATGGGAACTATCACCGTGAACACTGTCACCATGAACACTCTAACTGTGTGCAGTGTCAGCATGTACACTGTCACCATAAGGACTATCACCGTAAGAAAAGTCACCATGTGCAATGTCACCATGCGCACTGTCACCATTTTGCACTGCAACCATGTGCAGTGTCACCATGGGTAATGTCACCATAGGCATTTTCACTGTGAGAAACGTGACCTTGCAGAATGTCTCTATGGGATCTGGCACCAAGGGCAAGGTCACTGTGAGCACCGACACAACGGGCACTATCACCGTGAGAAATCTCACCATGATAACTGTCCCCATGGGCACTGTCACTGTGAGAAGTGTCCCCATGGGCACTGTCACTGTTGGCACTGTCACCATGGGCACTCTCATTGTGGGCACTGTCACCATGGCCACTGCCACCTTGGGTTGTGTCACCATGAACACTGTAACAATGCCCATTATCACCGTGTGCACTGTCACCATGGGCACTGTCACCATTAGCACAGTCACCAGGTGAACTACCACCATGGGCACTGTGACGATGTGCACTATCACTGTGAGCACAGATCCCATGGGCACTGTAACAATGCAAAGTGTCTCCATCAGTACTGTCCCCATAGGAACTGCCACCAAGTGCACTGTCAGCATTAACACTGTCACCACGAGCACTGCCATCTTGGGCACTGCTATTATGAGAACTGTCACCATGAAAATTGTCGATATGAGAACTGTCACCATGGGTATTTTCAACATGAGTACTGTCACCATGGGTATTGTCACCATTGCACTGTCACCATGAGCACTATTACTGTGAGCACTATCACCATGAGCACTCTCACTGTGGTCACTGTCACCATGAGCACTGTCGTCATGGGTACTGGCACAATGCCGACTGGCACCATGAGATCTGTCACCATGCGCACTATCATTGTGAGCAATCTCACCGTGGTCAATCTCACCATGGGCACTGTTACCGTGAGCACTGCCACCATAGGCAATGGTGCCGTGGGAACGGTCACCATGGGCACTGTCATCATGGTCAGGGTCACCATGGGAACTGTAACCAGGGGCACTTCCACCATGGGCAATATCACTGTGAGCACTGTCACCATGGGTACTGCAACAAAGATAACTGTCACCGTGAGTACTGTCTTCATGGGTTGTCACTGTGTGCACTGTCACTATGAGAACTGTCAACATGGTACTGTCTCCATTTTTCACTGCCACCATGTGAAATGTCACCGTAGGCACTATCACCATGAGAACTGTCACCATGAGTCCTGTCATCACGGGTACTCTCACCAAGGGCATGGCGACCATGTGCACTGTTGCCATGGTCACTATCACCGTGAGCACTCTCACCATGGGAACTACCAACATGGGCAATGTCATCATGAGCACTTTCACAATGGGAACTGCCACCATGGGCACTATCATCGTGCGGACTCTCACCATGGGCACTATCACCTTGAGCACTGCCACCGTTAGCACTGTCACCGTTGGCACTGTCACCATGAGCACTATTACTGTGAGTACTACCGCCGTGAGCACTCTCACCATGGTCACTTTCAACATGGGCACTGTCACCGTGAGCACTTTCACTATGGTTACTGGCACAATGAGGACGGTCACGATGAGGCCTGTCACCATGGACACTATCATCATGAGCACTCTCACCATGTCACTGTTACCATGGGTGCTGTCACTGTGAGCACTGTCACCATAGGAAATGGCACTGTGGGCACGGTCACCATGGGTACTGTCATCATGGGCATTGTCACCATGGGCAGTGTCACCATGGGCACTGCAACCATGGGCAATATCACTGTGAGCTGTATCACCATGGATACTACTACTATGAGCACTGTTCCTGTGAGCACTGTCACCACGCTTACTGCTACCATGAGCACTGTCAGCATGGGTTGTCACCGTGTGCACTGTCACCATGAGAAGTTTTAGTATGGGCACTTTCACCATTTTTCACTGCCACCATATGCACTACCACCATGTGCACCGTCATCATGGGCACTATCACCGTGAGCACTGTCACCATGGGCACATTCACCATCGGCACTATCACCATGAACACTGTCACCATGAGCATTGTCATTGTGAGCAGTTTCACCGTACATACTATGACTGTAATGACTATCACCATAAGCAATATCACAATGAGCAATATCACCATGGGTACTGCCACCATTTTGCACTGCCACCATGTGCAGTGTCACCATGGGCACTTTTACCATGAGTACTGTCACCATGGGTAATATCACCATGGACACTGTCACCATGAGCACTCTCACTATGAGAATGTTCAGCATAGGCACTGTCACCGTGAGAAATGTCACCATGGGCAGTGTCAACATGGAGACCATCACCTTGAGCACTGTCACCATGAGCACTGTCACCATGAGCAATGTCACCATGGTCACATTCAACGTAAGACCTGTCGACATGGGGACTATCACCATTGGCACTGTCACCATGGGGTTGTCACCATGAGCACTATCACCATGGGCAATATCTCCATGGGCAGTTTCACCATGAGCACTGTCACTATTGGCACTCTCACCATCAACTGTGTCACCATGGGCATGGTCACCGTGAGGACTGTCACCATGGGCCTTGTCACACTGGGCGCTGTCACCATGGGCAATGTCACCGTGGGCACTGTCACAATGGGAAGAATGAGCATGGGCTTTTTCAGCGTGGGCACTTTCCCCGTGGGAACTGACACCGTGACATCTATCACCATAAACACTGTAAACATGGGCACTGTCACAATGAGCACGGTCACCATGAGTACTGCCACAATGAGCACTGTTATTTATGGCACTGCCAACATGAGCACTATCACCATGAACAGTGTCACCATGGGCATGACACCATGGGCACTGTCACCAGGGGAATTGTCACCCTAGGTACTCTCACCATAGGCATTATCACTGTGAGAATGGTGAACATGGGCAATGTCACCATGGACACTATCACCATGAGCAGTGTCACCATGAGCATTGTCATTGTGTGCAGTTTCACCATACATAATATGACTGTAATGACTATCACCATTAGCAATGTCACAATGAGCAATATCACCATGGGCACTGGCACCATTTTGCTCTGCCACCATGTGCAGTGTCACCATGGGCACTTTTACCATGAGTACTGTCACCATGGGTAATATCACCATGGGCACTCTCACCATGAGCACTCTCACTATGAGAATTTTCAACATAGGCACTGTCACCGTGAGATATGTCACCATGGGCAGTGTCAACATGGAGACCATCACATTGAGCACTGTCACCATGAGCACTGTCACCATGAGCAATGTCACCATGGTCACATTCAACGTAAGACCTGTCACCACGGGGACTATCACCATTGGCACTGTCACCATGGGGTTGTCACCATGAGCACTATCACTATGGGCAATATCTCCATGGGCAGTTTCACCATGAGCACTGTCACTATTGGCACTCTCACCATCAACACTGTCACCATGGGCACGGACACCGTGAGGACTGTCAACATGGGCCTTGTCAAACTGGGCTCTGTCACCATGGGCAATGTCATCGTGGGCACTGTCACAATGGTGAGAATGAGCATGGGCTTTGTCAGCGTGGGCACTTTCCCCGTGGGAACTGACACCGGGACATCTGTCACCATAAACACTGTAAACATGGGCACTGTCACAATGAGCACGGTCACCATGAGTACTGCCACAATGAGCGCTGTTATTTATGGAACTGCCAACATGAGCACTATCACCATGAACAGTGTCACCATGGGCATGACACCATGGGCACTGTTACCATGAGTAGTGTCACCCAGGGTATTTTCACCATGCGCACTCTCACTGTGGGCAGTACACCAAGAAAAATGTTACTATGGGCACTGTCGCCATGGACACTCTCACCATGGGAACTATCACCGTGAACACTGTCACCATAAACACTGTCACTGTGTGCAGTGTCAGCATGTACACTGTCACCATAAGGACTATCACCGTAAGAAAAGTCACTATGAGCAATGTCACCATGCGCACTGTCACCATTTTGCACTGCCACCATGTGCAGTGTCACCATGGGTAATATCACCATAGGCATTTTCACCGTGAGAAATGTGACCTTGCAGAATGTCTCTATGGGAACTGGCACCAAGGGCAAGGTCACTGTGAGCACCGTCACAACGGGCAATATCACCGTGAGAAATCTCACCATGCTAACTGTCCCCATGGGTACTGTCACCATGAGAAGTGTCCCCATGGGCACTGTCACTGTTGGCACTGTCACCATGGGCACTCTCATTGTGGGCACTGTCACCATGGCCACTGCCACCTTGGGTTGTGTCACCATGAACACTGTAACAATGCCCATTATCACCGTGTGCACTGTCACCATGGGCACTGTCACCATGAGCACTGTCAGCATGTGCACTGTCACTATTTAGCACTGTCACCACGTGAACTACCACCATGGGCACTGTGACGATGTGCACTATCACTGTGAGCACAGTTCCCATGGGCACGATAACAATGCAAAGTGTCACCATCAGTACTGTCCCCATAGGAACTGCCACCAAGTGCACTGTCAGCATTAACACTGTCACCACGAGCACTGCCACCTTGGGCACTGCAATTATGAGAACTGTCACCATGAAAACTGTCGATATGAGAACTGTCACCATGGGTATTTTCAACATGAGTACTGTCACCATGAGTATTGTCACCATTTGCACTGTCACCATGAGCACTATTACTGTGAGCACTATCACCGTGAGAACTCTCACTGTGGTCACTGTCACCATGAGCACTGTTGCTACGGGTACTGGCACAATGCCGACTGGCACCATGAGACCTGTCATCATGGGCACTATCACTGTGAGCACTCTCACCATGGTCACTCTCACCATGGGCACTGTTACCATGAACACTGTCACCATAGGCAATGGTGCCGTGGGAACAGTCACCATGGGCACTGTCATCATGGGCAGTGTCACCATGGGAACTGTAACCATGGGCACTTCCACCATGGGCAATATCACTGTGAGCACTGTCACCATGGGTACTGCAACAAAGATAACTGTCACCGTGAATACTGTCTCCATGGGTTGTCACTGTGTGCACTGTCACCATGAGAACTGTCAACATGGGCACTGTCTCCATTTTTCACTGCCCCCATGTGAAATGTCACCGTAGGCACTATCACCATGAGAACTGTCACCATTAGTCCTGTCATCACAGGCACTGTCACCAAGGGCATTGCCACCATGTGCACTGTTACCATGGTCACTATCACCGTGAGCACTCTCAGCATGGGAACTACCAACGTGGGCAATGTCATCATGAGCACTTTCACAATTGGAACTGCCACCATGGGCACTATCATCGGGCGGACTCTCACCATGGGCACTATCACCATGAGCACTGCCACCGTGAGCACTGTCACCGTTGGCACTGTCACCATGAGCACTATTACTGTGAGTACTACCGCCGTGAGCACTCTCACCATGG